>NC_139722.1:112700288-113427219 GCF_964211835.1 Anser anser
TGGAAGCCGAGCGGCAACGTGGAACGACATTTCCCAGCATACCGCAGAAGCCAAAGTGGCCGACAGGAAACTCGGAGCCCAAAGACCACAACTCCCGGCATGCTGCGGGGCACAAAGTTTGGCAATTGCTAAAGCGCATACGCATCTCCTCCGCCTGCAGTACCCCCCTTTTGCCAGCAGGTGGGAGCAGAGAGCAACGCGTCACTGCAGCGCCTCTTCGCCTGCAGCACCGCTCGCTGTTCGGCCACCAGGTGGCACCAGGCGCCGCCACGCCAGCCTGCTCCATGCGTGGGCAGAAGCAGAACGGCAGGCACAGCTTCCCAGGCCATCTGCTCGTTAAGGGAAGCGGCGGGAGCCGCGTGGAACACCACAAGGAAACGGCAAGAAAAGGCACCCCTCTCCACTGGCGCGGAGGAAGTAACTGCCCATCCTAAATGGCCCTGTGCCGAGCGGCAACATGAAACTACAGTTCCCAGCGTGCTCTGGAAACCAACATGGCCGACCGGAAGCCCATAGCCCAAAGACCACAACTCCCGGCATGCTCTGGGGCAAGATGCTCCCAGCCACCGCCCCAGAGCAAAATCTGTACTTTCTGACCTGCCGCCTACCCCCTGCAGCTTTCCCTACCCCAGCCGCCGATCGCGCAGGACCCAGCCTCCCCAACACCCTTCCCTCCCCCTCACCAGGGACCCCAGTCCCTCCCTCACCTGCTCCTCCACAGCAGCCGCAACCCAGGTCACTCTCGCCAATCACTCCCTCCGAGCAGACAAGCCCCACCACACCTGGCCCAGAGAGCAAAGACAGCACAGGCCTCCGCCCACCATTGCTGTCCTTACTCCCCCCCCCCCCCCCCCCCAGCCTGCAGTCTCTCCAGCAGGGTGGCCCCCACACCCAGATCGCTTGTCTGTATCCATCAGCTCCTCCACGGACAATGAACACAGGGCCAACCCCCCCAGCCCCTGCCCCCTCCACACCCAGGAACCTGCAACCAGCAACACGGCCACTTACAGAGGCCACAAACACAGAGGGCAGCATAAGCCAGAAAGCGAACTTTATTAAACTCTTGCGCAGGACTCCTGGCAGGGAGACTGCAGTGGATCTCCCTGCCCAGACGTTCTCCCCTTCCCCTGGGGGACTGCATGGCTCAGGCATCGAGTAGGTCTGTCCATCCGTCTCAGCGTCCATCCCACGGGGAACGGTTGCCTCCTGCGGAAATGGGCTGTGATGTACAGAAGGAGGAAAAAAAACAAAGGAAAACGGCACAAGCGGGACACAAGCAGCAAGAGGAACTGGGTGGACGGACAGCCAGCGGGGCATAAGGCCAGAAAAACCACCCAGGGGGCAAGGAGCAGGACAGGGGTGATCAACAGGGTTGGACAGAGCCCAACAGAGGCACAACTGCGACGGCCAGGATGACCAAGAGTAATAGCAATTTTACTCTTACTGACATCAGAGAGTGTTGGTTTTGGGATGAAATCAGAGTTTTGGTTTTTGGATCAGAGATGACTCTGTTGAACAGTCTCTGCCTTTCCAGTATGCGAAAGGGAAAAGCCACGAGGATAAGCACAGAAGTATGAAGCTATTACCAACAGAGATGCTGGAAGTAGGCTTCTCAGTATCACTTTTGGTACTTGTGGAATAATTGCCTGAAGTAACTAGGCAAATTAAACTAATATTCACATTTTAAAGAAAACATACAGCATTGAAGAAGCTTTCAGGGTGATGGGTACCTGCGCTACCTAAGCGTTCCCTAGGCCTCCAACTTTACATGCTATTGCACTAGGGGAACTTGGTGTGCTGACTCTAAGGAACAGTACAGAGCAAAGAGCGGAGTGGAGACACCACAGATAGGCTCTGTGACGAGATGGGGACCCGATGCTCTTGTGCACACCGAGACCGATACGCTGCACGTTTGCTACCCTGAGCCAACGACCTGTCATGTTTTTGAAAAAACACTGTACTCTAGTGAACTTTTGCTCATTATAGCATCATTATAATATCAAAACACACCTTCATCCCAAAAGCTCCGTGCCCCCAAGGTGCGACCACCCCTCACTGAGCACGCGCTCTGAATTTCTCCTTTAAACAAAAGCAAGAAAACTTTCTACCAATCATAACCAAGATATGCCTGACTAGAGTCACTCAAGCTCCACCTAAAAGGACAGAAAATAGTCATAGAATATCCTGAGTTGGAAGGGACCCACAAGGATCATCAAGTCCAACTGCTGGCACCACACAGGTCAACCCAAAAATTCAGACCATGTGACTAAGTGCACAGTCCAAACACTTCTTAAACTCCGATAGGCTTGGTGCAGTGACTGCTTCCCTGGGGAGACTGTTCCAGTGCGTGACAACCCTCTCAGTGAAAAACCTCTTCCTGATGTCTACCCTTAACCTCTCCTGCCGCAGCTTGACACCATTCCTGCGGGTCCTATCACTGGTCACTAAAGAGAACAGATCAGCGGACAATGTAAATTGGCTTAAGTGAAAAGGGATGTTAGGGAAGATAACATCACGAAGGATACCTTTCTGACTTCCGGGATCAGTTGACGGACTGAGCCTCTCTTCCCCTTGCATTGGGATGTCATGGGGTAAGATCTGAACACTTGGTTGTACCAGGTGTCTCCATGGAAACTTAGAAATCTCTAGAGCCTTTGTGCCTTTTAACACGTTAATAGCCAGGACGAGTACCTGTATATTTCATGCGTGCTCGCTTGCTTTTGCAGACAGTGAATTTATCTCCGTCAATCCAAAGAACCTGTGTCTCTGGTTGCTGTAATAAACTGCCCTTCATTGCATTGTTCCTAGCCGTGATAGTTCTCATTGAATGCAACTAGACCAAGGACGTGCTACGTTATTGGTGAATCTATGACCGTGATAGTTCAGTAACCTGAATCCGACCACCCGTAACAGTTAGTCAGCTACACCCCTTAACACGACGGTATTTCATAGGGAAAAACATAAAGCCTAAGATTTCTCATCCTTGAGGCCTTGGGAGGCAGGCAGAGAAGGAACCCGAGACTCTTAGTGTCTCCTGAGAATCGCAGCTTACAGTTACTCCATGTCTTCTGGTCTCACAGGATGAGGCAGAGGTATAATTAATTCCTTCTCCATCTCACTGGAAAGAGCTTTTCTCCTCTCTGTGACAAAGGAAAAAAAAATGTTATGATCGTGGGAGTCATTATACAAAGCCATACTCGGTGAATTCACTATTACAGTTAAGATCGTTTTTAATCAAAAACACCTTGACAGCAATGTCACCACTGCAAACATAGCGCTGCAAAAAAAAAATCAACTCAAGATAAAGGAAAGGGTGAGCTAAAAGGACAAATAACGTGACCAAAAGCATCTGCAACAACCATCTGGTAGATGGTTGTCCACAGCCCTCGGATTTTATGGTTGTCTTTCCTGACAAACGAATCCTGGAAGAACAGAAAAGATACACGTGTCCACAAAAACTTTTGGGGAGACTACTGAAAAGAAAAACAAAAAAAAAAATAGAAACAGCAAGTGGCTAGTATGTCAGCTTTGTAAACAGAGTAACATTAACATACTAGAAATTTCCACATTATGTGTAGCCCCAAGGTGGTGCTGGGTACATCCACTGATATTAATGGGGTGGCACAATATAAGAGATAGTTAATAGACCAGGTACACCTGAGGTGCACAGATTGCATATTCCAGGCAACAAAAAAGGCACAGCTTGTCACCCAGTTTGGATCAGCTTGCATATGAGTCTGTTGATACATGAGTATATGCAACAAACAGAGAAGTCTTTTACTCCACAGACTCAGTTTCATTATATATATATATATACACAAACATATACATATGTATGTATATATTTATATAGATATACACAAACATTTTGAACTTTATAACCACTTCAGTAACCATCATTAGCTACACCTACACTTAAAGCCAGGACTACACTTAAGTGATTAAGTAAACATGAAGCCTTATCTGTGAAACACTGAAAATGCCCCATAACCACCGGGCATCTTATGCACAGCGTACATAATTTTTGTACAAACGTGCATCTTAATACACAAGGAGGAGGGGCGAGGCAGACACAGGTTTTAGAGACACGTCAAGACCAGAACAACCACTGGGCAATCGCTCAGATGTGCAAAGCTCAGCTAAAACCCACACAATTCCACTGAAGGAAGGAGGCTACCTACTTGTCTGCTTAAAATAACCTCTACAAAGAACATATTACAAAATCAAAAATGAAACCATCGTCCAGCAAAGCAAACATCTGGAATACAAAGGGCTAAAAATGACAGCTGAGGTTTGATTCTTTAGCAATGTCAAAGGTCTTCAGATCCTACTTGACTTTTCGTGGATGGTGGTGTTGCAGCACAGAAATGAGGAGATCGGAAAGATCACAACAGGCCAAACGCGGTGCTGAGCTCCTAAAGGAGCTGGTGGGATAGCACTGATGAGAGTGAGACAGGCTGTCAGCCTTCTGCACGAGCTGAAGAAAAGGAGCGCAAGTGTCGGAAGAAGCTGTTTCTTCTCATACTTCATTTAATATATATCATCTTTAAATCCGGGACATCTTCTTAGGGAACAGATAAAGAGGTAGAGTTAGCGGCTCCAAGGACACTTCAGCATCTCAGTTCTTTCTATAGTTAGCTGCTACCCATAAAACCGAACCAGTTAAAATAGAGAGTTATATTAATAATTCTGGATAATAACGAAAGTATGGGATTAAAAAAAAACAACACACGCTTGCATGGAAAAGAGGTTAAATCATCTCATTCATTTCCCAATTCCCCTGCAAACTCTATGCTCAGCTCCTCTTCTCTCACTCACCTATCCAAACACAGGGCAGACGCATCAGTTCTCATCATTCTTGGTAATAAGACAACATTTTCACGCTTGCTCTCAAATATCATCTCTTTCCAGCACACTTTCCTGCAAGCTATGCTAATTCCTCCAGGCTTTTTAATATATGCTAGAAACTCCACTGTTTTATCCTAATGACCATCTCGGTGGGAGTCACCAAGCTGCTATCTTTCATTCTGCTGTCTTCACAAATACAAATAAAACAGTACTTCAGCGATGCTCTCTGACCAACTAGGCAATATGTGCATTGACCTCTTACATAAGGAAGGAAAGAATTCGTAGACAACATCCAGAAAGTATTACTTTGTTAGATATCAGAGTGGTGGGGCAGAATGACAATGCTACACAAGACTGTACCTACGCTCCTGGGATTGTACACAGTTTGCTGGAATACAAAAAAAAAAAAGTAAGGTCACTGTGTGGAACAAGTTCACTCACTCCATTATTATTGTGAATGGCAAGAATATTTTAGTAAGCGTTCTTTTAAACCTGTAGAAATTTTCAGATTTATCTCAACTTGGCTTCATGAAAACTGAAACTTGCAGTACAAAGATCATTTATAAAAGCTTTTAGCAGCTGACCTTTTTAGGCATGGATTTGGTCACCTTTCTGGTGGGTAATATTCATCTCTCTCCCCCTTCCCCACCAAAAAAAAAAGACCACAAACTGGGACTTCTTGGAGGTGTGACTCCATTTTTCACCTTACCTAGTATACACTGTTTCTTCGCTATGCTAAGCTTTCACCATGACTGCATAACAGAGTCTCACTGATATTGTTTCTGTCTGCGAGTTTCACATGACTTCCCCAAATTGAATGAAACAAGCATTTTCCGTTGTGATGGACGTCAAAACCAGCGATGTCTCTCGTCAGCTGTGGAGTCCTGCTGGCAGTATCACCAGCTCTCAGACAATCCCATCTACCTTTTGGGGTCCGCCCCATCCATCCTCAGCAGTGGGAAGTTCTTCCAGAAGCAAACAGACTGTTATTTGTTCCTCGGTGGAGCTGAGGCTCTGCAAGGCTTTGCTTTTTTTCTTCCCTCACTCCCCCTTTATTTCCAAGCTTAAACTTAACACACAAGCTCGTGGGGCTGCAGCGGCAACCCCCAAATCAAATCCCAGCCCCAGCATCCCACAGTCCCCTACTCTCAGGCCCATCAAGCTACAAATGGGCACAATGCTACAGACTGCAGTGGGCAGGTCCTTCAGGGCAGGGATGTCATCTTTTCAGGTGATGTTCAGCTCCCTGAAAGGGCTGAAATACCACGCCCATACTCACTTCCCCTACTTGATTCACACAGGTGTAGTCAGGGGAGCAGGACCACGCCAGCACTCCCAGCTCACAAAGCTGACTGCCTACCTCCAGGTTTGTGTCATTTCCCTGGATTACTGCTACTTCTGACACATTCCTGCTACGAAAGCATAGCTCAGTGGCATTAAGCAACCAAACGCGTGGATTGTGCTGTCTGCAGTATTTTGTCCCACATGCTCCTGCCCCAGGACAGTTATTTAATCAGCTGGTGAGCCCGTGCCTCGAGCAAGCATCTTGCTGGGTAACCAGCTCCTAGCCTTGAATGGACACGTGAGAACTTCCAACTTTGTTTCCTGGTAATGTTTGAAGTAAAAGCAGTAGGGAAAATCCCTGGAAGAAAAGTCTTCCTTAAGCTGAAGACATGCAATATTGCAAAACTGCTGTGAATTATTACGAAGGCAGAATGATGGCTGAGTCAGCCCACTCTGACCGAATGTCAGTGACCTCCCAAAGGTCTTTCTGTTTGCAGAGCCCGTTTTTGAGATACTTTTGTGCTGCTACCCTAGTGCATGCTGTGTGTTTCTCAGGCCACCTAAAATTCCTGAAATGCAACAGCTCTGGTTTTCCCACCTATTTATTATTATTATTACCATTCTTTCAAGACAGTCAAAAGAAGTAATTTATGTTTTTATTTGGTAGAGAGTGAAATCACTTTCGCTATTATGCTGTCACCAAAGTCAGCTGGAACTATTACAGAATGATAAATGAGAGATAAAATAATTTTTCTTTCTTGGATAGCGTTTGCTTCAAATACTCATGCCAGGGCCAGTTTAAGGAACCCACGGATTCCAAGGGAGGGAGGCTTGCCAAAACAGATTCTTCCTTTCTGATAATTTCTCAATGGAGCATTTCTCCCTTCGGTATTACTGGGGTAAGGACAATGACTTGGATTTCAGAGAAGCAAGGTTTGCAAGGATAGGTAGTATCTTGAGGTGGATGAGATTTCAGGGATACAACCTCTATACCTACCAAAACCTAAATTCCACAATGCTGCTTCTGCAATCTCAGGGACAAACTCTTTTGCCATAGAAGGGCAGGGATATCGGACCAGCACAGAGGATCGCTTCAGGAGTCAGCAGAAGTGGTAACGAGAGAGCTGCATCCCTCTGTGATAGATACCTGTGCCCAAACAAGCTTTCCTTCCGCTCACAGGGGAAAAAACCTGGCGTCCTACAACAGGCCTCACGTCTACCACTTTGGAGTGTTCTCAGTCAGCTTGTCTGTGCTTCAACTTCCCTTTGAAGGAAGTGGAAAAGTACATAAAAACCTCGTTCCGGTAGCTCGGCACTGACCTGCAAGCCAGCACCAGCAGCCGGGCCGAAGTGTGACAGCCCTGAGAAGAGAAGGCTCTGGGGAGACCTCATTACTACCTTTAAACACGTATAATGGACTCACAAAAAAGACAGGCAAGGACTTTTTACCAGCGCCTGTAGTGACAGGGCAAGGCAACAGCTATAAACTGAAAGAGGACAGATTTATATCGAACAAAAGGAAGAAATTCTTCACGATGAGGGTAGTAAGACACTGGAACGGGCTGCCCAGAGAAGTTGTGGAGGCCCCATTACTGGAGGTGCTCAAAGCTGGGCTAGATTGGGCTTTGAGCAACCTGACATAGCGAAAGACGCCGCTGATCAAGGCAAGGGGGATGGACTAGATGATCTTTAAGTGTCCCTTCCAACCCAAACCACTCTACGATTCTGTGAAAGGAATTGCCTCCCAAGTCTTTCTTGACCAACCACAACTAGCATTCTGGAAAGCCCTGCAAGCACTTGTTCATTATTTCTACGATAATTCTTAAAACTGAAGTGGGACAAAGTTTTGTCCACAAAGGCCTTTGGGGAGACTACTGAAAGGAAAACCAAGCCAAACCAAAACACTAGGAACAGCAAGCGGCTAGTACGTCGGCTTTGGTAACAGTGTAACACTAACGTACTAGAAATTTCCATGTTATTTGCCCTCTACCTTGAAAATGTCACCCAATTCTGTCAGTGTTCACCATCAGGTTGTTTTTTTTTTTTAATTTTCATGTGGACATCTGAGAAAAACATTTCAAGTCCCCGTCACTGAGGGAGAAGAGGAGAGAAAAAAAAAAAGAAAAACAGAGGGGGGGAGAAGCGCAGCCATTCCTTTCCTCGGTAACATGAGCAAAAAGCTCAGGCACTCGGCAACAACATGCTTTGAAAAATAAAACACAGAAAAAACTGCACGTTATTTAATCTCAGCTGTAGAGTCACATGTATGTGTACCTGCTCATTTATTCATCTGCCAGTATATTTTGCTACAGAAAGTAGAAACTACAAGGTTACTACTGCCTTTTGTAACCGATGGGATCTTCGGTAGTGCTGGTAATAGAAGATGAAATAGGCAATATTGCTTAATATGTGTTACATTTGCGATGTACTGTGCCTGGGCTGCACTTGGAAGATACAAAATATATGTGCAAGGATAGCATGAGAATGCACTGATTCATGATGAGGAGTAAGGAAGAGGACTAAAAGAACGCCAAACAAGCATGACATCTAGATAACAGGGGCCTCTCGGACCCCAGGAACCGGATCAAACCAACCTTACGGTTTGGACTGAGACCAAGGGCTCAGATAGCATGCACAAGAAGAAAAGGTTAAAAAGTTCAACTCTGATGAAGACATCTTACTTCATCCCAATGACCACCCGGACGACCACCACAGAATAATACGCAAGCGCAGAAGGACTGACATGATAATTAGCATATGAAGCGGGGCTAGGTGGAGCTAGGAAATGAATATGCATAGATGTGTTGTGAAACTTAATGCATATGTAATATTTTAGGAGATAAAAGAGAACTGAGTGAACAAATCGGACGAAGTTAGATTTGGGCAGGCATGCCCCTAACTTCCGGGGCCTAATAAAGCACCTTCATATAATCACTTTGTGGATTATGTGTCTTCGTGAATGCTAACAGTAGGAACAGCTATCTGAAAGAGCCAACAAAATCCCCGTCACGCTTCGATTTCACCTGAAAATCACTATGACTTACCTGGACAGTCGGGACAGACGAGCTGCTCTTTCTCCTAGGAAACCTGCAACTGCAGCACACCAGCTGCAGCTTTCCTCGGTTTACCCGGTGCGCCACCTTTGCTCGGCAACAAAACCCACAGGGGTCCTAGTGGCGGGGAGCTGCTTCTGCCCTGGTGAGCCGCAGAAAAAGGAGAGAACCGGTTGTCAGAACACAGGGAGAGGAAAACCTCCAAGGCGCAGACCAACGATCAAGCGCAGCGAGGACCTGCGCCCGGCCGCCGCAGCCCCCACCCCTCCCGGCCCGACGCTCCGGGGAGGCACCCCTGAAGGCTCTCGCTCACCTCACCGCCGGCGACCGCGCTCGCAGCCAGCGGCAACCTGCGCCTCCCGGCGCGCACAGCCCGGCGCCGGCTCGGGGAAAGACCGGCCGTGCGCCCCGGAGCCCACGTGGCCGCCCGGCACCACACAACTACAGCTCCCAGCGTGCCTCGGGACGGAGCAGCCCATCCAACCCAGAGCGGAGTCCGCCAAGCACACACAACCGCCCCCCCCCCCCGCCGCCTCCCACCGCTCCGCCCCCCTCTCCCCCAGCCCCCCGAAGCCCCGCGCAGTGTAGACCCCGCAGCACGCCCGGCCCGGTCCGGTCTGGTCTGGTCCGGTCCGGCGCCGCCCCCGCCCCGCAGAAGGGCCTTTTCCGCAGAAGCCGCCGACCGCGTGGCGTCCCGACCACCCACCCCGCCCCGCCCCGTCCTTTCCCGGGGCGGCACCGATCACCAACCTCATTGCGGCATCGCGTCTTGGCGTCCCGTTCCATCCCGAGCCCGTCCCGGCTCCTGCTCCGGAGAAGGGCGCCGCCATTTTGCCGGGGGTAGGGGTCCTGCGGCACCGCCCGGCTCCCCCTCCCAAGGCGAGAGCAGCAGAGTGGCAGGCAGGCCTTCCCGGAGCAGCGCTGATGTGCGAGCCACAAGAAAAAAAAAAAAAGAAAAAAAAAAAGCCACTCAGCTTTATGCGTTTACACAACTTAGGGCAGAGGTTGCCCCTGCGTTGCCCTTTTTTTTTTTTTTTTTTTAATTGAGAATGTCCGGGTGTGCTTGGTCCTCTCTCATTGCATATTGCAAGAAGAACACAAACACCTCCTCCGGAGGCTGGAATTGCTCAAAAAAAAGAGCACCCCATTAATAGCACTGTTATTCCACTGGAAATCAGTCTCGGTTAAGCACAAGAACAACCAAGTTCCCGTCTTGTCACAGAGCTTAGCCACGGCGCCTCTGCTCCGCTCTACACCCCGTACTGCTGTTCCTCTTAAGAGTCAGCACGCCAGGTTCTCCCAGGGTGATCAACATCTAAGGTTGGAGGCCTCGGGATCTTTTATGCAGAGCAGCTACACTCCACCCTGGAAGCTTCTTCAGCACTGTACCTTTTCTTTAAAATGTGAATATCAGTTTAATTTTCAGGTCACCTGAGGCAATTATTCCCCACGGCAGGGACTAGGAATGCTAAGTAGAGGAGAAAATGAGTGTTGTGGGCCTCAGGCATGTGCAAAGAGCGTAAGGAGGGCTCCTGAGAGGACGGGGGAACAAAGGGAAAGCTGATTACCTCTGAGAAGTCATCCTCGATCTTCGTGCCATGGACATTTGTCTTGCACGCTCGGCGCACGAGTTAGGGGTCCCTGTACATTCGAAGGCTTCTTACCTCTGAGAAGTTCCCCCCGGGCTTTCTTCCGCCAGATGATGGCTTTCCCAGGGACTCGCTGCCCCGCATGGAGAGATCCCTGCCCAAGCAGCTCATGGCCTGCGATGCCACGTGTGCGCAGCCATTCTCAGGAAGACGCATGCGTGGCTTTACAGCCTGAATGGGAAATGGCAAGCATTTCCTCGGGGCAGGTTTTCCATCATCATCTCCCTCTGTAGGAAAGGGAAAAGTCGCTCCTGTCAGCTGCTCCTCCTCTCTTAACATTCCTAACATCCCCCCACCTCCCCGATCCCACCTTCCCCTGCTGATTTTGGTCCTCTCGGGTCACTGCCCACCTCCACCTTCCAGAGCAGCTCCTTCTCATCAAGTTCTCCTTCCACGTCCTGTCCCCGGCTGCTCCCATCCCACGGTGCTTTCAACGGTGACATTAGCTGTCGCTCGGATCTCCTTCCCGCTCGGTACCCTCTCTGCAGCTATCCCTGTCGTGGGAATGGCAGACAACCCTGCAGGTTGTCCGTACCCAACAGGCTGAAGGATCCGTTTACCCGGAAAGTTTTGATGAGAGATTACAGAAAAAGAGTTGCACCTCTGCGCAACGCATCTTCCTTTCCAGAGGGACGCAAAGACATCACAGGCGACCTCCCTGTAACTTTGTCAAATTCGGCAATGCTTTGTGGTGAGTATTATGAAAAATTACATTAGAAAGAGAAGACCGGTAGTCCTGACAAGTTCCTGAAGTCAGGAGAACTTGTCCAGTCAACCCCAAACTGTTCGCTACAGTAATTTGTTAGTCCGTTTCCTTTTGAAAGCCAAATGAGGAGGTGCGCATTCTACTCTTTCCCATCTGTGTTCTCATTGCAGCTTAACCCGGCAGGCGGCCAGAGCAAATGGATGAGTGGTGCTTTTCTCCCCACTGTGGGAGACTCAGGAAGAAAAAATAGTCAAAGCTCGTGGATTTGGATAAAGACAGTTTAATAGGACAAAAAAGGCAGGGAAATCATAACGATGATGAGGGAATGTTGCAAAGCAAGTGGTGTGTGATGCTATTGCTCACCACCTGCTCACTGATGCCCAGCCCTCCCCGAGCAGTGGTCCCCCCTCCGCCCCCCACCATCCCGTTCTCCACCGTTCCATGGGACAGGGGACAGGTTAAGAAAGGGGCCGGGCAGCAGGACACTCACTGCAGCTCCCGCTCTGGGTGCTGCTGGGACGATTTCACGGTTCAGGCCCTTCTCACTCGCTCTCCCCCGGCTTCTTCCTCGGTAAGGATCCGGAGGCTGAGCTGTCAACCCACCAGGAGAACACACGGGGGTGTGACACGCCTTACGCGGTAAAAGCGACAGCGACAATGGGGTCAGTCACTGCGCAACGACCGAGGCGGCTGCCCGGCAGCGCAGGACTACAGTTCCCAGCATGCCTCAGGACAGAGCAGCCCACCTCACCCCGCAGGGACTCCGGAACGTCCCCCCTCCCCGTGCCGTTCCCCGCCTCTCCTCTCCGCTCCGTGCTCTCCCTCCCTCCCCCGCCCCTTGTCTCCCAGGCTCGCCGCCGCCAGACCCCACGGCCCCGCGGAGCACGGGTCCGGCGTGGCGCGCCCCCGGCCCCACACAAGGGCCATTGCCCCAGGAACCGCCGACCGCGCGGCGCTCCGACCGACCGCCGTCTCGCCCCGCGCGCCGTCCCGGGGCGGCCCCGACCACCAAACCCGTTGTGGTGTCGCGTCCCGTCCCGTCCCGAGCTGAGGCGACGCAGCTTCTGACCGGAAGCAAGGCGCCGCCATTTTGCCGCGGGCAGGGGCACTAATGAGAATGCCGGCGGCGCTGACAGAGACTGAGACTGTCGGCTCTCAGCCTGCAGTACCGCCTTTTCGCCACAGGGGGCGGCAGAGGGTGCCTGGGCGCCTCCTAGCATGAGCGGCACCGCCCAGCCCGCAGTACCGGCTTTTGGCCCGCAGGTGGAGGCAGAGGGCGCTACCGCGCTCGTCCCAAGGATTGCAGGCACGGCTTCCCAAACCGTTTTCCCGGAAAAAACACAAACGAAAATAAAAGGCTGAGCCTCTCTTCCCCGCTTCTCCCCCCCCCCCCACCTCCCCCGGCACTGGGACGCCGTGGGGTAACATTTGAACATTTGGTTGTACCAGGTGTCTCTGTGGAAACTCTCTAGAGTCTTTGTACCTTTTAACGTGTTAATAGCCAGGATGAATACCTGTGTATTTCATGCGTGCTCGCTTGCTTTTGTGAACAGTCAAAGGATGGTCTTGTCAGGGCATAGCCAACGAAGGAGTCACAGTGGGGGCCTTGTAATAACCTGAGGCAGGACAGATTCTCATCATGGGACTGTGACATCTTGGGTGGCACAGATTCACAGAGAGGCTTTGTAACATAGTAGCCAGCAGAGCATCAACAGTAGGGCCTTGTGACATCCTTTCACGGTACAGTATCATAAGAGGGCTTTTTGAGCTCCCAGCCAAGCACAGAGCTATGGTTCAATGATGTCGCATGAAGGCTCAGTACCGTGTCACAATAGTGTACTGGGACCCGCCCCCCCCCCCCGCCCCCCATGTCCTGCAAAAGGAGTCAGAATATGCTAGTCTTATAGAGTGGTGGGGGATAGCGTCACATTAGGGCTCGTACCATCCTGGCCATGCACTGAGTCACAGATGCTATTGTATCTTCCTGGCAAAGGACAGAGTCACAGCAGGGCCTTGTAAAATCACACCAAAGCAAAGAATCATGGAGGCACTTAATAACATTAGTGTCAGGCAGAGAGTCACAGGAGGGTCATGTGACATCACGGGCTAGCAGAGAATCACAGTGGGGCATTTTACCATCATGGCTCTGCAGAGAGTTTCAGCAGGGCCTACAGTCCTCACATCCGAGCACAGCGTCTCAAAAGGGAATTGTACCCTCATGTCTCTGCAGAGTGTTGTCAGGACCTGTTGACCTCACCATCCCAGGCATATCATCAAAGTGGGGTACTATGAGATAAGGACCTGGCACAAAGTTACCCTATGGTCTTCTGAGCTCATGACCCTTCACAGAGTCAGAGTTTGGCATTGTAACTTCCTGGCACAGCGTCACAGCAGAGTCTTTTGAGCTCATGGCCCAGCTGGGAGTTACAGTGAAGTGTTGGAAATGTTGGAATCATTACCTTATTCAGCGCTCCCGCATGGCCATGAGAGCTCATGGCCCAGAACATTTCACATCATATTTCTTAAAACATCATGGCACAGTATTGTCAAAGGGGGTCTTCTGAGCAGGCAAAGAGTCAAAGGATGGTCTTGTCAGGGCGTGGCCAATGAAGGAGTCACAATGGGGCCTTGTAATAAACTGAGTCAGGACAGAATCTCAGCATGGGACTGTAAGATCCTGGGTTGCACAGAGTCACAGTAAGGTTTGTAATATTCTAGCCAGCAGTGCGTCAACAGTAGGGCCTTTAGACATCGTGCTGGGGCACAGTGTCACAGGATGGCTTTTTCAGCTCCCAGCCTAACACAGAGTTACACTTTTGTGATATTTCATGAAGGCTCGCTACCTTGTCACAATAGCATATTGGGAGCTCTTGTCCTGTAAAGGAGTCAGAATATGGGTGTCGCAGCAGTGCCTGTGGTTTTCACATCCGAGCACAGAGTGTCAGAAGGGAATTGTAACCTTGTGTCTCCGCAAAGAGTCTCACCATATCCTGTTGACTTCACCATCCCAGGCATATATTCAAAGTGGAGTGGTATAAGATATGGACCCGGCACAAAGTTACCCTATGTTCTTATGAGCTCACAACCCAGCCCAGAGTCACAGATTGGCCTTGTAACTTCATGGCATGGTGTCACAGCACAGCCTTGTGAACTCATGGCCCAGCTGGGAGTTACGGTGAAGTGTTGGAATATCATCGCTCTATTCAACATTCCAGCAGGGTCTTGTGAGCTCATGCCCCGATAGAGTGTCACTGTGGTCTCTGGTCACATTGTGGCTCAGTACTGTCAAAGAGAGTCTTTTGAGCAGGCACAGTCACAGGATGGTGTTCTCATGGTGTTGCCATGGAAGGAGTCACAGCGTGTCCTTGTAATATCAAGACGCAGCTGCGTGATGGAGCACTACATATCTGGATTGATTGTGACATCTTTTAGTGGCTTAGAGTATCTGTGATGCTTTGTAACACACTAGCCAACACAGCGTCAGCAGTAGGGCTTTGTGAAATTGTTTCGTGGCACAGAGTCACAGGAGGGCTTTGTGAGCGCCCAGCAGAGCACAGCGTCACAGTTGGGTGATGTTACATGAAGGCTTAGTACTGTGTCTAAACAGGGTATTGTGAGTCATGGAGGGGTTTAATAGCATCAGATGCAGGCAGAGAGTCACAGGAGGCCTGTGTGACTGCACCGGCCAGCAAAGAGTCCCAGTGAGGCATTTTTTTCACCCTGCAAAAAGTCACAGTTTGGCGTTGTAACTTCATGGGACACAGAGCAGAGCTTTTTGAGCTCATGCCCCGGCTGCAAGTTACAGTGCAGTGTTTTAACGTCATCGATCAACAAAGCATTGCAATAGGGCCTTTTGAGCTCTTGGACTGGAAGCTTTCATAGTAATGTATTGTCACATCATGACTGTGAAATGTTGTGTGCTCAGAAGAATGTTGGGTAACTTTGTGCCGGGCCCTTATCTTAAAGCACTCAGCTTTGACTAGGTGCCTGGGCTGGTGAAGTCAACATGACCTGACTAGCCTCTTTGCAGAGAAACGAGGTTACAATTCCATTCTGTGACGCTGTGCTCGGATGTGAAAACCACAGGCACTGCTGAGACTCTATGCAAAGGCATGATGATAAAATGCCCAACTGTTTACTCCCTGCTGACCGATCCAAGGTTGGGTCCAGGTCGGGGTCACTGGGGTTGAGGATCTTGTGTCGAGGGTCCGGGATGGGGGCTCAAGATCCAGAGTCCGTTCTGGGGGTTGGGGCTCAGGGTCAGCTCTAGCGTTGGGGTCTTGGGGTCAGCTATGGTGTCGGGGGTCAGCTCTGGGCTTGGGGGCTCAGGGTCGGGGCACTGGGTCCGGGGTCAGCTCTGGGGATTGGGGGATTGGGGTCAGCTCTAGGGTCAGGGTCTAGGGTTCAGCTCTGGGGTCAGCTCTGAGGTCAGGGCTTGGTGTTGGGGGCTCAGTTCCGGGTCCGGGTTCGGGTCTGTGTCCAGGTCCGGTCGGGGACTCCAGGGATGAGAGTCCTGTGTTGAGGGTTTGGGTTTGGGACTCTGGGGTCGAGGGTCTGGGGTCGTGGGCTCTGGGGTCGAGGTTCTGGGGTTGAGGGTCCGGATTTGGGCCTTGGGGTTAGCTCCAGGTCCCGAGTCTATTCCGGGTGTTGGGGGCTTGGGCTCAGGTCCAGAGTGGGGTCTCCGGTGTCGACAGTCCAGGCCTGGGGCTCGGGGCTGGGGTTCGGGGCTGGGGCTTGGTGTGTAGGCTCGGGGCTAGGGCTTGGGGTCAGCCCCGGGTCTGGTTCTAGGGCTCAGATCCAGGTCCAAATCTTCGTGTCGGGTCTAAGGATGGCGTTCGGGGCTAGGGCTTGGGCTGTGGGCTCGGTGTTGGGGTTTGTGGTCAGCTCCAGGTCCGTGGCTGGTGGTCAGCTGCGGGTCCAAGTCTTTGGGTCGGGTCCAGGTCTGGGGCTTCGGTTCGGGTCAGGGTGGCTGCTCCCGGATTGGGACTGGGGTGGGGCTCAGGGTTGGGGCTTGGGGTCGAGGCTTGGTGTCAGCTCCGGGGCCCGGGCTGGGGGTCACCTCCATGTTGGCCTGAGGCTCAGGGTAAACTCCATGTCTGGGTCTTTAGGTCAGGGGCTTTGATCTAGTCTGGAGTGGAGGCTCTGGGGTCGGGTCCACGGTGGAGGCACTGGGTTCAAAGGTCCAGGGTCGAGCGCCCGGCTTTGGGGCTCAGGGTTAGCTCCGGGTCCAGGGTCTATTTTGGGTGTCAGGGGCTCAAGGTAAGCTCTGGGGTGGGGGTTCCAGGGTCGAGGGTCCAGGGTTGGGGCTGGGAGCTGGGGATTGGGGTTAGCTCTGGGTTCGGGTCTGAGGTCTGCTTTGGGGGTAGGGGTCAGCCCTGGGGTCAGAGCTCAGGATCGGGTCACAGGGTCGGGGCTCTGTTCCGGGGGTTGGGGTCACCTCCAGGTCTGGGGCATGGGGTCGTGGGTCCAGTGTTGAGGGTCCCAGATCGAGGGTTCGGGGCTGGGGCTCATGGTTGTGGCTTGTGGTTGTGGCTCCAGCTTAGCTCCAGGTCCAGGATCTGTTCCTGGGGTAGGGAGCTTGAGGTCAGTTCCAGGGTGGGGCTCGGGGTCAGCTCTGGGGTGAGGACTCCGGGGTCGAGGGTCCAGTGCTTGGGCTTGGGGCTGGGGCTCAGGTCCAGGGCTCTGGGATCAAGTCCGGGTCAGGGGCTCCGGAGTTGGGTCTGGGGTGAAGGCTCCGGGGTAGATGGTTCAGGGTTGAGGGTCCGGGGCTGGGGCTTGGGGTTAGCTCCACTCCAGGGTCTGTTCCGGGGTCATTTTGCCAGGGTCAGCTCCAGTGTCAGGGTCAGCTCTAGGGTCCAGGGCTCTGGGTTTGCTCTGGGGTGGGGGGGTCAGGGTCAGGTCCGGGGTCGGCTCTGGGTTTGGGGGTCAGGGGCTTGCGGTTGGGGCTCAGGGTCAGGGTTTGGGGTCACCTCCAGGTCTGTTGCATGGGGTCGAGGGTCTGGGGTTGAGGGCTTGGGACTGGGGCTTGGGGTTGGGGCTTGGGCTTAGCTCTGGGTCCAGGATCAGTTCCGGAGGTCGGGGGCATGGGGTCAGCTCCAGGGTGGGGACTCCAGGGTCGAAGGTCCGAGGCTGGGGCTTGGGGTTAGCTCCGGGTCCAGGTCCAAGGTCTGTTTCAGGGGTCGGGGTCACCTCCGGGGCCTGAGCTCGGGTTCAGCTCTGGGTCCGGAGCTCAGGACCATCTCTGGGGTGGGGGCTCCAGGGTCGAGGGTCTGGGGCTGGAGCTCGGGGCTGGGGCTCAGGGCTCGGGCTCGGGGTTGTCTCCTGGGGGTCAGCTCCAGGTTCAGGTCTTTGGGTCAGGTTCAGGTCTGGGGCTTGGGGTCTGGTCCGGGGTGGGTGTTCTGGGGTGGAGGGTCCAGCGTTGAGGGTCCGGGGTCAAGTGTCCAGGGCTGGGGCTCAGGGTTGTGGCTCGGGGTCAGCTCCGGGGTGGGTTGAGGTTCTGGGGTCGAGGGCTGGGGGTCCGGGCACCAGGGTCAAGGGTCCAGGGTCGAGAGTTTGGGGTTGGGGCTCAGTGTTGAAGCTCAGGGCTAGTTCCAGGGGTTGGTCATTGTGGTCTGTAACTGGGGTCGTTTTGTTGGGGTCAGCTCCGGGGTCAGGGACAGCTCCAGGTTCCAGGGCTCAGGTCTCAGGCTCGGGATCAGCTCTGGGGTGGGGGCTCTGGGGTCAAGGGTCTGGGGTTGGGGCTTGGGGTTAGCTCTGGGTAAGGGGTCTGTTCCAGGGGTCGGGAGTTGGGGTCAGCTTCGGGGTTGGGGTCAGCTCCAGGGTAGGGGGCTTGGGGCCAGCTCTGGGGACGGGGGCTCAGGATCGGGGCTCGGGTCTGGGGCTTGGGGTCAGGTCCAGGTCTGGGTCTGGATCTCGGGGTTGGGCCCGGGTCAGGGGCTCGCAGTCATGTCCGCTGTACGGGCTCCAGGGCCGGGTCCTGGGTCTGGGTCTGGAGCTCAGGCCCATGTCATGGTACAAGTATCAGGCCCAGTTCTGGGTCTGGGGCTTGGGGCTCCACGGTCAGGTCTGGGTCCGGGGCTCCAAGGTCGAGGGTCCGGGATCAAGGGTCTGGGTTTGGGTCTCAGGGTTGGGGCTCAGGGTTAGCTCTGAGTCTGAGGTTCGGGGGTTGGGCTCCAGTTTGGGGCTCGGGGGTGTCAGCTCTGGGGTCAGGATCACCACCTCGGTGGTGGGGGCTCAGGGTCTGAAATCGGGGTTGTTGCTCTGGGCTGGTGATGGGGGTCAGCTCCAGGGTCCAGGGTTCCGATCCAGGGCTCGGGGTCACCTCTAGGTCTGGGTCTCGCCCCCGGACCCAGAGGTGACCCAGTGTCCTGGACCCGAAGGTGACCCCAAGCCCCGGACCGAAGCCCCTGACCCTGGAGTTGACCCCGACCCCAGTGCTGATGCCGAACCCCAAACACTGCAGCTGAACTTGATCCCCGGCCCCTGGAACAGACCCCGGAAATGGAACTATCCCTGAGCCCCAACTCCAGACCCTCGAGCCTAGACCCTCGACATGTGACCCTCAACCCCGGACCTGGAGATGACCCTGAGCCCCGAATTCTGGAGCTGACCCAGACCCACGACCCCCGGAACAGACTCTGGAACTGAAGCTAACCCCAAGCCCCAACCCTGGAACCTTGAGCCCGGAACCTCAAACCCTGACCATCGACCCTGAGCCCCAACCCCAAGCTCCATCTCTGGGGTCCAGCTCCGGATCCTCAACCCCAGACCCTTGACCCTGGACCCTCAACTCAGGTCCTGATCCCAGAGCCCCTACCCTGGACCCAACTCCAAACCATGGACATGGACCTGACCCCAAACCGCTGACCCGGACCAGACCCCAAGCCCTGGAACCATACCCGACCCCAAGCCCGGAACTGACCACAACCCCCCACTCCTGGAACAGACCCAGGACCTGGAGCTAACCCTGATCCCTAACCTCAAGCCCCAAACCCAGACTCTCGACAGCAGAAACCCAACCCTGGACCCTCGATCATGGAGCTCCGACCCTGGACCCTCCATGCTGGACCCTCAACACTGGACCATTGACTCCAGAGACCCTGACCTGGACCCAACCCCGGAGCCCCTGACCCCAAGCGCCGGACCCAGACCCGGATGGAAGCCCAAGCCCCGGGCCCAAACCCAACCCTGACCCCCGCACCTGAACCTGATCCTGAGCCCCGGACACAAGCCCCAAACCTGAGCCCCGACCCAGAGCCCCCTACCCTGAGCCCCCAACCCCGGAGCTGACCCCGGACACTTGACCCTGAAGCCCCCACTCCGGAGCTAACCCTGCGCCCCAGATCCGGAGCTGACCATGGCCCCCGACCCCCGGAACAGACCCTGGAACCAGAACTAACCCCAAGACCCAACCCCAGATGGTCGACCCTGGACCCTCAACCCCAGACCCTCGACTCTGAGCCCCAACCCAGAGCCCCAGCACTGAGCATCAGCCCCAAGCCCTGGACCTGGACCCTCGACCCCGGACCTGGAGTTGACCTCAACCTCCAACCTGCGTAACAGACCTCAACCCCCGGAACAGACCCTGGACCCAGAGTTAAACACAAGCCACAAACCTGTTCCCTCGAGCACAGACCCTTGACCCTTGAAACTGGAGACCCAACCCCAGACCCTCAATCCCAGAGCGCTGACAGTGGAACCCCGATCCCAGACCCTCGACCCCGGAGCCATGAACCCAAAACCTCAACACAGGACCCTCATTCCCAGAGCCCCTGACCTGGACCCGAACCCAGAGCCCCCAACCCCAAGCCTTGGACCTGGACCCAGATTCAGACCTGGACCCAAGCCCTGGACATGGATCCGCCCCCAAGCCCTGGACCCAACCCCAAGCCCCGGAACCAGACCCGACCCCAAGCCTGGAGCTGGCCTGGACCCCTGACCCCTGGAACAGACCCCTTACCCGGAGCTAACCCTGAGCCCCAACCCCAGACCCTCGACACTGGAGTCCTGACCCTGGACCCTCGACCCCGGACCCTCAACCCCAGAACCCCCAACCCAGACCCGACCCCAGAGCCTCCAGCCCCAAGCCCTGGACCCGGACCTGGACCCAAGCCCGAGCCCCGGACCTGGACCTGACTCCCAGACCCGGAACTGGGCCCGATACCCGTACGCGGACAATCGAGCCCAGACTTTTGAGGCTGGACCCTCGACCCTGAGCTCCAACCCCGAGCTCGAGCGCCAAGCCCCAGCCTCGGATTCTCGACCGTGTACCCGGAGTTAACCCAGAGCCCTGGACCTGGACGTGACCCTTGACCCCTGACCTTCGACCCTGAACCCCAAGCCCCAGCTCTGAGCCCCAGCCTCAAGTCCCAGACCCGGACACTCATGACCCAACCCCAGATGGTCGACCCCGGACCCTGAACCCGACTCTCGACCCCGAACCTGGAGTTGACCCAGAGCCCCAGCCCTAGAGGTGACCGGGAGCCCTGAACGTGAGCTCTGGACCCCAGATCTGACCCCCAAGCCCCCGTCCCCAGAGTTGACCCTGACCCTGGAACTAACCCCGAACCCAAGTCCCAACCGCGGTCCATCAACCCGGATGCTTGAACTGGGAACCTCAACCCCAAGCCCCAGACCTGGATGTGACCTCGAGCCCTGGACCCAAGCCCAAACCCCAAGCCCCCGACCCAAGCCCCAACCCCGAATCCTTGACCCCTGACCCTCAACCCGAGAACGGACCCCGGAACCCGTAATCTGGACCCGAACCTGAGCCCCAAACCTGGACCTGATTCCAAGCCCCAGCCCCAAGCCCCAACCCCAAGCCCTCAACCCCGGACAGGGGTCAGGTCTGGGTCTGTGGTCAGGGGCTCGGGGTCAGCTCCAGGGTCTAAGGCTTGGGGTCACCTCTGGGTCTGGGGTCAAGTATCCGGGGTTGGGGCTCGGGGTTAGTTCCGGTTCTGGGGTCTGTTCTGGGGGTTGGGGTCAGCACCAGGGTTGGGGGCTCAGTGTTAGCTCTGGAGTTGGGGTCAGCTCCGGGGTAGGGGGCTCGGGGTCAGCTCTGGGGTCACTGCTTGAGGTCATCTTTGGGTTCAGGGGCTCGGGGTCATCTCTGGGGTCTGGGGTTGGTTCCAGAATGGGGGCTCTGGAGTCAAGGGTCCAGGGTCAGCCCAGGTCTGGGGTCTGTTCCAGGGATTGGGGGTTGGTGTCCGTTCTGGGGGTCAAGGGTTGGGGTCAACTCTGGCTCCTTATCCAGGTCTGGAGCTTGGGCTCAGGCTCCTGGGGCTTGGGCTCAGGTCCGGGTTGAATTCGGGTCCGGGGCTTAGGTCCGGGACCCGTTCCGGGACTTGTGGTCAGGGTCTCTGGGGTCTGGTCCAGGTTGGGGGCTCTGGGGACATCGGTCCTGTGTCAAGGGTCTGGGGTTGGGTCTCTAGTGTCAAGGGTCCAGTCTTGGGGCTCAGGTTTGGGTCCGGTGTTGAGAGTCGGGATTGGGTCCAGGTCTGGGTTTCAGGGTCAGGTCCAGATCCGGGGCTTGGGTTGGGGTTTGAGTCCAGGTCAGGAGCTCTGGGGAAGAGAATCCCATGTCAAGGGTTTGGATTTGGGGCTCTAGGGTCAAGGGTCTAGGCTCGGGGGCTCCAGGGTTGAGGGTCTGGGGTTCGGGCTCAGCGTTAGCTCCAGGTCGGGTATGTTCCAGGGTTCCGGGGGCAGGGTCAGCTCCTGGGTCAGGGTCAGCTTTGGGATCGGGGCTCGGGTTCGGGCCTCAGGGTCTGGGTCCAGGGCTCAGGATTGGGGCCTCCAGGGTTGAGTCCAGTTTTAGGGCTCCGGGGATGAGCGTCCCATGTTGAGGGTTTGGGGCTCTGGGGTTGAGGATCTGGGGCCGGGGCTCTAGAGTTGAGGGTCCGGGGTCAAGGGTCTGGGCTCTGGGTTGGGGCTCAGGTTTAGCTCTGTGTCCAAGGTCTGTTCCAAGCATTGGGCGTTGGGGTCTGTTCCGGGGGCTGGGGGCTTGGGGTGGGTTTTCCGGTGTCGAGTGTCCAGGATCTAGGGTCCATGGTCAAGGGTCCAGGGCTGGGGCTCGGGGTTGTTGTCATGGGGTTTTCTCCATGTCTGGGGTCCATTCCAGGGGTGGGGGGGCTCGGAGTCAGCTCTGGGGTCCCAGACACAAGCCTGAGCCATAGACCCGAGCCCCGGACACGGACCTGGGCCTGAGCTCTGGACCTGGACATGATCCCCCACCCCAGAGCTGACTTCAACCCCTGAACCCTGTAATGGACCCCACACCCCGAGCCCAAGACCTGGACCCAGACCCAGATCTGAGCCCAAGCCCTGGACCCGAAACTGGGCCCAATACCCGTACCCAGACATGGGCCTGATCTCTAGACCCGGACCCGACCCCAAGCCCCAGTCCCGAGCCCCAACCCCAGACTCTCAACCCCGAACCCTTGACCCTGGAACCTTCACCCCAAGACCCAGACCCAGAGGTGACTCCGAGCCCCGGACCTGAGCCCCCAACTCCAAGCCCCCAAGCCCCAGCCCCCGACCCCAGACCTGATCCTGGACCGTGGAGCTGACTGCAACCCCCGAGCCCTGATCTGACTTCGAGCCCCCGACCCCAAGCCCCCAACTCCAGAGCTGCCCCTGACCCTGAGCCCCAGCCCCGAGCCCCAACCCCAAGCCGCAACTCCAAGCCCCAACCCTGGACCCTCGACCCTGGAGCTGACCCCGAGCCCTGACCCCCAGAATGGACTCTGGACCCAGAGCTAACCCCAAGACCCAACCCCGAGCCCTGACCCCAAGTCCCAATCCTGAGCCCCGACCCTAGAGCGAGCCCTGACCCTGGAGCTAACCCCGCACCTGAATCCTGGAGTTAATTTCCTAGCCCCAAACCCAGACCTAGACCCGAACCCTAGCCCCAAACCCTAGCCCCGGACCCAAATCCTGGACTTGAAATCCAGACCTGAACCCCAGACACAAACCCCAGATCTGAAACCCGGACCCCAGAGCTGACCCCAAGCCCTGACTCTGAGCCCCGACCCCAGAGCAAGCCCTGACTGTGGAGCTAACCCCACAACTAACCCCGAACCCGAACCCTGGACCTGAACCCCGGACCCGAACCCCCGAGCTAACCCCGATCCCTGACCCCCGAACCCAGAGCTAACCTCAGACCCAAACCCCAGACCCAACCCTGAGCCCAGAGCTGACCTCGACCCCCAACCCCCGGAACAGACCCCAACCCCCGACCCCTGGAACTGACCCCATACCTGGAGCTAACCCCAAGCCCCAAGCCCAAGCCCCAAACACAGACCCTCGACCCCAGAACCTCAACACCGGAGATCCGACTCCAGACCTTCGACCACGGAGCTCCAACCATGGACCCTCGACTCCAGACTCTTGACCCTGAAGACCCCAACCCAGACCCGATGCCGGAGCCCCCGGCCCTGAGTCCTGGACCTCGACTCAAGCCCGAGCCCTGGACCTGGACCTGGACCTGGACCTGACCCCCAGACCCAGAACTGAGCCAGATACCTGTACATGGGCCCGAGCTCTGGACCTGGATCTAGGAAACGACCCTGGAGCCCCTACCCTAGACATGATTCTGAGCCCCAGACCTGGACCCGACCTCGACCCCCAACCCCCAAACCCAGTTCCTTGACCCCGAGCACACAACCCAGGGGCGACCCTGAGCCCCAACCCCGAGTCCCAGCCCAGAGCCCCCACCCCAGGGGTTGACCCAGACCCCAGAGCTGACCCCGATCCCCAACCTCTGGAACAGACCCCGGAACCAGAACTAACCCCGGAACCAGAACTAACCCTGAGCCCCAATCCCAGACCCTCAACCCTGGACCCCAAGACCCTGAGACCCAACAAAGAGCCCCAGCCCCAAGCCCCAACCCCTGACCCGGAGTCAACCCCAGAGCTGACCTGGAGCCCCGACCCTGGAGCTGACCCCGACCTCCGACCCCCAGAACCAGAAACAACCCCACGCCCCAATTCTGGACCCTCAAGCCCAGACCCTCTCCCCTGGACCCTCGCACCCGGACCTGGACATGACCCAGAGCCCCGCACCCGGAGCTGACCCCAACCCCCATCCCCCGGAACTGACCCCGGAACTGCAGCTAAGCCCAAGCCCCAACCCTGAACCCCAAACCCAGACCTTCAACCCTGGAGACCCCGACCCTGAGCGCCAGACCCGGACCTAGACGAGAGCCCTGGAACTGGACCCGACCCTAAACCCGGAGCTGGCCCTGACCCCCGAACTCCAGAACAGACACTGACCCCCCCACCCCAGGAACTGACCCCGTACCCGGAACTAACCCCGAGTCCCAACCCCAGACCCTCAAGCCCAGACCCTTGACTCCGAGCCCCAATCCCAAACCGCAGCCCTGAGCCCCACCTGAGCCCCAGGCCCAGACCATTGACCCCGGACTCTCAAGTCCAGACACTCGACCCAGACCCAGAGGTATCCTGAGGCCCGGACAGGAGCCCTGGACCCCAGAGCTGACCCCGAAACCTGACCCCAAGCAATGACCACAATTTCCGACACTGAGTCCCCACTCCCGAGGTGACCCTAACCCCAGAGCTGACCCCAATCCCTGACCCCTGTAATGAACCCAAACTCCCAACCCTCAGACCCAGAGCTAAGCCCGAGCCACAACCCTGAGCCCCAAACCCAGACCCTCAACCCCAGACCCTCGACGCCGAGACCCAGACGTGGATGCGAGCCTGAGCCCCAGACCTAGACACAACCCCAACCCCCATACCCGGAACTGGGCCCAATGCCCATACCCAGACATAGGCCTGAGCTCCGGACCCAGACCCAGGCCCGAACCCTGGACCCAGACTTGACCCCAAGCCCTGGACTTAGACCCAACCCCGAGCCCCAACCCCGAGCACCAGCCCTCGACCCCGGACCCTCAAACCCAGACACTTGACCCCGAGCCCTGGACCCAATCCCCGAACCCAGGGGCTGACTCCAGACCATTGACCCCAGAGCCCCCCCCCTCCGGAGTTAACCCCAAGCTCCAGATCCAAGCCCTGGACCCCGGAAACAACCCCAAGCACTGAGACCGGAGATGACTGAGCCCCCGAACCCCAAGCTGACCCCGAACCCTGGAGCTGACCCCAACTCTCGACCCCCGGAACAGACTCTGGAACCAAATTAAAACCCAAGCCCCAACCCTGGACCCTTGAGGCCAGACCCTCAACCCTGACCCTCGACCCTGAGACCTAACCCCAAGCCCCAGCCCCTCAACCCCAGACCCAGACTTGACCCAGAGGTGACCAGGAGCCCTGGACCCGAGCTCTGGACCCTAGATCTGGTCCAAAGCCCTGAACTCAGAGCTGACTCCGAGCACAGAGCTTACACCGCAACTAACCCTGGACCCAAAACCCAGACCCAAAACCGCGGACTCGAACCCCAGACCTGAAACCTGGACCCCAGAGCTGACCCCGGAGCTCCCATTCCGGATCTAACCGCGAACACCGGACCCAGGCGCTTTTCGGTCGCCTTCTCCCAGGCTTCCTCCTCGGTAAGGATCCGGAAGTTGAGCTGCCCCCCCCCCCCCTCCCCCCCCGCAGGAGAACACACAGGTGCACGCGCGGGCAGGGGCACCAAAGCGAATGCCGGCGACGCTAGCGATACCACGCATGCGCAGCGCCGCGTCAGCCTGCAGTACCGCTTTCTCGCCAGCAGGTGGCGGCAGAGGGCGCTACCACGCTCGTCGCGAGGACGGCAGGCACGGCTTCCCAAACCGTTTTCTCAATAACGGAAGCAGGGGGAACCGCACGGAAAACCACAAATGAAAACAGCGGAAAAATGCACCCCACGTTGTCTCGAGGAGGAAGTAACTGCCCTGAGAAACGTGCCGCTCCCGGCTAGGAAGCTGAGTGGCAATGTGAAAAACTACATATTTTCCGCGCCACGCCGCGGAAACAAACGTGGCGGATAGGAAACTCCCCCCAGCCGCTCCGCCTGCAGTATCAAGTTATCGCCAGCAGGTGGCGGCAGAGGGGCGACGCGGCGCAACTGCGCATGCGTAGCACTGCTCCGCCCGCCGTACCGCTTCTTACGCCAGCAGGTGACGGCCCGCATCCCGGGCCCACGGGAGACCCGAAGCGTAACGGCGCCGTTGGGGTGCATCCGCCCCTCGACGCCCCTCAGCCCCTGGCCCCTCCGTGGCTGCAGCTCCGCCTCATCCCGCGGCTTCCTCGTGGGCGGCCGCTGGCAGCGGGGCTGCAGAGGCAGAGCAGCCTCCTGCTGGCTGCGCTCTGGGAGCCCGAGGGCTGGACCCCGGGCAAGGGAGCAAGGGAGCAGCGGCTCAGTGGGCTTCGTGTGAAGGCCTGCTTGCACAGCCCGAGCCCCAGGGCGCTTGGGGCAGGGGCAGCCAGGGCCCCAGCGCTTTGCCCCCCTGTCACGACCACTGTGGCAGCAGCTTCAGCTGGCAGCAGCTCTCAAGCAACCTCCACTGCCTTCTCCATGGAAGCACTCCTGGGGGATGTTTTCCCTTATCCACACATGTTGTGGAAGAGCTGTCAGCACAGCACAATAATTTCTGTGCTAACACCCAGCACTTTACCCACCACAGGCTTTGTGCACTCGTGTTTCTGGTACAGTAGAAGTAGTCTGCTCCCCCTGACCTGCCTTGTGACACTGCAACAACGGGCATGGAAGGCTGAGAGTGGAAGATGACTGCTTTTAGGATTACAAACAAGAAAAACAGCACAGAGAAACAACAGATTTGACTTAATCTACTGCAGATGGCATGTTGTCATTTTTCAATATATACTTTTTGTGAATTCACAACTCATACCCTCATATAACCTCTACTTTTATGTTAAGCCTCTTACTAGCAAGATTTAGGGATTTATTACCTCCAGCTTTATTTCCTTATGCCTTTTTTATTACTTCTCTATGACAGCACTGAGTGACCACCCCATTTAAAAGCTTTTTCTTGTTTCTCTTTTAGAATATCTAACTGTGAGAGGAGGTGGAGTAACTTATTTTTACAAGTCCAAATTCCTTCCCGAGTTTTGGTATCATCTGTTTCCTGGCATTATGAGAAGCGAGAATCGTTTTGCACAGCAAAGGGAATAAAGCATTCTACTTTTCAAAAGACACAATTGCATAAGATTAGACAGTAGAATCATCCTGAGGTGGTTTGGGCACGTGTTTCCCTTTTTGCACTCTTTCCTTTCCTTAGTTTCACACCTGAAATTCTGAGTTTCTCAGTACTTTCCACCTCTGCCCCCATCCTTCCTTCCCCTAAGAGAGCTGTCATCATATGGAGATAGTATAATTTTCTTTAGCACTGAATGTCAGACTTAACTTTGCAGTGAGTGGTTCAGCAGTCAAGCTGTCTGCACACTTCGCCTGCTGACTAAACAGTCAGCACACTAGAATGACTGGCTCAATCTAAGAAGCATCAACTTCAAGACTTTTCATCTACACATTATTATGCTGCTTAAATAGTTAACAAAACCGTGATAGTAGTTAATACTGTACTAAAAAAAAAAAGAACCACCAATGAATTGATGTCTAGCCTTGGGAGTACAACTGCTGCTATCTAACAACACAATCATTTTTCTGCTTTGGTCTTAAATTACTTCAAGCATTCAGCTTCCCACAAACTATTTTATGTAGCATCATCTTTACTTATTGCATCCTTCCTTTGCAAAGATTTTAAAGTAGGCCGAGCAGTAAAAGATAAGTAAAATAGAAACAGTATGGTCTACTGTCCTGGTTCCAGCTAGGACAGAGTTAATTTTTCCTCATAGTAGCTGGTAGGGTGCTATGTTTTGAATTAGGATGAGAAGAGCGCTGATAACATGCTGATGTTTTAATTGTTGCAGAGCAGTGTTTACACCAGGCCAAGGACTTTTCGGCTTCTCGCTCTGTCCTGCCAGCGAGCAGGCTGGGGGTGCAGCAGGAGCTGGGAGGGGACAGACCCAGGACAGCTGACCCAAACTGGCCAAAGGGGTATTCCATACCATCTGACGTCATGCTAAACAATATATAGGGGTGGCTGGCCGGGGTGGGGGGGCCGGCTGCTCGGGGATAGGCTGGGCATCGGTCAGCGGGTGGTGAGCAATTCCATTGTTTTTCCACTTGTTTTCTTACACATTATTATTATTAATACTATTATCATTATCACTATTATTATTATTATTGTTATTATTATATTCCTGTCTTAATAAACTGTCTTTATCTCAACTCACCGGCTTCACTTTCCAGTTTCTCTCCCCCATCCCAGAGAGGGAGGGGGGAGGGTGAGCAAACGGCTGTGTGGTGTTTAGCTGCCAGCCGGGTTAAACCACAACATCTACTGATACACAAACATTCACATCCAAAAGTGTAAACCATTTCTAAACAAAATGAAAAAAATCACAGCACACAACATCCAAAATTATATTCAGTATTACAATGTATTACGTGCAAAACTCACCATTTACCTTTTACAAAATGCAATACAAACAGTTACTAGGGGTTTCAAATACACAGCAAACTAACATTAAAAATGCTACAGATCTTTATATGTACAATACACACTGCTCATGATGTATTTCTGCAGTCATCTGCCTTACATTTTGCTGCTCACGCTGGATTTGGAGAGAACCCTGCATCCCTCTAAAAAGAGCAGCCATACCTGACTTAAGTAGGTCAACCTGACCCACAGCACAGCACCATCTATCTTGTACAAGTGTACAGAATACACATATTAAATACCATTTTATCTTTGTATACGTAGGACTCTGATTTCATACATCATCTACTCAGTAACTTAGAATCATGAAATGCTACCACACACTCTTCAGTCCAAAGCACGTTTTGATGGTGCTGACAGACTATACAAAATGGTTAGCGTTCTCATTCACCTTATTAATACATCTAATCTTCCGCCAACACAAATAGTATCTGGGATAGGTTCCGTCAAATCCCTCTACAATAATGTTTACATAGAAGTTCCTTACCAACCTCCTTTGCTTATTTTCTGCAAGGAGCCTGAACCAGCAGACAAACATGTTTTAATCCTAAAACAGGTTCTCTAAATTCTTTCTCTGCCCCTTCCCTACATCCTTTTCTTTCAACTTCCTGTTCCATACACCTAGTTCTATCTTACACAACACATATAAACAATAAACCAGGAAACAGTACATCAAGTTCATATAAAGGCACTGAAATCACCAGTGCCAATGTTACAATCTTATACATAATAGAAATTTCATAAAAACTCTCCTGTAACAGGAAAAGAAGAGAAACCAAAGAGACTTTTAATGCAATGCTCTAAAACCAGCAAGAGATTTATTCTTGTATATTAAGTGTTAAAAATCACATGCATAATTATATAATACTTTATAGTTAAAAAAATATTTTAAAAACCAACCCTGACAGTTTACCTGCAACTGCTATAAAATTTCTAGGAAATATATATATATATATATATAACAAGAAGCTTTTCTGTAATAAAAAAAATTAGAAAAGGATGCAATCATCCAGGTAATTATGAATTAATTGATGCCCTGCATCGGACAGTCTTGTTTAACTCATGCTGGTGTAACTGAGCATACAGCAGACAGTTTACTGAAGTATATGTCTAGCATACATATAGTTAAATCAAAGTGACATTTGGCTAAAGGATGAGTGTAAGAAAATAGGTTTTGGCTCACTACAACAAAAAAAATTGCAGAAGGCCAGAGTATAGTATGTTTCATTTCAAGAGAGTCTGTGGTACAAGAAATTCAGCTTTATGGACCATTTACTCAAACACGCTGGTTGAATATCCTGCACAACTGGCCATATGCATGGTTTACATGTTTGCAGGTGTGTTTTTGTTTTTTTTTTTTTGCAAGCAACACTAGATGTGTCTGCATGTATTTTACTAGGCATTGATGGTTTAAAACCTGCATAGACTGTTTTAGATCCTAAGGCAAGCAGCCAACAAAGATGTTTTCAACAGTTAAGCAACAGAAATTAAACTGCAAATTACTGATTTTAAGAAGCAGAGTTGTTCTGAAAAATGGCACCATAAGGATCACTGTTAATGCGTTTGTAGACAAAGTGAAAGACCTGGGGTTGTGGACGGCTATGCAACTCAGCCTTAATTTTTTGAGGGTAGGTATCTTCTGTCAGTTGCTGCCAGGTGTCATCAATGAAAAGAAACAGACTATATTCTTTTGGATTGTCCACTTTAAACTTCTCAGCACAAAGCTGACATACATCTTCTGTAGTGATATATGGCCTTACTAGTAAGGTCTTTCCTGTACATCCACTGTTAACTTCCTGGAATGCAACTCGAAGGTAGTTCTGTAGAGTAAGAAAACAGACATTGGAAAATAAAATAAAACTGACAAACAAGAACTCTGAAAACTCCAGTCAGCAATGAACACCAAATATCTAATTATGAAACACACACCAGTGGTTCCTGTAAATTCTGCCAACCCCATGAATTGCTATGTTGGTGGTGAAACTGACAAATCTGTGGTGGGCATAATCGAAACCCAGGAAGTCAACATCCCTCTTTTTCCTTGGTTTGCATTCTAGTCCTGCAACTAAGAGTAAACAGATACAGCTTTTAAAGCCAGATGGAAAGCTCTGGCAGTTTTAATAGGACTTCACGTTAAGCTTTAATAGGAAACAAAATTCTGAAAAGCAAAATAAACATCTGATGCAGCATGCCCGAGAGACATTGTTGCTGCCACTGCTAGGTCAGTACTAGAAAACAGAAGCTTCACACAATGTTAGTGAGAAGGGGAAAAAAAAAAGCTAATTTTAAGAAAACAAGGGTGTTGACCCACAAGTTACCGCATGATAAACATCTGTTTGTGCTCTCATGCTGTAGCATGCAAAAGGTAGTAATCCAGCCTCATTTATGTCATTTTCATTGAGTTAACCAGTAACTATCAAGTCACATGTCTGAGTATGATGCAACAAATTTTGTGTGGTGGCATTTTTTCTTTTTTTTTTTTTTAAACAAGACATAGGGATGCCACAGAAAGAACATTTACTCTGCCACATTTGAGTAAATTTATATAATCTTGAGGCAAAAGCTGGATCTTTTTTCTCTATTGAGATTGAACATACGCCCACAGTTCTGATAACAGCGTTATATTCTAAATTTGCTTCAAGAGGAAATGCAGTTCTACCTTACAAAAAGCATTTGTAAAGAAATATGAAAAGCAACTACTAGAAAAAAAATCAGACACATGAGCAAAGCAGCCTGCTGCTGAATGCTTTTTTTCTTGTTGTTGCTTTTTCTTTGTTTTGGTGTGTTTCAACAAAAACTGGAATTGAAGACTCAAAAGTAGACTGGGAAAAGCGAGAAAGATTTGTTTACTGAGTGAGCTGGTACCTGTGTCTGTATGCTAAATAAATTAAGATTACCTCAGTTCCAAAGAGCATTCCTGTCTTTATTAAAGATATTTTTTTTTTTGATAGCTTGTAGACTGAAACACTGAAGCATTGCAAGAGCTTTTAAACCACTGGGACTGAGCACACCTGGGCAAAACTAGTCTATTTTTGTTATCCAACCTGAAGTAAAAAATATAAGCAGCCCTAAATAAGGTCAAGTATACCACAGTTCTAATTTCTAGTGCAATTAACACACAGAAGGTGCATTTTTAGATGCATGTGCTTTCAGGCAGGCAGAATTGCTTCAAGGAGAAGCTGATGGTTGCACAAATACTCATAAGTCATATAGTAAGTATCAAAATTATTTTTGTAGTATAAGAAAGTTGTGTCTAATCATCATCAACATATGGGATTTTGACTTTTCCATCCCTTTGAAGGACAGAGGATGAAGGTGTTCAGAGGCTCAAAAGCTACAAGGCTGTGAGACCATCACAGATCAGTAGGTGCATCCTGGTTTGATGTAAGACAAATTAGTATAGCTGAATTTGTGTTACAGGTTTGTCACAAGGAAGGTGCTTTATTTCAAGGACTATAGGGCACTGAGAAAAAAGATGGAAAACTGGCATTCTAAGCAGGCAGAAGAGACTCTTTTGAAAGGGACAACAGAACAAGCAGCAGTGTACACACTCCATGCCAGCTCTTCCCCCATCCCCTGCACCCTTCCAGTTCCAGCATGGCACCCAGCTGCACTTCAGCTTGTCTGAAGTTGATTTGATGAGGAAGAGGTCAGACAGAACAAGATCCTGTCAAAAGAATCTTCCATGATTTAGCCATCCAGCAGAGATACAAGAGGATGAATTTTCCTATGAATGGTGCAGTGTTTTTGCAAGAAAGAACATCAGATTTAAGTAGCTTGAGACTCCACCTAAACACAAGTAAGCACAATATAATATGTATCCTGATAAGATGGACTAGGTTTGAGCACTGATTGTAGAGTTTGGTGTTTGTTAATTGGCTGTCTTCCTAAGAGGAGAATTGCACAAGACTGCTTCTTCTCCCAGAACTTTCTCGTTCAGTGTTGCTGTGCAGTCCTTCGGGTGGACATGGATAAAGCAGAGGAAGCTTCATTCGGAAGGTTTCATGATCTTCTGATGACCCCCACACCTTCGTTTCTCAAGCTCTTAACTACATCAAAACTAACTGAAGGTTGTCATTAACTTCTCCTCAAACTTTGTGCTGTGAACTATTAACAAGTGAAAGAGTAGTAAATCCTTCCTTCTTGATTCCAACATCTTCCCTGTTTCAGTCCACAAACTGATGCATCTGAACAGCCAGTCACTGGCATCCTATGGTTTTATGTGAAAGACATACAGGCCTGTTTTTTAAAGATGAAATAGTCTCGACTTTTGTCATTCTTCAGTTGAAGTTACTGCCCTACTCTGAAAAGAGCAGCAAGAAATGGTGGGGAAAAAACAAACACACATGAAAACATTCACATTATAGAACACTACTCTTTGCATTAACTTCAAAACTGTAGGCAACTATTCTCCCACCTCTCCTCTCTGCCACCTGCTGTATGCCACCATTAGTCACTGGGGAGCTGTACCGATTTATATCACTGGAGACATGATTTGTTTTTTTCAGCAGTAGAGCACACAAAAAAACTAAATCAAAGATAGGATTCAGTTTGTCCATGCTCTGAGTGACTTAAATGGAAGGGAGGGTGGGAAATGCATATTTAGCACTTTCTTCAGACATCATAATTGAACTCTGTTATAAAGTACAAAGACTTCAGAACTGCGGAAAGTTTGCCAGCCCCTATTCTCAGCGCCGCTTCACTTCACTGACATCATACCCCCAAGACAATCATAATGAAACATACCTCTCAAATAGACATTTTCAACAAAACAATTTCTGGTTGTGTTTGTTTTAGTTCTTAAGCCCTGGGCTCTACCTGAAAATCGTCAACGGAAGGTATCGTCCTGTTAGTTGTCCTCCTTTTGTGCCATTGCCGAAGAGTATCTCTGGCTTCGGAACTTAGCAGTCTGGCAGCTTGCTCTTCCTGAAAATTCTTGATCAGTGAAAGTGCTCCATAAGCGCTTGTCAAGTAATAGCCTCCTGTGAAGGACAGCAAGGGAGTAAGTTCTCAGAGTGGTCAAAACCACAGCACTAGTTCTTACTGGTCACAGTTTCTATATACAATTGTTATGTATTTGATGGTTGCTGTATTCAACTGTCAAAATATTTATGCTTATAAACAGCTAATTCTCCTGCTACCTATTGCATGGTATGTTAAGAGATGCAGTAGTAGTTACACGCACTCCATATTATCAAGCGGTACAGTAATATCTAACTCTGGGTCCAGTAGCACTGGGGATAGCTGGTTACTTATGTGACTCGTGTAAGATGCTCCTTTATTCCTGAACATTTTTACAAAGCTGGAACAAGAGTTTTCTCCTCAACAATTTCCAAACATTTACTCCCTTCCCAAGCTTTGAGAATTGATGCAGTAAACGTAACTGTTTAAATGAAATGGAAGTCAGTCTACCACTGTTCAGGAACACAAAAGCAATTATGTTTAGTGGCAATGAAGTAATGACAGATTTAGACTCACACTCTGGAAACATCCCAGAGTGTGCTCATTTTTAAAAAGACAACTCTGTTTTTTTCACCTTTTTGCATTCCCCATAATGTCCATCTAGTTCAGCAGGTGATGTCTGCAGTCCTCCTTACATACATCACTGTCATTACAGGAGTAGAGAATACATTTAAAGACAAGATGGAGTTGCTGACATACAAAAGAAGCTGCAGGTCACAAAGGAAACAGTCTCAGCACAAGATAACAGTCCTCAACAACCACTGGAAACAAAAGACATGCCTCTCATTTGTTTTAATTTTTAATTATTTGCATGGGAGAGTACAACTATGAATCAGGACAGTCTACTGATGGAGTGATTCAAAGACATACTCTATGCTCTGCTCATACTGTATGCAATTTTCAGCATATCAGAACAGCATTCTCTTGGCCTTTAGCTTTGCAACAGAGTTTATACACAAACACATACAAGACCTATGAGCCAAACTGGACAACGCATTACATTTGAACTGCAAAACCCCAAAGCACTAAACAATTTTTCCTGCACAGCATAGTTCAGCTGGTGCTGAAGACAGGGCCAAACAACAGCTGGACTTCTTTTGCTGAATTAAAAACACCATGACTCAATAGTTTGATAACTGTAAGCGTGTTCACGATCTCCAGTTTCGCATCTCAAGTATTTTCCATGCAAACACTCCTAGACGATGCACTAGGAAGAGCTGATGGTCCTCATTGATGGGAGGAATCCTGGCAAGGCTCTTTCATACATACCAACGTATAAGAGAATACAGCAATTCCACAAAGCTGAAAGGTAGCAGGGATACTGGATTTCAGCCACAAGTCAAGAGTACCTTAGTAACCTTAGTAAATATATTCCTAGGGCTCATAAAAATGCTTTGTGAGAAATGACTATTGGGAAGAAGCGAAGACCACCAAAGGGGATGTGTTCTCAAAAGTGCTGCCCTGGCTCAGAGCTCTCCAAGAAAAAGCTCTCCACAAAGCACCAAAGCCAAGCCCCATTATGTGTCACAACTAAACTGAATGCTGCAGCCCTATAGGATATTACCCCTCAGGATATTTTCAGGCATTGAAGGATAAACACATTTGGCATCTGCACAGTGCTTGTGTTTGCTTGCCAAGTCATGAACCAAGATATTCCCTCATAAAGGAGTATATACCGGTAGCTTCCCTGATCACTGAAGCCTATACACCTCAAGCAAACCAACTCTTACTGTAAGATGGAAAGAATTAGGATGTTCTCTTGTTAAGCTATCGGCACCACTGGCTTTAGCACTCCCCTTGAAAGTACTTCTACATGAACAAGGTAACAGCAGCTACACTGTGATAGAAAGTCCCCCTTCCCTAGTTCTTTGCCCAATTCTAATAAAAATAAATAAGAACATTACCTTCTCCATGCAGCAAAGATGGGTCCAGCAATTCCATCATGTACTCAATCTCAGTATCCAGCTCCAGCATGTCACACTGGGCTAATACGTATGTCAGCACAGGCAAGAAGTCATCAGCTCCATATAGCCTCCCTGGGGTGAAAGGAGCACAGAGATAGACAACTTATTTTTTTTTTTTTTTTTTACCAGTTTCGTTGTCTGAAAGCAAAGCATTGTTTTGCCGCCTTTTCTGACCAACAAGTTTATGTTGCTCTACAGCCTTCTGTTCTCAACATGTGGCAAAGAGAATGTCATCTCTCATCTTGAGGACTTGTTAGTGTTAGGTCAGAGGTTAGACTAGGTGATCTTGGAGGTCTCTTCCAACCTAGATGATTCTGTGATCTGGCACTCAATGGACAGGAGACTCACGCTAGCTTGATCCCTTATTTCCAATGAGCACAAATCTGATGATGCATGCCTTGAAGCATGCGAGGGAATGTAAAGACTGGATTCACCTTGGAATCAGTTCAACTGGTCAACTCCCAAAAGGCTGCTAATCCTGAAATCCAGACTGGCTTCCACTCCACTTTTATCACAGGCTAAGAGAAGATGAACAGACATTTTCCTTTTCAATGCAGGGGACATCTACTTTCTGGAAAGATGTAGCCACAAATACCAGTCTGAATTTCAATCTCAGCAGAGAGGCCTGAATATAAAAGCCTATTAGACTTCACATGAAAACTGAGCTCCTTTTCTTGATCTATCACAGTTAAAAATACTAGTGAGCAAAGCCTCATAAATCATCCCCAACTGGCTGGTGAAGCACCATCAGCAAAAGCAGCACATGGCTAAAGCACAGATGGCTACCTACATCTGTTTGTGCTCCCTATCACATTTACTGCATTTAAACTTTGTTTAGAAAATACTATGGGGCCAAATCGCTGAATCTGGCCAAACTACGTTAACTGCAGAACTGGTGTGATGACCACTTCAAGCCAACAAGAGCAGGAGCCACCTTAATCTTTGATGAAACTCCGGATGATTGAAGGGCTGATCTAAAGTTACGCCACCTGAAGCACACCCTCCAAATATTACACCATTCACTGTATGGGAGCACGTGGTGAAGCAGACACTCAATGCCATCTTTCACCAACTTCACAGGACAAAACAAGACAACCCAAGAACATGTGCCACACCTAGCTCAAGCCCCTCAGTGTAGGCATTAACCAGCAGCAGCCTCTTAATAATTCTACATGTTGGAAACACCTTACTCAATACGATAACAGCAAAGAGAAAGGAGTCTACAGCACTTCAGGCCAAGATTCCTACATCCATTTTAAAATGCAGGTATTTGCACAGAATATAAGCTGGGCAGGAGCTTGGACCTACATGCCACAAAAGTGCTTGTGGGTCTTTAACGACCACAAGCTTTCACTATTCATCTCAAAAGAAAGCAGACACCTTAATCAGCACCAGACCCAGCTGCAGACTCGATGACTCAGTGCTCACTTAGAAAGCAAAGTACCTACCACCTGCAGCAGTTTATATTTGCTTAGGAAAAAATCTCCCCATACTACCAGCACTGCCCATCTAAACTCATGACCTACCAGAGCAGTGTACAATAAGACTCTGGGCAACAGAGTTGCACCCATGAAATCGTGCCAACCAGCACAGTACTTTAATTATTTCACTGACTACTCAGCAGTTCCTACTGGTCTGTAGTTCCATTTCATTATCTAGGTTTCAATGTCATTTTCTGACACAAGCTACAGTATATGTTATTGCTGTTCCAAAAACAGGAAAAAAGTGTCCAAATGAGAACATTCAGAGGCACAGTAAGCCAAAAATAATGATCAGAGGGTAATTTTGACCACCTATTAACAGAGAAACTTTGTAGTTGTTTTATTGAATACACGCCACTGAATGACTATACTGAAATACTGAGTGTACCCTCAATTAAAATGTCCAGAAAAACACTCATTTTTACTCAGTGGAGAATTCAATGCTCACATCACAGCCTGACAGTTTCAGAAGCCTACAGTGAAGCAAGTATGTTTTTTTAAGCTGCCTCACAACTGTTTCACATTGAATTTGTAGATGTGCTGCCAGACACATCAGAGATACCAGGAAAGAAGTAGAGAGGAAGAACCCCTCTGAAAATGGCAAGGAGATATGCTACAAGAATTCCAGGAGGAGAGACATATCTGCAAAATCAGGTGGTCTAATTTCCTGCATCAAAAGACAATCCCCAGTTCCAGGTTTGGAAGTTCAGTGAGCCTGAACCACGAGAAGCATCATACCTGAGTTATTCTCCATAACAGTGTAAATCAATTTGCAAACTCTCAGCAGCAGCATGACTTTCTTTTCAGGCGAATACATTTTCTGCATGGTCATGAACTTGACTTTAATCTTTTCAACATCCACAAAGTCTGGTGTTGGAACAAACACGCCCAGCTCCTGAGGATTCCTCTGGCGCACCAGCTGCAGGTTTTCCTTAAGCTGTTTCCAAGAACCATCTGCAGTATGAAACTCTTTCAACATCGCTTCAATGTGGCCCTTCAACGGCTTCAGAATGCACTTATGCATGGCCTTCTCCAAGACAACATCTGCAACAAGAAACACAAGCCCAGCTGATTCCCTCCTCTAGAGCAGAGCAAGTGTTAATACAACCATTTCCAAAAGAGACATTGTAGAGAAAAAAAATGCCAAGGTCAATTTATTACACAGGCTGAGTTTCCAGATGTTTGTTGACAAGAAAACAAGAATGCAGAGCACAATCTGTATTGCATTTTTATTTACGGCAATCTGGTAAAATACAAAACAAACCAACCACCACCAGCAATGACAAATAAACCCACAGACTGGAGTTTACAGACTGACAAAGAAGAGCTGTGGCTCCAGTTCACTTTTTTCTTTTGTTGGCCAGAAGTCTGAGTTTTATTTTACTTTGAGCTTAGTCTAACTCCCAAACTTAAAACACGGTCAAAAACATAACTTCTGTCTGCTTTGGCAAGAAGTCCTATCTTTTTTGCATTGTTTCCATCAAACTGTAACTCAAGGTCTCCTAAAAACTTGGCTCAGCTTTAAGATCTTTATGAACTTGGACAGATTATGGGCCTTAAACTATAAATGAAAACCAAGCTGTGTTTGTCCCGTTTCAGATTTCATCATGCAAGATTACATACAGCTTTGTCATCAACTTTAAAGTTCTTTCTTTGGCAATAGTGTGCACGTGGTACAGTAAACACTCTTTATTTTTAAATTCTTGTTCTACTCAAGTTTAACATTCATAACTCTGCTTTCAAAGTTATGACCACATCAATAGCAAACCCTGCAAACCTTCACTTCATAAGCTAATTTCCTCTCCCACTAAGTATCCGTATGGCAGCATAGCTCACGTTAATTATTTGCATTCATTATTTGCACCATACGCAACTCCCACAAGCATGAAAGGAACTGGCGACCTTTCAGCCTGGCCACTGCCCCAACACACCCTGACCACAGGGCAGGACAGAAACCCAGGGTAGGCAGACGTACTTGGGGAACACAGGGACCAGCGGTGGGAAGAGGAGAGGCCCGGCATCACTGCTCCATCACACATTTATATACAAGCTTGCAGTGGACATTCCTGATATTAACGGTGACTCATTAGTTTCATCAACCTTGTACCCTTTCTGGGGTCCTTTAATTTCAGATTAAACCCTTTGCTTCTTCCTATGTGTTTCTCATAGACTGCAATCTGTTCCTTCTCTCCCCTCATTTTTTCCCCCTTACTTTTAGAAATTGCAGACTATTTCTACAGCTCGAGACTTATTTCCAACAAGCAGTTACTTCTATTTTCTTTGCCTTATTCTTTCAGACAACATTTATTTTATCCTTGTTCAGCCATTTTTCTTTTTGGGTTTTCATGTCTTACCTCTCTTTTCCACACCTACTTCTCTTATGGTGCCTTTGCTCCATACATAGCCTTTATTCTGCGTTTATCTGGCATGCAATTCCCAAATTTCTGACTGTACTGCAAGTTCCCATCTCCCTTTCCCCAATTCCACTGGGACTCTTGTAGCTTTTTGTTGCTACTTTCCCTTCCTGAGACACTCATGGACATGGCAAAGCCAGGTCTGCTTTATTCCCTGATGCTTTAAAGGCGTCTGGGTTACTGTCACCACGCAGATTGCAAGAGCTGCTGGAAGGGAAAAAGAGCAGACATGAGGACCAGTGTTTGCCCTCTGATTTTCCAGGTTTCCCTACAGTCACCAGTAAAGGTATGACCAGTCTGACAGATGATCACAACGGACCATCACACTGCGAAGAGCAGACCCAGCTTCCCATCCAAACAGCACCACCACCAATTGTACTGCAACAAGTGTCAACATTTCAAATGGCTCATCCTTATCTGCTGTAGTTGGTAGAGCCACACAGCTGCCACTGACAGCCATGCCAAACCCAGCCAGTAAGCCCAGCAAAGCAGAAGCACCACTTTCCCTTGCAGTGACCAAAACCACCTCTCCCTCCATCACCAAAGTTGTCCTCAGGGCCCATGGGGAAGAAATATTTTTCCACCAGGAGAAACACACAAATCTCACCTACAGGTATGCTAGCTGACTACATTTCTCCAGAGTACACACAGCTCCCTATTAGCTTCACTGATACTGAATTTTCTGGCTATTCTGTTTATTTTGTTTTTACTGCCTGTCCACAATTTTTTGAATAGCAAAAACACTAACTGCTTTGCTTGTAAGCGGAACACCTCTGCAGTCTGCATTCCAACTGCCTGGTCTCGTTTAAGTCAGAATAAAGCAGTCAGTGCTGCCATAAACATATTAAGCGAGAGAACTCTCTATCCCCATGAAATTCAGCTACCATAGGCTTTCACCCAGTTCTGCACACAGAAAGTTAGTCATCTTGATGACTTTGGTCACCACCACATTTGGTCACAGGATGCTCAAGAAACTGTGAAGAATTCAGTATGAAGACTTGGTCTGATAGCGAGGGAGCTACCCTGGGGTACGAGACCCATACGCTTCTGTGACCAATCCCTACAGGCTCTAGCCTGGGGCTGGTTCAGCTGCTGCCTGCAGTATCAGTACGGAGTGAGCTCCTTCTGCTGCCCATCTCCAGAGGCTGAAAGGGCTGGATACCGCTGGTAGGCTTTGTAGGAAAATTCCTTGGTGGGTGCCAGGCTTGTTGTTATCTGTTGGCAAGAAGTGGAAGCCTCAGATCTTCTGCCCTCAGCAAGTTAGTGCCACTCCTGCAGCTTCCAGTACAGATCAGTCGTATTTTTACAGCACTGCAAGATGGGGAGGTGGCAGTTCTTTATTATCTGCAGTTCACCACAGGCTACAAAAGCAGCGTCTAGAAACCACTTCAAATTTACCCAGTCTACATTCCACAGTTCCTCAGGGAACTCAAACCGATTTGCAGCAACCCAGAGGAAGAGAGCAGATAATTCACGCAGCTGTGCTCAAAGCTCTGCACAAGGCAGTGTGCAGCAGCTCCCTTCCTTGGTAAATAAAAGATGGAAAAGCATCCCAGTACTTGCTAAGGGATCACTGCTCAAGGCTCTTCTTGAGGGTATCTGTGCTGTTAACAGGTTGAATAGATAAAAACAGGATTGGCTATCTAGTAAAGCATCTTTCAGTACTGTTCAGCATCTGTATTACAGCTAATAGGAGACAAATGAAACCACAAAGCTGAGATTCCAAAGAGACACTAACACTGTCTCAGCTTGGTAAGGACAGAGGAAAGACTGGGAATTAATGTAGCAGGTTTGCATATAAGTAGCCAATAAATAAGGAAGTAAGACATGACAATGTATCCATGTTTTTTTTCTTTGTTGTTGGTATTTCTAGTAGTTTATATATATATATATATATATATTCAAGGCAAAACAAACAAAAAATCCCTTTTCTTCTCCCTTATGCATTTCTGGCACAAGCGTAAGAACCACAGAGTTCTGCCTTCAAGTTAAAAAGTGGCAAACTTTAGCAAGCTGATGAGGCCAAAAGCATAGCAAGATTCATAAAGATCGGAGTGTTTTGGTTTTTCCCCCCATGGTCAATAATATCCACATTTATCCTAATTAATATTAAAACTATTAATAGATTTATTAATAGCCCAACCCGAGCCCCAGCAGGGCGCTCAGCACCACGTCCAGGCGGCTCCTGAAGGTCTCCAGGACCTGGCTTGTGCCAGGGCTGCGGCACCTGCCCAGCACAGAAGTGCTCCTGGTGTTTGAGGGGCACCTCCTGCATTCCAGTTTGTGCCTGCTGCCTCTTGTGCTGTCTCCAGGCACCACTGAGAAGAGCCTGGCTCTGCACCTCCCTTCGGGTGTTTATAAGGCATGGATGGGATGATACCCTGACCTCTTCTCCAGGCTGTGCAGCCCCCAGCCCTTTGGCCTCTCTGGCAGGAGAGGTGTTCCCGGCCCTCACTCACCTCAGTGGCCCTGCACTGGACTCTTTCCAGGTCATGTGTGTGTCTCTACTGACCTTCGGGGTGCACAACTGGACACAGTACATCAGGTAGTAATTCATTAATAACAACATTCAAATAATAATCTGTACTATTATTAAAGCCCAGAAGGACAGCATTCCTTGTGATCTGGGTCTTAGACCAATATTCACCATCACTGGACACCTATAACCATGTTTGGGATCAGACCATCCAACTATTTACCCTTTCATCTGAACTGCTGTTACTGGCCCTTTCAAAGAAAGTGGCTCCAGGATTTGATCCCACAAAATGATTCCCTGCCAGCAGCAGCTTTCACTATTTCTAATGGCCATAAAAAGTATAGGAGGGTCTCCCAGACAAATTAACGTCTACAGGTTGAGGATCGAGGACTGATCCTTTCAGTTAATAGCTCTGCATATTTCTCAGACCCAAACCAGGAACAGAACCCGCTCCTTACTACAGTAAAATCAATTTGTTTTTAAATATCAAATAATCCCAGGGTGCTCAATATTTCAAAAAACTAAACAGACAAAAGAAAAAAAATTAATAATAATTTGAGTTAGGCTCCATTTAGTGATCCTGAAATGGTAAATACCATTTATAATTAGCCTCTAGCCTCAAAATGGGAACTGGAAATGCTTTGATAAATGAATTGCAAAGCCAGCCAGCTAGTTTCGTTGTGACTTGTGGAAACACATCTGTATCCTATGCTGACATGCTGTTATTTTTTTTCACTGAAAACCACACAAATCTGAATCTAGAGAGAACAACATATTAGTCATAGTAAATGTCCTTATGCACCCTCTTTACAACCCTCACTGCCTGGAATTGTACTTGCTCACCTCTTCCAGGATGTCACCTTAAAACCTTCTCTAAACTGTGAATTTAAAGCCTTCTCTGTTCCCTGTTAACAGCTAGCATTGCTCCACTGAGATTACCTGTCAGTTTCCAGTCCCCAGATTTACACACAAGCCCTGTTTATCACTGATAATGGCCAAACCATTCTTTTGTAATAGGACTCAGTGGAGAGAGAGAACGAGCCTGGGATCCATCACAAAAAGGCACCATTCTGCATAAGCAACATCATCGCTTGGGAGTCTGAAAGCAAAAGATTGCTTTGTTACACCACAGGCATGCAAATGCAGGACATTTGACTATACTGCATTTGCTTTGTTTTAGATTTTCACTAGTACCTTGTGTGTTTGTAGGCTGACACTAATACCAACCTACAGTTTATGTCAGGATGGCCAGGTGTCTTGTTCCTGGTAGATGCCGACAAGCGACCAGGGAAGAAAGGTCTCCAAGATAAACCTCCCCCTCATTTTGCTTACATAAAGCACAGCAGTGAGTCACAGACATTGGTTTTAGGTTCGTTTTGCTTCAATCAGACAAGCCATGGGTTATTTAAAACTCACCCCATGGCTGTGTGGTGAGTGTGTGTTCTCTTCAAAAAGTAGTAATAAAGGAGCAGGGGAATAAGACACAAAGCAAACCAAATGGATGGTCAGGAAAGAACTGAACCCACTGTTTCTGCCCAGTGCTTTTACCACTGCTTCCTGCTTTCCTGACCCCCCTGCTCCACTAATGAAAGGAGAAGTACAGGGGAACAGTGGTCGGCCCCAGCTCAACACCAAAAGGTACAAAGATGAACAACTGGGGGGGAATGCAAAACAAAACAAATGCTTAAGCACCTAGAAAGTAACCCAGTGCTAAAAACCAGCTAACATGAGGATTTTCAAGAAGAAATAATGGCATTCCATTCTAATTCCTTTAGGATAATTAGCTCAAAGAAGAAGGGAGCAGTTGGTGAGCTGTATCTTGACCTTTTTAAGACCCTCAACCCTATTCCATGCAACTTTCCTATAAGCAAACAAGGTCTATATCAAATATGGTGTAGCTGTAATTATTATAAGGTGGGTACATGAATGGGTGCAAAAAATACTGCATTTGCTGGGAGCCCAATTACCAACAGCTGACTGTCAAACACGCACAAAAAATGAAAATTAGTATGACCTATGGTTCTTAGCAAGAAGAACGCAAAGGCAAAAGCACAAAATGAAACATGATCAAGCAGGATGCAGTGTCGCCGAAGACAAACTGGATGTCAGTCCTTTTCCTGAAGCAAGCATTTTGACAGCAGGCTCTTAAGAAAATACACCCTCCAGTAAGATTTCCTAGCAGCAGGGTCATGCTTGAATGCCAGGAAGCAGTCCTGCTGCCGTGCTCAGAATGGGCATGGCCTGACTCTGCAGAGGCCAGCCAGCTGGAGCTGCAGAGGTCAGGCAGACCTGCACAGGGCTAGAAATCAGACCTGGGAGGCAGGATGAACAAAGCGAGCTTTTCAGTCCAAAAATGTGAATACTGAGGTGCCATATGACCACATCCTAGACATAAAAAGCTGCTGCAGTGGGGACTGCTGATTGCTTGCCTGCCCAGCAACAGGGGAGGTGGTGGTACGGGGCGGGGGGTAAACTGGCCAAGTAACCCACTGACTTTTCACAGCAGAAGTGAAACCCTTCTAGGCCTAGGAACAGCGAACAGGCTTTCCCAGGAGCCTCAGGACTCCTGGTCTACATGCAGAGGCTTTCGAGCGCTGCTCAGAGCTGCCACCACCAGAGCAGTGGGCCCATGCTCCTGAGCGCCTGCCAGCTCCTCAGGTCTGTCAGAGCCCTCCCCAGCCTGCTGCAACACGCAGTGTCAGAAAATTATGCGTTAGAAATATCAAAAGAAACAACAGGCAGCATTCTTTTCCCAGTTGACACTTTCTTGCCAAACCATTTAAACCTGACATTTCCTGGACTAGGCCCAGATTCAGGCATTGAGACTCGAGCTGCTCAGGTGTCAGGCACTGTTTGTGACACCTGATGATGGTGAGAGCCCACGTGATGCCCTTCTGCTCACAGCCAGGAAAGGAGGACACCAACACCAGCTCCCAAACATCTGCTACTTAAGCAGCTGTGGCCTGACAGGATCTGCTCTGACCAGCCCAGGTCTTTATGCTGGGGACACATATTCAGATGTTCACAACTTACTTATTTTAAGTTGTTTTGCACTCAGTCTCAAACAATAAAAAGCCAACAGCCTTAATTCAGTCCCAGCGCTAGGAATCCTACTGTTCCAGGAAGGGTTAAGAGCCTTCAGTGCTGAGATTAAGGGGCACCTGTCAGAAACCATTAGAGAGGCTGATACACATTCTCCTGATGACTTGGCAGAAATTAAATAGTTAGATAAGCTCCCTGACTGTGAAACTTAGAAGATCTCCCTACAGCATCTCTTGTCTGCAAGAGTCTGGAACTCAGTGAAGAAGCAGCTCTACAGGAAAAGCTATGCCATCACAAAGACCATTAAACAGACACAGAAATCCCAGACACCAGGGGCTTCACTAGGCCTGAGGGTCTGCTGCTCCAGCACATACTGAAATTCAGGAGACAGGGGGGATACAGTGAAGTCCAGGTGCCCCAGAGCAGGCGACTGGCAGGAGCAGTCCTGCAGGCTGGAAAGGGAGGCAAGGACTGGCAGTCACCAGGCTTGACCAGAGCCTCCAAGCTCTGACATCTACTCACTACCACCATGGGACAGTACGTAGAAAAAGCAGCATTTTCCCAGCACTGCAAATCCAGCCAAAGGCTGACGCATTGAGGCAACACCTGCAGCACAAAAGCATAGGCTGACAAGAAAGGATAATTGACTACTTACAAAGTTAAAATCTCGGCTGCAGTTCTGTACTGAAATAGTCAAGAAAATACCCGGATAACAGGCAGGGCTACATTTTAAGAGTCCTCTGTTAGGGATCTCTGTTAGGGATGACTAAATCTTGCTGTCACATAGTTATCTGCTGAGATGAGCAACATCTGATGCTCCTGATCACTGTGGCTGTTTCCAGGCTCAAGCAATAGGCAGCAGACAATTCAAAAGCAAGTTCATTTGTTTAAACTACCCTGCTTTACACATTAATTGCACTTAATCACATGACCAGAGCCAGACTTTCTGTCGTTGAAGAAAACCAACGTAATTACATTTCATAACTTCAGCTACTCCAAACTACTGAAACATTTAAAAGCAGATATCATTTTGCCAATCTTCAGAGACCCAGTCTGATTTAACCACACCCTTACAACAAAAAGTACAAGTCAAATCAAGCTTTGACCAAACCACTAGTAAATACAGTTCTGTATTCCTATGACATATAGCCAGTATTCAGCATTCTGCAGAAATACAGGGGACGAGGCCTCCCCCCCCCCACATTGTTCCATTTGCCTTTTTCTTCCACATAACACACACCTAATATTCTTTAATAATCTAGCAAGAACATTACACTTCTTCAAAAGAGTCTCAGTCTGGAGGACACTCAGTGTATATTTGCTTTAGCCATGCTTTTTACTTTTCCTTGACTTTGCATAAATGAAGTTGAGATTACATGAGAATACTTCCTCTCAGTCAAGGACAGACAGAAATGTCAACATAAAATCACCCTCTACTCCCAGAGAAAGAACTATCCTGCCAGTTTTGCACTGGGTGAACTGTTGGGACACTGGGTTATAGCAGAAAAACAAGCAAATTTGGACTAAGTGAGCTCACAAGGAAAGTATTTTGCCTTGAGGGATGTTTACCTCCTTAAAGTGGCTTATAGGCTCTTTTACAAATACTGCTTAACCTCAACAAGACAGAGAGAGGGACAGTGAGATTTTACGCAGCAACAATGATTTCACTTTGGTGGATATACAAGTCTCTCCCTGTTGATAAAACATGTATTCAAGCCTATAGCTCATCTGCAACCATTTATAAGCACATACATGCAACAGAGAGGTATAAAAATCCCGAGATTAGCATCCCCTTCTCTCTTGCTCGTGTTTTTGTTTTGTTTTGTTTTGTTTGTTTGTTTTTTAAACTAACTTTTTAGTTGGCTTCAACTGTGAGGACAGTGCATTTTTGCTAGGGGTGAATGAGACTGTTGGGATGAATTAAATTTATTTTCAAAGTAAATTGCTACACAATGCCTCTCTGCTCTTAACCATCACCAGTTTCTAATAAATTCTTGTATGGCTACAATGCATACTTAACATATAGTTAAAATTGCCACAGTTTTGGTCCAAGGCATCTAGAAATGTATGAGCCCAACTGAGGAAAAAAAAAAAATACAAAATCCCTTATTTGCTGGTGCATGTATCATTAACAGTACTGCAGATTAAAAAAAAAAATCATGGGTAAAAAGTTCAACAACCACTGTTGTTATTTTATGGATTTTTTTTATTTTTTACGAATAACTTTGTAGCATAGCTCTGAGTTATGGTTTGGGGTTTTGTTCCACCTCCCCCCCCCCCCCCCCAAAGACAATTCAAATACTCACCAGCTTGAATTCTGCTAGCAAAGTCAACCTCACCTTCCCAGACCAGCACAAAACCCATCACTATAAACATAGATTATACATTTTTACCTTCCCCCAAAATACAGCACAACGTTCCTTACCTATTTGGTCCTCTGGAATCAGTGATTCGATTGGGGGATCAAGTTCGGAGCTTTGGGACAAATAATTCTTGACTTGGGTCATGAACTGCCGAATCGTTTGCAGCATATCGGTGCTCGAAACGTGGCACTCCTTGTTTTCCTGGAGAAAGCTGATATAGTCCTGCACTAGGCACCCAAAATAAGTGCGTTTATCTTGAGACATCTCTGCAATCTTCTTAATCATCCTCTTTTCGGGGGTCATGAAGGAACTGAAAACTCCACTAACTTTCCGTAGCTGAGATTTCACAATCTTGGGGAGAACAAACGAACTGTTTCTTTTCTTCTTGGGCTTCAACGGAGGTGCCATGCTCTCTTGGTCGCTTTCTCCCTCAAAATCCTCCAGGCTGCTGTTAGTGTCACCCTCATAGCCAAACAACGGCATGCTCCGATCGAAGTCCAGCGAGTCTGACGAGGAGGTGGAAATGCTCATGTCGCTCAGCCTCTGCCTGCCTCCATTCCGGGGTACGTGTGACTCAGAGCTGGTAGCTACACTCTTCTTGGAGGCTGCTAGAGCCGGCTCAGGCAGGGTTTCGCCCAGAATGCCAGCAGCTTCCGGGACAGGCACAGAGCTGCAGGCAGGTCGAATTACCGCTGCAGTCTTTGCGCTACCTTCCACCTCCACACAAACAGCCTGCTTCTTTAGCCGGGGAGGCGGAATAGGGGCTGGTTTATTCTGCAGCAAATCCAAGTCTCTCTCTTTCTTATGGTTGACTGTTTCTGGCATGCTCGCCTGCTTTATAGTCCTGGAAAGCTGTGGACTCGTGAGGATACTATTAATAGAAGGAGGTGGTGGCCGGGGTGGTGGGGAGCGAGGCCTCTCAGTGCCATTCAAGTCCTGAGATCTCAGGCTCTGCCTTTTCAGGCTTCCACTGACATCCTGGCTGTGCACTTTTAAGAAGAGTGGATTAATGAAACACAGCGCTCCGTTGGTCTGGCTGCACTCCAGCTCTGAAGGCGTTCTGGTTCGTATAGAATGCACTCCATTTATAAGGCAGAGCTGACGTGAGCCTTTACAAGCACTGTCTAAAGGCACAGGCCTACGGGGAAGTGAAGGATCCAGGGGGTTGCTGTTAGCCGGAGACCTCCAAAAGTCTAAAAATCATCATTGCGTTAATGTAAGAATGCAAAAAAGCACACAGATGGCTTTCAAAACATTCAGCTCAACACAAACAGCTTCAAGTAATATGAAATTCAGACAAGCTTTTATTAAGTCAAGAAAAAAATATCCCAGTGAGCCTCTAGAAGCACTACCAGACATAACTGTATGCTATACTCCTGGTGCTGCTCTTACTCATTTATATATTTCATGACCAATGCATAGTTTCAAATCAGACCAGAGAATTAGGCTTAAAATAAGCTGAGCATCACAGAAAGGAACAGAGACTAACACAGCAATCCTTAGCAATTTGAGGCTAAAATGGAGTAAAAACCAATTACTAGCATCTCAATCAGGAGGAATAAGCCTAGGTTCTCAGCTGGTATTAATTCACTCCATTAAACAGAACAGAATTGGGCTGATCTACACCAGCTGACAGCCACTTACAACAACAACAGAAATTTTCCATTTTGTTTCCTCTTAAAGTGAGCAAACAAAACTACAAATGAAAAGACAGCTCGCTTTTTCCTGCATTGGGTGCAACATAGTCTTTAGCTATGCAGAACAAATGCTGGTGTCTCCTTAGGAGTGCTGGCCTGCAGCCCTGTTTGCAATGGTGACACAGTTTGTCTGAGGTTTTAGATACTCAGCAGCACAGAAATAGACCGAATGTGCCATCCCAGAACAGCACAGGGTGGAAAACCTCTGCTAAACCAGCAAGTTTCAGCTGCTGCCTCTTGTCCCAGCAAAGCATCAGCATGTTTGTGAAACTGAGTCAACAGTAAAGCCCATCAGTTCATGAAACTAAAAAGACTGAAACCAGACAAGCCCTTGAGGACAACAACCACACTGAAACAAGTGAAGAATACCAAAGGCAGACTTTGCTCAAGTTTGCCAGTCTTGACACAGCCTCTTTTCCTCTAGTGCCAAGATACCTTATGTTGATTGTTGAGCAAAAGTAGGCCCAACTGCATGAACGCCAAATGCTCCTTGGCAGGATCCATGCCTGACAAGTGGGGCCTTGCCTACAGGGCAGAAGACAGGGAACAGCCCCTGGTGATAGGCTGCTGCCAGAGAACATATGTAAGGACAGACATATTTCTCTACGGAGTCATGCAATGCCCCTGTTTTTTCCTGCTCCATGACTCCACATCCTGCTTGCAGCATGCCTACCGCATGGGCTGTTACAAACATGTGCGAGGTAAGCACCACTGCAGGCCAAACAAGAATAGAGGCAGAAAGAGGGAACCTTATGCTTAGCATGTGAAATCTGACAGGTTAACAACAGTCTCAAGTCTTTTACCACCAGTTCTTCCTCCTGTGCTTTGCTGGGCTCTGTGCTGTTGACCTGCCTTGTGTAGTTCTCCTTCTGAGCCTAGAGCATGAAAGAGCGCTGACAGGAGCTAAGGCTCTTGGTGTTCAGAGCAGGATGTTTTGTGCCTTCTTGTTGCTTAAGGAAAGCTCACGCTTAACAGGAAGGGCCCCTTGAAGTTCTTACGCATCTCTTGGGTCCACAGCATTGCAGGACTGACTTCCTGGTGTGTTCCTTTGCATGTGGACATCCAGAACTCCATCAAAATCCCAACTTTGCTGCCTAGCTTTTGCTTACAGAAGCTGTGAGCTTAATCTGGTAGATAGTATATAACTTATCCCAAATGCAACCACCACAAAGTTGGAAGCTGATCCATCAGTCTCTCCTCCTCAGCTTTCAAAGGCATTATCTTAAAGAAACAACACACAAGACACACAGAGATGGTTCAAGAGCAAGCAAAGCATGGTGCTTTCAAGTACCAAGGACAAAGAGTGTGGTTCATCCGGACAGCCATTATGATGTCCTATGGAGATAATCTCCTATGGAAAAGACTTGCCTAAATGGTCCTTCAAGGCCTCCAGGTGTCACAAGGAGACCATCTTCATCACCTTGCATCCCAATCAGACCTTTTTCCCTAAAAATTTATCTAATGAACAGTTAAACATTACTCTGTATTCCCATGAAAATTCACACTTCCATTTAAATATCTAACCTTGCAGATGAGCAGTGTGGGAGACTTTAGTCTACTCTCTAAAACCAATCCCTGTCAGAGCTACTGCAGCAAAACTAAATGCAAAGCAATGCAACACTTCCCCAGTGTATAGCTTAGCTGCCAAGTCCCACCAAACAGTGCTAGAGAGTCTTGTGTTAACCCTGAGTTACTGAGGATCCATTTTTAAATTAAAGATGACTCAAAAATCTACTGGGACAAAAGACTGCCCTCAGCTAACCCTCCCTTCCTGCAAAAGGAAATGAAGCCATTCAGCACTTTGCAGGAGTTGCTCAATGATTCATCTGGGTTGAGCCTATGGTTCAAATCTTGCCAGGCTTTATATCTGCTGCAAGCTCAGGGTGTATTTTACACTGAGCCTGTATTTGGTTGAAGCAGTCACAGTATTTTCCACCAAACCAATGTGTTCCACCAAACCAAAGTCTGCAGATGCTATGTATACACCCCCTCCTTTTATTAACATGCTACTGCTTTAAGCCACAGATGTCAAAATCATCACTGTAAGATAAATAATCACATATTAATCTGAATAGAGTTTTATTAATAGTGAATTTCAGTTCCTATACTCTCCTGGCAGCTACAGCCAATTACCAAGCTAGTGCTTGCTCTGTGAGCCTGCAGCCAACATTTACCCTCCAAGGACAAGCTGCATCGAAACTTTGCGTGGGGATGTGAGGCTTGCTTTACATCAGTCTGAGGGCTGCACAGAGAAGGAAGGAAGGAAACAGTACTAACACGGAAAAGAATATCACCGAAGACACAGAAGGAAGGAAAACCACCAAGGTAACTGTTTGGCAAGTACACGGTTTGGCCTTCCCAGTAAGAGAAGCTTGCTTTTCCAAATGAAATTTGGATCATCAATGACCAATACGAGCTATTTACTGATATAGCCTATTTTTTCAAGCTTACAGCAATGCTGCAGGGAATGACATCTGTGTAGATAACTACTTACTCAGTCCAAGCTGAGCAATCTCTTCAAGTTCAACTTCTGTCTTTGCTGCAGCAATAGCATGAGGCAACTTCAGGGTGAACGGAAGGACATCCCTGTTGTGGAAGAGAAAAATAACAATAATTTTCAAAACAATATCCAAAGTTTTAAACGCCTTTGTTTTCAACACATGCTATGGCTAAGCTCTGATTCCTGCTTTCTTCTTGAGCTATGGCTGGTAGTAAGAGCCTTAAATACACAACAAAAACATTACCAGCCCCAGGGTTCCTTTACATTGGAAAGGAGTGTGAAATACAAATGAGTTTCAAGTCCCCAGGACTCTCGTGGGGCTCATTTCCACTGCCCCACCCTATATTTTCTCCCATTACAGCATATATTTTTACACCTGGTTTTTTTTACAAGCACACCAGTGAGATGCAAATTGTCATCTGCCTTTAATTCTTCAACTAAGCTTCTTATCTTCTGAATACACTGTTAATTGTTCTCAACGTTGAATTCAATTTTCTCAGAATAAAAAAAATAAATGAATACTTTGGCAGCTACCCTAAACAGTTCTCAGCTAGGATGTATTGATCCTATTCTGTCCCAGGCTGAAAACACACCTCATTTGAACAAGTCTTAGTAACTCATTCTCACATGCAGTTTTTCACTGCATACAAGATGGTCAATGGATGTTTAAAGGGAGATGCATGAAAGGTGATCAACAACATAAGCCAAATCTAGTGTAAAAAGTTTTTCAGACAGTTTTTAAGGGACAAAGCTACTTAACCATATGTACGTTGTGTGAGTACTACCATCAACCAACAGCATACCTCTTGTCCACCCCACTGGTACCATTACATCATCAAGCAATAGTACCTGCTGAACTGCAAAATCTGTAGGTATAAGTACCTATATAATTAAGAGTAAATGACAGCAAACAGAGCACAGGAATCCTACATACGGCTGATGCTGGAATAATTTTTATTACTATTTTTAAGGCTGCAAACAAGTCAACCATCTGTTGTAGCAAAGACATCATTTTTTATCACAAATATTCTTTTCGTTATATGTTTAATTGTTTAAAAAACAACAGCAAACAATACCAGGTTCTTGGAGCTTCAAGCAAATTCAAATCAAGCACATGAAGAAGACTGATTGGCAAGCTAAAAAGTATTTGAAGAGACACTGCCCACATCATACTACAGACAATTCAGTCTAGATCATCATCATAGACAAAATATGCAGACATAATATTTGACTCCTTGTACCTACATTGTGTACCTACTGCAAGAAATTCCCACAAAACATAACACCATCTTACCTGCTAATACAGTAGAAAGCAATGAGCCTGAATAGATCAGCAAAACTTATTCCAGAGCCCTCCAAGGAAAATGCTGCAAAGAAAGTTACAAAAAGGTACTGAGTCACACATCCACCCAGTCTTTCTTAGAAAAAGCTTAATTAAATTCATCTCTGATTTTTGCATAAAATTAGTAAGCTTGCACCATCAAACTAGCCACTGTATGGTTAACATAGAACAACTGTTTGGAGGAGTACATGTCTCTGCTAAAGCCCTTTTCAAAAATATAGTCTTGCTGGTGGGTTTGTTTTATCATTCAAAACATATGGTCTGATTTTTGGGAAACAGATCAGTTAACAGAATAGTTAATAGAATTGCACGAGTTTTTGCCAACAGACAACAAATCAACAACTGAGGCTTTGTTTTACCCTGTGTACTAATATGCCTAATTTTAAGTCTCGTTGATTACACTGACAAACCTCGCCCAAGGACTACAAGATATCAAGCAGAAGAAGCTCCTGCCATGACACAATCTAGATCTTCTACCTCAGCACATGACAGAGACCAGGACAACAGAAGGCCATTTATGAAATACAATGGCAGCATAAGACGGGTTCCTTAAGTACACAAATGCTGGTCTCTTGTAGCCTCAGATGACTTCTACAAAGGGGTGAATGTAGAGTCTGACTGCTCCAGCCCATCTTTACGTCAAAAAAGCTAAGTCACTGTGGGGGGAGGGGGGAAGATGAGGCAGATCCCCTCATTTCAGTCTAGATGGCTTGCTAGGGAAAGCCAAAAGCCATGCAAGAGCTTCAGTTACATCAGCAATACCTCTTGGTGAGTAGCAGCAATGTAATTTTGTCAGTACTCCATGTTACAAAGTCAGCTCCTAAAGCAAGGTCCCAGTGCTACCGATTATAAAGTCTGCACACAAACCAGAGCAAAACTTAAGTCAGGTACATTTTTTACCTAAACCTTACACTGAAAGACAGGTCAAGCTGGCCATTCATGTGCCTAGAAAAAGGTATTTCTTTAAGAGATGTATTAACAGTTCAGATAGTCAACACGCAAGTGACCTTGGCAGTTGGGAAGGTTGTTAAGAGGAGATGTATGTTCAGATCCCAGACTACAGTGAAAACCTCAAACAGGAATGGTGAGTAAAAAGTATCAGAAGATACTTCCCCCTTGTGGTAAAATGTTACTCATGAAAGAATTCACTAGTATAACACATGCCTAAGGACTCAACCATAGATCTCACAGATTAAATACATCTGTACTACTGCCAGTCAAGCAGCTTTCCACAAATAATAATTCACTTATGTGAGAGCGCCTACTTTGTATCTGGATAAAAACAAACAAAACAAAACAAAACCAAAAAGGACAACCCTATCACTGACAGCTTTCTCTTCTCTTTGTCATTCCTTGTTTGTAACTGGAACCAAAACCAGGCACGCAATTTTTTGTTGCTGGAGAAAGAAGGGATAGGAAGAAAGGAAAAACTCAGATGAAATTAACTTACGTCACTAATAGAAGTCAATTACAGACCCTTTGACTCAGGGCAGTTTAACTGAAATTGTCAGTGATTGTCTGCAGTTTTCACTGTCTTGTTAAAATAAACCCCTTTGCTCCATTTGCAGTTTCTGCACCACTACACTCACCACTTGCAGCTTCCTTTTTCATTTCTACATCTACAACATTTTTTTCACATCCTCTCTCAAAAGAGATGAGTGCAGTATTGTTTTGAAACTGACTGAATTCTAACATTTCTATTAGAAAACCGTGAATAAACATCAAGTCATTATTGATCTCACATCACAAGCAGTTCTAGCAAAGAGTTAAAATCCACCTATTCGTTGCATTTTAAAAGAGAACAAAAATTATAGACAAAAATTTATAGATATAAGAACAGTCACCTCAGTACAATGAAGAAATGTGAGGACAATTCATTGATAGCAGACAGGATTACAGCCTGTGTTTCTACACAAGTCGGTAACTAGACAATTACCAACTAATCCCTGAATAAGCAAGGCATAGGAGAGAAATATTCTAACCAGGTCCAACACAGACTTCAGAATATCTTCCCTTCCCCTGGGTATGCCTGACCCACTTGCAGAGTTGCCCATACAATCCTTCTTGACCTCAGCAGATGGCATGGCAGGCAGTCTGAGACACAATTTTTGTGACTGGATATCTTCTGCTGTAGGTTTCACCAACGCAGACTGCTATTGGCTTATGCAGGGTGACAAATAGCTGAAAGTTCTATAACTTAAAACTTACTGTATGTGCTTTCTTTTATTGCAAATTCTTTTAGGCAGGACCCACAGTCTCTGGGCAGACGCAGAGATATGACCTTCTTCTGTAGTCTTGCAGATTTCCGAACCAGAAATATCTGTTGTAGAGAAGGGAAAGAGATGTGGTTTTAATTTTACCCCATATGCCTTAAAAGAGATAGATAGTATAGACAAAAGGAACCATAACAACCTCAGGATCTCTGATTCCCTATACAACATCTCAGAATTTCATTCAATCATTCCTCTATCACATCCAACAGCTTGGTGTAATGCAGTAGCAGAACATTTAGAAAAGTGTTTCATCCTTTAGTAACACAGACGTAACACCAGGTCCATTATGTCCTTCTGTAAGCTCTCTATTTTAAACACAAAGCAAATCCCAGTTTTGAGTCAAGCTACGAAGTCCTGGGGAGACTGATAGTGGAGTACTCCTGTGTTGAACAAGCGCATTTGTGCAATCCTTCTACATGAGGATGGAGGCAGTGGCAGGGTGCAGAGAGAGTCCACCAGCCTTAGCTGAGCAGAGAGGGCTTGTTTTCCCCATTACAGAAACTTCAACGCAGGTACCACAAAATACTGATCTATTTCCCATTTAGTACTGCTGTTCCCACATGGAAAAATGCATCTGTTACAACCCTGTGTAGCAAGGTCCAGCTCTGGTGCTCTAATTGTAGCAGTCTAGTTCTCAGCTGCAGAAGACCCAAAACTAGTCCCCAGACATATCAGCCCAGATAAAGGGTCAAACTCCAGCTTGTCCAGCTGCCAAACACTCAGGAAGCTCTCACTTGGACTATCCAAAGCACACGCTGAAATAGTTTTGTAGGTGTTGGTTTCACTGGGTTTTGTTTGTTTGTTTTAATGGAATATATTTATGTGCCTGTGTGTGTTAATTTTATTTTATGACAAACAGTTGCATCAATAAGCTGAAATTAACTTCTTACCCCAGCAGGCTGGGCACGCAGAATTTCCATGGCTTCAGCATCATTCAGGCCAAGCTGCAGCCACACAGGATGAGTATGAAGGAGTTTGTCCAATATGCTTAGCTTGTTGGATAGGCTGTCATATCCAGAGTCACGGGGGCAGCCTTTTACAACCTTTTTCTCTGGAGAGACATTATCCATGTCTTTTACTAAACTACGATGAATACAAAACAGTGAAGTTAGATATGTTAGTCACCTATAAATAGTTGCTTAGTTCAGCAAACAGAGTTATCACAAGACTAATGGTACTGCTGGCACCCTAGGTGGGTATTTCTTCTATTAAGAATTCATATAATTAGTATACACAAGTTCTGTTATCTGTATGATTTCTCTCCTTCACTTTCCCTCAATTTAACAGTTAATTTCAAGATAAGCCTTAGCACTTAACTCTTAGCTTACTGCAGTTCAGTAATTCCTTCAAACAGATAAATATATATATTTAATCTTATTTCTTGTGCGTGTGTTGAAAACCCTAGTAACCCTCTCTTCTCCAGCACAAATAACCCGCCCTAAGGCACAACTTCACTAAGAAATCACCTACAATCGGAACATTTTTTTCAGTCTGTACTCCAAATTCTCAGCGTATTCACATTTTTCCAAGTAACGGACTTTTCCTCACAATTCAGTACTACACTTCCCACAATAAACAAGCAGGGAATAGTGAGTATATTTATACTCCCGATTCCTTTGGCTCTGGATTGACTGCTATGTAAGCAATGAAGGCAAAAGCCAAGCTAAGTGTGAATGTGTCAAACTAAGGTCATTTTTTTTTTCTCTCTGGTGTCAGGTCAGTTAAAGTTACTGCTAAATTCAGCAATAAAGGCTGCAGATGCTTGTAATGCACTAAAAATCCAATGAAACGCACTACTTCAGGAACCGTTCTTGTTATGCAAAGTTTCCTCACCATTCACGCACTGCACAACACCCAGTACAATTGTATGTGTGTCACTGGCTCAAATTCCTCATTTTTGAGCTAAAGTATATCCTGCTATTCTTTCAGAGCTAAAAATCACCACAGAACAGTTACTCCAGTAACAACACTCCTGATGCCGATATTAGCACACAGACAAAGACCAGCCCGGCTCAGGATCTGACTCAGTAAGATGTCAGGTGCAGAGGCTCTGTTTTTCCTTCTGCCATCAGAAGAGGCCCTGAACAGCAGAGGGCAATGCAGATGCATTTCCGCACTGCAAACTACTTTGCAACAATTCTGGACTGCCTTTTAGATGGGCAGTAAGTGTCACTGACAGCAAGTACTATCTTTATTATGCCAGATCCGGTAGCCAGAGCAAGTGAGGTAGAGACTTCAGCACAGGAACGCTGAATAATAAAGAAATAAAAACAAACAACAAGAACAACAACAACAAAAAAAACAATGAATCAAACGTTTCCCCCCCAGCTTTGGTCAGCACCTTACAGTGTCTCTGGACAGGGCTAGAAAGGAAAATAAACGGGGTGGAAAAGTGCTTGATCTTTCTTTCCTTGCATGGTTATATGAGAACAGTCACTATTATTCAAATTTCTCATTACCTGGATCAATTATCACTACCAGATCACCTACATGACTTCTCCCTTCTGCCCTCGTTCTCTGTTTACTTGTTTATGATGTAATAATACCTTTTAGATTTGCAAGGCATCTATAATACATGTAATACCTTACATCCTCAAGTGTCAAAAGGTGACAATATGCCTTCCAGAGACACAGAATACACAAGAAATGCTGTGTGCAGAAGAGTAGTAGTATTTACATAAGTTGTGACAGGGCTCTGAATCTGCTGCAGTACAGATTCTAGGTTCCCTTTTTCTACCATGGTCCCAGCAAAACCTAGTATTGTAGCATATGAATCTCCACAAAAGTCAAATCACGAATCACAACAGTGTTTTCATGAGCTGTTCCTCCAGGCAATTTTATGCAAAAAGCTTTCCACTCCCCTTCAGAGCCAGTAACATCAAGCTATGTTACAAACCAGAGATAGATAGAGCAAAATGAGTTACAGACACTGGCTGCAGGCTTAACTAGATACGACTTGTTTCTGTTCCTTGCTCAAGAGGTGGGCACTAAACACACTGCTGAGGGAAATGACTTCGCCTACAAAAGAAAGTTAAATCACATGCGGAAGAAGGTTAATGACTGTATCAGCTACAAGGTCAGGCACTGCTTGATACCAACAAATGACATGAAGTTAGTAAGAATTTGCAGACATACCTGGGTCACAGCACTCCTCTGCTGTATGGGTGGCTAATTGTTGTCAAACATACTCCAAGTGTTATAAATCAGAAGATGAATTTGAATGAGGACTTGCCAGATTCTTTGGAAATCCCTGGTACTTACATGCACAACCCATCCCATGTGGTCCCATCCAAGAAGGGACGCAACTCGCAAGTCCATACCTTACTGACCTATGTAAGGAATGGTCCAGCAATTCGTGCCACTAAGGGATTTGAAGGGTTAACATTGAGGCCTGGGTTCAGGTGAGAAGAGAACAAAGGGATTTCTTCAGAGAAAAACTGCTGACTCTGCACAGACGTGCAGTAACTTCTGACATCCGGCCAAGAGACCACTAGATAAGGAGGAAGAATATGAGCCTGCCCGTCTGAGCGGCCCCCGAGAGGCTAACAGACTGATAAGCAGGCGCACCTGGGAGGACTTCGGATTCGGGAAACCAATTATAATAACCCTGCCTCTTCTAGAAGTAGTAATGAATATGTATTAGCCTAGGAGCATAAAAACCAGCCGCCTTACGTAACAGGTGTGCGTCCTGGTGGAGCAGAGACTCCTGGCGCACCCAGCGCTGTTTGCTTGCCTCTATTCATTTAATAAATTGTAAACTTTGATTGTAATCCTATTTGGGACTCAGTCATTTATAACACCTAGATACACATGCAGCACTAAAGCAGCACCTGCTCCCGCCCCCCAAGAAATAAGCCAAAGATTACAAGCATCTGATCAGGACGAGACTTTTTGCTGCTCCTAAACACAACCAATTCATGTGGCTCTGATGTATCGTAGCTAGATCAGTACTAGCATGTTACTGCAATCCCCAGGAAGGTGAACTAGGAACAAGCAGTGTTCAAACAAATATTTCCTATCCAGACAGTAAAGAATAACACTACTGAGCACCACAGTCTTTTTTTTTTTTTTTTTTTGAAATTTTTCAAAGTATTTTGATTATCAATCCAGGCACAGCTAAATCTTGACACATGGAAATTCCCGAAATTTGTTATCGCTTAGTTTGTAAAATTATTTGGGACTGGGATTTGTGTGTTGCTTCTTTGGAAACAATATAGCATGGAAAGAAGAACCATACAAATTCCTCATAATCACCTGATTAATTTAAGCAAACAGAAGTTGCTGTAACCTTTGCACTAGCAAAATAAGCTGCATATTATGCAACAATTAATTTTTTCCTCTCGGTTTTTCTTTTTCATTGCTGTTTTTGCTTGGGGAGGGGGAAGTGTTGCTTGTGGTTTTTTTTTTTTTTTTTTTTTTTTTTTTAAGGCTAACTCCCAGTAAAAGACAATAAAAAGGATAAAGAAGAGGTTGAGGCCTGTAATCAGAATGATCTTCTCCCTCATACCCACAGGGCTGTAACACATCTTGATCACATAACTACAACAAAAGTGCTCCTGTCCAGCCCCATGTGAGATTTTCTTTTGGTCTCCATCTGTGTGTCTTGCTCTGACCTCGTAAAATCTAAGCTTTCAACATTTCTCCCATTTTTTGTGGGACCTGGGACAATTACATGATCTGCTCCTTACCCCTCTGTACCTTCTGCGTCTGCATTGACAGACGCTGACCTGGGGAAGAGATTTCTCTCTTTGGGAGTCAAGGTGCATCCAGCTAATGTGCCCATCCTACGAGGATGATCAATGCTGTTCCATAGGTTCACAGTGTTGCATGAAAACTGCTCTAGGATTCCCCCCCCTCTCCCCAGTGAACAGTCGAAGAATTTACCTGCACTTCTAAGAGCGTGAGAGGTGCCGTGAGAAGGACCCAGATGACCACATCTGCTCCCTTGTTATGGAGAAAGCTGGATATCAGCCCACATGAGAGAGCAGCCTTGGGTTTAGCACATCATCCCTGATGCACTCGCTAGCCAGGAAGAAAGGGTTTGTGCCTAGTCAGGAGGAAGGGCAGGGTCAGATACTAGGTTTGATGCTATAATGAAGATAAGGACTTGTACTTGAACACGCAGCAATACAACTTAACAAGCCTTGCACAACACCACTTTGCGTCCAGATTCATTGTTCTCTCACCCCACTGTTACTCAGCAGCAAGGAATATTCCTCCTGTTTGTTTCCATCTCAGTCACAAGGGCAAAGAGTGAGGCAGATGAAGTGAATCTTCATAGAACTGCAAAGGGATGAGTGTGAACGTTGCTCCAGTCCCAACAAAGGCCCAACCCACACTTAATTCAGTATGACTCCCTACTGCAGAAGCATCTGGATTTCTGTAAATCCTGCACTCTAGCAGGTCTTAATTTCACCAGCCAAGTCAATACAGTCATCTCAAACATCAGCTGAGAGAGGGCATAAAGTCTCTGAAGATTACCTCTGTGCCTCAGAAACTGGACTGTCACATTCTTCTCCATCCTGCTGAAGGGACAGGACAAAGCTGCTGAGAAGGCTGCTGAATACCTACCTACCTGCAGACTGTAACTATCTACACCTGTCAACGTTAGAGGAATCCAATGCAGAACTGCCAAGATGGTTAAGGGACTGAAACACCTATGGGGAAAGGCTGAGAGAGTTGGGACTTTTTAGCAGGCTCGGGGGGATCCCATCTGTGCCTTATAAACACCCGAAGGGAGGTGCAGAGCCAGGCTCTTCTCAGTGGTGCCTGGAGACAGCACGAGAGGCAGCAGGCACAAACTGGAATGCAGGAGGTGCCCCTCAAACACCAGGAGCACTTCTGTGCTGGGCAGGTGCCGCAGCCCTGGCACAGGCTGCCCAGAGGCGGTGGGGTCTCCTCCCTGGAGACCTTCAGGAGCCGCCTGGACGTGGTGCTGAGCACCCTGCTTGGTGGCCTGGCTGGGCCTGGGGTTGGGCCAGGTAGACACAGAGCTCTCTTCCAACCTCAACCATTTCATGGTAACAGAAGCAAGTCACTGTGCAAGACACAGAAGAAAACTACTTAAATTAATAACTGATGTGGAAAAGACGTAGAAGATTTATGCATGTAGGCTGTCCATTGCAAAACAAGTGAGGAACAAGGTTCTGCCCACATTCCCGTCACAACACCAGAGCAGGAAAGAATAAGCTGCAGCAGCTGATAGCAAAATATCCCTGAACCATTTAACAGGCACCAAATGGTACATACAAACTGGGGCTTTAGGGACTTCCCTACACAGGAAGGGCAGCAAGCTTTTTCCCCCTCACCTTGTTTACAAAGGCAACAGACACACAAGAGATTTAGAGCCCTCGAGAGAGGATGAATGCACCCTACAAGACCATCTGAATGGCCACCACCCATGGCACATTTACTCCCCTGGCTGCCCAAAGGAATGCTTAAACTCCCATCCTACATGGACCTGGGCTGCCATGCCACGCAGAAACTCTCTAGCTACCCTTTCAAAGGCCACCAGTATGGTGCCGATCAGAAAATTATCCTATTTATGCCCTTTTTCTGACAACTTCACTCACTTGCATTACTGAGATACGCGTCTGCATTGGGAAAAAGTCCAGGCATCAAACACCATGGTACCATGGAATATTGAAAATGATGACATGAGTATCCCATTTCCAACATTTTAACAAGCTTTGTTTTTTTTGCAGGGCATTTACACACTTACAACCAAAAGCTGTAGGCCCCAGTTACTTGAATCATTCTCAGTATTACTTGGGCTACAGGTGTCAAAAGAGACGTCTCCAAATATAATCAGGGAAATCAAGTGTGAAAGTCACCACACAGCCACAAAATTCACTGAAGCTGTAGACATGCATCTTCATACACTTATTTTTCTGAACACAACTGAGACCTCTTGCAAATACTGCCTTTCTAGAACTAACTACCCCGGGTGCATGTGGATATAGGCAAAGATGGAAAACTAGCAAGAATAATACATATTCCTTTTAGCTCAGATTTCTCTAGACTCAAATCCAATGCGACATTAAGATACCAACTTCTGAACAACAGCATACACAGTAATAAAAGCATCTTATATTAATTACAGTTTTTAAATAATTACGATGAAACAAAGTTATAATAGCAAACATCCTTTAGTGGAGTCTAGTTTTCACGAAGCTCTCTGGAAAACCTTAGTTGAAATGACAAATCTTGCTTTGTAGCTCTACATAACGAAGAGGTATCAGCATACTACTAATTATATAATTTCCACCACCTTTTTTCTTACATAGAAGTATGCACTTCAGAATCACATACTCATAAAAATTGACTAATTCATTTATTCAGATTCCATATTTTACATTATTTTAAAAAAATAAAATTATTGGATGGCTACTGTTTCAATAGGAAACAACTGTTCATGGAAACTGCATTATTCACTTTCTGAAGTTAACTTTACTTGCGTATTTTAATCAAAATATATTTTGTATTCCAAACTAAGAGATTTAGTTTAAAGAAAATATAAAATACTATCAGTAAAAATCAGAGAATTTAATTTGACTGATTCCAGCTAAGTGCTTCCATCAAGATCTTAGAACTAGTAAATCTTAGTCTTTTAAGTTTATGGTGCATCCGAGAACACACGAAGCTTTTTCTTAACTCAAAATTAGCTAATGATCATTGACATTAATTAGGTGAATCCACTGAAATCCAGAAAGTATCCTTTCTGCCGTTGTAAAAGAAGTGCATTGTCAAAACCTTTAAAACAAAAATAATGTGCAATCTGGTCCATAGCCAAGGACTTTAATGAGCTCATCCGTCTGATACTCTTTACCACTTGTCAACAAAGGTGCTGCTCAATGTTTTATGTTACATGAGTAACTGAAATGCAATGCAGTAAGTTTTGCAATGCAGTAAGTTTTATCACACTTCAAAGGTATTTACAGAAATAAAAGGGAAAAAATAATACACCACAGATGTAATTCCACATAACTATCTACTTTGTTAACTCACTGCCTTGTAGAAGAGCAAAACCCACCAGCTCCAGGGCTGGCCTTGACTGTGCAGTCAGGTAAGACAGAACACTTGCGTCAGCATCTCCTCTTGCAACTAGTATTTGAGTAGTAAGTTAAAAAAAAACTTCTTAACACAATAGTTACAATTTCAAATATCCTCTGGATATAAATTTATCAGACGTTAACTACCAAGAATAACAAAACCAAACCAAAATGCTAAGGTCCCCAGTATGCCCACTTAAAGTCAAATGTTTACATAACAAATTTACACAATCCACACCTACGTGACATCAGCTATTTCAAAAAGCCCAAGCTTACATCTGCACTATAATATGCATCTCAATTTTGAAGTTAACAAAATGCATCCATCTACTGTTTTTGTGTTTTAAAACTTGCAATAGACATGTAAATGAGCTAGAATATATTCCACAAAAATGTGAGCTCATAACAGTCCATATTTTCCTTGCTAGACTGAAAAGATAAATTTTATTCTGGGTTGAACCTTCACAAAGACATCTCGAGCAATGTACATTTTTAGTCTTTACAATGTGAAAGCAAAGCTCATTGCCATAAACAATAGGAACAACATTAGTAGTTTCCTCCTTTAGACATTCATCTTTGTCCTAGGTTTGTAACAAGGAAGCAGAAGTAAAGTCCAGTTGCTTTTTAGAAGGTATTAGAGCAAATACACAGAACAACTAACCTCTGGGCATTTCTCCAACACAATGGCAAATTCCTTTAACTAAGAGCAAGATTACCTACACCCTCTGTTCGCAGTATGAAAAGTGCTAGGACATAAACCACCCAAGAGATCAGCACAATAAAAACATTCCTGCCATGGCGCACCTCCAGGAACTTTGAGAATAAGCATTTTAATCACCTTTGCAAATCTGCAGATTCATCTTCCACTGCGAGATCTGTCTGTACCATCTCGTGTTTCAGTTCTCCGATTTCTGAGGCAATTGTGTCAATGAGCTAGAAAGGGACAAAAATAATATGACGTCAAGTGAGTGGAAGAGGTGTGGAAAAGAAGCCTGGGCAAGTTTAGTCACCAGAGATTATAAACTGTTTTTTAATCATTTCCTATTTGGACTTCCCCTTGCAAAGGAAAAAGTAAGGGTTGGGAACACTTATAATTGTTCTTGGAGAAAGAATAATTCCTGTTTTGTACCTATACAAAACCTTCTTCCAGGCTGGTCAGCTTTGTGGATTTTTTTGGGGGGGGTTTTTGTTGTTGTTGTTAACATATTAAATCTGCTGCCTCAACAAACAATCAGACTACACAATAGCCTAAAAAGTAAATGATTTGATCAATTGTAGCAGTAGCTTTCTCAAATAAAAAGACAGTTTGAAGAGTTTCAGTTGCATGAGTTATTTCAGAAGGTACACTAAGCCAGCATTACAGTATTTCAGTGGATGAAAAGTAACAAAAACGACAAGGAAATGGGAGCTGCTTTTCACATTAGGCCTTGGATTGCACTTGAACAGAAGGACTTAATTAAAAGAAAACTGCACTGTAACACTTCAGCGCATGTGGAACACAATCCTAGCTCTGGACACTAGGGCAGGAAACTCATTTTAAAGTAGGCAAGATTAGCAATAAGGCTGCATACCGAGAACTGTAGCATTGGCTAGCCAGATGTCTGGGAGATGCTTTGTTGAGAACATGGCAGAAATTAACTGTGAAGCTCACAAGACTCGCTGCCTTGAACATTCTTTGCAGCAACTGCATAAAGTTCGCCCATCAGGCAGCACAGTGACAGCATATACATAAAGCCTGGTGCAGCGTTCATCATTCCTGCTCAGAGTGGACCCTGATGTAAGGTTCCCAGTGATGTAAGCTCCACCACCACCCCAGCACCTCACAGCAAGCAAACTAAAATCCTGGCAGATGAAGCAAAACCAGCTTTCCACTCCAGTTAAAACAGTTGTCCTCTTGTCACCCATGATGCAGCTCAGTATAGGAGCTCTTTCCAAGGCTTCTCATCATCAAGCAAGTTTTTTGATACCGTTTTACATATTTTCTTCTACCTCAGAAATTCACACCCTCCTTTATCACGCAGCTTTACTCTGATTAATTCAAAGCTGCAGGCTCTATTTACACTAGGCCAACTCCAATCTGTTTATTTTAAGTGAGAATTAATACATGCTACGTTGACACCACAGGCCTCTTTCTTTCAAGGTCATCACTCCCCACAGTGCTGTACCACCATTGATACAGCTTACAGAGATCTTCCTCCTGCTGCCTCTCAAACACCCCGTGAGTCACTGCTGCGAGGTGTGAGCAATGCCTTCCTGACCACAAGGAGCAGCTGCGAAGGAACCCGTGCTGCTCTGACAGACCAGAGCAGCTCCATGCAGGACTCAGCACCTCACAGGACACACTCCCACCAGCACGGCACCTCAAAAACAAGCTGCGCTGATGGAGGGGGAGGAAGGACCAACCTCATGCTATGGTGTGCTGCCCCCAAACACGGAGGCTCTGCTCCATTCCTCAGGCTGGTGTGGCTGTTTGGCCAGCCCTCAGGAAGGAGGTGGTTCAGTTTGCTGAACGGCAGGAGGGTTGCCGCTTCGACATCGGGCTAGTTTTCCACTGGTGTCTTGATCTGAACCTGCTCTCAGAGGGTGTGAGACAAGCTCCAGAGCAGGCTGCAGGAAACAGAGCCTCAGGCTGGGAGGAAGCCTGCTCCTTTCAGCAGGTCACTAGATACCATCAGCCCCAGGGTGCTGCCACGTCCCATTTCACAACCAGCCTGGGCCTTTGGGCTCGTTGTGCTGCCTCAGAACAGAGACTTATGCCCCTGCTTAGGCATCCCAAACTGGTAATGACATCAGACACCCCAAACTCAGGAATCTGACCAGGATGTGTCTGCAATTCAGACCATTCAGCTTTTTCAGCCATCTACTCACTAACAGGAAACATGCTTTTGGACTGACAATCACAACAAGAAAATTAACTACCAACCTCCGCAGGGAATAAGAAACCGCACACTCCTATCGTGTACTGTATTCAGAGAGTGTGTATGGGCATATGACAACTCCCAGGTTATTTTAAAAAGAAAAATATTTGATCAGACTAACACCTGAAATTATGACAAGCTATGCCAAGATTTCAAGTCAAACATTTAAAGAATGAAATTTATGTAAAATTTTTAATAACCTGATTGTTTTGTAGCCAAAGACTTCTGTAGATCTGTACTTTTTCTTTAAAACAGGAAGAACAAACTAGAGATGATGCGTACTTAACCAGTTTTTGGTTTCTCAGCAGCAATCCTTTTGTACCTGTAAGCAGAGAACACTGTTCTCCCACTTTGCTTCATCCACTAATTGAGCTCATAGTTAACTTAATTCAAAACACAGAAGCTGATCAGAAGTCTAACAAGACAGAAAAATGCATTTTTCTTTCAAGCTGTGATTAAATAGTAGAAGCGGAAGGATCACCTCTATTAGGTCTCAGTCAAGAATGATCTGTTGCGACCTGTAGCTGCAGTAAACACTCACATTGTTCCATTAGTTTCAAACCCAAGTGTTTTCATAAACTTTCTTACAGTTAGTTTTAAATAACTAAGAGCACTCTAAAACATTGACACAATGTATTTCTTGTTATTGTTATCAAGATATATGAAATACAAGTAAAAAAATGCTAATAAATGTATGTTGTGAAAAATATACAGTACAAAGATATGATTTGCCATTTTTACATAATGAGTAACAAGTATACAGAAAAAGCAGAACATTCTTTTGGTGAACAAAATCCGTTCCAGGTCTAATTACAGCCTACCAGTTACCTAAAAATTTTCCTCTTCCATTTTAAAATCACATTTCATAAGTGACTGAACTGTAATACGTATAGACAAAGGGTTTGCTTTACTTCAATAAATAGATTTGTTTTTAAGTATCTGCTATGCTTCCCCAGTCTTCATTTATAGTTAGATTTGTTCTAGTGCAATGAGGTAGACAAATGCTCATACAAGCTGCTACTGCTAAATAAGATACACCAATGAAGCAAGTCTCACTATGTTACCTACAGCTTTTGTAGTCTTATCCCCTCCAGTTCTCCTCCAGCTTTTCATTTCAGTTCATTTAAAACAGCTCTGTTTTAGCACCATTTAACTCTTTAGCACCACTTTGTGTTTTTTGTTCCTCACACCTTTACCTACATCTTGGCACATACCTACATCTTCCCTGCTCCAGATTTTCTGTCCTCCATTCAGGAGGAACATGTTTTTAACCTATTCCCTTTTAGAAGTATGCAAACAAAACACTTGCAAACTTTAACTTCAGAGCCACGAAACCAAACTTTTAGGTGAAGTAGACAGACTTAACTAAGGCAGTATCCTTTTTGCAATAGAGAAAGGCATTAGGTTTCCACTTTCCATCCTACTCACAAAACAGTGGGTTTGCTGAATGAAACCCTTCCAGTCTTTCGGGCAGCTGTAGAGGCATTCCTTCTTTCTGTCTACTATGAAGCTTTCAGTATTTTCATTTCTCCTGACCTCACACCTGCTGCAATAAGACAGCATGAAGCACTTAGTGCAGCAATTTTCTGTTGTTGCTAAAATATCCCCCAAATTGTACCTGAACACAACTGACAGTTATGTTACTATTCAAACTGATGAGATTATAGCCTACTCTCCTTTCTACCAAGCAGCCACAAAAGCTTTAAGGCTGGCTGTGGAGTCACGAAGGCAACCATGTCAAGAACATTCTTCCCGCAATAACAGCTAAAAATTTTCTAATGAATGAAGCAAGCCTCAGATTTTAAATCATGGCATTTCCTGAAGACACTTCATATTCACACTATGAGAGAGTGAAGTTTTTCAATCACAAGCAGTTGTGAATATGAGCAATGTAGCTACCTCTAAATAAGTAAGTTAGGGCTTCCTGGTACGGCTTGTCAGGAGTCACCCTGGAAGGAAGGTGCCTCTGGCTGGCTACCAGCACACAACACAAGTCAGAGCCCCAGGTCTTGTTCTAGATGGCAACTGATTCAGAAAGATCAGAAGCTGTATTCGGCCTTTAAAACACGAAGTCATGATGTCAACCACTACGAATCTCACTGTATTACTGAATGCTACTTGAGGATTTGATGTTAATGGAACAGACCAGCTGTAGGTATGAGCTTCTGCAACATGCAGCCTTGAATAAGGTTGAAGAACAGACTTTGCTGAATTAGCAGTGTGACTCTGATCCCTGTGGCAGAGCCTGACTAGGGAATCATGAAGGACCTTAGGAGGGTGTGAAACCAGGGCAGTTGCCCCCAGCTCCTTGCACTGTATGGAGCCTGTCAGAACCCAAGGCTGATTACACCAATGTCTTAAAGAAGGTCAGTCTTAGAATAATCAAGCTAGGATTGACCAGCTGTTCATTTTCAAAGGATTATCATCATCACCAAATCGCCCAAAGGGATTATGACAGTTTTACCTTGCAACAGATGGGTTTCTTTCAATATGGTCTGACTTCAGATTTCAATTGTTTACTTAAAACCCCGGCAGAGTGCATGGCAACCCCCTGGCTTCTTCAAAGAAGTCAGCCATCTGTGGAGAGAAGCTGATCCGGAATCACAGGGGGTAGTCATGCTCCACCATCCTCCCCATGTCTTCTCTGGATCTGCAGACATGGAAAGGCAGGGAGCTCAGATGCCTCAGGAACAGCCATGGACAGCAGCTGACAGGCCAGGCCCACCTGGCCCCGATCACACACCTCTCCATGGGAGCAACCACCTGTACCCAACAGCCCACAGAAAGTGCAAAGATGGCACGGAGTGGGTGGCAGCTCCTTGGAGGCATGGAAGCGCCAGGCATGGCGATAAGTAGCATGGGCAACACATACTTCAGCTTCAAACACAGGAGAGGGAAATGGTAAGCAAAGTGGAGTACCCCTCTGTCCCACTAGCTTTCAAATTGCAGGCTTTCAGCACCACAGCCCAGACTTCTTTCCCCACAAAACTTCCTATGCTGGCAACTGCACAGAGCTGCTATTCCCCACAAACCAGCTGCTGGTGCATGACATAAAGGAGGGCAGGATCGATCGGAGGTAGCTCTTCCTCAAAGAGGAGGCTTCCTAACTTTTTACACCCACAAGACCAGCAGTAGCCACAAAAAAACATCACAGCAGCAAATAGGCACTGTTCTCTGACAAATCGGAACAGAGCAAGTGGCTCCTACACCAAGAGCTCACAAAACAGAAAATTTTTTCAGCATTTTTCCCTTGAAGCATACAGCAGGAGGAACGATGCACAGAAACATCCATGGGTTTTCAGCCACCACCTCAACACTTGCCTTGCTGTGTTAACTAGCTGTTAACTGCTTAGTTGTACTAACAATCCTCAATCGGAGTTGAAAAAAAAATCTCTTGAAATAACTCCCTCTCCCAAAAAACCAAACTTCTTTGGGGCCTCTGGAAAAGAATTCTAACCTAACCTGTACTAACAGCATGATAACACAAAAAGTAAGGCCGACACTTCACAGAAACATTTCATCTATCAGTTTGACCCCAGAAGACAGAACTCATCCATAATGCAAAGGCAGAGTTTAAATACTGCATAACACTGCCGTTGTTTGGTTAGTTCTTTAATTCACTTGTTCCTATTATTCTGATGCTTACCAATATACACTTCATCTTTGCAAGTTATTTGTAGTTGTTTTTGCATGTTTGCAATGCTTTGCTAACTGCCTTATTAATATTTTTTTTGTCTGGAAAAAGTACTTGTTTAAGATTTAAGTTACTGAAAATAAATGTTTTTTTGGAGTTGTAACTTGTAACAACAAATCTGAACAGCAAAAAAACAAGCATTGCAGACATCTTGAATTTTCTCTGTATCTTGAACATACTGTTTTCTTGATGCGTTTTAATTTGCATGTCTGCCTTAAAGAGAACTCATCAGAAGCCACTTTCCCCAAAGGAATTTTTCTGTCTCTAGTGATTTTTTTAAATTTTATTTTACCTTTTTTTTTTTTTAAAGAGCTCTTTAAACAGCATGCTTCAAGCAGTCTTATGCTCATGCCTTCTTCCACAGGCTCTATTTCTGTGTACACCATGTATTGCTCATGACAGAAGGGAGTGCATCCTGGAGAAGGAGACAAGCTGAAGTGCTGAGATCAAACCTCATCAAGCCTGAACCTGATCTATGGTCTCCTAGAACATGGGACACTGCAATCAAAGTGACTCATCAGCAACCAGCAGGTACCACACTTGAACTGAAAAATTAATTTTTTGTTCCTAAATATATTATATAAACAGCCAATATTTTCTGCAAATGACACTCAATGTTTCCTTAAATCATTTCTCATTAAAAAGTGTTTTTAATCAGGAGAAGAGTAACCATCTTTTGCAGTTGCATCATTTGGGGTATTCTTGCAATTAACTGATGTACCAGCACCTGACAAGTATTTCCCATCAAATGCTGTAAAGTCCACTCATGAATGTATGACATCATTTCTGGAGTATTTAGGATCAACAAAGCTGCTGGTCATTATAAAATGTATGTGACGTTTGCATGACTTGCATTATACAAGATGAGCTTTTAATTACACATTTCTACAAAATGCAGGAAGGATCCTGGGTGTGTAATAGTATTAGAAAACAGGCATTTCTGCTGCCTTCGTTTTAGTAGAAGGCTCAGACTGAATTCTTTAAACAGATCTCTGTTCATAAATTGTGTGATGCCTATTTTGCTGAAAATAATGGGAAAACTCACCCACTGGTTTCAACAGACTTGAAATCAAGACCATAAGAGGCAATGAAACATGACTGAAGCAGGCAGAAATACGTTAGAGTCCCCTGTCAGTGTAAAACAACATAGATAAGACCTATGTGATATATAGAGTAATAATTCGTGTCAAGAAGATGGTTGATATTAATAAGGAAGGGGGAGATGTGGGAGGGTGGTCATGGGGGTCAACAAGCCCCATGGTTGGTGACAACATCAGACTCTTAACGATTCCTTAACATCAGGAATGTAAAGAGTTTAGAGGGAACAAAAAAAGGTGATTCAGGAGACGCCATGCCGTCTCGGGTTGCTTGTTCTCCCACCGTTAAGGCATGGAAGTTGCTGGGAGTTTGCTGGTTGCCGGGCAAAGTTGTTTGACCAATGAAGAGTTAGTGGAAAAGGACTGCTGTGGGGCGAATAGTATAAGAAGGGAGCCTGTACTCAACATGGGATGCAACACGATATGATGAAGTTCTGTCGTCAATGAAGTAGTAGCAGTTACTGATCCTAAAAGAACCCTGGTGTCCGTGTGGTCATTACGCCACAAATGGCACCCAAACAGGGACCTGAAGAAAACAGGAACAGGGACATGAACAACAGGAACAGGCTAACAGAACAGGGACCAGGACAGGAACAGGGACATTGATCGCCTAATGAAGAAGGGTTCAGCCAAACTCGGCAAACCATTCTAAGAAGCTCGTATAGAAAGTCGCTGGAAATAGGCATATCGGAGCTGGAAGGAAGCTCAAGCTGAGAAGCGGACCCGCGCACACAACTGCCCCTCGCTGGCCGAAGGTAAGCAGTTGTGCATTATGGGGAATCATACGTCCTTAGAAACAAAGACTGTCCTGGTAACCTTACAGCTTATTCAGACAGTTTATGATCCTGAAACATGGCACCAAACTGAGGTCAAGGTGTGGGACTCTGCTACTAAAAACGACAACGTTGCGGTGGGATTGCTCGGCACCTGGCGAGCAATCTCTGAGGCCTTAAAGAGACATGTGTGACCACAATCAGAAACGTATGGTTTGCGAGATAGTGAGGGAGCTGCGGGCTCGTCCACCGATCCTTCTGCTACACCATAGCCCCCCCCCCCGCCGCTACCGCCATCGCAGGCCTTTGCTGTTACGCCCCCTGGTGACCCGGATGTTCCTTTTGATCCAGGCCCGACAGGCCCTGAAAAGGAGCCGGGTCTGTTTCCCTTCGATCCGGGAGGAATAGGATACATAAGGCCCAAAGGCCGAGTTGCTTAACAACTTAAAGCGAGACATTGTTCCCACGACTAGCCCTGGAATTCTCCGGTGTTTGTAATCAAGAAAAGGAATGGAAAATTGAGACTGTTACATGATCTGAGAAAAATTAATGAAGATATGGGAGCTCTTCAACCAGGATTACCAACTCCAACTATGCTCCCCCAGTCATGGACATTAATAGTAATAGACTTAAAGGATTGTTTGTTAAACGCTTGCCAGAATTCGGAAAACTTTGCCATGTTTATGTTTCAATTGATACCTTTTCTGATTGTACATATGTATAGGCGTACTCGGGTTTCTTATGATGTAAAAGTAATGTTCTATATATTTAGAAAGTTCGACAGTTGTGTGTGCATGTTGGTAGAGCGTAGACTCCCCGTGCACCCAGCGCTGTTTACTTGCCTTTTATAAATATTACTAAATTCAGATTGAGTTGTATCTTCATTTATAACACGTAAGTCTTAAAAATCTGCCTGTGACTGATTCCTTCAGAAACATGAAATAAGCATCACCTTGCTTTGCTACAGAAACAAGCGGCTTTATAAATGGAAACCTATCTGGAAGGATGACATCATCTCAGGTGGTAAGGTAGTTAAAAGTAAAACAGAAACAAAATTAAAAATAACTTGTGTAACAATAACTAGCCACTTTTGTATCTAATGTTTTCTCTTTTTGGTTTATTTCTGACAAAACACTGTTATGTAAGTTGAAAAGAAACAACAAAACCACTACTGTAAACCCAAATAATTATTATGACTCAGACAGCATGAATTCACAGAGCAGCCCAGCATGATATTCCCTAACCAAACCTACCCTTAACATCAGATTGCCACAAATACCCATGTACTAACTGTTTACATTCTTAAAATCCATGAATAACGAAATGCAAACATCTTAAACTACGTTTCCTTTCATAATGCATCAGGCCATGTTTATTGTCAACTGATGCCTCCTTCAATAAGACTGGTGCCAGCTTTAGAAACTGGCAGGGGTGACAACGTAACTCCTATACACAGACCGCAAACATAATTATCCACAGCTCTCCAGTGTTCTGTCACTGAACACATGCATCTCAATTCTACATCTTTCAGAATGTGACATAAGCAGCAAAAATCAGAGCAACCTCCGAGCTGCTCTCTAACATGTTCATGAGAAGCAATGAGCTCTCGAGGTGCTACAGGCACCTTTATGAAGCTACTCTGTCTACACACATCGTTGTTGTGCAGTGGGAAGTACAGGACAGAGACAGGGCAGGGCCTCACTCAGGAGCTCAGCATAGCTACAGGTTGCTTTACTCATTCAGCTCTTTTAAGAGTTTCTCAACTGAAAGCAGAAACCACCACTTTGTGGCAAACTCCTGTCTTCGGTATTGAAACATAAATAATCTTGTAAAAGCATTAATGAAACTGCAATTTTTCTTAGAGCACATTAAGAGAGTCAACCAAGGTGACCACTGTAGAATGTTTCCAAGCTCTATGCTTACAACAGCTAACAAGGAAAGTGTAAGATCAGCATTTCTAATCTGGCAAGGGAATACAGGCTAAAGACAACAAGGATCATCATCAGAAAGGACAAATGAGCCCCAGCACTTATCCAGCATCTCATTTTTCATTCTTGTTGGAGACCTGGAGACCTGAGTCCTCTTTAGCATTTCATCTTTTCCTTCCTGTTTTGATGAGCAGAGCGTAGCAACCCTCAAAAAGCACTCTATGTGATGAGATGGTGAAGTGCTAGAGATGAACCAAAACGGGAATGCTATTTCTGGGCTCGTCTCTACATGTACACAATTAGATATTTTGCTATGCGGCTGCAATTGCTGGTTATTTTGCACAGTGAGCTATGGATTTCTGAGACCACTAACACTATTCAGTGTCTCATTCATCTGTAAGCAACGAAGTTTTAACTGATACTTGATTTTGGTACAGAATTCAGTGGTGTAAAGTTTCTGATACCAGTTCAGTACTGCTTGCAACTCAATATTTTGATGAGAAGGTTGATTCAGTAAAAAGGATGTTTGTCAGAGGCACATATTCTGTTCCTTGTTTTACCACAGGCTCCCTCTGTAGCCACTGGCAAGCTTTCCAGGCCCCGAATTATCCAGCCTAACTCCATCTTGGCTTCCCTTTTCCGGTTTGCTGGCTGAGCCTTCATCAATTGTGAGTACTAGGAATAACGACTTGGAAGAATTTACCCTATAAGGCACACAGACCTTCACTCTTCGTAAGGTGGGGACAGTACTGTTTTCCTGGTGTAGTAACAGCTGGGAGAACGAATGCGAAAAAAGTAAGAGATGGTTAGAAGCTACAGCAATGGGAACTATTTAAGAACCAAACAGAAAAGGAAAGGTGGAGTTGCCTACTGGTAGCTGCCAATAACCTTTCTCATAAAAGTTACTGAGAACAGTAAGATACTCTTTTTGAGGATTTAAGTGTCCTGAGAAACTGTATGCCAGCATGCTAAAGTGTTTTTTTTTGGCAACTGTAAATGAACAGGTGCAACACGAGAGCCATGTGTGGAAGTACACTATGCAATCCGGGCACCTGGGAGAGCATTGTGAGTAGAGGGCAGATTGGGTAAAAGCCGTATCTTAACCAGCAGGTCTCCTAAACACAGCAATACAGGGCAAATTAAATTAAACTCAAAAATCGCTACTCAAAATTAGCTGTTCTAATAATTTTATAAATGCAGGAGAGGGAAAGGATAAAGGTAATCTACTTGTACAAGTGCACAAACGTACATGATGTGTACAATGCACAGGCGATGGATACACTGATTGCCTGCAGTTTCCAATTTGACATCAGAGGTTTCAAGCACAAATACAGCCTGGGTGGAAAATGGATCAAGAGCAGCCCTGAGAAGAAAGACCTGAAAGACCTGGGGGTGTTGGTTGATGAGAAGTGCAACATGAGCCAGCAATGTGTGCTTGCAGCCCAGAAAGGCACCCATACCCTGGGCTGCACCAAAAGCAGCGTGGCAGCAGGGCAAGGGAGGGGATTGTCCCCCTCTGCTCTGCTCTTGTGAGACGCCCCTTGGAGCCCTGCGTTCAGCCCTGGGGCCCCAGCACAAGAAGGATGTGAACCTATTAGAAGGAGTCCAGAGGAAGGCCACAAAGATGATGAAGGGGCTGGAGCACCTCTGTTTTGAAGCCAGGCTGAGGGAGTTGGGGTTGTTCAGCCTGGAGAGGAGAAGGCTCCAGGCAGACCTTACAGCGGCCTGCCAGTGCCTAAAGAGGGCTGCAGGAGAGCTGGGGAGGGACTCTTAGTCAGGGAGTGTAGGGCCTGGACAAAGGATAATGGCTTTAAACTAAAAGAGGGTGGATTTAGATTACATATAAGGAAGAAATTCTTTACTGTGAGAGTGGTGAGGCACTGGAACAGGCTGCCCAGAGAAGCTGTGGATGCCCCATCCCTGGAAGCATTTAAGGCCAGGTTGGATGGGGCTTTGAGCAACCTGGTCTGGTGGGAGGTGTCCCTGCCCATGGTGGGGGGTTGGAATTAGATGATCTTTAAAGTCCCTTCTAACTCAAACCATTCTGTGATTCTATAATAAATTTAGGATTTTTTGGTCAAACAAAGCAAGTTCCCAGGGATGATGAGAGATCTGAAAAGGTAGCTTTGCAGCAGCTTTTATTCTTGCTGTTCATCAGGCCACTGTCTTGCCAGCCTGTACTTAGCACAGTTTAGTCCAACCTTAGTTTCTCAATTGACATTGCTTATCATAGCCTTAAAACAGTCTAGTATCTTCAAGTTGATCAGGCATACTGCTTTCCCAATCAGAGTAACTGCATCCATGGCATTACAAACAGAAGGTACACAAAATACCTACTTCAGTGTCCATTTTCTCCCCAAGAGTTAATTACACAAGGAGGTATCAATGCACTGCAAAAAGCTATTTGAGGATTTGCTTACAGTCCTACTGACATTATTCCTTGAGCACACACCTAAGTGACAACCTAGAAATATTCCTCCTAGCTGAGACCATTTCTTGTGATGAAAATACAACCATTCACTGAGAATTCACTCAACAAAACCAAGAAGTAGTTCCTGTCCCCAGATGAATCCTGACTCTTGCTGACCACACGAAGCCCTGAGTGAGCCAAAGAGCAAAATATGCTGTCACTGCAGTGCTGATCACTGGCTTGTTAGAGATTGGCCTCGTAAGATTGCCTTAAGATAAAGAAAGCACAGAAGACACAAAACAAACATTTCTATGTGTCTGTGGTAGTACAACAGCACTATGAAGCTGCTGACATAGAAACCAGTCCTGCACACTGCACTGGTGATCATTGAAGCTCTGTGGGCTAATGGCACCAGCCACCACAACCATGTGGTTCCCCCGTGCCTATAGCCTATTGTGAATTTATTTTTATTTATTTATTTCCATCCTGTTTGCTAGAACTGCCCCCAACCATTAGGGTCCAATGCAAGCAGTAAAATAAAACACATTCATCTCAGAGGAACCCAGGAAACATCTGAAACATGCGGCACATGACTGTGAGGGGAGCGCAGTGCACTGGGAACAAGAGGCCGTAGAAGCTACGAACAGTCAGTGAATTGGCGGCCACTTGCCAATACTTAAAGCTTTGGCTGTTCAATCACATTTGCTGCAATACTAGAAGAAAAGCAGTATGCTTTAATACAAGCTGAGATGGCTGCATCTTTCACAGGAAGAAGCTACAGCAGGCACAGATATTCTACAGGAAATAACTGAGATAAGTTAATTCAGTGCTCAGAAGCACCTGCTGATTTTTGCTCTATCAAAAAGCTAAGAGCAAACCTTTGCTCAGTAAGGCAGCAACTGTGACCCTGGCATTATGCAAACAGCAAAATTCTATTGCAGAACAGACAAGTTCAGCTTTGCTGTATCTAACCCTGACCCCAAGCTGGTCTATGCGACACCTTACTCTGTTTCCTCACATCAGAAAAACACGCATATCTTCCTAGCCAGCAGCAGGACACCATGGATTGATGGGTGAACATGCTTTCAGTATAGTGGTGTTGTTTGGACAACATTTTCCCTGTCCTGCTCTCTTGGAGCATATGGTGTTTGCAGCTGCACCCACAGGGTACATGAAGGTTTTGTTAACTACACTTCAGATCACCTAATCCTTTTCTCTAGAAGAAAATGTTAACTGCAGCCATCTCTGCAATTAACTCCAGCACTGCCTCCACACCTCCTGCATTATACATAAATAAAACAAATGGGATTCAGTGGTGCATTGAAAACCACACTGGCAACTCCTACTCCACCTCTGCTTTTTGTAGCGGAGATGCAGACTTAAAAGCTGACAGCTCTCCAAGGTCTCTCCACCTTGCTGCATAAAAGGACTAAAACGTGTTCCCTCATTCCCCTATAAAACAATTAGCTCACCACAGCACAGAAAGCCCTCGACTGATGATCCCCCCAAGACCTCAAAAAACCTCACAGAGAGCATGAGGCTGAACAAGGCCACAGTGAGACAGTGTTTACTTTTGCACTGTGATTGTTCATGCCTGAGCTACACTCCCACAGCTGAGCAAACGTGGGGCCAATTACACAGGTTAACTCCACAGGGAGCACTGGGAAAAAGCAAGAGAAGTCACCACACTTAATCCCTGACAGAAGTTCCCAGAGATACAACTCATTTGTAACTACGCAAGAAGCAAAGAGGACCACAGAGGACAAACAGAACCTAATGGCTGCAGGCAGCCAACCCGAAGTACATCCTTCCTTCCTCACTGTCCTATTTTCCAGCTGCAGTGAGGTGCCAGGGAGTATCTGAAGGAAAGAAGCTGCTTCAGCTGAGGGCTCTATCCATGCCTGTACTCCCAGGTGCTTCCCAAGGACACTGAGAAAGGAGCATATATGTTGCATCCTTTTCTTCCTGGCACATTTCACACATTCCCAGGCTTTAGCTCTATTCTGTGATGGAAAGGAATCGGGGGAAGACAGAAGGTCTCTCACCTGAAACTTACTTCTCACTGGAATATGTTGTAATAAGTGTGTTGTAAGCCACATGACATCTCAAAACAGCACCCACAACATCAAAAGACTCAATACCATTATTTCTGTTTTCTCTCTATTGATACAATATCAAAAGCCAGAACAGAACAACTAACTCTCATTGCCTGCATCATAAAGGAAAAGCTGGGCTTCCTCTTGAGAGAAAGGATTAGATTCCTCTAAAGTACATAGGCACCTGAAGACAAAGATGCACATGTTGTTGGATTTTTCAGAACACTGTGGTGAGCTAAGCACCAGCTTCTTGTTTGTTTCAAACAAGATGCACTTAGGCTTTAAAAAAAAACAAAACACAACGCAAAAATGACTGAAAAACACATTGAGAATGTGAAGGTAGTATTTTTGTGATTGTTCAGATTACACACATGAGGAGCTCCACAAGTTTTTTCTTAAAATAGGCTATGAAACTAATTTTCAATCCAATAATGGAAATCATAAACCCATATTGTAACTTCAAACTACACAAATCCAATTCATGAAAGCTCTAACAATGTTATGCCTGCATATAATAAAGCTTAAGTTCATTGGCAAAGAATGCCACAAGCTGTTTTACACCAAATACTCTATTCAGTGTACAGGAAAACATACACATGAAATAAATGGGTGGTAATTCAACTACAACTAATACTTGTAAGAGGAGATCCTCAAAGAATGCTTCTAATTTTATAGAAAAGGCTTTCTACATACCACAGATTGTACTGCACATTCTGCAACAGTAGTTTCACTTAAAACCATGCACTTTTTGTTTTGTATTGGTCTATTAAGTTACAAAACTCAGACAGTGAATAATAATGTAAACTAAGGCAAGTTTTCTCAGGAAAGGGGTGTTCGTGTTGTTTCTTTTGTCAAAGAAAAAAAAAGACTTCACTGCAACCTAGAAAATATGCAACCTAGTGCTTCCAAGCAAATGCATCTCTTCCTATCGGAATAAATGAAATATCGTATTTACCTTAAAGAAACTTCCCCTTTTGTCCAAACAATGAGCTTTCATCGTCAAAGACGACATCGTCCCTGGGAAGACTCCACTGAATGCCTTGAACTCCTAAAAGCAGAGACATTTTTAATGGTCAGTCCAGTCTGTAGGAAATTCCTTTGTAAGCCACAGAAACAGTAACAACAAGCCTTCTGCCAAAACCCTTTCTGTCAACAACATGGTGCCATTTATTCCGTACCAATGCCATTACATGTCCTTTTAGTCTCTTCTTTTTCAATAAATTGCTTCAAAAAGACAGTACTACTTGAAGTTTCACGTTTCTCCCATCTCTTCACAGCTGATCCTGTAGATCTAGGATGATGTTTAATGTGCTCATTAGAAAAGAATGCTAAAATGTAACAATTGCTTTGTTTGTTTGCTTGACCTTAGCCTGAAGTACAAATATAACAAAATGTTAGATGTCACTACAATCCACTCTGAAATATCATAGTATTAGTGGGGCTGGCTGAGAGGGAGAAAAGGAAAAAAAAAATCACCCGCAGGGGAAAAAACACATTATCATAAGGTAGAAAAATACCCCATCCCCCCCATCCCAAAAAAAAAAAAATCCTGCTTGAAGTTATTAAAACGCAATTAACTCTTCTGAGAGTCATGTCCAAACCAGAAATTGAAGATGCAGTTAGGAAGAAGCTAAACTGGATGAACAGTTTAATATCTGGAAGAGTATTACAACATGTAAGCAGCCCGTATGCACATAGTGAGAAATATCACAATGGTGATCTCTAGCTGACTAGCAGAGCTCCTCTCAAGTCACAACCAATTCACATCAGTAACTTGTAGGTAAATGTCAAGTTAAACAGAAACCAAATTCCACGGCTAAGAAGTCCTTCTAGGATTTTTAACAGCAAGCATCAAACTAGCCGACTCACCTGTCCACTGACAACACGGCAGTAGTTACACTGGAAGTTCCAGTTACCCAGGGGGAAAGTATTACATACAGAAGGCATTACAGGTGAAGGTAGGACTGTTGATTCAATACAAACATCAATGAAAATAACTGGCAGGGAGCAGCAGTGAAAAACAAGTTCAGTGGCATGGCTGCAGATGAAACATGAGCAAGCAGCAGCAGCTGGGCAAGAGAATTCTGGGTGTAAAAAACCAAACCTACACCCCTCCTGCTAATTATGAGAGGGCATCAACAGAGGTGAACAGGACCAAGCAGGAAGGAGGAGCTTGAAAGACAGAGAGTTTAATTGGAAAGCCCTGGCAAGCGCACACACTGGAAAAGGGTGAGAGGTAGAAGCAAGAGAAAAACATTTACCCTTGGTTTTAATATGTAGCAGAAAGTTTAACACTGTGCACCCCCCTTTCCAGAGGTCAGACCACAAGAGCACTAGAAAAGCTTATGTTTTACCACTGTCTCCTTTGCAAGCAGCCATGCTGGGAATGTTGGGAGCCAACCTGTTTTCCAGGCAGAGTTAGCAGACTTTAAAGGTCAGAAGAAAAACCCAGAACACTGCATTCTTGTGAAAGCCAAATGCTAGAGGATGACCCAGAAAGAACAAAAATCAGCTAAAAACATTTAAAAAATCCAGATCTTCCTTTTAAAATCAATGTATTTAAAGGAACACATTCCTGATGAGGCTCTAAAGCACTGCCATCTGGGTTGCTTTATTAAAAGTCTGTCTATATAACTTGATAGAGCCAATCCTACAGAAGACTTAAGTCCAGCAAAGTGGGTGGGACTGCAGGTGCTGTTAAATAGCTGAGACACAAACTGTGTCCTTGTCTGTCACAAGCAACAGGGCCAAGGAAAGCCAGGTACACAACAGTCGTTCCACTCTGGGGAATACCAGACATTTCATAGACTTCTCCGATTTGATATTGGGTATTCTAAACAACACGAAGCTTGGCATACAAGAGGTTTTTAATTATACAATGATTATGTTTTCTTTTAATTAATTCTGCAATTCTGAAATTTGCACCTGAAAGGCTGAAGGTAGAGTGAGACCCATGAAACCCCAAAAGGAAGGAATTACAACAAAAATTTGATTTTCTAAGTGCATGCTATCCTCTTAATGACAACATTAAAATCAGCTCTGTGGGTGTGGATTTCAAATGAGTTACATTAAGGGGTTATGAGCAAGACCATGCATCTGTTTTGGCACCTCTATTCTCAGTCGTTCATCAACTCATTTGCAAACAATGTCTCCTTCACAGGATTTTTTTTTTTTTTAATTTACCACAAGGATGTCTATGTGCAATCTCATTACCAAAATAAGACCATGCCAAGACTTCTACAGATATTTCAAAACAGATTGAAGTTTCCAAACTCAAACCTACAGAAGAATGCAAGCACACAAACTCAGTTTTCCCTTCCGAGAATGCTGTGTCTCTAGGTCAGAAGAAAGCCTTTGAGGACATCACTGCTGATTTTGCTTGCTGAGGTTCTGAGGCTCTACACTCTTCCATAGTCGTTAACATCTATGTAATACTGTTACTGTCCCTATGACTGTAACTCTGAGCCTCGGCTGTGCTCAAGGCCCTGCCCTTCTCAGCTCTCTAGAGCCAGTGAATGGATTCCACACCAAGAGCTGGCATTGCAGCCAGATAAATAGATTTGCCTGGCCACATCCCTCAAGAGTACAAGGGGGAAAACTGCAAACAAACTAAGCCTAAACTGAATTACAACAGTTTTGCTAGACAACAGCCTCACAAATCAGAAGGTACATTGGGCTAAACCCACACGACATAGTGTGCTAAAGCCATAAGAGCACAGAATAACACTGCATTACACTAACTCTCCCAACTAGTCAGATAATCACAACCTTTCTCTCAAAATAGTTTCAGCTTTCCTACAGGCACTGATGAAACTGATAGGAGGAGGAAGCTTCCCAAGAGGTTACCCAGAGACCCTGGGAGAAGCACTCTGTTGCAGTGAGCAGACTCTGGCAGTTTGTTTGCTCCTTCTGAAGGACACGCTTGGACACAGCCCCTTAAGGTAACACGCAAGCACGCACCTCCGCACCACCATCTTCCTGGCTGCAGAGTGCTTTTGAACTACTTCAGGTAACCTAAATACTGGTCGGGTGGCTTTCAGTACTTCCGATTACAACCCTTTGTTCCCCCACCAGGCAAACAGATGCTACACCCAACAGTGGGATGGGTGGCCAGAGGCGGGTGGACAGCTGCCCGCAGTGAGGGTGGCCACAGCCCCCTCCTGCCCCAGGGCTCAGAGGGCACATCCGAAGCGGATGTAGAAACAACTACGGATGGACAAACCATCCAGAGGCTGCATTTTTCCACTTGGTCCTGCCTCTTGCACTTCTGCAGGTCAGCCCGGGCAACACACCACTGCCTGGAAGCTGTCTTTGCTGAGCCTGGGCACCATGAGTCCGTCAGAAAGGAGGGATCTCCTTCCTGTGACTGCAAAGCTGGGTGGAGAAAAGTGGCAAAGCATGTCTACTTCTGTATGTGCCTGAGATGGGCGTTTTCTCCTTCTGTGCTTTAAGGACTAAGGCAGAGTCTGAATAGATTTGCTTAGACATTGCCTGGGTGAGTGCTCAGAAACTCATCTGAAAATGCCATCAAGCTGCAGGAGCCAAGTCACCATACGATGTGTGACTTTTCTCTGAGCTGCCTGGAAGGCAGCACTTTCTGCACGTGTTTAAGCTGTCGGTGCTGCACCTGCTTAGTAGTCTTGTCAGCTCATTGCTCTGAGAGGGCAGCAGGTGCTGGGCTCCTGCCGGTGGCCCTAAGCTCAGGTGGCTACCCCACAGCAGCACAAGCCTGTTTGGCGAGGAGCACTGTCTGTCTTCCCACAGCACCGCTAACTCTGGTCAAAGCCCACATGTGCCAATGACAAGGCAGGACAGAGCAGAGGAGCAAGCAGGATGCTTGGGTAACTCCTCCGAAATGTGGTGCTGTCTACAACACCTCTCCGTGGATGCTGACACCTGTGCAAGCTGTACGTTTAAAGGAAATAAATGCTGCCTTTCATCTTCCTTCCCCTGCGTCCTTCTCCTCCGGCTTTTCATTTACATAGGAATGCCAGAGCACTATTCAGGCACCTTAATGCAACAGAGACTTTTGACTTCTTGTCAAAACAGCTCCTTCTTGGCTCCCTCTCATGAAATTTTATTTGGCATTTTATGCATTGTTACACTTAGCCACCCAAACTCTGATCACCACCTGTCCGTACTTCTCAGAATCCTTCTTCCCTCCCTTCAGCTAATCTGCTGCCTAGACATACCTCTGGAAACCTTGTTCATGTTTTGTTTTTTCCCCCCTCATTCTAATTCTGCTTTTCTTGGACAAAACATCCCATTTGCTTTAGCTAAAAGCTGCAACAAAGATACAGACAACCCGTATTCCTCCCTCAGAGCCAGAAAACAAAGGAGTCTGGGGAACTTAAATCGCTGCCTGTCATTCCCCACCTGCTCCCCCAGCTCAGTTTCCTAAGGAATGAGGGCTACGTAACCACACTGACTTTGGTAGCCACCATGTTTGATTCTCTGGGCAACCCAACATGATCCCACAGAGAAGGAGAATTCCTGCTTGCAAGCACTGACAGAGGGAATAAAGGGGGAAGACTCTGGTAATAGGGGGAATACTGCGGTAATGCCACTGATGAAGAGGAGAGATCTGCAGCCTTCCTCTCGCTGGTTGATCAGGTCAGAAGCTCCCAAAGCTGCTGCTCAGCTGGCCATCAGGTGAGGGAGATGGCTCCAACCCAAGGATGCCATGCTGCAGAGAGGCAGAGCATTGCCAAAGGTGTGATAGGCAGTTCAAAGCATGCCGAGATGGGGGCAGCACTCAGGGAGGCAGTGTTGCTGCTGGGGACACTGCAGTCTGTGTGCTTCAGTGTTCTTTTGGTTACCTTCTTGCTCTCCTTGTGTTTCTTTCCACCTGATTCCCTATTGTTGCCCTTCCTGTGCCCTTCCCAAATCAAAACAGCTCCTGTCCATCAACTTTTTCTCTCCTCCTATTCCACCACTCTTAAGAAGCATGCCAGCAAAACATCTAACATGAATTTCTTCCTGGAAGAACTCCTCCCGCTATGTGCATGCTCATGTCTGTTTTACACACATATCAGAAGCACTTGGATCAGAGATTAGAGGTGTTAGAGCAGATCCCTTGATCCATCACAGACATATCCTACACACAAGTACAGAACTTACAACATCCCTAGAATAGATGGCCAAGTCATTTTACTCACAATAACGAAAGCAGAAGAATATATGTAAGACACTTTTTTTCCCCCCTTCAAACTTGCTTCAGATTTTTATTACATTCCTAAAAAGTAAGTTTTCATCAACAAGGTATCTTAAAAACATAACACAGCTTTTATGATAATTTTGGCACCACTTTGAAATCTTAGTGTTGTCTTACTCATATTTAAACAACTACATAATAAATGTAATGCTCAGATTTTTTTGTCATTTTATGTTTAAAAAGCGAATTGTTTTTCATATTTCACTCAGTATTAGTTTGTACCTTTTATGTCTTTCCGTATTGCATTTGATTAGGACATTTTATGGTAGTTAATTGAACTTAAACCTATTAGAGGACAGAATGGGAAAATTGGTTAAACTAAAACTCATTTTGCATTTAAGTCTAACTCACGTATCAAGGAGTGCTGTCCAATGGGAGAACCAAAGAGATGGTACTGAGGAACAACCACCTTCAGTATTTAGAACTACTGGATTGCATTTATAGTTACCATCATCATGCTCCTTCTCTTATTATCACCTTAATCCTAAAAGCTGCTATGAAGAGAACAGCCTCTCCACACCACTGGAAGACGCTACCACTGTCAAAAGCTAACAGCCAGCTGCAGACTTTCCCTCAACCAATGTCCTATCTGGTCTAGCAGCATGGGATAAAATAGCAAGCAATGGGTCCTCACTTGGAAACCAAGACACCTCCCCACATCACGCCGCTGCTCCTTGGAGCAAGGTGGACAGCAGCAGACTGGTCACATCCCCTTCAGACTACCAAGTGGCCTCTGAAGGCATCACTGCCAGGCATATACCATCTTGGAAGCACACTGTGCAAATCTGTCACACAACACAGATGCAGCCTGAGAAAGAAGTGCCTGCTGCGAGCCCATGGACATAAGCAATGGCAGGGGGAGATAAAAATCAATGCAATACATTAGAGACTTTTTTTTCCGACTTAAATGATTTTTACTAGGAAACAACTGAATTATTTAGGAGGTCATTATGACCCAACTTTTCCAATTCAAGTCCATGACAACAAACCCTGAGGACCAAATTGATGCTGAAACACCCTCCCTAAATTCATCAGCAGGATTCCACCCCCCCCCTTTTTTTTTGTATTTTAAACACAAGTTATCCCAATGAAAACTGGCTGTCCTCTTCTGTTCTCAGTTTGTAAAGGCCATGCAACCATTGAGCGTTGCACTCAAGCTATTTTCAACAAACCAAAAAGGTTTTACCATTTTGCAGCCAAGGAACAATGGAGAAAATATAAATCCAGACCTACTTCAGTATAAACTGGCAAAGGTCAGCTGCTGTCAGAAGAGTAACACTCATTTACAGCTGTCAATATAGTCCCTATGCTGCCCACTTTGCCAGTACCAGGGTTCAGTGGAGAAGCAGAAATATGATCCTAGTCTCACACGAGAAATACATAGAAGCTAAGTACACCCTACGACACACATACTTGACAGCCTATGGCAAATTACCATGGCAATCAAATTATAACAGCAATTTATAAATATATGATATTAAAACATTCTAGAAAACAAGACAAAAGTTGCATAATTTCAGTGAACCTATTTTCTGAGTAAAACTGAAAGCAAGAACAAGGAGGACAGGTATATTTTATTTTGTGATAGTTTTTTTTCCACAGAATCACACAGTACACAGATTGGTTTTTAATGTGGAAGAATACTTCTAAAACACAATCCCATACCCAAGAAAATGGTAAGAGATACACACAAACTCAAATTTTCAGCAAATTTAGTATTTTGTCTTCCTGTTCTCCTAACGCATTTGCACTTCCCCACAGAAAGCTGAGTTTATTTATTACCCACAAAGCTCTGGTTTGTTTAATTACTCTGGCCTTATCTGGCTCTTGGCAAAATTGAACTTTTCCTTTTGAAAGTGTTTCCTTTGAGGAGTTAACTGAAAGCCTACTTCCAAGGACACACAGATACGACTGAGCACAGTATTGCTTTGAAAACCTATCAAATAAGAGCCTCAGTTTGAAAGCTATCATTGGTGCCAGGATTTTGCAGACCTCTGGACTCAAATGTTGCATTGTGTTAGCACAGCTGTATCCACAAGCAAAAAGTGAGGGGATTATGCAGAAAGGAGTGTAACTTCCGTCATTCTTCTGACTGCAGAAAGGGTTTACAGTCATTTCTCTTTTCAGATGGTGCAAGAGCACATTATTTATGCTTGTAAAAAACAAATAGTGCATACAGCAAAAATGACAAGTCAGTATTTACACAGTGTCACATTTTTGTACTTTGTCATTTCAGTTGAAGTGTTGGAAAAAATGGAAATAACAAACATTCCCTGATCAACCTCTTTTTGTTTCAAGCACTGTTTTTACTTTTATGTCTGCTACCTGAACGTGAGTTTGTGTGAGCTACTCCCCTGAAAAGATTCTGCTTGTCACCAGTACGCTGGCAGCGAGCAACGGCATTTCTGCCCACAATGAGCTAAAAGTATATTACAAAAGTTAGACATACACTATACATGTAGGCAGAAGGGCTCGTGACTACTTGCAGTAAACAAAACTCTCCAAAAAACTAAAGAGGAAGCTGAAATATGCAATGGTCCCACTACCTTTTTGAAAAAGTGAGATGATCACCAGCGAACAATGCTTCTCACTCCCCAACTTGTATCCCAAAATGCATTTTGCAAAATTCAAAGTGCAATACCTTCAAATTAATATCTCCAACTCCAATGAAGTTGCATACCTCAATAAATTGTTCTAAGGAAGTTACAACTCTCCCCTCGAAGAAAGGAGAATATATGAGGTAGTTAAAGGAAAAAAGCAGAATTAAATGACGTGCAAATACTTTAATCTGCAAAATAAGGTTCCATTATTTCACACCTGCTGACATACCATTTTATGTTTCTAACCTTAAGTTGCTGTATCATGCACCTTCATTCTTAAGTTTCATTTCTTGATACAGATAGAACAAGGCACTGTATACCCCAACAGCAATAATTCTTCCTCTCAGGCAGTTCACAGCATTGGGCAATTTCATTGCAAAATAAAGCTTCCTCTGCCGGGATGCCTTGCCTTTTGCTCTGTTTTGTTCAAGATCTGTAGCAGGGCAGTCACTCAGACAGTTTACATATGAAACAGAAATTACCGAAAAGCAGCCAAGTCAAGGACTTCACTATAGTTCCATCTTTCAAAAAGAAAAAATCCTAGACTCTTATTTCACTTACAGCTTTAATCTGAGATCTGAATTTCTGTGGGCTGAGAGAAGATAGGACTGAAGATCACTAAACCTTTCAATGTTTTCTGACTCCGGACATTACTCATATAGAGATCAGCTGGAGCCTGGGAGAGTAAATCCTATTCTTACTGTTCCACAGGCATCCAGTTAGGGTCACTGTCCTATGGCTCGCAACACGGACAAGCGGCAAACACCAGATGTGCCTGCTCTGCTTGGTGAGCTCTGGGCTCCAGCAGCATTCTGGGAGGCAGACAGCATGGGAAATCAGCTGAGGAACGATAAGCTGAGACCCAACCAGGGGATCCACATACTTCACAGAATCATAATGGCTAGAAAAGACCTCCAAGATCATCTGGTCCAACCATCACCCTACCACCAATGTCACCAACTAAACCACCAATGTCACCAACTAAACCACGTCCCTAAGTACCACATCCAACCTTTCCTTGAACACCCCCAGGGACAGTGAATTCACCACCTCCCTAGGCAACCTGTTCCAATACCTGACTGCTCTTTCTGAGAAGAAATGTCTCAGAATTTCCAACCTAAACCTCCCCTGGCACAACTTGAGGCCATTCCCTCTAGTACTATCACTAGTTATCTGCAAGAAAAGTCCAACCCCCAGCTCCCCACACATTCCATGCAAAGGTTACCCTTCTGCTTCCAACATTGCCGACTGGCTCATTCATCATAGGTCACGGCTGCTCTCGGTTCCCCTGGCTGATTGTTTCCAATGCCTGTATTTGCATCACGAAGTATCAATGCACCTCATCCTGGCTAACGTAACAATGCTGTTAAGATCACAGACATCTTTCCAAGGAGTCCTTCACCTCACTATGCTTTAAGCCATTAAATATCAGCAACTGCTTAAGAAATTACTATCCAGACAGGCTCAGATACGCAGGGGCTGAGACTCAGTCCGTGCACCAGGGCTTAAGTTATTCTGACTAACCTGAAAAGGAAACAGTCATTGCCAAATTTATAAACTGATATTTACACATCTGGTTTCAGCTAGCCATCGCTCCTGCCCCCAAACAACTTTTTGCCTACAGACTTATTTTTTCCTTTCATTCAAGATCCTGCCCATTGGCAGCCTTTTAAGACATTAAAGGACAAGGAGGTACTACTTTGAACAAATTTCAGCATGGCACTCTGAGGAGAGGTTTTATGACCCCTTAGATTTTGGATAGATCTACTGTCCCACTCACAGATCTCTACCTGCTTATCTGTGCTGCAGTCAAATGTTCGAAGGAGAGCACTCAAACACTACTCCAGAGCTGGCCTGATCACTCCCACTGAAAAAAACAGGCTGCATCACTCTTTCCAACAGGAGCGTACACTTAGGCAAACACTCACATCCTCAGAAAATCCTACCCTTAAGCTTTGTTGGACGTGGCACACTATCAAAGGGACTGTGTTTGCTGCTAGTGCTCTCTCTTTGCACCCTTTCCAAAAAATTTCCTCAACCTTCTTTTCCACTAGAGAGGCTCTTCCTGTTTGCTCCCATGGCATACTTTCCACATTACTGAAAAGGATTAAAAACCAAGGTCATTTCCTTTGGCACAGCGCTTAATGGTGAAGAATATTACCAGGTCTCTTATAAGAGAATGATTATATGCCAATGCGTTCATGTCTTGTTTTGCTTGTAGAGATGTCAGAGGAATACATTTGTATGATTGGCTTAGGTCTGGACAACCTTTCAGAAGATTCACATTCATCTCAAATTCCCCACCCTGACTATCTCACAGAATTAAAATTTCTTGAAGTATTTTGGTAATTTCCCTTTGTTATTTCTGCCAGAAGCAGGAAATATTAAAGCAAAGACATTCAGAAATATGTTTTAAAACCTTTTAGAAGTGTTTAACATTGAGCTGCAGTTACTGCAGGAAGCAAGAAAAGGTAACTGCTTGAATTGCAACAGAGCACCGAAGTCTAGAGGAAACGCAGAATTCACGACAAAGCACTGAGTCACAAGCAGAGGGAGACAGCTACAGCGCCTGCACCTGGGCAGGCAGGCACGAGGCAACCACCTGCTGGACTCGGCCTGTGAAAAGCACCCGTTGGTGCCTCCCATCCTGTGAAGCTTTGACAAGTGCGAGGCTTTCTGTGGCCAAGCTGTAACTACATACCACCTGCTTTCCCAGACTAGCACCAAGCCAAGCTTGGAGCACACCGCTGCCACAGGCGGCATCCCTCCAGTTTGTGAGGGGGAGCATGTGCGTGACCTACTTTGGGTCCGGTGAGCTCGAACACCACTACCTGCTGGAGTAGCTCTGTGGCCTAGCATTAGGTGATTGGGTATGCTTAGTCTGTTATTAGACAGCAGTACCTTGTACATCACCTTCTTCTACAATTTGCTTTTGTGCACCTCACAATTACCTACATACACGATAAATTTCCATACTGTTAAGTCTGAAAAAAAAAATACAGGCATGTAAGTTACATGGAAAGCCAAGTCCGGACACCGTAGAGTGCTTTTGAAAATCAGTACTTGAAGTTGTTTATTAAATGCAAACATAGTATCTGTGAGACAGGCAAAACTCTAGAAGACATAGGGAACCTGCTTTGAGCAACCTGGTCTAGTAGAAGGTGTCCCTGCCCATGGCAGGGGGGTTGGAATCAGAACCCAAACCATTCTGTGATCCTATGATTCTAAGGAAAAGCATGAATAGGATTTTTCTGCTAAAATAAACAGCCAATGGTTTAAAATTAAAAAAAAAAAAAACACACAATGGAAGGGAGGAAGGGGATCCCTTCACCTGCATTTTTAAGATCTTGCCAAAATAGATATCAACATTTTTCAAATTGCTGTGTGATATTTGTCTCTTTTCCAGAACCATAAACATTTAAGGCTATTTTACAGAATCACAGAATCATTTAGGTTGGAAGAGACCTCCAAGATCACCTAGTCCAACCTATGACCTAACACTAACAAGTCCTCCACTAAATCATATCACTAAGGGCTACATCTAAACGTCTCTTAAAGACCTCCAGGGATGGTGACTCAACCACTTCCCTAGGCAGCCCATTCCAATGCCTAACAACCCTTTCGGTAAAGAAGTTCTGCCTAATATCCAACCTAAACCTCCCCTGGCACAACTTTAGCCCATTCCCCCTCGTCCTATCACTGAGCACGTGGAAGAATAGACCAACCCCTACCTCGCTACAGCCTCCTTTAAGGTACCTATAGAGAGTGATAAGGTCACCCCTGAGCCTCCTCTTCTCCAGGCTAAACAACCCCAGCTCCCTCATAAGACTTGTTCTCCAGACCCCTCACCAGCTTCATTGCCCTTCTCTGGACATGGTTGAGCACCTCAATGTCCTTCCTGTAGTGAGGGGCCCAAAGCTGAACACAGTACTTGAGGTGTGGCCTCACCAGAACCGAGTACAGGGGGACAATCACCTCCCTAGAGCTGCTGGCCACACTGCTTCTTATACAGGCCAGGATGCTGTTGGCCTTCCTGGCCACCTGAGCACACTGCTGGCTCATATTCAGCTGCCTATCAACCAGTATTCCCAGGTCCTTCTCGGCCAGGCAGCTTTCCAGCCACTCATCTCCCAGCCTGTAGCGCTGCTTGAGGTTGCGCCCCAGATGCAGGACCCGGCACTTGGCCCTGTTGAACTGCATACAGTTGGCCTCAGCCCATCGGTCCAGCCTACCCAGATCCTCCTGCAGAGCCTTCCTTCCCTCGAGCAGATCGACACATGCACCTAAGTTGGTGTCATCTGCAAACTTACTGAGGGTACACTCGATCCCCTCATCCAGATCATCAATAAAGGTAGTAAAGAGAACTGGCCCTAATACTAAGCCCTGGGGGACACCACTAGTGACCAGCCTCCAACGGGATTTAACTCCATTCACCACTACTCTTTGGGCCCAGCTACCCAGCCAACTTTCAACCCAATGAAGCGTACGCCAGTCCAAGCCACGAGCAGCCAGTTTCTTCAGGAGAATGCTGTGGGAAATGGTGTCAAAAGCCTTACTGAAGTCAAGGTAGACCACATCCACAGTCTTTCCCTTATCCACTAAGCGTGTCACTTTGTCACAGAAGGAGATCAGGTTCATCAAGCAGGACCTGCCTTTCATAAACCCATGCTGACTGGGCCTGATGGTCTGGTTGCCCTGCAAGTGCCGAGTGAAGACACTCAAGATAATCTGCTCCATGAGCCTCCCCGGCACCGAAGTCAGACTGACAGGCCTATAGTCCAAGTGCCAGGTCCACCCTCCGGCCCTTCTTGTAGATGGGCGTCACGTTTGCTAGCCGCCAGTCGACTGGGACCTCCCCCGATAGCCAGGACTGCTGATAAATGATGGAAAGTGGCTTGGCCAGCTCTTTTGTCAGTTCTCTCAGTTCTCTCGGGTGGATCCCATCCGGCCCCATTGACTTGCGTACATCCAAGTGCTGTAGCAGGTCGCCAACCATTTCCTCATGGATTATGAGGGCCACGTTCTGCTCCCCATCCCCTTCCACCAGCTCAGGGGGCTGGGTACCCAGAGAACAACTGGTCTTGACGCTGAAGACTGAGGCAAAGAAGGCATTAAGCACCTCAGCCTTTTCCTCATCTCTTGTCACTAAGTTCCGCCCCCATCCAGTAAAGGATGGAGATTCTCCTTAGTCCTCCTTTTCGTGTTTATGTTTTTATAAATACGTTTTTTTATCTTTAACGGCAGTAGCCAGATTGAGCTCCAGATGAGCTTTGGCCTTTCTAATTTTGTCCCTGCACAGCTTCGCAACATCCTTATTGTCATCCTGAGTGGCCCGCCCTCTTTTCCAAAGGTCATAAACCCTCTTTTTCTTCCTAAGCTCTAGCCACAACTCTCTGTTCAGCCAGGCCAGTCGTCTTCTGCGCCAGCTCGTCTTTGGGCACATGGGGACGGTCTGCTCCCGAGCCTTTAAGATTTCCTCCTTGAGTGCCCAGCCTTCCTGGACTCCTCTGCCCTTCAGGACTGCCTCCCAAGGGACTCTGCCAACCAGTGTCCTGAACAGCTCAAAGTCTGCTCTCCAGAAGTCCACGGTAGCAGTTTTACTGATCCCCCTCCTGACTTTGCCAAGAGTAGAGAACTCTACCATTTTATGGTCACTGCCTAAGACAGCTCTCGACCACCACATTTCCCACCAGTCCTTCTCTGTTTGTGAACAACAAGTCTAGCGGGGCACCTCCCCTGGTAGGCTCACTAACCAGCTGTGTCAGGAAGCTGTCCTCCACACTCTCCAGGAACCTCCTAGACTGCTTCTCTCTGAGCCATATTGTATTTCTAGGATATGTCTGGGAAGTTGAAGTCCCCCACGAGAACAAGTGCTGGTGATTGCGCGACTTCTGCCAGGCGCTTGTAAAACGCCTCATCCGTCTCCTCATCCTGGTTTGGCAGTCTATAACAGAACCCCACCAGGATGCCTGCTTTATTGGCCTAATGCAAGCCATTATCACCATTCTGTGACTGTAACAAACAGGAGAAGAAATCCCACGATGCCATTATGTAAGGGATCAGACTCAAACTCACACCCATGCTATGGCAAAAGGGTTCTTGCATACAAGGGATCTTTACCTAACAGTTGAGGTACACATGTTTGAAGTGATGATGAATTCACTACTAGACATGGGAAGGTATCTCCTAGTTCATCATTTATTTGCCAAATTTTGCGTGTCTTCTGTCTTGATGTGTGAATGCCATACCTTACCTTCTCTTCCTTGATTGCAGAGCTTTACATTGCACCAGCAGATGACAGCAAGGACCACATCTAGTTCAGAGAGGCCCAGTCTCTCTTGGGTCCCCCTCAGTTAGTGGGGAGAGCGCGGCAGCTCCAGGGTGTAGGACAGAGCATGGACACTTTGCAGGTCTCCTGACCTGGCTGCAGGGAGAGCCCAGGGACACAGCTGCCCCAGCTGAAGCATGCCTTTGCCTGTTCTTCCATTAAACCACAACAATGCCTTTTAGAATGATTAGTAGGTTTCCATCAAGGCTCTTCAAATTGAGTGGAATAAGCCAGGCCATGCAGACACAAAAACCAGGACTGTGGCTGATGCTCCATCTTATAACTATTTTTAAACCAGAATTGAATTCTGGTGCCATAAGTTCACTGGGCCACTTGAAGCCTCCTGAAACATGTACAAAGTCACACACTCACCTGCCCCAAGAACAAACACCACACTCCTCCTACATTAGACATCAACAGTTCACACACAAGATGTTCCTTTCTGTAGATAATTGCAATCCTAACATGCTGCCCAAGTATCTCAGACTTGTGAGCAACAACCAGATAGAGAAAAACTCATTCTTTAGTCTGACAACAGAAACATGACTTCTCTGCATGGTCAAGTGCGCAAGCGGTGGCGCTGCATAGCCTCCTCCCAGGCCCAGCGTGTAGAAGCAGAGCAGGCACTGCAGGCCGCCCACAGTCCCTGCTCCCAGGCTGGCGGGAGCAGCAATGACTGCACATCTCGCCCTCATCATCAGACCCCACTGTCCTGTAAACACCAGGCACTCAGTTTCCCAACACTTTAGAACACGCACAACTCCCATTTTAAAACATCCTCCAGTACGGCAGAGCATTAAGTACACCTGGGCTCCTGCTCATTTGCTCAGTGTTTTCAGAAACACCAAGCAGCCTGTTTCAGTTGATTTCCAGTTAGAGCAATTCCCTTTCCAGAGAAAGGGCAAAACAAATCCTGTTTGAAAAACTCTTCATGATGTAATTGGTTGTAAAGGATTTCACTTGTTTACGCAAAGCAGCACACAGAAGGAAAAAAAATGAAAGGCAGACAGAACTAGAAGATGTTTGACTTTAAAAGCAAGAAGTAGACATGGATTGCAATGTAGTAAAGCAACCTGAAAATAACTGCAAAGGTTGTATTCCCTTCCCAATGAACACATAACCCACTGTATCTTTTAGATGCTTCGCTATTTAATAATAATAAAGCAACTGCATGTTAAAGTTTGTACTCCACAGAAAAATTACAAAATGTGGCTCTTCAATTATAATGCAATAGCACTTTATAGGTGTGTTTGTTGTAACACTACCTACTTAACAAATATTGTTCTGTAAGAAAATTTTCTAATTGCAAGCAACTGTTTTTTTTCTAATACTTAAAAAATGTTTTGCAAAGAGTATTTTTTGCTCATCTCTGTAGTTAAAAGGAGTAAACTGTCATTCAGGAGGTAGCTAATGCCTAAAAAAATGACATGCAGTGTCTCAAAAATCTGTGGAAAAATTTCCTTTGATGCCTGTAAGTATTGGTATGAGGTTCAGTATATGGCACACTAAATGTCATGCAGGAAGAATCAGGACAAAACCCATACGTCACTGAGCATACCTGCTATTCCAAGGTCTACATAAAAGCTTGTACTGCTTGCCCCAAGACTGCTGAATACAAACACCTGAAGCGTTATTTGCTGTGCACCTCAACTTCAACACAGCATAAAACATCAAGGCAATGATTCAGTGGAAAGCAAACAGCCTTTTCTTATTCTGACATAGATGTCGAGCTCATCTTCCATGTGACACATTCAAATGAAAAACATGTTAGTTGTGCCAGTGGGCCTCCACCAATCTAATATTTTACCTATTAGCAATAGGAATTAGGAATAGGAATCAGGTCATCAGAAAGCCACTGTGCTCAAGATCTCATTTTTCAGATGTCCCCAGTGACAGTAGCCACAACTCTTCATTACGCAGGTTGTTCTTCCTCTGAGTGCAATAGATTCAGGCAGTTACCAGACCAAAACTTTATTTCAGTCAAGTCAGTGGCAAGGGTTAATATTCAACCTTCTGGTAAAAACTGTTAAGACACACAACCACCTACAACACTTCTCAATTTAGTCCTCAGCAGTAGTGAAGAACAATCTCATACTTTTTGCCCCCCTTTAATCAAGTTAAGTATTACATGAAATAGGAATTTTGCGGACCACATAGACTCAAGCTGTATATCAAAAGCTGTGTTCACAGCATCAAGGAGCTGCACAACAACACATCCCAAGACAACCACTCACAGAATACCATAGCTGTGCAAACCCGTGCTAAGTACTGGTGCTTTCATTCTCCTCACTTACATGATTTCATATTAGTCAGCAGGTTAAGTTACCTCAATGATACAAACACTTGCACCAGTGTCAGAGTGACAGCATTCTTTGCTTGCAGTTGTGTAGAAAGTTGCCACCATCTCCTGCCCTGTTGGGTAGGGCTCACAGCACCAGCACCCGCGCCCCAGAGCAGCTTGCTCTGTAAACCCTGCCAGACAACCAGTCTTCAAGCCACTTTTAGAGGTCAGTCCAATAGCGAAGGAAGCATTTGATATTTTGTATTATGCATATCTAAAACGAGACAAATCTAAACAGTATGGCATCAATACCAAGAATTATCAGAGAAAAACATTTTTTTTCTTAAAAATTACGCCTCTTCCCTCCAGAACCCATTTCTCATCACACAAATTATTATACTCGTATTATGAAGTGTAAAATCAAAGAGTATCACATCAGCTTAAACGATCAATAAATAAGATTTTTAGCTTTGTTTTTAATCAGCAAATGAAACATATCTAAGGGTATACAAACCCAAGCTAGATGAGAAAAAACTCCAGGTGCAGAAGACAAAATCTGAGCAAACAAAGTGATGTACTTTTGGAGCTACACATCAACAAAGGCAAGAAAAATTTGGTGGTCCACTGCCTGCAGGGACAGCATTATTGAAAAAACTACTTAATTACCCGCCCCTGGAAAACATGTACAAAAATGTGAGTAATATACGAACATCTACCTAACTTTAAATAAATGAGAAAAAAAAAGACTGAACTTCATTTTCCCCTCTGAAAACAAGCAGAAGAAACATTCTGGGTCAGCTAGTGTAAACGTGCAGAAATCCTTGGATCTTGGAGGATCAATTTTCATCCTGCCTGTTGAAGAATGCAAAGGTTCCTACATACTGAATTGAACCAGGTCAGCAACAACCAACTAACCTGAGCAGACTCAAGCCATGCTATTGTAGATGTGCTTCGTGTCCAAGAACATTGCATGTCACTGGCTGTATCTCCGCTATTGCTTTCTGACCAAAAGGTTAATGTTATCAAATAGCCTATATGAAGAAAATCACAATCTTTTTTATTTTTTTAACCGTTCATCTTTTCCATTCTAATCAGTGTTGGTGAGGCCACACCTGAGTACTGTATCCAGTTGTGCACCCCCAAGGTCAAGAGACACGCACAAGAACTGGGAAGAGTCCAGCGCAGGGCCACTGAGATGAGCAAGGGCCAGGAGCACCTCTCCTGTCAGGAGAGGCCTACTTAAGAACTAAATAGAAGATGTATTTATCAATGAACGAGTATGTTTTCACTGAAAAAAATAAGAAGTATAGCACTTATCTTTATTTTACCTAGCACACAAAAAAAGACTGCAAGAAAGTCTTCTACTTATTTAAACCAAACTCGTTCCCCAAAGACCTCCCATGTAAGCATACCAGAGAGCGAAACATTTACACCTATACCAGTCTTCAATGGCCTAACCTAGCTAAGATCCATTAGCACTGAATGGATAAGCTACTTGGTGCAGAAAGCTTGTATTGTTGGTCCTCCTGGCTTTAGGAAGGAGGGAGCACAGAGACTTCTCACCTTCCACAATATTACAAAACAGTACTCCTAACCTGTATTATGGAGAGGGAAAGTTGCTGCAAAGCTGAGAATGTGTGATATTGTTCCTGAATCACTGACTGTACAGAGCATAAAACACAGACTGAGCCATGTCTGTGAGTGCCAACAACAGGATAATCCCCAAAGCACAGCGCTCTCTCTTTCAGCTATGTCATATACACATCATAGGAGATGAAATGCCTAGACTTGTTTCATAAAGTTAGGAGAAAAAACCCACACACAACACACACACAAGAGCCCAGAAAAAACAAACCAAGTTATTGTTCCTTGTCTGTTTGAGGAACCAACAGGTCAGGACAGGGGCAGGAATAGGGCACATTGACAGTTTTGGAGAACCAAGCCTGCAGATGGCAGCAGGGTTGGAACTGATGATCCTTACGGTCTTTTCCAACACAAAACATTCTATGATTCTTTTATGCTAACTGGTATATTTGGAAAAATTAGGCTTTCAGTTATATAATCCCCTTTTCAGTACTAAAATCAAAGTAAGATTTTTCAAACTAACTAGAAGTTAAGTAAAACTTAAAGTAAAAAAAAAGTTTTATGTCTGAATGTCTTCCCTAAAGTACATATGAACATAATCTCCTCTGAAAGAGCAGGTGACCAGGTATCTGAAGAGTGAATTGGATTCTAGCTGTAGGAGAGGCATATGTTTGCAGGGGAATAGATTTAACAAGTCATAAAGTGCTTATTTAAGGAAATGAGAAAGACAAATAGTAACTATTCTATACGCCAGAAACTAGTAGCAGAAGGGGAAGGGAAATCATAATATGCAACCAAGCTAGCATCTCTACTGGTACAATCTATGGGATTTGGTATAGAGTATGAAAATTAGCAAGTAAATTTAAGCCTCAACATCATTTCTAAGACGCTCATAATTTCCCTTAAAGGCTAAGGCTATGACTACATAAAGAGTGATTGTTTTATGAGAAAAGTCACCCACAACTTCAACCAACACCTGTGTTCTAAAACATTTTCAACACAATTTCTCATACAACTCACACTCTCATACTTCTTACTTGGGGAATTGGGGGGGGGGGGGGGGGGGGGGGGCGGTGAAGTCATCCAGGAGATGTTTTCTTTTTGACAGACAAGGGAATTTCAGACCCTCAAATATTCAGAATCTACAATTTAGTTTCTAAGTATACTTTTACCAACAAAATGTGAGAGAAACCAAAGATGACATACTATTCTGACAAATACTGCTTATTGTTTCCTCTTCTGTTCAACTTCTTGACAGCAAAAAGAAAAATAAAATAGAGCAAAAACAAAAAGGTTATGACACATGGCAATGAAACCCAGGAAATTCAAAGCTTAAGGCTGCTGAAGTATCTGTCCCAAACCAATTCAATTCCTCTTCCTTTCTTAGTAATATACACTGTGTGACTGACAATGTTAGCCTCCCTGGCTTGGGTTTCAGTCTGCACAACTTCTAAGTCATGTAAATACAGGCCACCCTTCCTGTCCTCACGTTGCTCCTCTTGCCCCTCCTTCCGAGGAGGACTGTTCCCTCTGACCTCGCCCTATACACTTCCTCTCTGGTAACTACCCTGGGCAACCCCTTCATCTTCATGCACCTTCTTCTGCCACTGCAGACTTGGCAGTTCTCTTCACTTTTTGCAGTTTTTGTTATTTCCTGCCTCCAGCTAAGACTCTTCTCCTTTTCTCCCCCTTTTTCCCTAACATCTGCACAAGGATCCTAGAAAGCCAGATTAATTTCATTTTGTATGACATCTCCAAGACCTTGCATTTTTTTTTCAGAAGTCTGAGCTGCCTTTCCAACCCCCTCCCCTTCCTCCAACAATATGCTTGTATTGAGGTGGTGGTCCAAGATCATAGCCCCAACAACTCACCTAGCTGCTTCTTTCCTCAAGTCCCTCAAAGGACTGGGACATACTCACTCCCCTTCACAAAGAGCAAGGAATTGATGCAACGGCCACCAACGGCTTAAAACCTCTCCCAGACTGCCTTCATCTGGACAAGGGAGGAATAAAGGTACGACCCCCTCTCCAGATTCTGGGATCAGCAGTTTTCCTTTCTCTGTCCTGCCTAGTTTTGACCCCCCAGGGGTACAGAGAAGATTATCACCGTTAGAGTTTGCTTCCCCAGCATCACCAGCACCCACATCAAGACCTATTTGATTACTAAAAGCTTCTGTTTCCCTGCTGGATTCACAAGTTCGTAAAAACTACTGCAAGAGGAACTCCTAAAGAAGGAAGCGTGGGTGTTTAATTCTCCACTCTTCGTTTGCTTGAGTAAACAATTTGTTTTCTCTTCTCTCTCCTGGGACAGAGTTTCGAAATAAGTGCTTTAGAAGAAAATAAGCCTCATTCAGTGAAATGGTGAAACTGGGTTAAAGTACCAACAACAGGAGACCATTCTAAACTAAAACACACTGGTGACTCCACAAGTTTCATATACTTAACATAAACCTCTAGTGTAGGAGTTAGGTAAAGAAATACAAATGAGTGAAATTAACAAATGCTAACCTGGATTAAACGTGATGAAACCCAGAAAATGAAGTACCAGTCATACGACAAGATATTTTCTAGGTTTAATTCCTGCTGGCACACTGGCACCAGAAGATTTCCATGACTGCTAGCAACAAACACTGGCAATTGTTGTGCATAGAGAGCTGGGGCTAACCATACAGGAATGTTTACTTTCTGCTTTTACAAATGAGAAAAATAGTTTGAATAACACAGCTAACAGAAACAAATAATTCTTTCTGCAGATAGTAACAAATCTGCCAATGACTAAAAATAGTTCTGTGGTTATATACCACAGTTTCAAGACCTTGCATGGCATTATGTTATTGCTTCTATATCTGATACAAGCTACTCCTGTACAGTTTCTTTGTACCAATTCTGTACGGTGCAAAAACATATCATCAATAAAGCCTATTAACTGCTCTTAAAATGAACACCAAGTTTGTCTCTATTCCTCTGCAACTCAGCTGCAATGCGTCCTCCCCACAAATATAAGCTCACATCTCTGAGGAGTCAAAAATCTCCGGAGTAACTTGACCTATAGCAACGGAGTGAGGGGAACTCAATCCACCCTCAAAAACTCATCACTTCTTTCCCATTCTGCATTCCTTCGAAAACCAAAACACAGAAAAGGCAAGTCAAGGAGGAACTAAGTATCTTTCTTTTTAGTTAATTCCTTCTAGTTAATTCTTTTACAGTTCATGGACCATGACCTCACTTGCAGGATCACTGCTTCCACTGAGTCCTGTCACCTCCTACATGCAAGGTTCTACGCAGCCCTTACTGGAGAAGGTGAATCTTTACGATGCCCAGCAAGTGGTTACCAGCCTCAGTGCACTCTTCCATCTCCTTCTTCATCAGCCCAGAGGCGTGGCTGCATTCAGCTGGGCTCCTTAATGCCCCCATAGGGTTCAAAAGCAGGAGCAAAGCTCTCCTGTTTTCTTTTGCAGCCCAAAGCATAACAGAAGCAGCTGCTGTCAGCTGCCAGCCTGACTGCATTCAGCTCATGGTTTCAGCATTTATCCTTAGCTCAGAGGGATAGAACCATTTGTTTTTCCTCTTTTCCCCTTCAGACAAAAGTTATATTCCGCAGAATACAACTGCAGTGCTCCTTCCTGTCTGGGGAATCTATTATTCAGCAGCACACAGTGGAAAGAGATCCAGACCATAACCCATTACTGTACTTGTGGGCAAATCACTTTCCACTCTTTGATTTCATTTCTCCTGTGCTTTGCCCGTCTTACCTGTGACATTAGCATAAGCTTTCTACCATTGCAGCTTCATGCAGCACCAGACAATCCCATTCTATCACCACTGCAGAGTTAAGCACCAATAGCCTTTTGTCAGAACCCTGCATTCAGTGCACTTTTGACAACTTTGGCTTCTTAATCTCTTGATCAGAAACGCATTCCGAGCCCACAAGCAGCTTCAAGCAGCTGCCACGCTTCTTAGCAACTTGCCACAAAAAAGCATCTCTCCAGTCTCTTCAGACATGTAAACTCCCAAAGAACCTATCTCTTTGCTAGCCACCAGACAGTAGACGAGTAGAAGCAAAGAGTTCTACAAAATGATCAAAGAGTCACCCTACAGGCAGAAATACCTTTTACCCCAGCATCAGCACCTAATCAAGCATATTCTTCATTCCTGTATGAATAATACACCCTTCCTCTTCTCAACAGATCTCAAGAGAAAATACTGGTAGGAGTCAACACATGACATATCAACATCTCAGGAAGCTTCTTCATGCTATGAAATACAACATTATATCTGACTATTAGTTTTAAGCTTAAAAAAAAAATCAAAGCATGTGAATTAATACTGCTTCTCTGTTAACAGTCTTCAAGTTAAAGACTAAGAGATTGGTAGTAACAACACTTCCAGAACTCATGCAGCACTACGACAGACTACCAGGTAATGCAATGGAAACATGATGCAATGGAAGATTGGGATTCACAGCACAAACAACTGAAAAGCATCATATGCTCTACTAAAATACACTTCTTGTTCAGAAACCCTTTGCTGTGCAAAGTTCAATTATCATCTAGATAAAAAAGCACAGTAACAGGCACAGATGATTTGGGGAGGAATATTAAGGCTACAGCTATATATCTTAGATGTTTCCAAGGCTGTATATTTAACTGAGATGACTTACCTCTTATTTCACTGGTATTCCATGAAAAGTATGACAAAAAAAAACACACAAGTGTCAGGTAAAAGAGACAGATCTAGTTCCTACCTTGTTTCCCTTTTTTCTTAGCACTGGAAAGTCATTGCAGAGCTGGCTCTAAAACTAAGCAACAGCTCTACAGCTTAAGCTTATAAGTGCATTATTTTCTTCATGATGTCAGGAAAACTGTAGATGAAAAGTAATTTTTAAAAAGCCAATACTGTCAGCTGACAGTTCTCCTTACATATGACACAATAACGCACATTACTGTGGGACCCTAGTGCTGGCTTGCCAAAGGAGCCTCAGGTTTCTGGAACACAGCTCATGCTTATTTCATTGTCACAGGCACTCCCTAGTCTGATTTTCACACAACTTTGCTATATTCTGTTCAGTTTTGGATGCTAACCACACAACTTGTTTAAAAAAAAGCCTACTACACATCAGCCTCATGTTAACCTCAAACTAGTTCCATTTAATTAGCGTTTGCCTGCCAGAATAGCTTTATGTAAGTATTTAAAGTCATTAAGCTAACTGTCTGATAGCTGTAGACAATTCTATGCCTAGAAATAAAAAGGAGTTCAAACAACACTGACGATTTAAAAGATATGCATGGTTTGCTCTCTGGCTGTTCTTCCACAAAGTTTTCTCCCAAAACCCAATCAAATCCTGTCCTGAACACAGAAAACACTTGACCAGAGGACTACTTTATCTCTTTCCTAAGTGACAGCCTCCAGAAAAACTGCTCATGATGCCACCTCAAAGCAGGGAAACAGTTTGTAAGAAGTCTCCTCAGACTGCCTATCCTGGCCCAGTCCATTTAAGGGTGTTATATCATCCACACTAAACTCAGAAACATGGATAATGCTGAAAGTTTTCAAGACTGGATGTCACAGTTAAGATACTTTATTAAAAGTTACATGATTTTAAGTACCAAATAGTAACATTTCAGCTCCTGTATCAAATCATATCACTGTTTATTAATAGATCCAGTTTTGCTAAATATTTATCTAACAGTTTAGAGGCCACAGATAAAGACAGAAATGTCTGATTTCCATTAACTGTAAATAGTATTTGGGCACTACTGCTAGCTAACGGAACGTCTAAACTTGGGCTGTTACAGCCCTGCCTGGAGCGGTAAACTTGCAGATGTTTTTTAAGAACTGTTGCACACCCCGCTCACTATTGGTATTGCTGCAACTGCAGAACATCCGGTGCTGCTGGAAGCTTGGCAAGTACTTAGTGGGGCCTTAGCAATCAACTGTACCCAAACTAACTCTTCCAAAAGCTTAGGTCAGAATCTTCTAGAAAGGCTGGAACTGATTCACTTGCTCACTCCGAGTTTGAATACTAAGCGGTGTAGCTGCTAGTGGGAGACAGAAAATATGTTCACATACGTAAGCTTGTTGGGCTACTGGCATAGAAGTGGGAAGGTTAGAAGGCAAGACAGCAGATACACTCGGAGCCACAGGGACCTGTCTCTTAGTTGCACAGTTTGCAGTGATATCTCTATCTGGTAGCACTTAAGGCCATACATTCAGGTCCAGTTAGCTAGTAATAAAACTAAACTGTCTTCCTCCCCAGATTCACAGCGGTATGGTCCTGCTTCCTCAGTTGAGGAGAAAAGTTGCATTACTTAGATATCATACATAATTAACTTTTCCAAAAATTCACACGGGATATCTTGTTTTGGATATTGTACACTCAGAACAAATAACACTCTACAGATGCCAGGAACAACCTATATAACCTGAAAGTCACAGAATCACAGAATTGAAGGGATTGGACAGGACCTCTAGAGATCATCGGGTCCAACCCCCCTGCCAAAGCAGGTTCCCCACATCAGGTTGCCCAGGCAGGCGTCCAGATGGGCCTTGAATATCACCAGAGAAGGAGACTCCACAACCTCCCTGGGCAGCCTGTTCATCACCCTCATCGTGAAGAAGTTCTTTCGCATGTTGGTGCAGAACTTCCTGTGCTCCATTTTGTAGACATTGCCCCTTGTCCTATCCCCACAAACCACCGAAGAGGTTGGCCAAATCCCTCTGTCTCCCACACTTAAGATATTTGTAAACATTGATAAGACCCCCTCTGTCTTCTCTTCTCAAGGCTGAACTGACCCAGGTCTCTCAGTCGTTCCTCACAGGGAAAGACCCCCTCATATGGGGCTCCAGGCCCCATATCATCTTTGTTGCCCTCCACTGGAGTCTTTCCAGGAGATCCCTGTCTTTTTCATACTGGGGAGTGCAGAATTGGACACAGGCCTGACCAGGGCAGAGTAAAGTGGGAGGATCACCTCCCTTGACCTGCTGGCCACACTCCTTTTAATGCACGCCAGGATCCCACCGGCCCTCTTGGCCACCAGGGCACACTGCTGGCTCATGGTCAACCTGTCGTCCGCCAGGACCCCCAGGTCCTTCTCTGCAGAGCTCGTCTCCAGCAGGTCATCCCCCAACCTGTACAGATACATGCGGTTGTTCCTTCCCAGGTGCAGGACTCTATACTTGCTCTTGTTAAACTTCATTTGTCACTAAGTCACTAGACTTAGTGTTTTATTTGCTTACAATCTTCACCACAGTTTTAAGAGTTAAATGCAATCTAATGGCCTACACTGCATTAGAGCTCATTTAACACATTGCATCAGTTAAGAAAATTATGAACAGAGAAAAACTAATGGACCATACATAGCTAGGTATAAATATACACAGCAGTATAAAGTATACACACCTGGCTGAGTGGAAAGTTTGCTGAGCATAAACTGTACCACTGATCTAACTTTCTTAAATTCACTGGACTTTTCAAGCATCACATTTCAGCGAAGTGCTCCAAGTGAGCTAGTGAATTTGCTAGTGAAATAAATGGTATCTTCCCATTCTGATGGTCTCAAAGGGCACAAAGAGCCTTGACACAGGAAATGCTTGTAGCCAGTCTGTCCCTACCTTGAAGGGAAGCCTCCTTATCAACAGAATCCTTATCAATGGGGAATGAAATGTCCATCCACATTTGGAAACTGCAAGGTTCAACAAAGGAAAAAAAAAACAAACCAAGGAATTTTCCTATCATGGCCAAGATGTTGCTCGCCAGCACAAGTTTTAACTACACTGATAAAAAAACATGCTTTTAGTTGTGACACAAAAGGTTGTAAGTAACAGCGTGTTGATATTTTAAGACTACCTTCTTCAATTCTTTATCCAAATCAATTCATGTCTGTGCCCAACAATGCAGTTAAACTGAGTAGTGTGTTTATTCCAAAGCCAAGACTTTTCCTTAGTTTTGCATTCTGCATTCCTGTGGTACGATTAAAAACCTGCACTGAACTTTGTTAGGTGGTCAATGCTAGAACTAAGAATGACTAGAGCATTTTTAGAACATTATCATCAACTACTGAAAGACAACTATTACCTACTTTCCATTCTTAAAACACGTAATATAACTCTAAGCCTTAAGCAAAACACACATTATACAAGCAACACACAGAACATCAGTGAAAGCAGACATAATATTATGTATTCCTTGTCTTGAAGTCAAGCATAAATTTAAAAAGCTTCAAAGCGGCTCTCAGGCTGTCATATTTAAAAACAAAGCATGCCTCCAACTCACTGTGGAGTAGTGAATGACATGGTTCACAAGATTAAACTGTGGCATGACAGAAAATAACCGTCAGCAAAGCAGGATGCCCGGTATGTCTGCTAAAAGGGCATGCATGTGTTAACATACTAACGTTAGCAAGGAACAAGACATGCAAGAGAGCCAAAACAAACTTCTTGACTTCTAGAGTTGTTGTTAACCGTAAGGGAAAGACACTATAAGCAATAGCTAACATGTGCCATCACTCATGAAATACCAAAGGGTGAAACAACATATTTCATACAGATGATGAAAAAAATGAATCCACGCTTTAACAAACTAATATTTTTCTTGGCAGTCCATACCTTCTAGAAAAAAATTGCAATAAAGTACTTTAAGGGACATGTTGCAAAACAAATGATGAGAGTATCTTTGTAGGGAATCCCTGCCAAAATGGATGAGCTGTGCATTTACCAAAGTAAAACAACTTAATTATTAATTAAAATTTTTATGGAACCATTACACAAAGTTTGAATTAAGCAAAGGAAGTTTTACTGCTGTCTTGATGGTGATTTTGTTTTGAATTGGTCAGATAATCCGAACATCCCAAGCAATGCAGTTTGTAAAGCATTTACTATGCAAAACAAAGACCACTGATTTGAGTTAGAACCAAGGCTTTCCATGTAGCTCCTCGCGATAAGCTGGCAACACTCAAACTTTGCTGCTGTTCACTAAGTATTCGTTGTTTTTGTCATAATAAAGTTTCTGGGATTCTACCCCAGTTTAAACTAAAGCCAAGGCCCATTTCTCATGTGGCAGGGGAGGCACAGATGGAATCTTTCCATGCCATTGGAGAGGGTCCGGCAGTCTTGACCCACATACGCGAACAACTTAACTGAACAGCTTTATAAGTTTAACATATTTAACTAGTGGAAAGATTTACTCATGGCTCAAAGATAATTCTCTAGCTTGTCAAGTATTTATAACCAGTTTGCAAGGACTTCAGCAGGAACTCCCTGCTCTAACAGCACGGAGAAACACTTCAGGATATGAGTTTTACCACAGCTATTAAGTCAGTCAAGTTCAAACTACCAGCAGTAAAAGTCACAGGACTGAAAATTTATATTTTCTAATCACACCTTCCAAAACTCAACTCTCATTGAACACTTACTAACTTCCAAAACCACCACTTTAAAGAGCTGTCTCTAGACCCTTATAAAAGCAGTGTATGAAGCAGGGTTTATACTGTGGCACACATGCAGACAATTTAAATCACCTGCAGCACCCCAAAGGTTTCCAGACAGACAAACCAAACAGGTGTGGCCCTTAGCAAACACAGCACACAGACCCTGGCTTCCTCCTTCGAAGCTATGTGAAGCATTCAAATTATGGTCTTCCATCTTCAATTAACTACTCTGAACACTGAAGCAATTAAAAAAAAATCCACAATCAGCCATAGCTAAAATAGCTTACCATGACAGCTTACCAAATACTGGCATCTCAGTGTTGCCAACATCTAACTTTTCATAAGGAATTGCAGTCTTGGGAAGTTATACATAAAGGCATGCCAAGGCCCCAGCTGGCAGGAGGAGTACATATTTATTGTTGTGAAGATTATGTTATGTTTTTAGAAAAACACAACCAGGAGAAATTCAGTTTAGAAATCGAACTTCTCTGCAAAAATTGGTGAGCAGTTTCTTCCACATGCAGGTCCAGACCAGTCAGCAAGCATACTCAAACTTTAGTCCGCGCCTTTTTCCTAAACGAAAGCTATTACAAGGCTTAGTTATGGAATTAACGTGAAGCCAGCGTAAAAGGCGGCCCCTTGCCACACTGGCCCAGGGGCACAGATTGAACTGGGAAATAACAGCTGGCAAACCTATCTTTTGCTCTGCATCAGGCAAGCAATATTGTGCCAGAACATTTAACTTTTGCTTTAAGCACCTGACCAGGCATCTGCAGGGTAGGAAGATGAAAGAGGACACTATACTATAGCAAATAGGGTTTCTCTACGCACTCACTACTGTCTGCTCTTGCCACTCATTCAGATCAGCCCTTCAGATCTGCTTATGTGCTCCACAGCTTGGAGTCTTCATCTGAACCAGTAAGCTCTGCAAGGAACACAATCAAGACAGTCAAGCAAGCATTTCCATTGCCTTCCACACATTCAATCTTAAATGTGCTTAAATATATTTTAAGCATATGCTCAAAAAGCATCATCCATTATGAGAAAATTTTAAGTGAAGGATTAACAGGAAAACAAGGCTACAGATCTGCACGCAAGTTAAGAAAGGGAATGTTAACATAGGTAATGCAAGCCACACGCAAAAGGAAAACTCTTTGGGTTGTTCTCATGCTGGAAGTATGTTTCAACAAAGTCAGGGTCAAAGAACCCTGGGAGTTAATTACTGGAAAACATGGATCTGTATACAGCAAATATAAAGCAGAAGTCACAGACATCACTTTGGATGCAAAAACTGTAAAGAAAACCACTCAGAAAGTCCCAGAAGTTTTGTTTTTTCTTTTCCATTACAAGCCACTTGTGCGACCATGTTCAGAGCACTGTTCAGTGCTGGGCACTTGGCCAGAGACATTCATGTTCTGGAGCTAGTGGAGTAGGAGCAAGAACTGCTCTCATTTGAGGGAAGCCCCTCAAAAATTAAGTTGTTTCTGCCTCTAAGCCTTTAAGCTTGAGCCTGGGGATGGAAGCTAACAGTTACCTCATTGTCAACGTACAGGGTTCTACTGGTTGGAATAGAGCAACAATAATCTGCAGTTAATGAATTGTCCCTTAGTATTTAAATATCTTACCAATAATTCAGTGATTTCAGCAGACTTGTCAGAACTCAGGAAGAAGACACTGTCTGCTCACGTGCAAAGTAGGGCTTTTACTCCTCAGAGACAAGTCACAGGTAAGAGATCTTCCAAGAACTTTTATTTACAAGGCTATCTAAAAAACCCTGGTCCAAGAATGGGAGAAAATGCAGTTCCTTTGTCTCATACTAGCCTCCTGTCACACATCATCTTCATGTACCGGAATCCTCCATGATGCAGCTGCATTTTATATAACATGCAACACAAAGAGGGTCACTGCTGGCAAATCATATATGATAAAATAATTACACATCACAAAATACCTTTGATTCCTGTCAGAGGATTGGTTAGACCCTGATAATTTCCTTTTGCTACTTTCACTGTCATGGCAAGATCTCCGTACTTCTCTCTCATATTCACACTGATGGTAGAATCCCTACCTACATACAAACATTTAAAAGAATCAAATACAATGCCTACAGGTCATACTGAACCACTAAAATTCACTCCTCAGCCTTTCAAGAGGAAAGCACTGAAGTCCACATACTATTACAACTGGAGCAAGACATTCTGTATTGTGAGTACTATGTTCAAGTAACTGCAAATCAAATTAACTTGGATTGTATAGTAGTTTAATATTCTCCAAGTTCTACTAAGCAACACTATGAACGGGTAAACCATCAATCTTACAAGACATCCAGCGTTAGTAACTTCTCTTTGAGAATACACATACATCTTTCAGCAAGCTTTCAACAAACGATATATGAGGGAAAAAAAACCAACGTAGGCAGAAGTACGCTTTTAGCCTTCCTGCAAAACAATTTTCAACTTGATTTGAAAAAATGAAGTGTGGCCTCTACATATGCAGGCTCATAAAAATTACAATCGGCAACACGTTACAAGGATAACACCAAACTCTTAGGACCAATTCAGCACTCACAACTGACAGCATAAATTCATGAGCAACTCCCTTGAAGTTGATAGAACTATGTGAATATAAAAATTAATGTAAAGAGAAGAATTAGGCCCATCCTCTTTTGATTCAAGAACCATTCTTATAAGTAATGAACTTTCCAAGTATTAGAAATTATTGGATTTTTAGGCTACATTACTCTGCCTTTTGCTTTATATATTTAAAAAAAGAGAAACATTTGGTTGAAAAAATGCAATTACACTTCAGTCCTAAAACCCCTACCACACTTTTCCACTGTATCCTTGGGCACCAGATGCAGGATTTGGTTAACACCCTACTCTACCTACACACTGTGGAACCAAAGAACTCCCTCCTCAGCCACCAGCCCCTTCATACGTCTCCTCCTTGCCCAACTCTCACACAAGCACTCTCCCCAGCCACACTACCCTACGGATAGGAAAAAGCAGGTCAGCTCTGCTTCGAGGAAAGGGGCAACAAAAGGGTGACCAGACCAGGCCCGCTGGCACGATCAGGCTGCCTGTTGGAGGCACAGACAGCAGCTGAGGAAGGCAGAGGCTGTCACTGCCACTATCAGCCAGCACCCACAGCTGCAAGCCCTGTCCTCTCAGCTAGGCAGTCCAGAGGAGCACACCTACCGGGACAATGCTTGCTGCCTGAGAAGTCATTTCTTGTCCTCTCTGATGAGGCACAGGCCATAGGGTAACATTACTCAGTATGACCTGTGCTGCCAGAACACTTCCCTATTGCTGTAGTATTACCATGTTGGTTCCATGGACATCACATGTTACAACTGTTAACAAAGGACACCTGTTAACAAAGAAGTATACATTTTAAGCACGCTTTTCACAAGGGATGCTGTGACTAGGTCAAACAGTACAGCAGCTACAGTTGAGGAAAGGACTTGTGCTTCCACACTGTGCTAACTAACCTTTGTCTTTCCAACCAAAGCAGGCCCTTTCCAGCATGGAAACAGTCAGGGGCTCAGAGTCACCGTGATATCTGAAAGGCCCTTTATCACCTTTCATTTCTTCTGCAACTTTAGGGAACAGGAAGGCAGAGGGAAGTCTGTACATGTTTGTCTTAGCCCACCTAAAAAGAGGTCCTTGGCTTAAGCCAAATTAAAACAGACTGATATCATGTGGGGACTAGACCAAAAGCAGGACCAGGCCACATCAGCACTTCAGATTCACCAGCCAAGAATGTGAAGCAGTAGCAGCTGCCGTTCCACAAACAAACCATGCTACAGCTCATGGCAGCTGAGACACAGAAAATTCCATGTTCCTGCCAGTCTTTCCTCCTTGTCCTGCTCAAACTGTAAATACTCAGATTCCCAAACAACTATGGTAGGTTGAACCATAATGTCATTTAGGATTGGGTAACTAATCAGGTGGTAGAATATCAGATAGAACTAATGACAATAATAGTCCTAGTCTAGGTCATAAGCGCCATAAATGATAACAAGTGGACATAACATCCTTTCCAGCTCTCAGTAACGTGCTCTGTAAGACTATACTGCTTCAACAGTATGTGATAACTGTATTGCATTAAGCGTCTTGCTGTAGCACTTTGCATGTCAGGAGGCATTTATTTGCTATGTTCTAAACAGACACGTATTGGAAATAAGAGTCTCATATCCATCCAATTCCTTCTACACGACCTCTGTGTTTCATTACCAAATGACTAAATCTAACACAGAGTACCAAATATTTACAGTACTGTCCCCTCTCCCAGTGCGCACCAATTGAACGATAAATGACTTGAACAAAACAAATGCTTTAACTGGCAACACTTGACTCTGCTTAGCATTCTTCCCTTTCAGTAAGAAATTTTTAACAGTTTTTTTTTGTTATTGTTTGTTTTTTTCAATACACGTATCTTGATACATTCTTATTACAGATGAGAGGTATCAAATCTCATTTTGGAGACCTACATGGTATGCCAAGTATTTAGATCCATGGGTGAATGCTGTTTACCCATGGAGCCTACAGTGCACATGACCACAGTGCCAGTTTCCTGCATGTTATTCACTGACACGCCTCGCTCTCTGCTATGGAAGGCAGGGCCACAACTTTGCTGTTCAACCCCTTTGAGCTCCTGATCTGAAGCCACTCAGTAATCATGTAGGCTCGGAAGCAGTGACTGCAGCTTGGTAGCACTTGTTAAGAAAAGGACTGAGACCATGCCTGCTACAAATACCACTACATCCATTCCCTCCCACTGATGGGAGATAAATTACATTACTGATCACTACAACGCAATGGCTACACTAGTCTGCTAGACAACAGAAGCTCTTTAGCTTCTGTATTGGAAGAACTGTTTTGCCTTCATATTTTTTAAAATAAGCACTAGCTCCTTGGGGAAAATTTCAATAACCACAGTATCCATTTGCTGCCTCAGTAATTACTGTATTTTGATCCATCTTTATCATATAATTAAAAAAAAAAGTCCCTCAAATCCCCTTAAGTAAACAAACCTAATTGTCTTCTACTTTAGACATATTTCAGAGCAACAGGAGCCAACTTTCCTAGTTTTGTTAGCCACATACCAAAATCTTCATGTGGCTGATCACAGGCTATATGATTCAGAGAACTAGGAAAAAGGATGCAGTAGCAGAGTTTCACAGAGGTGATGGCCACATAACCCCCACTGGTTTGCTGTTAGACTGAAGGACACAAAGCTGATGGGCTGTGCAAAGAACACTGGAGCAATGTGCTTAAGTCAAGAGACCCTCTGGCATGCCTTGTCAAACTGAGTCAGGGACACGTTACCGGCATAGCCTCACGCCACTGACATGACACGGCCCTGACACAAGGGAATCCAAACTGTTCAAAAAACAAGAAAAAACACCAAACCCACACCTTAACCACCAGAACTCTCACTAGCAGTGATTACACTTTCTTGGATTTCCAAGATGTTCAACACAAGTTTCTCAAGCAAATGTGAATTCCTGCAGCTTAATGTGATTAATTTCTCAGTAGGCTAATATTTATATTACTTGTCCTTTCAAAGCCTTAGCCTAAGAGGAAACCTATATTACTGCTACTGCACAAACAAATCCTCACAGACTGACTTATCAGACTTACCTTACCCTGGAAGCCCATTTCCAACAGCACAGTCTGATCCTTAAACCCAGCGGGAAGTGACACCAGCAAACAAAAGATTTAAATGCTTACAAGCTTACCAAACAGAAACAAACTGATCTACTGATAATCCCTTTAAGAAAATATTCCACACCAGCCTCAAAAGCAACTCAGTGAGTGGATTCCTAGCAACATTCGGGAATCTTGTTTCACGTAGCTGTTCCACCATCATTCTGAGAAAAGTCAGTGTTGCTGGAATTCTTGGTAATTATTACTTAGTTGATGTTCTTAATTAATACAAAGAATAAGGCAGCAGGTTTACTACAAATCCTCTCAGTGAAATTAAATGCATCCTAGGATTACACACAGCAGAATACAAAAGACTGTTCCACATGAGTGTCCTCAGAATCAGAGTACAGCCTTCCTGCTTAGCTGTATGATTAACAGACAATTTATCATAGTCTTTCTATGTCAGCTTATTGTAGTCTTTCTTTCCTTGGCTTAGTGTAAGCACGGCTTTGCAACAATTAAAACATGAGTGTGACATCAACATTACTCTCATCCTAAATCCCAAACACAGCACCATACCAGCTACTAGGAGGAAAATTAACTCTATCCTAGCCGAAATCAGGACACTGCTCAACTAACTCAATACACAGACCCCAACAATTAAGTATTTTTAGAGCTAAATAGAACATTAAATCTAATGAAAATTTACATAAAACCAATCTGGCCTAAAAAAATTATAAGAGCTTTGCTCCGCAGCTATAGTGGCATGTTTCATCTCAACAAAACACAGAAATACTCACAAAGCCAGCACAGACGTAGCCAAACTGAACATGGAGTTGCTGCAGAGTCGTATGGCCTGCAACTCCGTTTAACTGCTCTTCTAAGCACTGCCTCACCAGCCATATAGCCTGCACCTAGACAAATGGGTGGTTCTGCAAAGAAAATTAATTCCAGTCACTTTACAAGCCTCTCAGCTGTTCTCCGTAAACGATCTTCTAATGGCAAAAGGACACCTCTCCAAGCCCTGTCACATTTATCAAGGCTGCTTTTGCCTGCACAGAAATACCAGGTGGAAACCATACTCTGCCCACCCCTCATGAACACAGGCACATAAAGATGTGTCCTAGGTAGAGGGGATAATGTGTAGAGGGGCTTAAGTATTATTGCCTAAAGAGGCATCAGGTGAGCAGAGCACAGGAGAGCTGAGCATGCTGAAAAGATGAGAAGACAAAGCTGCACTGACAGAGGCCAGTACACCACCTGCTTTTCTACACCTCTGCAGTCAGACCTGGGGGATTCGATATGCATTAGCACAATAACACTTATGAGGAAGTAATTAAGGAGAGGAACTGCCGAAACTGAGGCTTCGAGCCGTCCTTCTGGGCGACAGGAGCCCCCGTTCCAGTCAGGGGCGCGCCACAGACGCCCAGGCCGGTGGCTCTGACTGCAGCCGGCACCGCGGGCCTGCTCCGCTGGGGCTCGCGTGACCCGACCGCTGCGCCCCGGCCCGCAGCGCCCCCCAGCCCCACGGTAGCCCCGGAGACCCCCGGGCGCCCTTCCCCCGCCAGAGAGCCGGCGCGGCCCCGGGCGGGCCGGGGGCGACGCTTCCCCCACGCCCACGGGGAGCCACCGCCCACTCACCTCTCGAGGCCGGCCCGGATCGAGCGCAGCCCGCAGCCGGCCAGGCCGGGGCGCGGGGAGGAGCTGCGGCTTTGTGCCTGCCGCAGGGCCCGGCCCGACCCGGCCCGTGCTGCCGTGGCCCCTCCCCCCAGCTGGAGCCGGCTCCCTCGGACTATGCGCCTGCACCTTACCACCGCCCTCCTCCCGCCCCCGCCGAGCCCGGGGAGCTCGGCACGGCTGGCGGGGGCCGCTCGGTGCCGCGTTCCTCGTCTCTTGGCCGGGCCGAGCTAGGCCGCGGGGGACGGGGAGGCCGCGCCGTTCATTGCCCCCGCCTCGACGGGCACCTGAGGCGGCGGGGCCGGGGTTCGGCAGCGGCCTGCAGCGCTCAGTGGGTCCGGGCGGCCGCTGGAGGCCCGGCCTGGGCCACTCCCCTGCCCGGCGGGGCGCCGCCACGGCCGGCACCCGCTCGCCGGCCCCCGCCTCCGGCCGGCCGAGGGTTCGCCCGGCCCCGCGGTGGGCCCTGCCGCGCTGCCGTACCTGTGTGCGGGCTCCTCCTCGCGGGCTTCAACAGGCGCGCTGGGAAAACAGCGTCCGAGCGGTTTGGATGTGCGCATTCCCCAGGTCGTTCCAGGGTCCTAACACCCAGTCTTTCACAAGGTTATCATGCTTACTGCAGGGCGAGTTACTTCAGTAACAAAACAACGAGCGCGAGATTTTCCTTCCCGTTTGGCAGCTGCTTTCTCCATAAATAGAATACCGGTTAAATGCCAGCAACCGCACTGAAGATAGCAGCTGATAGGTCGAACGTGATTAGGAACATACTCGAGGACCCACACGGGTGGAAAATCACATTTAAAGGAGGTACTGCAATTCCAAAATCCAGATTATTAAAGCAAAAGGTAGCTTTGGGGAAATACCACAAAGCAATACTGTCTTAGTTACAAGGTGATGACATTTGCATTAATCCAAGGCTTCCATAAAAATGGCCATTAATCCTCAGGCATTGGAAGAGACGTGCCTGGCTCATATTGATGCAACCACGAGCGGTTTCTCTTGCTGCAGCTTTGATGTAATCTATATCTGTCCTTTGACAGAGTGGTGTGAAACTTCTGGTGCAAGCTGGAGACAGCTGAAGTAATCCTGCTTGCAGGTTGTAAAAGCTGCTGCATGTTCTACAATCCATCTTGAGCGCTACTGAAACCTTTCTGCTCCAGATGCCATGCATACCACTCTGAACTTCAACATTAAAAAACTTTTCAGGCAGCCTTGCAAATGGTACTAACATGCAGTTTTGCAGTGCCTGGCTTCGCATAACTCATTGGAGCCCCAGCTTTCCTCACAAAGTGTGGCGAGACACCACTGCCCCTAAAAAGCAATTGAGAGCAGTGCAATGAGGCACCTGCCAGCCAACAAGAAAAATTGACCCACCTCAGTAAGAGTGGCAGAGGAGCAGGTATGGGAGAGATCCAGCCCAGGGATGCACACAGGCATGCCTCTTCCCTTGGGATTCACAAAGCCCACCGGCCCCCTGGCAAAAGAGAACAGGGTCACCATAATAAACATGCTCTTCTCATAGATCTCTCACGTCTGCTACCATGGGACAGCCACCTGCTGAATTCACCTATCAGATCAGGTCCCATGTCACCCCTACTCACTGGAGTGGGGACAACAAAGTTGCTTACCTTGCACACAGCAAGCAAGAGGCAGTAAATGAAAGGCAGGTATTGACATACATGGCCCTGCCAAACTGGAGCAGTGCTGAGCTCCAAAGACTGGAGGCAATTTACTGGCAAAAACTTTGCCACACACAGTCTTCCAAGTACCTGAGAAGATACCAGGTGAAGTTTCATGGCTTGTGTTTCTTATTTATCCCTAATTGAGACACTCTAAATCCAACTGCAGTCATGAGTTTGGCACAGTCTTCTAACAAATACAGTAAGCCTGCAGAAAGGTTGATTTTTTCCTGAGTCCTGAGCTACTGGGCTGTATTTGTCATCATGTGGGCATGGGGCAGAGACCAACATGTAGGCCAAAGGCTCTAAGCATTGTTGGGATGCCCCACAGGGCTTGACTAGTCTGGACAAGAAATGGCACTGTGCCTTGCCAGTGTTGCTGCACTGCTGCAGACACCCCTGCGACGTGAGGTAAGGTAAGATTTCCCATGTAGCTTGGTTTTGACAGAGCCTGGGCAGCATGTACTTTAGCTCTGTAAAAATAAAAATGCCTGTTTCCTATTTCCATCACAATTACAGAGCAAAACAGTGTTACTGGTGTTTTGAGTGCATACTGAGGAGATGGGAAATGCACTTGCTTATCTGCTGTCACACCCTGGCAATTGCAGAAAGGAGCAGCAATTATATCCTTCAGCTAGCTTCTCTCATGGTGGCCAGAATTTGTGTGTCAAGAGACTGCATGCTTCCACTGGCTCCTGTCCTAGAAGCCTGACATATCACCGTGAGCTTTGCAGGAGGAAGGAGAGAAACAAGCACTTTGCAGAAAAGGCAGATGAGTCACTGGGACCTACCTCCTGCGCACTCAGCACATTGCTGCTGCCCCACGGGAAGGCCTGTGCGGTCTCCCAGCCATGGGTTTGCATCCCCCCAACCTCTGGTCACGTCCACTGACAGCTTCAGAATAATCTTTTTTCACCTTAGAACATGATTTGTGTTTCAGTTGTATGTGACAGTGATGTCCTGGTTTCAGTCAGGACAGAGTTAATTTTCCTCCTAGTAGCTGGTAGGGTGCTATGTTTTGGATTAGGATGAGAAGAGTGTTGATAATATGCTGATGTTTTAATTGTTGCAGAGCAGTGCTTACACTAAGCCAAGGACTTTTCAGCTTCTCACTCTGTCCTGCCAGCGGGCAGGCTGGGGGCGCAGCAGGAGCTGGGAGGGGACAGACCCAGGACAGCTGACCCAAACTGGCCAAAGGGGTATTCCATACCATCTGACGTCATGCTAAACAATATATAGGGGTGGCTAGCCGGGGTGGGGGGCTGGCTGCTTGGGGATAGGCTGGGCATCGGTCAGCGGGTGGTGAGCAATTGCATTGTGCATCACTTGTTTCGTACACATTATTATTAGTAGTACTATTACCATTATTATTATTTTCCTGTCTTAATAAACTGTCTTCATCTCAACCCACAGGCTTCACTTTCCCGTTTCTCTCCCCTATCCTAGAGAGGGAGGGGGGAGAGTGAGCGAACAGCTGTGTGGTGCTTATCTGCCGGCCGGCCGGGTTAAACCACAACACTTCAGTACATTCAAAATCTTATCTCTTAGCAGTATTTTGTGTATTACACTTCAGGCTGTAAGTCAGATTTCTTGCTCTGATTTGTAAAACAATGCTAACGCTCAGCTATTTGTTACAACAAAGGGAGGAGGGATGTGAGAATCAAACTGCATGAAGAAGGCACAACAAAAACTGCTTAAAAGCAAAACTAGCTGTTCTGCTCAGTTTTCCCAATGACTTTTTCATACAGTGAGCAGAGAGAACATGGATACTTACACACAGGTGAGCCTAACATAGTCACCCATGTCATACTTGACTGCTATCTGCTTGCTGTCTGCTAAAAGCTTGTTAATGATATTAGAGAATGTTTCCTGAAAGAAATGGTATCTTGTGGATTAACCTGGTTTTCAAGATATTTTGGTTCCCTTCCCAGCTCTGCCTGCACAATTCTGAACAACTAACTCTTTCTGCTGGTCACACCATTAACTGCAGGGCACGAGCACACATATATTAAAGATTACAGTGCTCTTGTACTTACTGAACTAAAGGCTACACGAGTAGGACAAAAATGAGGCTAGACAAATATGGGAAAAAAAGGGTTGTTTCTGCTTCTTCATAGGGCCTTTTCAATATGGAAAAAGAAAACTGTCCGTCTTCCATTTTCTGTACAAATGGCAGACACACTCTTTACAATTCCTCAGTCCTGTTTCTCTTCTGTAAGACTGATAGCAAAGGACTGGAATCAAATTGTTTATGATTGCTACTCTCTACATCCATGGGAGGAGATTACTCTTTTATTATTTTATGGCACTGTGCTCTCAAGTTCATCTCTCTCAGCATTGTCCCATTAAGGGAGATCTGGCCAACAGCTTTTCAACACTCCCCTACATCAAAGCAAATTTTCATCATGGAATTCTGATGAGAGATCCAACAACCAGTTCATCTTCACACTCCACTGAAGAAAACAAGTAAGTGCAAATGCTGCATAACTGCATTTCCAGCTCAGTAGCACGTTTTGCCTTCCCGCTCTTCAAGTGGAAACACTGGGTTGAAAACAGTATTCAGATAAAATGTATACCTGTGCAGGGACTCGGGAGCACTTTGACACACCAGCTCTTTAAGAAGGTATGGACCAGAACCCTAACGTTCTCAGAAAGCCCCCACAGAGTGCATGCCAAGAACAACCCAGGGCACTACGCACATTCTGCCCTCTCAGAGGACTCATGCAGGCAACCCTCTCTGATCCTGTGTAAGGAAGGATCAGGTGCCACAGCCCCCACACCTGCTCTTGCAGCAGCCTTGCTGGATTAGGGATCAAGGCAGGAAGGAGCAGTAATGAGCCTCTGGCTGCCAACGAAGGCTCATTCCAGCTGCGTACATGCCAAAAACTATTCCTCGCTCTACAGTCCGAGCCAAAGTGATGTGAGAGTAAGGATGAAATCTCTGCCCAGAGAGACGACTGCCAGACACTAGCTGTGATTAATCCCAATGAATTTGGGAAGAGTCAGAGCCATATTCTAATCACACTACTGAACACTTCTCTTTTCTTTGTGGCAGCATGTGGGGAAGAGGTAGTAAGATCTGTGTTTGGGTAACTGTCTCCTTGCTTCACCTCAATTTGGAATTGCTGATGTTGTTGCAGACACACTGCAGAAGCACAGCAACATGAGCTGACTCCAGCTTGGACATCAGTTTTAAAGTGCTCAGAACTACCAGCTACAGAGGAAACTAGTCTCTACCTTCATTATGGTAGTGGAGGTACTGGCAAAGGGGAACACACTCTCATTGTTGTCCAAAAATAGATGCTGGCATTTCCAGTCCTTCTTCTAAGACTGTCTTATCTTGCAGGAAGGTAACGATTGAGAGTCATCCTTTCATCTTTCCAACACTACTGGAGAAGAAAAAAAGGGGAAAAAATGATAGTGTTTGTAGTCAGGCCATAAAATTGTTTGCTAAATAAAGTCAACTGTGCTTCAAATCTCCAGTTACAATGAGAACTGGTATATAATACCAATCTAAGAGAAAACAGATCACGGGAGAGCACTGTTAACAACTAATTTTCTGTCACTTCTGCAGGATGTTATTATACCAGTGCACTGTTGAGCTAAGCCCAACAAAAACGTATTAATACAATTTCAGCTTCTTAATTAGTACCGTCAACTTCTGCCTATTGCTTCCCAAGACTTCCACTGCTGCAGCATGCCTATGTGCATGCGCTTTTTTGTGCCTGTAGTCAGTGGCATTCTAAGGTGGCAGCAGGCATTTGCTTTTATCAGACAGACCAGACCAGAACAAGTCTAGAAAAAAATCAGGCCCTTTGCTTTGGTACCACCAAGAGTGCCACTATTCAAGGAGGGAAAAAAAAATGCCTGTAGCTATGTTAAAAGCTCTTGCCTTTATTAGTAGAAGTATTAATGTTTATCAACATGCTTTCAAACTGTAGTTAAATATTTTGCCAGTGGTTTGCAGTTGTTTGTAAAAGCTGCCTGTTCCAGAAGCTAGTATGCAGTCCTGCAGTTTGAGAGATTTCCTCAGACTAATTTGAGTTAAAGCCCTTGCTTTCCTCTAGTGCCGAGCAAATTCAGCTGTGTGGAATAAGGAAAACTACTACAGAGATGAACAAAGTTGACTTATGTGTAACTAAATATTGTTACTATTCCTCAGAAAGGCCAAGCACAATGAAGCCAAATAGTAGGAGGTAAGAGGACTAGATCATGCCTAAGATGCAATACATGTGAGATCAAGTTCATAACCAGTTATAGCCAAAGACCTCCATCAAGTTCAGCAGATTGCTACCTACTTGTATGGGGTGTGCACTCTTCAGGCTAGAGAGAGCTGCGATAGCCAGGAGTGAGGACAGAGCTGCAACTGGCCCATGTTCTTGATTTTCCATTAAATCAGATCCATAGTCTACTGGCAGCCAGATCTGAACATAAAGATCAGAATAACAAGAGTAAGTAGTTCTGTGATTAAGGATACTGAGATCTGGCCTACTAGATTTAATATTTTAATCTGCTAAGTGTATCACTGCTCTAATCACAGTCACATGCAGTAGCTGAAGATTAGAGAGACAATTGATAACCCCAGCTGTGCCACACAGATGAAAGGTATCAGGTGGACTTACAGAGGAAATAAGGTATATAGAAACTCATTATTTTCCTACTGAGACAAAAATATCCCTTAGTATATGACAGAGAGTATACTCTGGAAAATTGGAAGCAGATATTGAAAATGAGCAAATCCTGGCAGTCCTAATGCATATGTGATGAAACAGTTATTAATACTCAATCCACCAAGCTCTGTCACTAAAGAATACCACTCCTGATGGTGTTTGTAAGTCTATGTGCCCTAGATGGCATTGCTCTGCAGCGTTAGAAAATGCAACTCTAGAATCCATGCTTTCACTGCAGTCAACACAAATTTTAGGCAGAAAAGTGTTGATTTAAGTTCGCACACACAAAAACAATAGCAGAGCTCCTTTTCAAATGTTATTTGAGACTTTTCCACTGCAGCTGATATATTAATTATACTACATTTTTTATTCATTCTTTAAAGGCTCACTTGTAAAATCTTCTTGTGTGAACAGTTATAGTAAGCAACTGCTCTGGTTTGAAGTGGTTTCATTGCACCTGCTCTCTCCAGGCTGTAGTATTTAATTGTTTTTGTTTATTCCATCCTACTCTTCTCTAGCGATTTGCTTGGCACCATGAAGGAGGTTATACCAATTACAGAGCGCTGTTTGTTCCCAACAGTTGGAGGCTGAAGACAAGACTCCTTCTCCCTCACTACTAGCTGCAGCCCACTTACAGCAGCTGGAGGGGAAGTAGGCAGCTGCTCAGCTGTGCTAAGAGGTCTGATTACCATCACCGCAGGGAGGAAAAACAAACACAAAAAATCAACATACCTGCAGTTTGTCCTGAGTCCTGTGCCTGCATATTTCCCTTTCAGAAGCATAGCCATGTCTCCTCTTTGCTTTAGGAGCTTTTCAGAAAGCACAATGGGTTGGGAGTTCCTGTGTGCACTTCCCAGCACCAGGGATGAGGAAATGCTGACTAATAATGGGTTTTGGCACTGAAACCCCTAACCATTAAGCACCTTCTCTCTAGGGTGCAGTTGACATGTCTAGGCACCCCATGCAAGGACAGGGAGAAGCCCCAGCTGGGATGTCTGACTGGCCAGCCCACTGAGCTGGCAGATGCTGCAGCCATCCACTGAGGTCTGTGACTGAGAGCTGCAGGGAAATGCCTCAGCCCTTCTGGGATGCATAACCCCATCGCTTCTCTCAAGAGGTGGGTCTGTCCAGGGCCTGTTCCAACTGAATGGGTGCTGACTGCACTTCTTTTTGGATGCCAAGCAGAGGCGGTGGTATCTCCTACTCTGCAAGCACATGCTCTTTTTATTTCCTGTGTCCCGGAAAGCTATAAAACACTTTGGGTGAGGGTTGTCTCGAAGCTCTCCTTTGTTCAAAAGATGAACAGAAAGAAAGGAAAATGCTTCAATTCTGCCAGTATGAGGTAAAATTCCTGATACCATGGTCTGTCCCACAACCACATTCTAGTTTTCCAAGCTGTAAATTACATGGAATTTTTCTAAAGTAAAGTAATCATAAGGCTGAATCAAAAAAGATGCATATTTGGCATATCACTCTGTCAGGGAGTAGGGAGTGGGAATATCTTCAGAGTGCAACAGACAGCTGGAACAGCTTCAAATTGTGACGAAAAGCAAGATTATCTTTGAACCAGTAAACTTGTCATGGGGAAGTCTCTACAGTGATACAGCATCCTTACGGATTCCAACATACCTTTTAGGTTGCCAGCACACAGAGTCAGAATGCAAACAATCGAACCAATGGAAAATATTTTCATGACAACTGTTGGGCTTGCAGCAATGAAAGACATTTTCTGCGCTAACATCAAAGGCTGTACCTCATCCCTTCACTCATGGACAGAGATAAGGGATCAGTATGCATATCTTTTCTGCACGCGGAAATAGCTGCATATGGGTAATAAATAATCAATCCCTTCTGCCTAGGACATACCACTATTTTTGTGGATGTGGCAGGTACAGAAGAAAGATGTCATTTTGGCAGTGGCTGTTACAAAGACCTGAGCAAAGGCACTTCAGCTGAGGTAGCTGGTCCCAGTTACTTGCCTTTTCATTCATAGATCTCAACACTGCTCTCAGAGAAAAGATGGAGGGGGCGGGGAGGAGTTGTCAGATGAAGGGTCCCAACCTTCTTATCAGGTTAGGTAGAAGCAATGAGAATCCTGCCACCAGGTCAGGCTCAGATTGAGCAGGGAAGCTTAGCAGTCTCTTTTCTGCTGGCACAGAGTATAAAAATGGCCCAAGTATTTTGCTACTTGAGAGCTATGCCTTCTAACAAGCCCTCTCCACAGGTTTCCTGCAACTTTCTGTAGTGGAAACTGGATGCAACAGAACCTCTTATAAAACACTTAGTCCTCATTACTATTCTGAGCATTACTGAAAGTATCACTTCAGGAATGACTTCAGAGGACTGGACCTTGTAACCACAGCTGGCCTGGGCTTAATGGTCACAGGTACAGAATCCTGCCAGCTGGGAGAGTGACAATTAACTCATACTATCCTATGGCTTCAAAAATTAATTTACTTCAGTGCAGTAATTTCAGACCTATACTGTTGTAACCTAACAGAAATTAGCTCATTAGCTAATAGCAAATACAATTCCCTCAGTGTTTGTTTCTATAGAGGAGTCTGACATGTACAGTTCACATGAGCCAGCTAGCTTCTGCATGAACTACTGTGGTGCACACAGCTTTACAGCAAATGTATGTTAAGTGGTGAAGGAAATATGAGGTATAAAAACCCTCTTTTGTTCTTTCTTTGCTTCCTCTCCAGCTCAATGCTCAGGTCAAAAGAGTGGTACCAAATATTCTCACAATTATGCCAAAAAATGAATAAATCGCTGGTATTGTGACCTACAGGGGTGTTCAATGCCTATGTCCAAGCATGCCCTGAAGTGTTAAGTTAGTACAAAGAGAGGATATTTTTATTGATAAACATTATATTGTCTTAGTGTAGATGTCTGACACATTATTAAATCAAATGACAAAACATTTAAAGTAATTCATTCTAATAAAACTTTTTGATATTCCATAGACAATAGTGCTGTGAATTTTGTTTATAGTATAACACATTAAAAACACAGAAATACAAGTTTCTAATTTCATAGGTTACCAGCAAACAGAGAAAAATGCATGCTTTCTTTTCTGTTAAATTTGTAATTTACACAGGCAAGTGGAACAACTATGCATAAAAGACTATTCTACAACAAGCTGTAAAACAAACATACAGAAAGACTGACCTTATAATACTCGTACAAGTATGACAAAACCATTGTAACTCATTTCAAAAGGTAACAAATATTTTGTCTGTGGCTCCACCATGTTAACATTTCTAAGCTGACTTAACAAAAAGCTATTTTGAATAGAACTGTATTACTATAAACCACTGATTTTATTTTTTTTTTCTGGCTGACTGCAAATAAACATATGCATTATGTGCATTCACACTCAGTTCCACCTACATTTTCTTCCTTATGGTTAGAAGTATCACACAATCTTTGCATTCAGATAACATTGTTTGATCCTGAATTGAACAAAAGGTGCTTGTATCAGTTGCATTTTTTTTGCTGTGCTTCCTGCAGCTTCACTGCACCATCAAGTAGAAAACTTATCATGCATGCAATTCAACAAAATCTGTATGGTTTCATCACAGTTAGAACAAGCCACAGTAGGGATTGCATTCAACGGTTTAAGACTCCAGTAATGTTACCAAAACAAGTTTTCCACAAGAGCCCCAAGCAGTTACCAGATCCCAAGTGGCTAGCTGCTGGGCCAGCAGATGCCTGAGCCCCACTGTGCCCACAGAGGGCCAAGAAGCACCAGGCCTGTCCGCCTGCTGTACTGGCCACAGCAACACTGGACCACAGCCGAATCTTACCAAGGGATTCCAGGCACACGCTACTTTGGCAGACAGCAAACAAAAACAAACAAGCAAAAACCACAAAACAACCAAATGAAAAACCAGAAACATCTCACTTTGATTTCAGTCTTGAAACCAAACATTTAATGTGAGGATGAACATAATTTATCATTCTGCTAATCATCTTTTGCAAATACTGCCTGCATTAAGGGCCTAGTAATGACTCCCAGCTTTAAAAGGACAGGCAACAAAGACAATAGAACTGCTCCTCAAGGGAACATTAAGCAAAATCCATTCCTAAATCTTCATTGCATGGCAAAGACCCAGTCCCTCTCTCAGGCATGTAGACTGCTACAGGCGTGTTTGCTCAAGCGTTTATGTAAAAGATAAAATGCACGCTTGTGAAGCTAGGATAAGAACTGAGTGAGAGACATTATTCCTGGCATATCTCTCCCCCTCTCCCTGATAAAGGGATACCATGTTTCTCCCTGGGAAGAAACCCCTTTCATCAGGAGGACGAATTGTAAAGATCAAATAGTATTCGCGTAAAGCACTGCATAAAAGCAATCCCTGCAAGGCTTGCCAGCATCCCAGCTAAACAGCAACCAGCTGTTTGTGATGCCATAGTACTGTCATTTGCACTTGCTCTCCCTGTGTGCAGTATAAATATGGATTCACACTTGTGTCTTGTGCTTGTCACATGTGTAAAAAAGTCCTAAGAACCAAGTTATTCCACAAACTTCCTGCTTTGGCTTCTTTCATGAACTCATCATATCATAGTTTGAGTTCTGTGCTTGCTCAAGCATTGTATAATTTCGTAACACAATTTTGAGATAAAGAAATGTATGTTACAATCAGACATTTTGATTCACCAGTGAGATTACTGAAAGAAAAGGATTGTTTTCTGAAAATCCAGGAGGACAACTCATCTGAAGTCTGTCCTTGACAGTATGTGGAAGTTCACTTTATGCAAATCTTGACAAATATATGAATAATTATGAAAGATTTATGCAATACTTTATGCAATCAGCCTTTATCTTGTTTTGTTTGTTTGTTTGTTTATTTGTTTTTTTTTTTTTTTTCCTAATCTGAGAAATCCCCAAGTCTTTAAGAGGTGCTGAAGTACAGGCTTCCAGCTTCCCCCCCCCCCAAGTAAATTTTTGTCTGTAAAATGACTCCACCATTGTTCTTTTATTTCTCAGCACTGAGCCCTACTGTAATTCATATTGACAGCAATGACACGTGATATATTTTTCTACAACGGAGATCTACTGACCTACCTGAAACCAAAGCAACACAGCAGAAACAGGGAAGTACCACATCTGTGAGTGGTGGGCTCATATTACTGCAGGATTTCAAGGGGGAGATCCTTGCCTGCTGTAAACGGTAATCACTATTATGAAGCTGGGACAATATACGTCAGCTTCACCCAAGCACTTGCTGGTACATGAAAACTGTTTTAATGAGAAATCATTACATTTAACCAGAGCTGAATTAATATTAATTGTTAAAATGACCTGTGAAACCTGGGCAAGGGAGGATTATTTAAAAACAACAACAACAACAACAACAACAAAACCAACAAAAACAAGAAACAACAACAAAAAAACAACTAAACAAAAAGATCCACCCTACTTGTTGGTATCTTAAGAAATGTGAATTTTAATTGCTGAAAATGGTACCTCGTGACAGTGGTATTACAAACATGACAGAGCGAAATAAGTATTTGCTATTTATATATTTCTACTCTTGTGTTCAAGCCGTGAGCATTGCAGAAGCACCTTTGGGTCTCTCAGTGTCCCCCAGCTTCTCTAGTAAACTAAGTTACGTGAAGCAGCTGAGAAGGTCTTGACATTTTTTGTGGCCACTCAGAAAAATGTTACAATGCTTTCAATGGTTTAATCTGCCTTGTTCAGGAAAACCTGCTTTAGCTTTACGTGGGAACTGAAATTAAGTTCCTAATACTCCTGCCAGCATCTTGATCTGGAGGCTCAACACTCAGTGAAAGATAAATAAATAAATAAATCATATAAATACTTCAGTGCAGAATTTCCTAGCCTTCTCAATGTCTCATGCATACTGTTTTTTCCTTTTGTTTTTTAAACCTGTATTTACATTCAGAATATGCAACTCGAATTTTGAATGAGTAATAATATTATTATATTATTGAATGTACATTTTTATTATTATATTACTGGATGTACAAAGATAAGCAGTTTAAGCTTTTGACCTGCTGTATTGTAGATATATAGCTGCCATGCACCATTAAAAACACCTTGCTAATACAATGCAGAAACAAATAAAAACTCATAACCATCTTTTGTATTTATAAATAGATACATGTGAAACTACTTTAAATACTGATATAATTTAGCATCTTAGTAATTGCCATGAGAGGGCTTCATTCCTAAGCAAATGGCAGCCAGTTACTACAAGGCTTTATTTTAACAACAGTAGACATACTAGATAAAGCTTGTGTGTATATATATATGTATGTTACTTGAATACAAATCCATGTTTATACATTAAAAGAAAAATAAGGCCAAAAACCTGCCAACAAAATTATATGAACTTATGACTGATTCTCTTAGTAAAAACAGTACAGCAGAGTTTGGCTCCATAAAGCTTAAAGCGCCCAGGTCAGATATAGAATCACCTAATTAGATCAATTATGTTTATTGCATAATGAGTGCCTTTGCATAACCAAAACTGCAAACAGGGTTGTATCCATATTGTTCATTTTGCAGTAGACAGAATAAATATACAGTGTATTTGTAAATGAGTCAGGAACAAGGCCACTGAAGATATAAAATATCGTTATGTACAAAGTTCCCTTTGAAGAGTCTTAAAAGACCTCCTATGAAAACTCTTCCCCTGTACTGTGTAATTACTGGTTATTTCAGTGGTTTGGGGCATTTTAAAGGCAGACGGTAGGCATACACTGCCTTAGAGTCTGGTGGTTTGAGATCAATGTGTCAAGCAAAGATATCCTTGCACTTCATCCCCTCAATTTAATGGGTTAAAAATTATATCCTATTTCTATTAGCCCAGTGCATGGATCTTGTGTTAAGGAGGGAGGTTTAGGTCAGCCTTCAAAGCCAGTGTTTCAGGTTGTGAGAGAGTGGAAGCAAAACCTTGCATCTTTGTAACAGAAGGAGAAAATTAAAATCCTAAGCAAACTAGCAGGCTGTTGGGTGTACAGGCGCGTCTGCTTTTGAAAAAGATTTCATTATGCCTTCCAACGCTTTTACAGTATCTGTGTATTTCATTTCTATCATAGGTCCTCCTATATACAGTGTCTTTATCCCAGACAGATGTGCCCTCCTGAAACAACTGTGCTCCTAGAACTGTTCACTGCACTGCTTAAACAAACTCTCATTGTTCTGACCAGGGTACCATTGTGCAAGCACCTCTGCTAGACAGCATGTTGTCTTCAGCAACAGGACAAGAGAGCTGGTTGCAGAGGGTGGACAAGGGTCACTGCCTCTTCATCTGGCACAGCTCCAGACATAACACATCTGTCCACAGGCTGGTGCCCCTGATGCAGCATGAGAGGGTGCACTGTATTTGTACGTAACATGAGGCAAAGTCAAGCCTTCATCATTCAAATGATCACAAATGACAGTATTACAGCGTGTATCTTCTCCCTCGCCTTCCCCCAGCTTCCCATTCCCTTCTCCCTTTGCTGTACAGCATAGCTGTCATTATCTTAGCAGTCGCTAAGAAAATTACAAGACATAATTCTAAGTCTGTAACAGCCAGGAAGTTTGCCTTCTGCTGAAGAGTGGATTTGTTTCTATAGCCGCAGTGTGGCATCCTAATTAGCCATCCTACAGAAAATTCACCCTTCTCAACAAAGACTGTCCTCAACAAAGTGAAATCAAGAAGTGACATGGATGCTAATACAGGATCTAGTCCTGTAAAGCATCTTCACTACCATAGTCCTGCCAAGAGCAACTAACCCTATTTACACATAAATTGCACCAGGACTCAAAGTCAGGATGTAAATCATGTTTTTGCAACATGACTTTCAACTTAAAGTGTTGGCTCAAGAGCAGTCAAATAGCACAATTCTGTTGACTTCTGAGGGGCCTGGAGACAACCCTTCATACTTCATAGTCTTCGTGCCTACAGATGCGGTTGCATGAAGCTGGAACACTAGAAAAAACTACTGCTGTGGTATTTTAGCCCAAAGGTTGAATGCAAAGTTCTTTTTCTATCTCTTCCAAAAGCAAACCAGACCCTCCAATTCAAAAAAATAAATAAATAAATAAATAAATAAAATAAAATTCAAGCCCCATGCATGCTTTAGAAGCGCAACAAAGAACACCAGCTGAGTTCACTAGCATATGGCGTGCAGAGGAACTGCCCAGCTCTCCTTTCTGTGCTAGCAGGAGCTGCTGATCAGACACCCACAGGGTGCCACGGAAGGTATGCTGCTTGCACCTCACCTGCAGGCTGCCCCAGGCTTGATCCAAAGCCCGTCTAGTTTGGTGAAGAAACTATGCTTTAACTTCAGTAAGCCCAGCAACAGGTCCTGTTTGCAGAGGAGAGCTGCTAACATGGGCTACTGCCTCCTTAGAGACCCACACAGGAAAGTACCACCTCAAACTGAGATCTGTAAATCTAAATCTATTTTCCTAAACTGCATCAGTAGTAAAAACCTTCTCAGTAGCTGACTCCTGGTGAACAGTTTATAAAACTTTGACAAAGACTTTTAGAAGTCACTTTCCTTATTTAAACCCAAGGCACATTTGGTATGGGCTCTCCTCATTGGAGTTATTTGCTCATTAATCATACAGTATTTCCTCCCTGCCTCTTCCAGTGGGAACACTTTGCTGTAGCTGTTCCCTACAAGAGCCTACACTCTTTGACTTCAAGTGCTGCTTTTGTTGAGCACTTAAATAAAGCCTGGTGATGCCAAAGAGCTGGATTCACTAAAGTGAGCTTTTCAGCAAAGCACCTAAGCATGTTCTTAACTTTCAATGCACTGACTTGTGCACAACAAGGTATGAGCTCCAAGTTAAGCAAGGGCTCTGGTACTTCGTGGACTTGGAGCTTAGGAGCCCAGCCATGCGCAGCCTAACCAAGCATGCCGGGACGAGAATCAGGCCAAGGAAGAGGTGTAAATACCCCTGTGCCCCTGCACTGGCAGGGTATGACCCCAGGAACAGTGGCACTGCACTCCCACCACCATGCTGCAGGAATATGCACTTTGTGTTACCCCCTGGACCCTGAGAGCGCAGGGCTGTGAGAAATGAACCCGAGCTGAGCACTGCAGGCCGTGCCCATCCTGGCTGAGAGCAAGTCAGTCTGTGGCTACCCCGACACCCTCGCCCCGTGTGCCACTGTTGGCCAGTGGATGTTATTACAGGGAGATGGAGAAGACATGGTCTGGGACAAGAGCTGCATGGTGCTCAAGATTTCCCACAGACCAACCCAGTCATGGAAATCAGTAGCTGCACAGAATGAGAAACATCCCAGAGGACAAAAGCAAATCAGTGCTCCTGTTGTCCCATGGTTATTTACCTTTGAAAACTTTAAGTCTAGCATACACTAACTAAAAGTGATTGTACAGGAGATACTCCACTGATAAAACTCTTTTTCACAGGAACTATTATAACAGGTCTCCTTCAAAGTTCTGGTGGTTTGCCTACCTCAAGGACTGATTTACCCAAATGACCTCATCTGTTATATATAGACATCAGTGAATGAGTGAAGAGGTTTTTATTTTTCAGTCCTAAGAGCAGAATTTCCTACTGGTAATATCCCTATGATTACTAAAGAATGCTTACATTACAGGTCCTTCTCCACAAGACATTTCTGCAGTAAACTCCTTCCATGATGAAATCTCTGTCTCTACATGCACAAAGTGAACGGAGCTTGTTTCTTCCTTTGCTCAAATGTCTATCTGCTAGGAGACAACACTTATCAGAATTAAGGTTAGGACTTGGACCTATGGGAAATCTGTGTCTCTGCTATGAAAAAGGAGTAAGTGTTATTCCAAGCTAGCAGGGAAATATCAGTGACAAAGAGGTGTTGTGTACCAGCAGCCCCTTCTTCCATTACAGTACGAGATCAAAAAACATTCAGCAATAGGGATTACTCCTCTGGGAATCCCAGCTGTCTGCTTTGTCTGCCAGACGTGCTCATGGGAAACCTACAAGGCAAATACTCTGAGTAAATCTGTAATCAGCTACAACTGTCCTCATACGTTCAGTCATTTCCCTCAACTGACAATAAAAAGCGTTATGTGAAATTGTTGTTTTAAAGTTACTACATTGAGTTTTAGCACCATTCAAACTCTACCTGGTGAATGAATATTATGTTGACAGGATTTCTGTCTGATTATTTTGGTGTGGAAATTTTAAAAATTGTTCTGCAAGGCAATTAGAAAAAGTGAAATAAAAAACTACCTAAAATATACCAGGATATAGTCATCTTAACTATATAAATACATTACAAAATCTGAAGCTTTACACAAGTTGTGCTTTTAAAGAAGCTTTCCTGCAATTAGATGTTTCTGCCCAAATTTCCCAGAATCATAGAATCATTTAGATTCGAAATGACCTGTAAGATCATCAAATCCAACCATCACCTAACACTGCAAGTCCACCGCTAAACCATGTTCCTAAGTGCCATGTCCACACCTCTCTTAAATACCTCTTGGGATGGTGACTCCACCATCTCCCTGAGCAGCCCGTTCCATTGCCTGACCACTCTTTTCATAAAAGAACTCTTCCTGACCCCCAGCCTAAACCTCTCCTAGCACAACTTGAACCTGTTTCCTCTTGTCCTATCACTTGTCACTTGAGACATGAGACCAAAACCCACCTTGCTATAACCCCCTTTCAGGTAGCTATGGAGAACAATGAGGTTTGCTCAGCCTTCTTTTCTCCAGAATGAACAGCCCCAGTTCCCTCAGACCCTCACATGTCTTGTTTTCTAGTCCTTTCATATTCAGGAATATTCAGCCTGGATAACTTGGCCTAAATCTTTAGCTATTTCAGGGTAGCAAATGATAGATTTCACAGCCAAGCTATATCTTCCGGTTTGCAATGAAAGGAATTGCCATTTTCTTCCCTGACTGCTTTCCTGCTAATAAAGAAACCTTTTCCACCAGGCATGGATTTGTCCACGGCTGAGATGGATTCTGGAGATTCAGACCAACAGCTCAGAGCAGGTTATGTGGAAGTAGATGCATTTATGAAATATGCTTCAGGTTTGAGGCCACTAAGCGCTCACTACTAACAGAATATTTATGTAGAGCTCCTTAGAGGTGCTTAGTCACATTAATAGGAATTCATTTATCTATTCTGAAAAGAAAATAAAGAGTTAACTCATCCTTAAAAAAATACAGAACAACAGTCCTTATCAGGAATCACTGCTGCAAAGATGTATATATACTGACCTTGCAAAAAAACAAAGGAGTTTTACTGCTAATTTTGAGAGAGGTCAATTTTCACTCAAATTAATAAATACTAAAAACTCTCTTCCTTTAAGCCTTGCATGATATTTGGTACACTCATTTAGTTTATTCAAACTGTAGTTCTAATTTGAAGCAAAGTCACTGAGGTCTTGTGTATATTCAAACTTCCGCCACTCTCCTTAAAAACACGGCTTTGAACTGATTCAGTTAAAGTTGTACAAAACCTAACATGGACAGTCTTACCTGGGTTTAAGTCTGTTATAGAGTAACTTAAGTTGGTTACCAATCAAGTGAAACTTCATGATTACAGGGTGGATTTAAATCCAGCTAAGCAGTGTCCATCGAGATTGATTTTTAAAGTACATATTTAAGCAGTTTAAAATTTCCAATGCTGAAATGTTGAAATAGATAAACCTGACACTATTGCATCTCTGTGAGATTATTTTGAAAGGATTAGGGCTTTCAAAAATCCTGATACAAGAAACATTTGTCAATCAGCAGAAAGTTATGGTTTTCTAAAAAGTTATTCAACAATATTAAGTTTACATTTTATTTTACAAGTATTAATGTGGTTATTTGGAAAAGTCATATAAAAATACTGTTCTGTCAGCAGGATATTAAATGTTACCCTCAGGTTGTTCCACCTACATTGAATGTAGAGTTTCTAAAACTAGATTGCTGTTCTTCCCGATCTGTTTCGTCAAGGAAAAAAAAGCCAGTCATACATCTGAAAGTTCAGAATGAGCATTCGTTTTCACAGGCACAGACATCACAAATCCAAAGTATGCTAATTAATTTCAATGACACAGCTGAAGACAAAAAGCTAAAAACAAGGCAGGAAGTGTAAACATAGAGGAAAAAAACCCAACAATTACATGAGTGAAAATCTCTTCTCGTGCACGCATTTCAGATTGGTGTTCCTACAGCAGAAACAATCTACAAAAAAAGTGCAGTACATCAAAAAAAAAATAAAAAACAAAATAAAATAAAATAAAATAATAAAATAAAACAAAATTCAGCTGTGGTAGGGACAAAAGCAGTTTTTGCAGCATGACTTAAGACCTTCTCATGTCATTTCACTCCACCTTTGAAATGGTGTCGAAGGAGGGCTACTTGCACGCCAAGCAGAGCTGCTGGTAGCCAGGGACAACATATTTAACACCAATCAAGACAAAATCAGGTCAGAGCAAGAGCTGCAGTGAAGCGCTCTCCACTGAGGAAAAAGCTCTTTCATCCCCCTTTGAAATGCTCATTAAGGATTGTCTGAAACTGCCAGGAATGGAAACAACAACACTCGACTGGTCCCAAGACCAGAGCAGCCTCAAGTGTGAAGGTGACCCTTGCTTTCAGAACAGCAAAAACCCAAATGAGTCACAGTCACATCCTGAGCCCAGCCCAACTCTGACCCCCTGGCCTCCTGCAGGTGGGAGCAGAGGCACCGTGAGCAGTGGGGCACTGTGAGCAGTGGGGCACTGTGAGCAGTGGGGCACCATGCCCCAGGCAGCGCTGGGCGCCGTGGCCCTCACACCAGCAGACAAGGCCCAGACGCCCTCACGCACAGCCTGCAACTCTCAGAACTGAATGCCCGAAGGAAAAGAACCCCTAAGCTCTGCAAGGTAAAGCTGTTAGCATGTTCTATACTTGCATATACCTGTCTGTTCAAGTTCTGGAGATGTCACACAGGAAGGATGCTAAAAATTGCTTAGGTTTTTGCTGTGGGGACTTTTCCATGAGCTTTGATTATGCTAACAAACTTGACAGGCTCTCATTTTGGGAGACAAAACATTCAGTTGGTCTATTCTGTTCCAGACCAGGTCTGCACTGGTTGATTTGGCTGCAAATCACAAGCACAACTCACTGAAACTGTCAACACAGGAAGCGCTTATCAAGTCATACATGGCACAGATAATGGCAGTTCAACGTACCTTTTGCTTCTGCTTAGAACAAACAACTTGCAGAATATTCTTGCACAACACACACATTTCAGAACAAGGTATTTCAGGTTTCACATACAATGCAAAGCTACAATATACTACAGTATTTAATGCACACCAATAAGAAAGGTTCCTAAAAAAATAGTCATGCAGTTTTTGTGCCATGGGATAGGTAACAGCTATTTCGTAGAAATAGATCCAACTGGCTCCATTGGAGCAGCAGTATAAATATTCAAAATAGAAGTAATAATAGGCCCTGGATGTGTGACTTTGTTCTTTGTTTTTTTGTTTTGTTTTTTCCTTCCCCAAATCTGTCCCTTCTGCCAGCAAGGAAACACTGCTTCGGAGTGACTACATCTTGCTACAGAGAGTATAGCTGTGTGTCTGTGGGGTGGATTTTATTGAAATGTGCCACATTGCTGCTAACATTGCTTGATTTAAGGAAGTATTTTAGGCATTTTAGTGGTTATTATTAATCTCATTAACAAAGAAAGAAAGAAACAACAACAAAAAAAAGCAACAAGAAGGTACAATGGGCTTCCTAATGTGGGCACAGTTAGGAGAAGGCTGCTTCAACAACAGGCTGCATAGCTCAACAGGTAGCAAGACAACTGCTTTCCGGAATGAAAAATGACGATGCAGACGTCATTGACTCTCTGTTCTCTGTCCCTCGGCCCTTCCTTCTTCTTGCCAGGGATCCACAAGCACGCTTTATTCACCAAGGCCAGCAGGGCATGGCTTTTTCCGATGGACTTCCCCAACATGCACAGTGCAACGGCTGCCAAAGCCTCCACACATTTAGTGTAACAAAGAAAGAAAATAGGGTGCAGAGCTGAATGGAAACCACAGGGTGTAAATATTTTGATTTACATCATTTTGTCCAAAGAAAAGTATGCCAAAATAAACACGTCCAAAAATGCAAATGGATTGAAAATTGGATGTCTGTAAATAGGATTTTTTTTTTTTAGTTGGAGGGTTCTTTCCTGCTATGGTTTAGGCATTTTTGTTGTTGGTAGTGGTGCTTTTTTTGCCCTTTTTTTTTTTTTCTGAGACCTAGGGTTTGCTGTACTTTCACTACCAATATTTGCCACTGTTTGTACCATAGACGAAAACATTCACCTAGCTGGTACTATCTTAACACACTTCATAGTAGAACGTATACAAGAAAGAAGAAAAACATACCAAATGAATCAGAAGTGATCAGTGCTTAAAGTAAATACAACAGCCAGCACTGGCAAGAATCCACAGTATCAATACATACAAATGTAGTTGTGATAGCATTTCTGATGGGGTGGAATCTGCCTGCGTATTAATACAGAATTATACAAAATTTAGCAAGGATACTGGAACAATGAATAGTTAAATTTCCACAATAACTTAAGATCTGTGAGCGAGTCTGCATTGGAGATATTCCACATTTTAAAAGTGCCATTTCTCTTTCCATCTTCCTCCCTCCCAAAGGAGATGTGATGAATCCACACGATTTGTTATCAGGTAAGTTCAACTGTTTACAAAAAAAGACAAATATCTGGCCAGGTCCAGTGTATTCTTTAAAGAGTGGCAAATTATGACTTCAGTAACTATGTCTGTGCAAAATATGCCTCTTTCCTTTTAAAGAAACCAGTGTCTGTAACTCATTTAGAAAAGTTTTGACACATACTTATGTCCTTCTCAGAACAAATAAGACATAAACTATAGAATCCCCCCTAAACTACAAGAAATCTGATGAAGCAAATAAAGTTCTGACCTTCCATGTCCAGGTGTAGATCACTAAAAAACAGGATGCCTCCTTGGTAGCCCTCCTGGGCTGGCAATCAAACTATTGCTTGGAAATACCATAAACACCCTATTAATAAAACACCAACATTAATAGTAAAATGGTAGCAGTGTTTATCCTTTGAATCCACATTTACCTCACAATCCTCATCACACCTGTACAGGATTCATTATTTATGGTAAAGAGTCTGTCTGTTGCCTTGACAATCTTCTTTTAATAAACAGTAAGTCCACTCATATGCTGAGTACCTTGGATTAAATTCCCATATTACACTGCGCTGTGACTTTTGGACTGTTACAGGAGACCCAGAGCTCAGAAGGAGAAGCTGAAAGAGAGGACGTTGATCTCAGGCAATAAAAAACCACAACCAAAACAAGCAACAACAACAAAAAAAAAAAGAAAAAGGGAAAAAAAAAAGCAACCAAAAAATCCCAGAATTCTCCTTGAAAATCAGCCCCTGTACGATGTACCCTCTTAAGCATTGTAGCAATAGTCTTAAGTCATAAATTAGATTAGTCTTCCATCAAATAACTTAAAAAGGAATTGTAGCAGACCAGTTTTGCCTGGCTTGATGCCAGTTAGCAGCCAGTTCACCTAGAGTCCCAGTCACTGTTCAAAAACTGAGCTAGGAAATTACATGAACGTTGAAAAAATAATCTTCACATCGATGCAGGATTCTTCCAGGTTGTGGGGGTCAGGGAGAGGGTAAACCGAGATGGGGCTACAGGTCCTATGAACAGTGAACAGGATATACTTCACGACTTGGAGGTGCACCGCATTCAGGAGATGCCAGCCGTGGTTTGTATTGCACAGGTAAGAAGGAAGTTCCTCCTGAGTCTGCCACCTGCATTAGTGATCTCTGCACATTGGCAAGTTCACAAAAGTGAAAACATTGAATTCTGTCATGATGGAGAAACACAGGAAGATGCCATAAAGGGAAAGGCACACACACCCTAGCTTCTTATCCAGTTTCCATTTGTTCATGTGGACGCCAAAAACCTAAAATAAACACAGAGTAAGCCACCACAGCAGGATAATTTTGAATAAAGTGGTAAATCCCTTTCTCAATTACAGGAGCATGAAAATGACTGTCCCCACACTGAACATGATCAACTGGAAGCAATCACAATGTAAGTACTGCAACAAGTAAGCTGAAGAAAATCTGAGTAGCTCCCCCGCAGTCACTGGAGCCACACTGACTTGCACCACGTTGATTGCTGGCCTAATGGCCTTAAGTTTCTGCAATGAATTTCACTTTGGCAAGAACAATCCCATTTAATTCAACAGAAGTGCCTTCAAGTATTCGCTTCTCCTCATTTGAAATACTTCAAGTGCCTCTCTGCATCTCAATCTAGAGCTGAACAGGCTAAGGCTGTGCCTGAATTTGCTTAGTTTGCTACAACACAAACCTCTTGTAGTTCAAGTCTTGTGTACATGGGAATTGTGCTGGTGTGCAATATGGAGGGCTGCTCCCCTATAGCAGCTGGTCTTAGGAGTTGGAAGATGTCACAAGGGTCTGCTAATCCTCTTCTCTTTATCTGTTCTAGTCTACTTTTACGCTGGACTTGGACAGGTCTGGGAACGTAAGCCACCAATTTCAATAAATGTTGTCACATCCAGGCAATATTTGTTCTGGCCTGTGTTGTATCTCTGAAAGTTTTTACACAGGGCCAAAGCAAACCATACAATATTTTGTGTAGCTGTTCAACAGGAAAATGGATCTTGTTATACATCGAAGGATCTGCTTCAACACTATCATGAAAAATGATTAGTGATTACTAATGGACCACCCAGAGGTTATCCCATGGAAAGTACGCAAATATAAGAGCCATCTTGTGACAGTGATAGCTTCTGCCAAGAGCCAGACTAAGGTCTTGGAAAGTTTACAATAGGAGTGACCATTCCTATCCCTTAACAACAGACTTGAAATTGCTATTGCACCTAGAGGTGAGAAAAGAACAAGTGAAGGAAATGTCTATAAAATCACTCTTTTGGAAATGAAGAACAAAAGACTATATACATACTGTGACAAAAACAGATGCCAGCAAGAGACCAACAGAATAGATAAGTCCTCTGCTGTTTAACCGAATCTGGAAGAGAAGGAAGTTTATAAAACTATGTCACAATTGCAAGCAACAATATTTCTCTCTGCTGATGATTCTGTAATCCTAAATTGCTGAATTGCTAAACACTGCTAAACAAGCTGTTAAAGCTAAGTCAGACCATTACATCACAGATTTTTTTTGCCTACTCTCTATTGCCAAAGAATAAAATATTACTAAAGAGCAGCATTATTAGGACCTGGTAGCATTTCAAACTGTTCCACTGCCACACACACTTTGTCTCCCTCATACTGTTACGTCACAGAAATAAATAGTCTTTTTGCCAATTAACTCCTATTTAAGTCATGTAAGAACAAGTGGGGGAAAGGAATTTTTTCATTCAGTCATCAATTAGTGCTTCACAGTGGGGGAAACAAGCAAGGTCACGCACAAACATTTAATTTCTTCCCCACTCTCACCTTGGTGAAGGATGCAAGTCAGCCACCTCAAGGCCTCAGCCTCAGCTGCTGAAGGTCATCAATGCTGACGCACTGTGGCACAAAGCCACAAGCCAAAGGTTACTTAGTGCTGAGGCAATTAAGGCAGAGAGATCAGGTCCTCAAAGCTGTGGAGCTATTTACCTGCTATTTTTAAGGTGTGCATTCTAAACCAAGGCACTCACCTGCATCTTTAAGCCCTAGATATGTTTAAACGCATGACTTTACATGACACAAACCTACAACTATGAATTAAAGCTACAGGGAGTAAGGCCACCTCTCCTACCCCATTCCCCATCTAGGATCACGTTTCTCCTCCATTTCCCTATCTTCTCTTTGAAGCTCGACCTCCGTCCCTCTGGGCATTCCTGTTATTATCTCGAGTAGTATCGCTGGCAGCCTCCTCAAGGGAGCTCTCAGGGGAGTCTCTCAGGGCACTGCTGCAGGGGCTGCCTCCTAGGGAGGGCCACCTTCTCCAGCAGGCAGTAGGGAGGCTGCGTGCTGCCAGCTGGGCGGTGCGGCTGGCTGAATTTTAAACTTGCAGACCACCAAGTATCGACCATTATCTTGAGGCTGTTGTCAGGTAATGCAGCCCGATGTGCTTCTCCCCGCTCATTCCATGCAACAAAGCCACATGTGAAGCTGAGTTTCAACTGACAGTTACCATAACTGATTCCAATAGACCATTTCTGTTCACTTAAGTTTCCAGGCTAGAGATCAGTCTTAGCTAGAAATGGTGTATGAGTTATTTTCCTAAGGTGTTTTAGATAAGGACATTGCTATTGCTTGTCTAGGAGTTTTTGAAGTTTAGTGCCGGTATATTATCAGTCAAACCACTCTGTGGCTGAGGTCGATCAACAAAGCTAAGCGCAGAGATCTTCCTTAAACAGGCTGGTGGCCAATTCTTAATTGCTCATCTTGTTCTATATCTGTGTATAAGGAAAAGCAAAAGCCTCAGTCTATTCCTGCAAATGATCTGCAGACGAGAAGAGAGTTCCGAGAATGAAAGTTCATCCACCTCAAACAACACGTTTTTCTTCCTAACAGATGGATTTCTGTCTCATTCCTGAAACTGTTTTAGTCCAATAAACAATTCAAACTAGAATTTTATGCTACAATGTTATTTTCTCAAAAGTCAACACAGAGAATAAGGGTACACAGTGTATCACTGGGCACTTCTCAGTGCTGGCATCCTTTCAGTCAGACTGCTACCGCAGTCATTTGCAAGAGAAGCATGCATTGCTGATGTAATGATAAGCAGCACTACAATTTCCTGAATGACACTGTGCAAGACTGCTAAGGCACTCATATCATTTTGCCTCACAGTCAGGAGAAACTGTTCACCCGGTGAGCTAAATATTACTTCCAAATCCTAAGTAATTATTTAGCTTCATTCCCCAAGTGCAACTGAGGGGAGAATCTGACTTCCAGAGTCACGGAAAGGATTATCGGTTCTGACATTTTGCAAACCTGTGCCTGCAATGAACTCCATACACCCAGGATCCTCCTGAAGGTCCATACTGGAGACAGGGGCAAACATGCTGCAAAAAGGCAGTTCTGGGAGGACTTCCCTCTTTACCTCTACATGCTCGAGATTCAGCATGATGAAGCATTGCTGTACTTCTAATACACCATGATAAACATGGATCTATCCTGTACAGACACTATACACTGGAATTGTTAGAGCATTTGTACTCCCAAGAATCCCACCAACTTGCAGAGATATGTTGCTGGCTTAGATTTGCTGTTACTTTTTCGCACATTAAAATACTGGCTTAAACAAATAGAATATTTTGCTTCACTGATTTTTGCCATCATATAAATGGCCACTGCCACGAAGACCATTTGTTATTAAAGGTATTGCAGTGCATCTTCAAGTCATAAGCTCTAAGCATATGTATGCTCAGAGGGACCATTACATTCACGTGGTCATTACATGTAACATACATACAATACTCTCACTAGACTGACTGTCCAAAGAAATCAAAGATTTGGATGGCTTCAAAACATGAAGGCCAATTTTGCCACTAACTACCTAACTGAAGGTGAAAAATGTAATGAGCCTACTGATAATGTAAATTGCAGGCTGTATGTGGCAGACAGGAAGAAGCCTATTTTTGTAGCTATGGAAGAAGTCTCTAAGGCAACTTCTACTTGCAGCTTCTATTACCAGTTCCAAGCAAAACTCAAAGTTTTGCTGAAATAAGAGCTGTTCTTGAGATGAGACATACATCACATTCTGACCCAGAAGACCTTTTTGTTTGATACCCTATAGTATAAATCTTTTAACACTAAGGAGCCACAGAGCCCCAAACATATCTTCTGCCTGCACTTCATCCACTCCCATGCATCCACTCCTTTTCTCCTGCTTCCACTAATATGAATGGTCCATACAGGACACCTAACCTGAATTTCCATTTTAGTTATTCTGAAGTGCAAAAGAAAACCACCCCAAAGACATCAATTAAATTCACTTTGTATAACTAAAAGAAAAATTTAAACCCAGCTCCCTCCTACCCCAAATGAACAGCAGGAAAGCAGGAAAGACAGATGCTATTTTACAACAAATTCCTGTCTGGATTTTGGTCAGAAATTTAGTTTGACCAGGGCCAATATCTGTAAAAACTGTCAGTATGCAATACATCAGTTGGAAAGGAATCTACAGGAAAAGGAAGCAAATGAAGCAGCTGGGATTATTTAAGAATAAAAAATGTCTGAATTCAACCTGAAGTGCAGACACCACTTCTCAATTACATCACTATCCTCCATAAAAAGAACAGCCATTTGGAAAGACAAACAGTTAGTAAGGCCTGTGTCTATAGTTTGCTGAAGACAGTGCTTCCAAAGATGTTTAGGGCTGCTTTCTTTGGGCTATCTGTAAGGCCCTTCTTTGGAGGTCTTTCACAGGAATAGGAGTTGCTGTTAAGGATTATTCAAAATTAGAAAGTGTATGCTAATTATGTATGACAGGTTTATGAATGTACCAGTAACACGCGTCATGCTGCTAGACACCGTGAAGGCAAAGCAAATGCAGCGACTCCATCAGCAGCATGAGCACCAATTTCCCCTTGTGGAATTGCACTGCAAGACTTCAGTTTTACTGCAGGTTAACAGTTAACAGTTTACAGTTAACAGTTTTACCGCAGGTTAACAGTTTACCGCAGGTTAACAGTTCCAGCTTTAGTTAACTAGCAATACTCCTGGCCTGGGATCAAGCCCAGCTCTCACTGTTGACCAAAAGTATTAGCTATTAATTAACGTAAATTACAACAACTTTCCTTTATGAGGTTTGCCTAGTCCTACATAAATAAAGGATTTCCTGTGATGAATGAAAAGGTGTTTTCTAATGCAGTTTTCACTTTCTGCAGGGCAAAAGTCAGACAATTTATTAAGATCATTGCCTTTTTTCAGATTACCTCACTCTGCCACTGGACAGCAGGATTAAAACCCTTCCACATACATAGTAGAGGGTAGTTTCCTTGGGGGGAAAAATGCTAGCTGTGGAAAGCACTTTGACAGGAAATTCATTTGGCTGAAGTAGATACATATTACAGCTGTACTTTCTGGAAGAAAAAGTGCAACTCTTTGGGTACAAAACCTTGTTGGTGAGCTCACAGGGTGATAAAAGCTGTGCAGAACTCTAGTTGCTTCCGCACTGGCTCAGGGGGTGGTGCACACATGGCATCTCCCTGTTATGCCATGGAATGGGCAGAAAGGGGACAGAAGAAGACAGACAGCAGGTGATACAGGTTATAAAGCAATGAAAAATGAATGAAAAACAGCAGAAAGATAGCTGGAGCAAACTGACATTGATATAAGGGCCCGCCCTCACAGCAGATTTGCCCTGGGAGGGCTGTGAGATGGTATCCATGGATGGGCGCTGGGTGCAACTCCAGATGTGCTGGACTTGCAGTACACATACGGTGCAGTGTTACTTTCTGAACCAACAAATCTCCAATTAATCTGGCTTGCCACCTGTGTGCAGAGCACCTCTGCATGGTGTGTGCAGAGAATCCAACAGCATACGGTTCACTGCTCTTCTGGCACATGCAGTAGGTCTGACCTCACTGGACTTTTGCACATGTGGAGAATGGCACAATTCAGGCCCTGTGCCCAGGGGCTCTTGCTTATTTAAGGCAGCCCTGGAGCAAGCTGATTCACACCAGTATCATAGAATGGTTAGAATCATAGAATGGTTTGGGTTGGAAGGGACCTTAAAGATCATCTAATTCCAACCCCAAACCTCCCTCAAAGTATGAAACTTCCCTCAAAGTAGATACAATTCCTGTTTAAGCCTGTTGCTGTAAAGGTTTCTTGGAGCAATACGGTTCTTTGAGATTCTTGCAGACTTTATAGCACATACAGAGGAGAGAACGAAAGCTGTCTGGGTCTGATTAGGTCCAACATGAAATGATAGTCTGGTCTTTGAGGGATGTTTTTTGCTAAATATACTAATTCCAACAAATAAAGATCTTCTGGGAGCCAGCTGAAACTCACTGCCAAGTTTTTTGAGGGCTGCAGCCAGAGAATTTGGAGATGTTCTCTAGTAAGTCTTGCACTGGTAGTTTGAGGGATTTCCAGTGTCAGCTCTCCACTCTGCCAGCACTGACTTCCCTGACACACAGGTGACAGAAGTATGCCCTCACTTTAGAGCAGTCCCCACTTACCATAGCTGAGGGAGAAATGCTTGAGCAAATAGCCCACACTGTTCAGGGTATGGGCACGTATTCCCTTCTATCAAATCTGCTACTGGGCATTGAGGTATTTAATTCTTGCATGAAGAATAACTAGAGGACCTCTGCCAAAGCTGTTGGCTAGGCATAGGCTAGCTCGGGAAATGGAAAAATAATGGAAAGCATCAAATTTTAAGAAAAACAGTATTTAATTTCAACATACACTGTTGTTACTCATCTAATGCCAAAAAAGAGAGCATACACTTTCAAACGAGCCAGGTTCAGATTTGCTCCAAGTCTGCTATGACTCTGGAAAGTATTGCACTAATTGGCGCATAGCTGGGGTGGCTCATCAGAGCAAGAAGGCAGGTATAACAGCTTCCAACTGTTTTCTCCTACCTGATGACATGCTAAAGGTTTTCCTGCAATCCCCTTCTGTTTAGGCCTACATTAATGCCATCTGTCCACAGCAAGAGCTGCAATCACAAAAGTCATACAAGTAAGTGTGCTGCTTTTTTAACTCCCTCTCCAGCTCCGGTAGCCTCTCACCATTTTCTAATCTAATGCCCATCTATCCATTTCAAAAAGAAACCAAACGGAACTATGAACTGCTTTATACTGTATTGCTTAGTGGTTTTGAGACAGTTAAATCCAAATTAGGCTGAATGGCCACTGTTCACTTATTTCTTCTTTCTCTCATTTTAGTTCTATGTTTGCCTAAAGGGTCTCTTCTTTTTCTGTGATTGACTTTGGAGTACCTGCTCCTGTTTTACAAACCTCCCATAAGCCTACAGCTCTGAAAATACCATTTTAACTGATGAACTATTCCCACATCACTGATTATCAGTGCAACCTTTTAACTGTGAGCTCAGAGACCCTGAAATCTGGTACAAAAGCTTAAGAAAAATATTTCCTTGAGCTGTCAAATTAGGCTACAAATCAATCAAGCAGCCTTCTCATGAGACAAGTAATATTTCCTGCAAGAGGCAATGGGATAGCTTTTCTCAGGGTACATGACAATGTGTGAGCTCAGGAAAAACAAGGCTAGCAAAACTTTCAAAACTCACAGTAAGTATAAAAGGACTTAACTGCAGGTTTTAGCAAAGAGCAGAAAAATGGCCTCAGATGGAATCGTCTTAATTATGGAAGAGAAGGCTCAATTCTCTGTTTAAAAATAGGAAATGTTTCTTCCCCAGGAGAAAACTATCTGCAAGTGAAGCATTTGCTTGTACTGCAAGCAGGAAAAATCAACATTCCCAAACTCTCCTTTGAGGTTTGGCTTGTATCTAGCAGCTAAAGCAGACCAGAAGAACTCTCTGTTTTGACTGATCACACACAGAAGGCTTGCAAGTTCAAAACCTACTCTGTTTGAATTTATATGGAGGCTATCTCTTCTGTAGCAAACATGAAGACGTTGCCACCAATTCCAGCCATTCCCAGACAGCATTTGTAGGCAACAAGGAACTGAGGCTGAAGCTAAACAGTGGAGGAGAAACAATGGAAATAAAATCAATGTAATTCCATTCTTCAGTTTCCATTCAGTTCCTGGCAATTGTTGAAGGGAAAACAAGGAACTAGTGCCAAAATCCAAAATGGTTTTGCTCCACGGTCCAAATATGAGAGAGATTACCTCATTCAGGAATATTAAAAGGACTCTACTACGTTTCCAGTACCTCAGCTGCAAAAAACACAGGTCCTAAATCTGTTTGAGGATCCTTTTCCTGCAGTGTCCTTGCCTGACAGTGGAAATTCAGTGTAAAATCCTGCATTCCTCACATCTTGCCATAAGACGAAACTGGAACTTCGCAAACTGGAACTTCAGACAGGTGCTGCATTCCTTTGTGTTTGAATGGTGTTTCCTTCCTGGAGCTCTTCTGAGACACCTGAGAAAGCATTTTTGCTTTGCTCTGTATCACACAATTCACTTTGCAGAGGGTATACACCCTGGAGTATGCGACACTGAGTGCTGCACATAGACACTCAATATATTAAGCAAGAAATGCATGAGTTACAGTCAGAGGAAATTCCTCTGTTGTTAGGAGCTTTGTAAGGGATCAGATACTTCTGCTCTGATACAGTATCATCATCCTAGACTCCCTATCTGGGGAGCAACGGGATTCAATACATGAAAACTATTACAGGAAGTTGGAGAGATTAGTTACAAGCCTCAGTCTGCACATGGTGCTATGCCCATCTACAGGCTTTTGGGATCTGACAATAAATTAATCCATTAATACCTGCTGAGCTGCATACTGCTGCTGGAGTGGTACCATCACGTTGCAGAGTCTACTGTGAAAGCTAGAAAGAGCCTGGCATTGCAGTCAGGTGTGCACATGGCACCCCAGCACAGGGGGAGGAGGAGTAACAAGCACTGCAGTGCAGGGTAATGCTGGGGGGAAGCAGGGACCCCTGCTGATACTGAGCATCACCACGTTAGTGGTTGCCCCAATGACTGACAGAGACATTGAACCTATCCTCCCTCCTTTCTCCAAGGATTCAACGTGGTCTATATGCAGACACCTAGGCAAGAATGGGGCAGGGAACAGATACACAGATATTTGCTGTGAAGAGGTGAAGGCCAGCTTGGTTTTAATTTCCTATGATTCATCACTGTGCCCTGGAATTAAAACAATGAATAGCAAACTGGTCAGCGAGTAGCAAACCAGTAAAGTTCGCTTACTTGCTCAATGTGTTTCTCTCAAGTGTCCATTTACCTCTGGATTCTCTGATTTCTAACAAGGCTCACACTGGGATTACTCCTCCTCTTTTTATGGATAGACATATGAGCATACTCACAAATGCAGATGTGAGCAAATGAACCTGGCTGTTTATCCTTAAGCTAAAATTCCCACTCCCTAAAATACTCCTGGCTCGTGTCTGTTTAATGGCTTTGCATCCAAAAAAAGAAAAATCCAGAGGAAAGCAATTGGATAGAAGACACAGAGCAAATGTCCCTCCACAGGATTACAGACTCAGCAACATGTCCAGGACTCAGAGCTGGAAGAGATGAGAAAGTGAACTTTTCAAAGGTCTGTCTAGGTCTAGAGGGATGCTGCTTTTTCTCCGAAAGCCCTGCTGGCATGCTAGATGAGCTACGGTAGATAACATCAGGTCAGAGCTGCAGCAGGAGGGTGGCCAAGTGACCTCCGAGTAGCAGAGATGGAAGCTCCAGTGGGAAGCACACAGGGAAGGCAGAATTATTGCCTGGACATCAGTGGGTGTCCAGAAAAAACTAGGACTCTTTAAAATATAAATATATTGATGGATTAGAGACTAGACATCAGAGAAACAGAAGGGATCTGATGTGGAAGCTGTTTGAGACTGTCCAGATCTGCCCTTTGGTGGAAAGAGGCCAGAGGCCTGGTCCAGTTCTAGAACTGTTGTACTGACACCTGAGTTGAAGGCGAAGGCATGGGAGGATCTTCTCTTCTCCTTATAAACACTAACACTTTCCTGGAGAAGCATGAGATGGAGTATTCTGTTTCTTGGGTTTGGACTGACTCCAGTCAGCACTGGAAGGAGAAGAATGAAAATCCAGTATTGTACATTGATGATCACACTGAGAGATCTGGTTCCTGCTAAATGATGCACACAGGTGAGGCAGAGAGAATGACATCAGAGACCACTGCCCTGTCTGTTTTGAGACACTGATTTTGCAAAATGCTGCCCAGTGTGCTGGCTTCCCACATGGCATCACATGGGGCAGCCCCTCTGTTCAGACTGGGGCTGACTGCCCTGCAGTCTCCACTCACGGGCTACCCACATCCTACAGTAAGATGTTTCATTTCAAGTAGGAAAACAGAAGAAGGGGAACTTCCTTCTCTAAAACAGTCATCAGATACTTCCAGATGCAGCCTTAAAAAACAGAAGAAGGTTGTCCATTCCTTTCTTCTAATACTAAAGGAAGAATAAAATGAACAATACACCGAAACATCTGATAACAACAGTCTGGGGAAAGGAGCAGTCAGTACTGGGACAGGCACTTAAAATGATTGCAATTTAGCAACCTAGTACCAGGCTGTGTCTCTGGGGATTCACAGTCTATTTGCAGTTCTGCCACTTACCTACTGTGTGACCTCCAGCAAGTCCATTAATCTCCCTTTAACAGGTCGCCTCTGGCACTTCTCCTATCTTTTCTGTTAGATCACAATCTGTATTTTTCCCCCTCAGCCACTATCTCATGGAGCACACTTACAACAGTAAGTCCTGATTCTGCATGGGGCTTACTGTCACAGCTGCGGGGTACATGGCAGAACTAAGCAGTGACTGAGCCTTTGTAGAACAATGCTTTCAACATACGGATGTGCCACAACCAGCTACAAGCTTGCAGGCTGCACCTCATCTAAAGCTCTCTGCTTGCCTCAAATCAAAATGCACCATCTGTACAATGGGCTCTGAAACCCCCACCTGCCCTTGGGCAGTAATAAGGAAGGCTCAAACACAAGGGTGCTACAGCAGCTGCAAGCACCATTAGCAGTGAGACCACTCTCCATGTTCATAATGAAATCCCGTAAATCTCCTCCTGGTTCTGAGCAGCTGCTTGTCTGGTCATGGTGTGAAGCCACTTTGCCGCATGTGGCTGAGAAAGGTCAGGATGTGCACAAACACATGACACTACACTGTGATGTGCATGTGCACACTACAGCACGCAGACAAAGGGAAAGAAAAAGAGAACAGATCCTGCTCTCCCTTTCAGCACAGTAACGTGGTAACAGAGTTCTGGCTTTATGCCAGCATAACAGGGAACACAATTTGGCCACAAGGGATTCTGAATCAGGCAGCCTGAAACAAGAGATACATTGAGATTTTACAGAGTATGATGTTCAAGAGAGCCCTGAGTGTTTAGACTTTTAGAAAAATAAGGTTAAAGGAGGCTCCTCTGCTTTAGAGCTTAACTTTGAAATGATGCAGTCTACTTTTTTATGGCTTACACAAAAGGTATTACTGTCATAACAGCTTGTCTATAAAAATGCATTTACTCTTTACTTACGGCAAAAGCTTAACTTTGACTTCACCACAGTTCTCTTGGATTAAACATTCTGGAGAGGAAAGGATTTTTTTATTTTTTATTTTTTTCCCTTTAGAAATCTGTTTCACTCTGTATACAAGAATACAAGACAGGAGAATCATGATGGCTTTGAGGAGTTCCTCTTTTGGAAGAGATGCTACAAAGACAAATTTGGGATCCTTCCAAATAACAAATGAGCAGTATTAAATTGTGATTATTTGCTGAGATCACCCAGTGCTTCAGACTTGCAGTCACATCCAGCTGGCCTGAGCCTTGAGATCTCCGTGAACCTGTTGAGCAGCCCTTGCTCATGCAAGCAGCCCAAGGCTTGGCCCTAAGAAACTCAGGATGTACGAGCAATCTGTGTGCTGCCCCTGCCGACCTCAGTGTGGGCACATCAGCAAGGCAGCTCCCTGAATAATAAACAACACCTTGCAGCTCTTAATGCTGGCACCAGGCTATACCGAACCTGACTGAATTCTAGCCTTTTGTGGCAACTCAATAATACTTAAATATAATTAATTACTATTACTGTGTATGGGTGTGTGTGAGGGGGTGCTGTTTTGTTCTGAAGTCTACTTTTTCAAGGATTTGGAGAGAAATATAAAAACTGTAAGTAAAAACCAAGAGAACCCTCTTTGCTAATTGTGGGGCTGTTTCCAAGGCTCTTTTTTTCTAACCATGTGATCACAGTGTACAATGAACATTTTGGGTGAGCAAAACAGTAGCGACATTGTTGTGCCCCCATGAAAGCTGGCTGCTTCTGTCCAGTCACTTGTTTTCATTCTTATCAAGGAAAAAAAATGTAACAAGTATAGATGAGCTGTGGATAAGTAGGTAAGTTACTTGTTAGAGGAAAGGATTTTATTCCTACAGCATTGCTTCCTTTTGTCATTCCTATGTTCAGGAAGAGAAAGGGGGGAGATCCAAGGAACTAGATGCTAGTCAGCCTCACCTTGATCCCTGGGAAGGGGATGGAGCAAATAATCCTGGGAAACATTTCTAAACATATGAAGGACAAGAAGGTGACTGTGAGTAGACAGAGATTTATGAAGGGAAAATCATATTTACCCAGACTGATAGCCTTTTATGCCAAGATGGTTGAGGTGGACTTGAACGAGGGGAGAACAACAGACGGTGTTTGTGTTGACTTCAGTGAGGCTTTTGACACTGCCTCTCATAGATTCTCATAGACAAACAGAGGAAGAACAGACTAAATAAATGGATGGTGGAGTGGACTGATAACTAGATGAACTTCTGTGCTCAAAGGGTTGTGCTCAGCAGCACAACGTCCTGCTGGAAGCCAGAGCCTAGTGGTATACCCCAAGGGTCAGCACCACTTATCATCTTCATTAATGACATGGACAATGGGGCAAAGGGCACCCTCAGCAAGTTTGCAGCTAATACAAAACTGGGAGGAGTGGCTGATGCACCAGAAGTTGCGTTGCCATTCAGAGGTACCTGAACAGGCTGGGAAAGCGGGCTGGCAGAAACCTCACGAACGTCAACAAAGGGAAATGAAAAGTCCTGCATGTGGGAAGGAACAACCCCATGCACCAGTATGCACTGGGGCCAACCAGCTGGAAAGCAGCCTGGCAGAGTAAGACCGCGGACACCAACTTCAAGTCCACGATGCACCCTTGTGGCAAGGAGCACCAACAGCATTCTGGGCTGCATTAGAAGAAGCAGAATTAGAATTAGACCCTTCCTTTCTTCTCAGCATTAGTGAGACACATTTGTGAGGCATTAGTGAGGCATTAGTGAGACACATTTGCTGTGCTGGGTCCAGTTCTCAGTTCCCAAGGACAAGGAAGATAAGGACTTACTGGAGAGCATCTAGTGAAGGGTTGCAAGGATGATTTAAGGGACTGTAGCATCAGATACACAAAGAAAGAATGAGAGAGCTAGGACTGTTTAGCCTGAAGAAGGCTCAGAGGCATCTTATCAGTGTGTATAAAAACCTGATGGAAGAGTATAAAAAAGGTGCAGCCAGACTCTTCTGAGTTTTATCTATTCAAAGGACAATAGGCAATGCATACAACTTGAAATACAAGAGAAATAAAAGAAATCATTAAAAGATTTTTTAATTTTTTTTTTTTACATGAAGGTGGTTAAACACTGGAACAGGCTGCTGAGAGGGGCATTGGATTCTCTGTCCTTGGAGGTATTAAAGACGCAAATGGATATGGTCCTAAGCATCCTGTTCTAGCTGGCCATTCTTTGAGCAGAGGTTTGGGGACTAGATAATTTCCAGAAGTATCCGTCAACCCCAACAATTCTGTGATTCTACAGTCTTAACTTTGCAATTGCTCAGTGATTGTAAAGAAGAATCTCTCCCACACTGCTGCATGAGAGTGGTCCAGCTTAACAGCAATAGCAACAGCGACTTCCCTCTGGGATTTCATGGCATCTCTTGCTCTTCTCTCTCAGAAGGGAGCTTTCAACAGCATTGTGCTTGGTGGTTGTCTGTTTCATTATTTGGGAACTACCAGGAGGTTTCACTGGTGTTGGGTAGATTTTCTCATACAGAAAAGCTCTGCAGTGTTTCCTGATGATGGTCAGACTCTGAAATAGCCCAGTTATTTAACAGCTTCCTTCATCTTTCAGTGTGTTAATGGCTTAGGAACACTAGCATTTTTCTTACTAAAGGCCCTAAAGGTTTCCTCTATCCTTTACATCCCACCTATGTATTTACCCTGTCTTATTAAAACAGTAGCATTCTCCTTATTTGGAATATATTCAAGAGCATAAAAACACCATATGCTCTAGTAAGCTAGCTTATTTCAGCACAGGCTGCTGCCTTTAAGGAGGAAATGGAAATACCTGTCCTCCAAGAGATATGGAATGTATATTCACAAGTAATTGCCATTACCCCCAAATCAAAACAAAGCAAAACTACTTGTTTCTTCAAATCCAAACCACAGAATGTGGTGTGGGTTGTGTTTTTTTTTTTTTGATAAATCTAGTCAGTCTATATAAAAGCCTGTGATAAAAAAACAGATATGTGTACAAATAAATAAAAGTAATGCAAACAAATGTAGGACTTACGTATGATCCGTAATTCACTGCTAAGGTCTGCAAAGCCCATGGGAGACCTAGGCCAATTAAAATATCAAAAACATTGCTTCCAATGGAGTTGGACACAGCCATATCCCCCATACCTGCAAGCATGGAAACAATAGAAAATCAGACATGTCTCAGAAAGACCCTTAGGCCATCTTCTACACAATTCTACAACACAGGTATTTAGATCCTATAAAACAACAACAACACACCCCTGCTTTTTTGGGAAGCTTTGGAAGTTGGCAATGGTGCCAAAACTTGTTCCACATGGTCATTAAGAATCTGTTAGCTGCTTTGCAATAGCAACAAAATTCTTTTCCTCCTTTGAGCTTGTTTTAAAGTTCAGCCTCAGGGAAAGAGCTATGAAAGTTTTCACATCCAGGACACACCTTTGCTACCTAGAGAGGATAAAGACACACAGAAACAACTCAACAGTAGCCTGACATCTGTGTGACGAACATACCTTGCCTTGCTACGATAAGGCTTGCCATGCAGTCCGGCACACTGGTTCCAGCTGCCAAGAAAGTGATGCCCATTATCACATCTGGAATTCCCAGTGTGTAGCCAATGATTGTCACCTAAGGAGCAGAATTAAACTGTCAGGTGGTTTACAAAGCTTAAAATCAGAGGCCAGCTTGGCCTAATTCTGCAAGATGCTGTGAGACAATGTTTATTGCCCAGTGCAAACTGACACTTTCTCTAAAGAGAAGCAATGACAGGCTTTTTTTTTTTTTTTTTGGTATATTCATCATCTAGCAGAGGATGGCACTGACCTGCTACGTACTCTCTTTGATTAGGTGACTAGGTGCTTTACACCTTTCATCCACAATTTTCCTAACGCTAACCTGGAGAAGAGGCTATATAGTGGGCAACTACCCTGTGTAACAGTCTCCTGATCTTGTCTGAAGCTCACTGACATTATTACATACAAATAATAGCTAAGATGACACCAAAACAACCCCAAGGTTCATTACATTATGAAAACGGTATATACAAAAACATATACCCAAGCCACTGCCAAAAAATTCCTATTGGCAGAGAGGAGATACCTTTAATTTCCTTTGTTCCTTTGCAACGGAGTCTATGACAGATTAGCACTCTTTGATCTGACCCACATTTTAAAAATTTTGGATGCTTTTGTTTAATGATACCACATTTTCTATTAGCCATGTTTAATTGCACAGCAGAAAGAGAAAAGCTTAATCACAGATAATGTTTACTCTTCTGAACATGCATACTTCAAGAAATGTGAACCATATGTTAGAAGCAGAACAGTGACCCTGTGGGTTCTGGTATTTCAGCTATGGAAAGCAGGGATAGCTTTTTCTTGAAAAACATCTCATCCTCACAGATGAAAAGCAGAAGAAAGCATTTAACTTTCTATTTACTGTCCAGGGTAGCACGGGTTATTGAAAACAAAACCAAATAAACTCTCTTCTGTAACCGGTTTGATTAGTTCCTAGGGAAAACCCTGGCGTTCATTTTTGCACTTAGTACAAGAATGAATTGTGAAGGCAGAGGAAAAGTTTTATTGTTTCCCTCCTCCCAGTGGGAAAGCTGTGGCCACTGCTTTAGTGAGGTATCTCCATACTCCTCAGGTCCCACGCTGAGACAGATCGTGAGTTGTGCACTCCATCACAAGAGCAGCAGCCCAAATCCAGGCTTCCCTTTCTTTCCTGATGCCAGTGCCCCACCATTGTCTAATTCTTCTTAAGAGTACAGACCACCTAATTTCTCTAAGCTGACAAAAATCAATTATGTCGCCTTTCTCAGGCTGTGCTTTCTGCTTTACTGGGTACATACCATCCACACCATCATGTACGAGAAAGCTGCAATCCAGAGGGTAGAAGAAGCAAAGGTAACCATGAACCATTTTTCCAAGTGGGGTTTGTTACAGTTGGGCACTGTGAAATACAGGACAAAACTCAGTGGCCATGTGAAGAGCCATTTCAAGACTTCTATTTTGCCAGCTGTAAAACAAAAATGTGAAAGAATCATGATTCTAGCCTGTTTTAGTTAATTGTAACAAACAAGAAGCCAGAGCTGCCTCAACCCAAGGTCCAATCAAACAGATAATGACATTTCATGTTTAGAAGACCACAGCATGAGATCAAAGATGGGAGATAGGAGGGTAAAGAAGGGCACAAGGAAGGATTATGCAGTGCATGCCCATGAAATCCAGTGAGTGTGATAGGCCATGGGTCAGAACAAACCTGCTACACTTTCTGTTTAAAGTTCTTACAGGTGCCACATAAGAACCAAGTTCTAGAAAGAGATACGATCCATCTTCAACTACTAAATAGGAAGGTACAGAAAAGATGGAACCAGGCCCTTCTTATGAGTGTACAAGGAAATAGTGAGAGGCAACGGACCCAACTTGCAACAAGGGAAATTCTGAATAGTTACTACCATAGTAGTACTACTGAGATAGGAGCACACCTTATTTCCCAGCAAAGATAAAGCCTAGGCTGAGATGCATCTGACCTGTTTTCAGGCAACTTGCCAGTGGCCCCACCGTCCTTGGCTTCCTCTGCAGCCAGCGGGGAGAGATGGTCCTCTCCAGAGGGTGACATCGATTTTGGGTCAGAAACCCCCTGGCAGAGGTTGCTGCCTCTCACCGCTGACTGCAGCAGCAGCACTGGACAACTGCAGGGCCAACACATAAGCTGCGACCAAGGTACACCTGAGCCCAGCGGTCTGCATCCTGAGAAGTTCCTGCTACTTTCCAATTCATCTGTTACCTGTGACCAGGAACTAAACTGCAAGGTGAAGGCTGATGGGAGCTGTCACAGAGACACTTCTACCCCAACATGCGCCTGTAATGTTTTCTGGCACAGTCAAAGCGAGTGTTGCTTTCTGGAACAACACAACACATGAGCTTCTTACTGGGTAGGTCAAAAGGTGTGTATGGCCCTTCATGGTCATCATCGTCATCATCTTCGTCCTCTTCCTCATCATTTTCATTGTTCTCATTATCCTCATTCTCATTTTCTGTTTCAGTGCCAGCCTCAGCCATGTCCTCCTCTCGCCGTGTGCTGTTCATGCCTCGCTCGGCTGAGTTGCTTGGGCCTGTTCCATTCTCTACCACATGCTTGATTGGTATTTTGATTGCTACTTCTGATTCACCATTGGTGTAAGTCCTGCTGTTTATCAGTCTTTGTCTCTGTAGATACAGGAAAAAAATCTCACTCAAAGACAGATTCTTTTTCATTAATTTATTTATTTATTTAAAGAGAAAGAAACAGAGAGATGTGCAGAGTTTTTTAAAAATTGGTTTTAAAAGGGATGAATTTTGATCACACGTAATGAAATGGTTACTTGAAGAAAAATCTCACACAGATACAACTTTTAGAAGAGAAGGAGCAGCAGATGTAGAATTGACTACAGGTGTACAACAAGACCAGGGTCAGATTCAGTGCAGTACTATGTTACAAAATAAGTGTAAGTGATGCTAACATCAGATCAATGCTGGGGACATCTGCAGTGAGCAACAGGTAGCATAACCACATAACAACCACATAACTTTCCTAGAATCTCCACGTGTACAGATATCAAAGGATGATTTAATCATTGTCAGAAGGATGAAATCTAGAAAAATGCTATCAGGGATCCAGAAAGCTACTGAGGTCCATTTTGACCTGAACAGTGTCAGAGGAAAGGGAAAATAAAGAATGAGAAAGAGAGAGAAAGTGGGGGAAAAAGATAACAGACATACCTCATTGATTAGCATGCGGCTAGCCATGGAGAGACGTGTTTTTGGGGGAAAGTGGCTGGTTATCATGATCCGGAGCCCAGCCTCAGAAAATGAAAGCTGGTGTGGGTAAGCAGACAGCAGCTCATCCACCATGATCACCGAGGCTTTACGGTGGAAATTCCCTGCAGCCAAGAAATGAACAGAAGCTGAGGTCTTTGTTCACCACCAGCCTCTCTCTCTACCCTATGTGGCTCTTGGCAGAATAAATCTGCGGGTTCCAGAGGTCCTTTCTAAGAACCATTTCTTTAGCTACTGCCATAGCTGTAGCTTCTACTGCCTCCTCTAATTTTAATTTCTGTCTTTACATGGCAGGTTTTATAAATAAATCACCAACATGGTACCACCATGCATGATGTTACTAGAAAAGTAAATCTACTCTGCACAGTTCGTCATAGGCTTCTGTGAAGTGGATTGTTGCTTCCACAACATTGAGGTGGAGGTGGTGCTGCAGTAAGGCTGCATTAATTCCACTATTAAAGTCTGCACTTGTGCAAGGATATTGGCCTCATCCACCACTGACTGTACACTGGGTAAGAAAACTGTCACTGTGTTCTTGCAGAGTACCAGTGTAAATAAAAGCAGGGTCCTGCATCCCTGCTCGCAGTTCATTTCTTAGAGCTGTCATCAAATCTGGCAGCAAACACAGGTGCCAGTCCGTGGGGTGCAACCCACAGCATGAGAGCAAAGAGCAGACCTCTGAAATGCACTCCAGCTGGGGCACAGCGCCAGCATCTGCCACCTCTGTGTGACAGGCCCAGACTCCTTGGGTTGTAAATCCTGGGCCAGGACTGGGACTCAGCAGCAGGGAAACCCAAGATCTTCCCCGCACAACTGTGCTCAGCACTGGCAAGTGTTTGATGGTGTCAAACACTTGGTGATTTGTCACTTGGATGGTGATTGCTTATCACCACCTGTTAGTCTTAGAGCAGAGTATCTCCTCAGCCTCAGTGCCACTTTCTTTTTCTGAGGAGGTTTCCATGGATGGTAACAGACATGTGGGGCCACCTATATTCATAAAAACAAAAATAGCCAGATAGCTTTTCCTTATGACTTTATCACACTGGCATGTCCTATGTGGTACAGAAACCCTTCTACTTGATTCTTTTTGTCCTCTGTTCAGAAAATTAGGAGCTCAGAAAGCAAACAGTACTAGTGGAAACCCTCAACACTCCAGCCTGCTGAAATCAGGGCTGTTTGCAACCCCTTGCTACTGCTGGTGTGCACAGCAGCACCACCCGCCTATCTGAGCCTGGTGGCCTGCTGCCAAGTAAACACAGGAACAATCCGCAAGAAAATGAAGCAATTCTTTGGTCTTCCTTCCTCAGCCAGTTTGAGTAAACACAAATGTTCAAAACAAAAATTTACCAGCAGCTGAGCAAAGAAACACTCTGGTAAGATTTAAACAAAATCCCACAATCAGAAATGCCTCATTTGTGTGTGATCCTGAGGTCACTGGGTAAACCCGAGTTTATGCTTCTGTTTTATCAGTCTAGCTCTACTGGTACAGTGCAGCTTTGCTGTTGAGACCCCAAGACTACAGACTGCCATTCCAGTAAGAGCAGCTTCCCCAAACCACAGTACACCACACTCACAGAAGCTTTCCCTCCGCTCAGCAACAGGGCAGTAACATGATAGCTGGCATCTGGTAGACTCACCAAAGGGTTTCAGGTCAGCAAGAAAAAACATCTACATTTCATGCTTACTGTATATGGACTGTATCTTTCAATCACTGTTCATGGGAAAACAGCTATTTTTGTTAGTTTTTTTGAGTCCAGCAGAACAAAAAGGGCAGCTCATCTGCACTCAGAGACCAGGACTGCTTTAGACAAGAAAACAGCTCCTTCCCAAGTGAAACCAGCGACACAGGGCAGGGGCAGCTGTTATTGCTGAGAATAGGTGCAGAAAAATCCCAGGCAGTTACTGCACATGCTTGTTGCTGGTTGCATAGACAAAGTATGACTTAGTATCCTCTGTACATGCAGTTTAACCCATGCTCACCAATGCATACACAGAGCTACTGCACCTGAGCTATGGAGTGGGTGATTTTTTAAGCTAAGGACACAAAATATTTTTTTTAATGTGATCACAACTGAATTCAAGTGGAAGAGGATTTCAGACAACGTGAAATCATCCACTTAATAGATCATTTATATGGAAAAGTCGTGCAAGTTCAAGGCACCATGCACATTAAAAAGCATGTTATCTGGACCAACATAGATTTCCCTTCCCCCCTGAGGAGGCACGCACCCTAGTTTAAATACGGCCTTTTTTCCTGTTCAGTTTATGTTGCTTTGGAATGAAACTAAATTTATTGATGATGCCAAATGTGAACGAACATCTTCAGTCAAGAATAACCACCTCCACAGGAGGACTTGCACTGGTGTGGCTGGACAGTCTAAATAAGAAGCTTCTGTGCAAGTCAGGCTCGAAGCTGAGGGGGTGCTTTCAGCCAGGTACTTGTCCAGCAGCAACAATTACCCCAAGGAGGCCTGAGCTGCCTCCGCTGCCAAGGATGCAGTGGCTGGGGTCACTGTTTGCTCCCAGGCACAAGAGCCATGGCCATCCGGTGGAGCTTACGAAGGGCCACCTCCCTGCCTATGTCAGTGCTGATCAGACAAGACCAGCCCACACCACAGGACCAGCAGACAAATTTGTAAACATTCTGAACGATGCAAGCAAGTGGGGTGACTTACTGGAACAGTTACCTTTCTTTAGTAACACCACTGTAGCATCACAGTTGCTGTTATCATCCATTTCTGTGTTGTTTGCTAATCCATTCACCATATTTGCAGCATTTTTCGTCTTCCTTTCAAAACAGTGATGTATGGTAGAGTTGTACCTGCACAAATGAAACAAACTCTAGATGTACCTTTTTGCTGCTTCTTTGTGGATTTCTTGACACTGCCTTTCCTACACTCAGATCCTGGTTTTAAGGAAATCTAGGTATAACATGCCACAAATCTAACTGAACTGAATGCAGTGCAACCTCTCTGATTTATCATATTTCAAAGCCTTGTGGGCACAATCTCTAATACTGTGCTTTTTTATAAGTAGGCAATATTCCCATAGCAAATAATGATTATACATCATTGTGCTTTTTTTTTTTTTTTTTTTAATCACAGTCACTCCTGAGTATGAGTGCTATGAGTGCTATTTTACCCGTGGAGGCATACTAGAGAAACACAAGACCACCTGCTAAATTCTGGTCTCAACTTTGAATATTTTTTTTTAATCTGTTTCTTATCATGTTTTGAGTAGCCAGGTGCTGACACAAACATGAGCTAGGGATCTTCCCACAAGACTCAAAGGCAAGGGTGGACCACTGTGAGCTCCTGGCCAGGGTCCCTAACCAGGCTGACAACCTCGCCAGCTCTCTCCAGACACATCTGAAACATCTGTTCAAACTACAGCATCACTTTTGGGAAAACAAAACAAAACAGAACAAAAACAAAAAACAAACAAACAAAAACAGAAAAAAAAAACAATTCTAGATTCAACAGTAAAATTACCTGCTTTGCTGGCCAGTGAATTGTTGCAAGGGTGAACTTACTCCCCACATTAATTAAGTTTCTAATTACTAGAAGTGAGATGAATTCTGACTTTGTTCCCTTTAATCCAGCCTGACGGCTTTGCTGTTCTGAGAATTGCTCTCATAATATTTACTCTGTTCATCATTTCAAAACAAATCTCTACTCTTACTTGTTGAGACAAGACCACTGGTGTGTTTGGCAGCTGGTAGGTTTTGTTTAATGTTCCAGTTTAAATCTGGGTTTCTTTTCCACTGGCTTTTAAAAACAAGGCAGGAGGAGGGGAACCAAACAGCAGAACAGACTTCCCTAGCATCAACTTATGTGAAAGCAGCTACACAGGACAGATGCTCGAAAAATCAGTGTGGGTTGTGCTTCAGTTTTATCACAGGTGTCAAAGGAAGGAATAATGAATCACTGTGGGGTTTTGTGCCCCAAAAAAAAAGTACAGGGGAATTTTCCACACGTTTGTTTCTGAGCAGGGGTGCTAAAGCAAAGAATGAAGAGTTTGTTTTGGTGGGAGTCGGGGATGGATTCAGGCCTCTGCTCTGCCACAGGCTCACTGTGTTAGCCTTGGTCAGTTCACACAGGGTGAGATCCAGACAGCATCATCTACCTGTAGATGTCTGATACTTTGAGCTGTACTATGGGGATAAGCAGCCCCTCCCTGCCTCATCAGGATCCATGACAAATAGATACATGACAGGGCAAGATGCTTTGTCCCCTGCTGCTGGAGGTGCTGTTGGCATGCAAGCTGAGCAGTGCAACAGAAGCCCTGCCTACAGCATGCTCTAACCGCCTTTGCAGCCTCTGCAAAAGCACCGGAGCTGGGAACCTTCCAATCTAAACAAGCCAGGGATGCATTTGACTTACTTCATAATAACGATGTAGATGGCATACATCAGCACCAAGACTAAGGACTCCCACCTGCAAATAAAAGTGACACAGAAAGTGCATCAGAGCAGGGCCCAGTGCCCGCTCCCATCACGCCACAGGCACGCAGAAAAGCTCGACCCTCCCGGCACATCTAAATGCCACCCTGGAAGAGGAGATGGGTGAAGAAACAGCTCGCGTGCCTGAACGCCTGTGTTGTTGCTTTAACTTCTGCTCTGGTTTTACTTGGCCAGATCAGTCTGCCAGCTAGAACAGATGACTGAAACCAAGAGTTCTGAGAACAAGTGTGCATCCAAGGAAGATCGACACTTCTGTAAGGACAACACGTGTGGGACTGTAGCAGAGGGAGGGCAGAGGTTGTCCTGCTCAGCAGGCGTGAAGCAGGCTGTGGGGGCCTTCTGAGCATGCTAAAGCGCTCTGGTCGTGATGAGATGACCTGAAGAAGGGCTGGCTGCTCTTTACTGCTGCTGCACAACCACGGAGCAGGCAGCAGGTAGCAGTTTAAACAACCCATCAGACAGTGATGGTTTCTTCTGCTGCTTCTACATCAAACTAAAGAAATTTGTGTAAAAAAAAATAGATTATGACTTTACACTTGTTCCTGGCCAACGTGGTTTTTTTTTTCTGTCCTTTTTCATTGACCAAAATGCTGTATTCTGCATAGATCACTATGGCAAACTGCTAGTCCTTGTGGAAATAATCCATTATCACACTGCCATGTACTAAAACTCATGGGTTACTTTCTTTTTAATGATTTTGAAACATTGCACTAACCATACCAATATCTCATTCCTGACAGTTCACCACAGCTTCCTCATTAATGTGTTTTGAGTAGAAGGACAGTCAAACACAATTGGGCCTCAAGTCAATTTTAGTTAAACAAAACAAAACAAAGAAAAAACATTGCAAAACTCAGTGTTTCAGAAATCCCCCTCTGAAATTAAACATAAATCCCCCAGTGAGAAGGAGTTTAAGAAAACACACAACACAAGAAGCCTGACTCCCCCTAGTGCTTGTAATCTAAATAATGCGGTCTGTGAGTGAAATCAAAGCTACCACTCACTATCCAAGCCCTAAGATGTGCTGAAAATACAACGATCTAAGCAAAACTTTTGATTCCCTCCTTCTCATGAACCCTGTTTATTGCAGCTTTTGTGGGGTAAACAGGAAAATGAACAAGAAAGAAATGGGATCCACAGCTGGATGTACTTACCAAGAAACTTTTTCATCATAAATAAACTGTGGAGGAAAGATTTTAAAAGAGGCATGTTAGACAAGAAATGTGACAGCGTGCATCAGAGCTGAAAACAGCCCACCACCTGAACAAAGGGTATGGGGTACAGAGCAACCCAGGGCCTGGGCAACGGGATTAGGATCTGGTCTGTTTTCCTCTGAACATTTCAGCTCCCAGTTTCTCCCCCCTAGAAAAGCAGGGTGGTACTTCTTTCCAAATACCACGGGGTCCTGCAGAACTGGCACTGTTGCAGCACTGAGCAGAAGTGCTTACAGAGAAAACAGAGGTGACCTGGAGGAGGGGCAGCATCAGCTGGTCTCGACAGATACTGCCTCTCCTTTTGAGCTGCTCTTAGGTGGCAACCGGGCAGCAAACACACAGATTTACAGCCACTTCTACAGCCGGTGTGTATGACAGGTGCTCCAAAAAAAAAATCGGGCGAAAACTGGCCATGGAACATGATTTCCTAAGAGCTAAGCTATCACCACAGGAGCTGGATTTAACTGCTGTTATAGTCATTTTAGTACATCTGCAGACCAGTGTTGAAGCCTCCCTCATGATGCTGTGCAAACCTCTTCAGGAAAGAAATGTGTCTTTCTCCTGCATATATAAGATGCTGTGTGCTGGGGAAAAAACAATTCTGCGGCAGAGAAGTGCAGGGGTATTTGCCCATCTTCGCTTGTCTCCAGTGTTTGAGTAGGCAGGTGTTAGGAGCTCACCGGTAGATGGCTGCAGTGTTCCACGGCTGGGTACTCTCCCAGCATACACCCATCACCACCAGCATCTAGGAGGTCCCCTGGGAGGACAGGGGACTTCCATGGTTGCCTTGCCGGTAGCACCCCTCTCTGCTTCCCCTTCCAGCTCAAGCGGACACCTGCGTGAGAGCTGCTCCTGCTGCCAGTCCCAGAGCCAGGGACACCCAGCCTGGCTCGCCCGACATGTGGGGAGGCCACGGTGGGGAGGCCGGGATGCCCGGCGGGCAGGACAGAGGCAAGGAGCAGCCGGGCAGTGCCAGGATACCTGCTGCTTGCCACTTGGTCCTGCCGAAGCACCTTTGCCTGCCTGAAGAGGTGGGAAGGCTGTATTTCCACTAGAAAAACACATCTGTGGAAGCGGCACCAGGGAACACCAAGGAAAAGGAAATGAGCTTCTGGAAGTATGGTGAAACACTTCCCTTAAGCTACAGGGCTTGTAAACAGCAACTCCTGTTTGACAGCACACACCAAACAATAGCTGTATTTGTTACTGGAAAAACGACAGCAAAACATTATGCATGTTATGTCACAGTGCCCAGTCACCATGATCCAACCTGACAACAGCTATTTTAGGTTACAGCATTTTGGTGTGATAGGACACAAAAGTGTGTTGACCTCTGTGATTAAAAATAGCACCGATCACACTTTTTTCACAAATGACAATGATCACGTCCCTTCAAGTTAAGAAACAGTGGGATCTTTATCCTTTTGAGGGAAATAAGGAGTAACAGTTTTGCCAAGATCTAAAAGAAGGCAAGGCTACTTTGTAATATAACAAAAATCATACTGCTAACTCATCATGAGGTAGATGTGATAAGCAGAGTTTATCTACTTCTAATCTCTGTGATTTAGAGTTCACTCATTCTTTTCAACTAGCATGGAGCACCAAACAGGTGAGTTTGCTGCTTTGCCATTTATTACTGCAGCACTGCAATTCCTTTGCTGGTGGAAATGGAAGGAAACAAACTCACATGGATTTACCCAGCAGAATGTTAAACCGTTGAATCTCAATGTTGGCAGGGATGTATTTATTTCCCCTCAGGTATATTTCTGGTTAGCTTAGACACCCATGGAGCGCAACTCATATTAGAGCACCACAAGTTGCTGTTGAAAGTAATATGTGAGCAACCTTCTACAAGCAGTATCACTGCTCACGTAAGACAACTGTATTTTGGCTGCAGCAAAGTCTCAATGCCCTGGCACGGTAAATTATCCCTATATAGAAAAGCATTTAAGTGCCTCCTAAAATTTAAGGCCCATACAAGTCTAACAAGTGTTAGACTGTAAGCGAAGTCCCACTGCAAAGAATGGTCACTGTAAGCAAAGGGCAGGTTTGAGACCACCTCATGAAACTGAACAGCTACAAGCCTATGGGGCCTGATGAGATGCGTCCCAGGGTCTTGAAGGAACTGAGTTGCCAAGCCTCTCTCCATCATACTTGAAAAGTCCTGGCAGTCAGGTAAAGTCCCTGGTGACTGGAAAAAAGGAATCATCACTCCCATTTTTAAAAAGGGTAGAAAGGAGGACCCAGGGAACTACAGACTGGTGAGCCTCATGTGAGATGTGAGGACAGAATGGGAGAAGAGTTCATTAAGAACAGCCCTGCAGAGAAGGACTTGGGGGTTCTGGTGGACGAAAAGCTTGACATGAGGCAGCAGTGCACACTAGAAGCCCAGAAGGGCAACTGCATCCTGGGCTGCATCAAGAGAGGAGTGGTCAGCAGGTGAAGAGAGGTGATTGTGCCCCTCTGCTCTGCCCTTGTGAGGCCCCTCCTGGAGTACTGCATCCAGGTCTGGGGCCCCCAGCACAAGAAGGATGTGGGGCTGTTAGAATGGGTCCAGGGGAGGGGCCAGAAAGATGATAGGAGGGCTGGGGAACCTTTCCTATTAAGAAAGACTGAGAGAGCTGGGGCTGTTCTGCCTGCAGAAGAGAGGGCTCTGGGGAGACCTCATTGCAGCCTTTCAGTACTTAATGGGAGCTGATTAAAAATATAGTGACTTTTTACATGGGCAGACAGTGAGAGGAAAAGGAGGAATGGTTTTAAACTAAAAGAGGGGAGATTTAGATTAGCTGTTAGGAAGAAATTCTTTACTCAGAGGATGGTGAGGCACTGGAACGGGCTGCCCAGAGAAGCTGTGGATGTTCCATCTCTGGAGGTGTTCAAGGCCAGGCTGGAAGAGGCCCTGGGCAACCTGATATAGTGGGTGGCATCCCTGCCTGTGGCAGGGGGTTGGAACTAGGTGATCTTTAAGGTCCCTTCCAACCCAAGCCGTTCTATGATTCTATGAAATGAGAAAAATGAGTGAAAGTTGTGCTACACTCTGCTGTGAGCCAGCAGCATGTCTCCTAGTGGAGACATCAGGGCCTGGAGAGTCAGTATTTGAATAACAATGTGTTGCCACCTAAATTTGATTCTACCTTGAAAGGACATATAAGATCTGAGCTACTGCAAAGCCAGGGGTCCTTGAGTGAATGACGGGGAAGAGAGAAAAATTCTTAAACTGAAGCAGTGTTTAGACTCTGAAAGGAAAAATCCGCATTTGCCATCAATTGGGGAACAATACTGCATACAGTAGGGGTGGTATATCAGTCGAGTCTTTAACCATACAAAATGTTTTCCCTTCCTCTCATTTTACTCTGTTTTTCTTTAACAGGTGTTTAAAGGACACATGCAATGACTTCTGTTGAGTACCAGTGAAGAGATGTGGGGACCATTCTGCATCTCCCAAGCCACAGCTGGCCATGAAGTGCTCTAACATCCAAATAAGAGTTCTGGCAATACCTCCAAGTCTCAAATTGCACAGTCCTGTCCTGGCTGCATGAAGGACTTTGAATCTCACAGTGTAAGATGAGCACAAGAGTGGGCACACATCTGGAGAGAAATCCGAGGCTTAAGAAAAAAATAACAGTACTCTGATATAATGGGGTACAGTTCCATGAGAAAAGGATTTCTGCGGTTTTGTAACTATGAAGAACACCTCACACCGAAATAAACTATAGGAGAAAAGTTTTAAGGATAACAGAGACGGGTGTTCAATGAATAGTATAACTTACTCATTACGTAGGATATGTAGCTAAGAATTTCAGGGACGCACTGGACATGATAAAGAATGGTTCTCAGTGTCCTGAAGCAGCTGACAGCCATGAGGATGAACCAGATACAAAGAAAAAAATCTGCCCTGCTTTAAGAACTTAAAAGCCAATGACAGGTTCAACAACAGATTTTTAACTCACCTGCACGCACTATATGATGCACCCAACACAGACAACAAGAGGCTAAATAAATGCCAGGTAGCTGCCCACATCTGTGCTTCCCTTGGAGTAAACTAAGAGAATACCTGCTAGATGTCTTTATGCTCGTGCACTGTAATTTATTACAATTGGTAGGTGTGGTTGAGTTTATTGGTTAGGAACACTTTTTGGTATGATGCTACTTGCCAAGCTGTCAAAGCAAAAAAAAAAAAAAGTGTTTTGTTTTGCAGCCCATTACTAACAATTATGTAGCTTTTATTCTAGCAACCATATTGATGCATGCATTAGATTGAAGACAAGTTACTTTTCATCGGGTGCAAAACGGCTGACCTTGCAGTAAGCAGAATAAAAGTACAAGCAGGTTAAGGCAAACCCTCTGAGATTAAAGACAGATATAGGCCTTAGTACCTACAGAATACATACGTGGCACACATACATGATGAGTGAAGGCAAAACAAAGCACACTGTTAAAACTGTGACTAAGAAACATTGCATGAACTTCAGGAATGCAAAGTGTCCATCTTCTGACTCTAAAATTCCCTTCTTCTTGTTTACATAGGGAAGTTAACTTCACAAAATCACTTTCTTTCTTAGGGAATGTATGGCCCTAGACTACATGCCCAAACAAATAAACAACAAAGAAAAGTAGTAACTGTTAACAAGAAAGTCGATTTTTGCACTTCCTACTTTGGTATTTATTGCAAAGGTAATGCTAAACTCATGGCACTGTCTTGTACATGCATTTTTCATTGTATAGCCCAGCTTTCAGAGTTGCAGGGTATTTACTGAACTTGGCGGAAGCTGAAATCAGAGTAGCACTATGAGTTACTGGAACTGTAGCCTTCATTACAGGATTTGCTGTTAGCATGCACTGTACAAGACCTTGTCCCCAGTTACATATTAATGTTTTGTAGTTGTTGAGGATCTCTGTCCTCTGGGCACAAACGCTGCCTCCTTACAGGTCAGTTAGATATGTCTTGCAGCAGAGCCAGAAGGAAGTTGTGAGGGTCACTGCCTGCAGAGGACAGAGCAACACATCTTCTTCAGTGGGACTGCAGCATGCGTTTTCAGCTCTGCGGCCCACCACTGTACTAGGACTGGGACACGCTTCCCCCAGCTGTTGCTGCAGCCTCTATGGACATTTCTCCATCTCTTACGCTTGGTCCATGCTTTTCTACAGAATGAGAGAGACCACAAGTACATTTTTCCATAAGAAGATGTCCTGGTTCCAGTTAGGACAGAGTTAAGTAGCTCATAGTAGCTGGTAGGGTGCTATGTTTTGGATTAGGATGAGAAGAGCGCTGATAACATGCTGATGTTTTAATTGTTGCAGAGCAGTGTTTACACCAGGCCAAGGACTTTTCGGCTTCTTGCTCTGTCCTGCCAGCGAGCAGGCTGGGGGTGCAGCAGGAGCTGGGAGGGGACAGACCCAGGACAGATGACCCAAACTGGCCAAAGGGGTATTCCATACCATCTGACGTCATGCTAAACAATATATAGGGGTGGCTGGCCGGGGTGGGGGGGCCGGCTGCTCGGGAATAGGCTGGGCATCGGTCAGCGGGTGGTGAGCAATTGCATTGTGCATCACTTGTTTTCTTACACATTATTATTGTTAATACTATTACCATTATCACTATTATTATTATTATTGTTATTATTATTTTCCTGTCTTAATAAACTGTCTTTATCTCAACTCACAGGCTTCACTTTCCCGTTTCTCTCCCCCATCCCAGAGAGGGAGGGGGGAGGGTGAGCGAACGGCTGTGTGGTGTTTAGCTGCCAGCCGGGTTAAACCACAACAGTCTTTTTGGCGCCCAACGTGGGGCCCGAAGGGTTGAGATATCGACAAATCTGACCAGAGTGTGTTAAACTAAAATTGGTATAAGTATTGGACCTGCTTAATAGTTGCTAGTCACGATGTTGATTGCCTTAATCTCCAGTCTGCTGTACCTGTATTCCAAATTGAGTTTTATGGTGCGTTACTTTCTGTATGTGCTCCCTGTTGCACTGTTTATCCTTTCCGGGCCCTGGTTTAAGATTGTTATGGTACTGTGCGGTGTAGCAATGGCTTATGAAATGATGAGATATCTGGTCATGACTTTAACCTGGTATTTGTACTCAGCACTGACATCGACTCTATACTTTGGAACCCATATCTCGGAAACTATTAGCAATTACACCTATTGCCTGTTTTCGTTAGGGAGCCAATCTGTGAAGGGGACAGGGGAAGACATGTTTCCCTACCTGTTCACTCTCCCTTTCTCCTTCACCACCACCCTCTTATCCCCCGAGTTAGTTACGGTGGTTCTCCGAGATGTTGAATATCCTTGGGATACTCAGACCAGCCTGCTCTTGTTGTTATGTCTCCTGAATGCGCTTCAGATTTTGTGGAGGGTTAAACAACTACTTAGGAATATCATCCGGAGATCTGTCTTGAGGCGGGATAGTTGCGAGTGGCAGGGAGTGTGGGAGGATATGGGCAGGTTTCTAGAGCAGTGGTCACCTCCAGTGTTTTGGACATTCACCCCTGAACAACTGCAAAATCCTAAAAAGCTGGCAGAATGCTTGAAAAAAAGGTGTCATGACTCTGGCAGTTCCAAAGTGACACAAATCACTGTAGCGTGCTGGGGTCTGGCTTGTGCCTATCGAGCTGCAATTGATGCTACTAGCAACCTAGCTCCAGCTCCTGTAGCCGTTCCAGCTGCAGCTCCTGCAGCCACTCCAGCTGCAGCTCCTGCAGCCGCTCCAGCTGCAGCTCCTGCAGCCGCTCCAGCTCCAGCTCCTGCAGCCGCTCCAGCTCCAGCTCCTGCAGCCGCTCCAGCTCCTGCAGCCGCTCCAGCTCCTGCAGCCGTTCCGGCTCCTGCAGCCGCTCCAGCTCCAGCCCCTGCAGCCACTCCAGCTCCAGCTCCTGCAGCCGCTCCAGCTCCTGCAGCCGCTCCAGCTCCAGCCCCTGCAGCCGCTCCAGCTCCAGCCCCTGCAGCCGCTCCAGCTCCTGCAGCTGCCCCAGCTCCTGCAGCTGCTCCCACTCCTGTGGCTGGGTCAGAGAAACGAGCTGTAGCAGTGCAAGTTGACCCCGCAGAGGGTATTCCAACCCCTGTGGCAGACCCTGCGTCTGGGTCAGAGAAACGAGCTGTAGCAGTGCAAGTTGACCCCGCAGAGGGTATTCCAACCCCTGTGGCAGACCCTGTGGCTGGGTCAGAGAAACGAGCTGTAGCAGTGCAAGTTGCCCCTGTAGACAAGGTGAAAAAATGGTATAGAGGCTCAGGTCGTTTAAAACGCAGACAGTCTTCTGCTAAGTCTGGGCGTAGTGAAGACGAGGCTGGGCCATCAAAGGTGCAGGAGACTGAAGATGAGGATGAGGATGGCGAAAAATCAACAGTAACTACCCGGACTCCATACCAGCCATCAAAGGTGCAGGAGACTGAAGATGAGGATGAGGATGTCGGAAAATCAACAGTAACTACCCGGACTCTACACCGGCCATCAAAGGTGCAGAAGACTGAAGATGAGGATGAGGATGTCGAAAAATCAACAGTAATTACCCGGACTCTATACCAGCGTGAGCTACGAGATGTGCGAAAAGATTTTGGTCGCTGTATAGGCGAGCAGCTTGTCACCTGGCTGCTCCGGTGCTGGGACACGGGAGCCAATTATGTGGAGTTGGAGGGCAAGGAAGCCAGGCGGCTGGGATCCCTTGCTAGGGACGCATGCATTGACAAAGCAATTGGAGATGGAGCACAATCTCGCAGCCTCTGGAGGCGTCTCCTGTCAGCTGTGAAGGAAAGGTATCTCTTCAAGGAAGAACTTGTATGTTTACCAAGCAAATGGACCACCATGGAGAAGGGAATTCAGTACCTGAGGGAATTGGCCGTACGGGAAGTAATTTATAAGGACCTAGACGACGCACAAACATCCGCAGATCCAGATGCAGTCCGGTGTACACTACCCATGTGGCGGAAGTTTGTACAGAGTGCCCCATCATCATATGCCAGCTCATTGGCAATGCTAGCCTGGAAAACGGAGGAGAATCCCACAGTGAATGAAGTGACTAAAATACTCCGGCAGTACGAAGGAAATCTCTCCTCTTCCCTAAAGGCCTGTGTCTCAGCTGTGGAGAAACTCTCTGAAGAGGTCCACCAACTTAAAGAGAATTTATCTTCCCCTCCACCTGAACGAACCAGTGTCCACCAGCTAAAAGAGAATGCTTTAGAGAAACTTTCTGAAAAGATCCACCAACTTGAAGAAAGATTATCTTCCCCTTCACCTGAACGAACCAGTGTCCACCAGCTAAAAGAGAATGCTTTGGAGAAACTTTCTGAAAAGATCCACCAACTTGAAGAAAGATTATCTTCCCCTTCACCTGAACGAACCAGTGTCCACCAGCTAAAAGAGAATGCTTTGGAGAAACTTTCTGAAAAGATCCACCAACTTGAAGAAAGATTATCTTCCCCTTCACCTGAACGAACCAGTGTCCACCAGCTAAAAGAGAATACCTTGGAGAAACTTTCTGAAGAGATCCACCAACTTAAAGAGAGTTTATTTTCCTCCCCACCTGTACAAACCAGTGTCTCAGCTATTAGGGGTAAACGTTCATCTATGCAAGGAAGACAATATGGTGGGCACACACACCGCGCCACCCTGTGGTTTTACCTACGTGACCATGGAGAGGACATGAGAAAATGGGATGGAAAATCTACTGCGACCCTAGAGGCACGGGTACGTGAATTGCAAAGGAAAACAATTGGGAAAAAGGAGTTCTCTGAAAGGTTTGCTGCTCCAACTTCCAGCAGGCAGTCCTTTAAACACAGAAATGAAGATTCTGACCAGGACTAGAGGGGCCCTGCCTCCAGCCAGGGGGAGGAAAGGGACAATCGAGTTTATTGGACTGTGTGGATTCGATGGCCTGGCACGTCAGACGCACAGAAGTATAAGGCTTTGGTAGACACCGGTGCACAATGTACTCTAATGCCATCAAGCTATAAAGGGCCAGAGCCCATCTGTATTTATGGTGTGACGGGGGGATCCCAGCAGTTAACTGTATTGGAGGCTGAAGTGAGTCTAACCGGTAATGAGTGGCAAAAGCACCGTATTGTGACTGGCCCAGATGCTCCGTGCATCCTTGGCATAGACTATCTTAGAAGAGGATATTTCAAGGACCCAAAAGGGCTCCGCTGGGCTTTTGGCATAGCTGCTTTGGAGACAGAGGACATTAAACAGTTGTCTACCTTGCCTGGTCTCTCAGAGGACCCTTCTGTTGTGGGGTTGCTGAGGGTTGAAGAACAGCAAGTGCCGATCGCTACCACAACTGTGCACCGGCGGCAATATCGCACCAACCGAGACTCCCTGAGTCCCATCCATAAGCTAATTCGTCAACTGGAGAGCCAAGGAGTGATCAGCAAGACTCATTCACCTTTTAATAGTCCCATATGGCCAGTGCGAAAGTCTAATGGTGAGTGGAGACTAACAGTGGACTATCGTGGCCTGAACGAAGTCACGCCACCACTGAGTGCTGCAGTGCCGGACATGCTAGAACTCCAGTATGAACTGGAATCAAAGGCAGCCAAGTGGTATGCCACAATTGATATCGCTAATGCATTTTTCTCCATCCCTCTAGCAGCACAGTGCAGGCCACAGTTTGCTTTCACTTGGAGGGGAGTCCAATATACTTGGAATCGGCTGCCCCAGGGGTGGAAACACAGCCCTACCATTTGCCATGGACTGATCCAGTCTGCGCTGGAGCAGGGGGAAGCTCCTGAACACCTGCAGTACATCGATGACATCATTGTGTGGGGTGACACTGCAGAAGAAGTTTTCGAGAAAGGGAAGAAAATAGTCCAAATCCTTCTGAAGGCTGGTTTTGCCATAAAACAGAATAAAGTTAAAGGACCTGCACGAGAGATCCAGTTTTTAGGAATAAAATGGCAAGATGGACGTCGTCAAATCCCAATGGATGTGATCAACAAAATAACAGCTATGTCTCCACCAACTAGCAAAAAAGAAACACAAACTTTCCTAGGTGTCGTGGGGTTTTGGAGAATGCATATTCCAAATTACAGTCTGATTGTAAACCCGCTCTACCAAGTAACCCGTAAGAAGAATGCTTTTGAATGGGGCCCTGAGCAACGACAAGCCTTTGAACAAATTAAGCAGGAAATAGTTCATGCAGTAGCCCTCGGGCCAGTCCGAACAGGACCAGATGTAAAGAATGTGCTCTACACCGCAGCCGGAGAGAATGGTCCCACCTGGCGCCTCTGGCAGAAAGAACCTGGGGAAACTCGAGGTCGACCCCTGGGGTTTTGGAGTCGGGGATACAGAGGATCTGAAGCCCGCTATACTCCAACTGAAAAGGAGATATTGGCAGCATATGAAGGAGTTCGATCTGCTTCGGAAGTGGTCGGTACTGAAGCGCAGCTCCTCCTGGCACCCCGACTGCCGGTACTAGGCTGGATGTTCAAAGGAAGGGTCCCCTCTACGCATCATGCAACTGATGCTACATGGAGCAAGTGGGTTGCACTGATTACTCAGCGGGCTCGAATAGGAAACCCCAGTCGCCCAGGAATCTTGGAGGTGATTATGGACTGGCCAGAAGGCAAATACTTTGGGATATCACCAGAGGAGGAGGTGGTTCGTGCTGAAGAAGCCCCCCTGTACAACAAGCTACCAGAAAATGAGAAGAAATATGCCTTGTTCACTGACGGGTCCTGTCGTATTGTGGGAAAGCATCGGAGATGGAAAGCTGCTGTATGGAGTCCTACACGACGAGTTGCAGAAGCTGCTGAGGGAGAAGGTGAATCGAGTCAGTTTGCAGAAGTAAAAGCCATTCAGCTGGCTTTAGATATTGCTGAACGAGAAAAGTGGCCGGTTCTCTATCTCTATACTGATTCATGGATGGTAGCAAATGCCCTGTGGGGGTGGTTACAGCAATGGAAGCAGAACAACTGGCAGCGCAGGGGCAAGCCCATCTGGGCTGCGGCATTGTGGCAAGATATTGCTGCCCGGGTAGAGAACCTGGTTGTAAAGGTACGCCATGTAGATGCTCATGTGCCCAAGAATCGGGCTACTGAAGAACACCAAAACAACCAGCAGGTGGATCAGGCTGCTAAGATTGAAGTGGCTCAGGTGGACCTGGACTGGCAACATAAAGGTGAATTATTTATAGCCCGATGGGCCCATGACACCTCAGGCCATCAAGGTAGAGATGCAACCTACAGATGGGCTCGTGATCGAGGGGTGGACCTGACCATGGACACTATAGCACAGGTTATTCATGACTGTGAAACATGTGCTGCAATCAAGCAAGCCAAACGGTCAAAACCTCTTTGGTATGGAGGACGATGGCTGAAATATAAATATGGAGAGGCCTGGCAGATTGATTACATCACACTCCCTCAAACCCGCAACGGCAAGCGCCACGTACTTACAATGGTGGAAGCAACCACCGGATGGCTGGAAACATATCCTGTGCCCCATGCCACCGCCCGGAACACTATCCTGGGCCTTGAAAAGCAAGTCCTATGGCGACATGGCACCCCAGAGAGAATTGAGTCAGACAACGGGACTCATTTCCGAAACAACCTTATAGACACTTGGGCCAAAGAACATGGTATTGAGTGGGTGTATCACATCCCCTATCATGCACCAGCCTCTGGAAAAGTTGAACGATACAATGGACTGTTGAAGACTACACTGAAAGCAATGGGTGCTGGGACATTCAAAAATTGGGATACACATTTGGCAAAGGCCACCTGGTTAGTCAATACCAGGGGATCTGCCAACCGAGCTGGACCTGCCCAATCAAACCTGTTACGCACTGTAGAAGGGGATAAAGTTCCTGTAGTGCACGTAAGAAACATGCTGGGTAAAACAGTCTGGGCTACTCCTGCCTCAGGAAAAGGCAAACCCATTCGTGGAATTGCTTTTGCTCAGGGACCTGGATGCACTTGGTGGGTAATGCAAAAGAATGGGGAGGTCCGGTGTGTACCTCAAGGGGATTTGATACTGGGTGAGAATAGCCCATGAGTTGAATTGTAGTATGTTAATTATTATATAATAATGTATGTCATCACTACCATGATTGCTATATATCATAGATGAAAATGGTGATTAATTAGAATGTATTGGACAGAGTGTAACCTGAGCATGACATAAATGGTATGGAATAAGGGGTGGATATCTGTCCTGGTTCCAGTTAGGACAGAGTTAAGTAGCTCATAGTAGCTGGTAGGGTGCTATGTTTTGGATTAGGATGAGAAGAGCGCTGATAACATGCTGATGTTTTAATTGTTGCAGAGCAGTGTTTACACCAGGCCAAGGACTTTTCGGCTTCTTGCTCTGTCCTGCCAGCGAGCAGGCTGGGGGTGCAGCAGGAGCTGGGAGGGGACAGACCCAGGACAGATGACCCAAACTGGCCAAAGGGGTATTCCATACCATCTGACGTCATGCTAAACAATATATAGGGGTGGCTGGCCGGGGTGGGGGGGCCGGCTGCTCGGGAATAGGCTGGGCATCGGTCAGCGGGTGGTGAGCAATTGCATTGTGCATCACTTGTTTTCTTACACATTATTATTGTTAATACTATTACCATTATCACTATTATTATTATTATTGTTATTATTATTTTCCTGTCTTAATAAACTGTCTTTATCTCAACTCACAGGCTTCACTTTCCCGTTTCTCTCCCCCATCCCAGAGAGGGAGGGGGGAGGGTGAGCGAACGGCTGTGTGGTGTTTAGCTGCCAGCCGGGTTAAACCACAACAGAAGAAAACCACATGGCTCCTGGAGCTACGATCTCAGCTACAAGACTATGGTTTCTTAGTGGGTTCCCTTTACAAGCAGCAGTAGACATGTGGGCTCCCATAGAAGAATGACATGTACAATTGCCTTCAAAAACTTACCACAATGAGTGCAACAACAGACAGTGTATAGTAGATTGAATCTCTCAGGAGACTCCATGACGACAGTGCAACAACCTGGGAAAACAGGCAAAGAAAGGATGTCAGCCAGGCTCTTACCAGCACAACTGCCACGTCAACAGCGAGTGCCAAGGTCAAGCCTGTCATTTGGTGCGAGCTGTCCCCATGCATGCTGGGACACGGTGAGGAGATCGCAGGTATGAGACGAACTGGCTTTCTGAGGCTGCTTGAGGAATAGATGCTAGGGTAGGATGGCCAAACCTGAAGAGCAGAAAGTGCAAGGTCACAGACACACAAAATCAAAGAAGTGGTGTCAAACCAATGGAAAGGGGAATCAAATCCCATATATTTATGGATGACGGAAAAGATATTCATGAGCCCGGGAGGCTACAGACACCCTTCTCCTCTGAAAGCCCTGCCCTGCACCAGTGCAGCTCCCACTGCTGAGCCAGCAGTAGCAGTCCCTGCAGGCTGAGCTGCCACCAGGGCTGGCGCACTGTGCCGCAGAGGAGGCTGCACATGCTGCTGCTGCTGCTCAGGCAGCAGAAGGGGCTCAGCTCTACCAGCAGGGCAAAGAAAGTCAGCACTGTGTCAGTGTCACTGTGTCAGTGCCAACGTCCAGCAGCGAGCATCCCACCTGAGAATGGTCAAAGAGATGAATAGCCCAGCCAGGCCTACAGGACAGGATGTCCACTCTTTCCACTCCCACCACCATGTTTCTATTAATTTTCCCCAGCCTGGGATTCCTGCCTTCCTTGAGAGGAAACCATTCTGAAATGCTGAGCAAGAGCTCCAGGTATGTGACGGTGCGGTACACAGGGCAGCTCCCAGGCACTGCCCAGCAGCACGCGCACTCCCCACCAAACCCCTACCCCACACGCCGAGAGTCCAGCTGCTGGAGCCTCCTATGCTGGGTTTCCAGGAAACTGCAGGCTTCTGGGTTTTACACTGGGCTCGTCCTTGTGAAAAATAATAATTGAACCCACGCCAACTCATTCAGGGGAAGGAACAGAATTGGCACTGCAGAATGGCTATCTGACAGTATGGAGCAGCCAGACCCCCAGCACAGCGCTAGCCTGAGCCTCTGCAGAGCCATGGCTTTGCCTGCTGGTCACGGGCATCACTGCAGTTCTGCACGTTTGCACAGTATTTGGGACAAATACTCAATCGTCCAGCAAATCAGCACCTTAAGAACAAAATCCAAGTGATTTATAGGCAACAGAGGATAAAACAGGATTGCTGTGCAGTTCATTTCATTTGACACCTTTCAGAATCAAAGAAATGAGGAAGAACTCAAAGAACCAAAGAAATGAGGAAGAACTCTCATTGTAAGCTGAACGAGACTGGAATTCAGATATTAGAAGACATAACACCAGTGAGTCAGTTAGCCTTTAACTTTGTTACTGGCATTTGAAAGGGCCAATGAAAAGCAGTCATGTGGTGGTAACATCTTCAGTATGCCAAAACTCTGATTACAGTTTTGGCAGTGCTGGGAAGTCCCCCACTCTCAGTACAAAATTATCCTCAAATCTTTATTTTTAATTTCCAGAGTGCATTTCAAACAACATCAGTCACATTCTTCCCAGGTGTAAACCACAAAGAGGCAGATGGGAGGTGGCTAAATTACACTGTTCTGGTTTGATCTCTAAATGTAAAAATGAGTTTTCTGACAGCATTCTCCAGTCTTGTTCATGCATGAAATCAGCCAAACAAACAACAAGTTCATTCTCATTTCTATCTATAGAAAGATGCTACTTCAGAGTGCTTGCAAAAAGTAGTTTCCCAGATTTCTCTGCTTATCAACTCTTACAGTAGTGGAACTTTCCTGATTGCTAGCAAAATAAATACTTAAGATACCTACCATCATACTTTAAAATCTCTGTGACCTCTTAACACTTAAAGTAAGTGTAATTTATGTGAAGAGTAAAGTTTCTTTATGGAAACATTGACAGTAAGAAACTCTTACTCACAAAAATCACAAACCAAACCAACCAACCAATAAAAAAAAAAAGACAACAACAACAAAAAACAGGCCTTTAAAGTCCTTGAGTCAGGTTACTTTTATACCAGCTGACAATGAATATCTATTCATGTAAGGATAGATGAATGGCAATGATTTATCATGGAAATTTCCAAATGTAGAAACCTGGAGTTTGGTGCATAATTCTGTTCAGAGACCCTTAATAAAACATTATGGACAGTTGGACTCCTTCCTTTTGACTGAGTAATTTTTGTAAGAGAGTTTATGAAATGATTTGATATTATTCCAGTCAGCTTTACGATCCTATTTAAGGTCCTGTGTGCCTTTCTGAGCACAGATGCTGGTGGAGCTTTGATAGCTACAAACTTAATCTGTGCATAACAGAAGTTTTAACATTTCTGAAACAAATGAATATGGGACAGTAAATCCCGAATGAGCAGGTTTGCTGGTAACCGTATCTATTTATCTAATTAAATACTCCCTTGGGTATAAGGGGTGTCACCATGCAGCAGAGCATACCACTAAAAGCAAGATGTTGCAGTTACCATTAGGTAAGCTAGAATCTCTCCTGTTCTTTGACATTCTACAATAGTCTTGAAGGCAGTCTGTATTTTTCTCCCAGGGATTTTTCCTCAGACACCTGAGTGAACGCATTAACACCCAGGCCCTTAAATGCAGCTATCATTCAGATTTGAGTGAAGGCACTTGTACAAACTGCTCACATTTCACAGACATCCTAGAAGCTCTCCCTGATGCAGTAAATATGGGCAATTAAATCTCAGGTCTCCTTAGGGTGAGCCATTTAACTGAAGCCTTTGAACCATTTGATCACAGGGAAGAACAATCTGATATAGGGAAGCTGTGTGCATAGGGTATCCACACACCCAGGGTAAAAGGAGCTAATTAGTTAGCATTGAGAGAAATGGCAGCACTTTCAGCCTGCTGACAGGGATCTCGTAGTTTCATTATAACTGTCAAGACCTTGAACATACGAGTCGTGCTACATATTCTTGCTGCAGCCAAGGACTGTATGTAAATCTTAATGCACTGGAACCCTCTTAACTCACAGTTTAGCAGATCATGACTAAGACAGAAAGGAAATCAGGGAAGCAATCAGCTTGGGTAAAAACATGATGAGATTTAGAGTTTTAAATCCGAAATACTGTAAGCCAGAGGAGAGCTGGTCTTCTGGGAGCTGAGCACCAACAGCCAGCTGTAGAAAAGCACTGACTGTCACGTTGCACATTTCCTCCATTCAAAGGAAGCACCTGAAATTCAAATCCCAGACAAGAGCCAAGTAGCCTTCACTTAACTACGACACTGGGGACTAAATGTGGCATCTCCAGAGCAGAAAGGAAGAGCTCTTCTGTTCAGGCTACAATGAGGGCAACCGCCTGTGATCCAGGCACAGAGAAGGACCTATGGCGTGCACTCACTCACCTGCATGCTGCAGTACCGCTCCGAAGGGTAAAACACATCCTGTATTAGAAACTGGGTTTCTCATTGCTAAACTCTCATCCTGCACACTCTCATGTATGACATTTACTACTCAAATGTTTATTTCCCTTTCTGAAGGGCTGGAGAGCAGAAAAATCATAATTTGATCGGTTCCAGTTTGACTTCTGCAATTCTTAATTCCTGAACCAGCAGCCCCATGCAGCACACATAATTTCCTCCATTTAGTGCACACGCAGAGATAACCAACCAGGGAGAAAAATCACTGAAGTCAGAACACTGACAGCTGCTGTGCTTGGCACCTAAGTTAGTGCAGAGTGCCCAGAGCCTCAGTGGCAATATACCCCAGCTCAGGACTTCCCCAGTCACCCTCTATGAAACTGACCGTTCTCCTCTGCTCTTCCAAATTACTTCCCTCCCCTTAACAGAACAGAGGCTCCTCTCACTGCATTTCCCATCCAGGAAAGACCTGGCAACAGAGGCCATCCAGTTGGCTCTTTCAAAGCCTATGTGCCTGCCCTCCCCATTATCTATGACAGGCCTGAGAGGAAGCATGTGATGCCAAACACGGGCACTGCTACCTTGCTGTTTCCTGCAGGACAGATAAGGGAGTGAAAAGACAGAGAACTCAAGGCTGCAATTCAGCATTGCAGCATGCTCTAGAGAGAGCTCCACCTGGGTACAGACACTGCAAGCTGACCTGCAGCAAGGGGAGGTACCTGGGCATGTTTTCGATGTCACCTGCTGTGCAATGCTCCGAGGAGATGAGCACAGTATAGACTGCAAATATGTACAGACATCATATGTATAGGCTGTTGGATGTATACATTATCATTCCAGTGGGTCATTTCAGGAAGAGAATTAGCTGCAATCCACTGTGAAATCCTCATCTATTAATGGGCTTCAGTGTCATTAATTGCATTGGTAACAATAGTGATATTAGTTGAGGTTTAATTTTACTTTCTCTACATGAATATAAATGGCAGATGAACTAGTAATAAACATCATTTTTGGGTCTGAATGGCCTTATGCAAATCCAGCACATCATCCTGAAATCACAGCTGCTCAGCCATGCCAAGCAGAAAATTAAAATATCCTCCATGAAACAAACAACAATTTCTCCACCAGGTAGTTGTGAGAGAGGGAAATGACTTGACTAGACACAGCAAAACCTGCCTAATCTGTCTTCAGACAGATCCTTGTATGCCAGACATTTATGTTAATGACTAGACTGTGCTACATTTACAAAATTCTAGTTATGAGCCATCATATGTCATTTGTGTCAGTTCTGGGTAGATATAACAAGAAAATCTATTTCACCATGCTCAGGTAAAATGTAGTATTTGGGAGTATTGCCATGGGGGTTGACAAGCTCCATGGTTGGTGATAACATTGGACTCATGACAATGAAACCATGAGGAATGTAAACAAGTTAGAAGGAACAAAATATGGGTGATCCACGAGACGCCTTGCTGTCTCAAACTGCTTGTTCTCCAACCGTTCAGACATGGAAGTTGCTAAATGTTTGCTGTTGCTGGGCAAAGTTGTTAGCCAATGAATAGCTAGTGGGAAAGCACCGCTTGTAGAGCTAATGGTACAAGAAGGGAGCCTGTCCTCAATAAAGTTGTTCAAGTTATTGATCCCTAAACTTACCCTGGTGTCCATGTGGTCATTACGCCACAGTAGTAGGTTTCGCTGCGTTTTATTCGGTTAAATACAGATTAACGCTCATTAGGTTCATTCAAATCTCAAAAGGCATAGTGGTTATGGAGATATGTACGTGAATGAGACAGAAGTAAAGAGATTCTTACAGTTCCTACAAACAGTAGCATTTAAAATCTTGGAGCTTTTCCAGACAGGAACAAACCTCTGGGGCAGTTCCTCAAAGCCCATACGTCATCACGGAGATTGGCACCAACTAGACAAGGCCACCATCTGCCACGGAGATGATGTCTCTCTTAGAGACAGAGCTCTTCCATCCTCCCAGGTACGTACACCCCATGCAGACAGCGCCCAGCCTCCCTCACCAGATACACCAATGAGCCTCCTCCAGCACAAGCAGAGCACCGTATGCCAGAGCTTGTGCCTGGTCTCGCTCATTATGGCTCATGTGCCCCTGTGTGGGTATATCTGCAGCTGAAGAGCTGCTCCTGGATGTGTTGGGTGATGGCAGTAAGGTCTCTGAGCATTTGGAAATTGGTCCAAGACCACAGTGGGCTAGCGACCTCTGGGCCTGCTCATGCTTCCAGGGACAGCTCTGCTGACGACCACAGCAGACTGCTCAGGACAGTCCAGACCTTGGGGCACCCCCTCCTGTCCTGTGACCGAAGCACTATGCTGAAGCACTATGCCCTCATAAGATGGCACCTCAAACTGGAGAAGTTAAAAAGACCCCTCAGATTTCATGCTGCCCTGGCACCTGTCAATCTGTAGGGAAAAACAACAAAAACAAAAACACCAAAAAAAAAATACTTATTTCTGCCTATCCTGACAGTGGCCTGGGGAATTCTGACTTCTGAGAAGCTGAATATCACTGACTGTCTTTGGTGAATCTGTCACAGGTCTTGCCTTCTGGGACAGCCCTGGGGGAAGCTTCATCTCCCAAGGCTAAACTTCCCTTGACAAAGCATAGGCTCTGCCTTTTAACTTTGCAAATGTATTATTTCAGGAACTTCTTTCTCAGCTCAAGTAATTACAAGGATCCTGCCATCCGCCTGTTCACCCTCACTGGTCATGACATCAATGAAGCATCACATATTAAAATGAGATATTGGCACTGCCTTATTTATATTCATCTTTATATTAAAATAGGCTATACATTCATTTATGACTTTCAATGAGAAGCCACTGGAGAACCTCTGTGCATTTCCTGGGAGATAGCTCCCCCCCATCTGTTATACTGAAGAGCAGTGTCAGTCTGGAGGGGGAGGTATTCACTTGGGATGAAGCAATGTAGGAGTGATTCCTTATTCTGCTCCCAGCCCTATAGCTTAAGCTTGGATGAATTAAGTAAGCACTATCCCTTCTTTGTACAAGGGGGCATAAAGGAACATTTTGTACCCAGCAGCAGCACTGGAGAACAAACGCACATGGGACTGTACAAGGTTGAGATCCTGCAGTAACAGGGGATCCACAAACATCACGGACACACACTTATGGAGTTGTTGAACCACATTAATTTCTCACTGTCACCCACCTTTAGGCATGCATTTCTGTTTTGATAGATTTTCTCTCTGATTAGCTCTTTTTTTTTTGCCCTAGTGTAAAGCAGCTTACCAGCATCCACTTGCTATGGTTGCCTGGGCAAGCAGTTCATTAGGTTGCCAAAACAATACCGGAGGCCTCAACTTCACCAGCATCATTCCCGCAGCAAAACACAGAGTTGTGCCGGAACCAGGAGGCATGGGCTAAAAATCCCATGGCCAGGCGGTGCTATGGTTCCGAGGGTTGCCCAGCTGCTGCTAGCACTTTGACCCAGTCTACAGTCCAGAGAGAGGAAGCAGTGCAGGTGCAGCAGGGGCCTCAGGGGCTGCCCATGTGTCCTCCCACCTCAGTGGCTCCTGGACCTCCCCGGAGTATGTTTTTCCTATCACCTCAGTTGCATCTTCCCAGCAGCAGTCTTCATCTGCAGTCTGCCTTGTGACTTCTGGCCACAAGTGCTCCCTCCACAAGGCCTTTGCAAATGGCCTTTTGGGGATACTTTTCCACATTTTGAACCTTCTCTGAGGGAATTTCATCTCAACAGCATCTCTCTCATCTGCCTAGTAAAATGTCCCATGAACTAGTCTCACAACCTCTCCTGTTACAGGACAGGACAAATCCTGCCAGATGGGACAGCGACATCTCTGCTGGCTCCGTTCAGCTCTGGAGGCAGCCCTGCTCCAGGATGCAGCCGAGGGTGGCAGCAGGTACCCCCTGCCCAAAGGCAGCCTGAAGGCACCTGGCAGCATTCAGCCACCAGGAAAATCAGCAAAGGGAGCACTAAAGGTTACATCTGTGATTCAAAGGTGGCAGACTGTGTGCTCTTTGAAAGGTCATGGCCAAAAATAAGATGGGAAGTAGCAACTGTGTGTTTAATACTCTGCACATGCTTTCTCTCTCTCTTGCTCTTAAATGTATCAGTCCTACAGCAATTGTAATGAAGATATAAGGCAGGAAAGAACTTCATAAGATAATTACTGCCGTCTTCCAGTAGAACATACAAGAGAGGAACTGCCTGACCATCAGGACCTGCGAGTTAATTTTCACAAAACCTGCCTCATTTGGGGAGTTATTACATCCCACCTGCAATGAGCAATAAGTCAATCAGAAGCTTATAATCACAGAATCACAGAATCACAGAATCGTCTAGGTTGGAAGAGACCTCCAAGATCATCTAGTCCAACCTCTGTCCTAACACTAACAAGACCTCCACTAAACCATATCACTAAGGGCTACATCTAAATGTCTTTTAAAGATCTCCAGGGATGGCGACTCAACCACCTCCCTGGGCAGTCCATTCCAATGCCTAACAACCCTTTCAGTAAAGAAGTTCTTCCTAACATCCAACCTAAACCTCCCCTGGCGCAACTTTAGCCCATTCCCCCTTGTCCTGTCACCAGGCATGTGGGAGAATAGACCAACCCCCACCTCTCTACAGCCTCCTTTAAGGTACCTATAGAGAGCGATGAGGTCTCCCCTGAGCCTCCTCTTCTCCAGGCTAAACAACCCCAGCTCCCTCAGCTGCTCCTCGTAAGCCTTGTTCTCCAGACCCCTCACCAGCTTCTTTGCCCTTCTCTGGACTCTCTCAAGCACCTCCGTGTCCTTCTTGTAGCGAGGGGCCCAAAACTGAACACAGTACTCGAGGTGCGGCCTCACCAGAGCCGAGTACAGGGGGACAATCACCTCCCTAGACCTGCTGGCCGCACTGCTTCTTATACAGGCCAGGATGCTGTTGGCCTTCTTGGCCACCCGAGCACACTGCTGGCTCATATTCAGCTGACTATCAACCAGTACTCCCAGGTCCTTCTCGGCCAGGAAGCTTTCCAACCACTCGTCTCCCAGCCTGTAGCGCTGCTTGGGGTTGCTACGCCCCAGATGCAGGACCTGGCACTTGGCCCTGTTGAACTTCATACAGTTGGCCTCAGCCCATCGTTCCAGCCTATCCAGATCCTCCTGCAGAGCCTTCCTTCCCTCGAGCAGATCGACACACGCACCTAACTTGGTGTCATCTGCAAACTTACTGAGGGTGCACTCGATCCCCCCATCCAGGTCATTGATAAAGATATTAAAGAGGACTGGCCCCAGCACTGAGCCCTGGGGGACTCCACTAGTAACCGGCCTCCAACTGGATTTGGCTTCATTCACCACTACTCTTTGGGCCCGGCCATCCAGCCAGTTTTTAACCTAACAAAGCGTATGCCAGTCCAAGTTAATCATTAGCTGCAAAACAAACACAGCAGAGATCACAGGGTGTAAGCTTCCCCTGGCCACCCCCAGGCAACCATCTGCCAGAACCAAACAGACCCAAACCTGTGAGTCAGTGCCACCTATTCCCACTTTAAGGTCCCTGGGGAGAACGGACACATCAGTGAGAGCAGGGTCCAAACAACTCTGGGTATTTTGCAAGGCGCTGGGGTCAGAGAGCCACAGAGGCATGAGAAACCACAGTAAAGAAAGGCATAGCTTGCTGTGCTGGACAGCCCCATTTTGCAGGTGAAGGAAGGTGAAACTGACTGCCAAACCACTAGGCAAATGCACGAGGGCCCGTCTCATGACAGCGCAGCAGAAATCCCTGACCCCACCCACGTCCCTTTGTAGCATCAAACCACTCTGCTGTCCTGCAACAGCTGAGGCTGAAACTTTAGACGGCTTTGCACACAGCCAGCCACTGCCGCCTGTACAGCCTCCTGGGAACACCAGGAGGCAGCTGACAGCCCCTGTGCGGGGACACGCGGCACATGAGCATGTCCTGGACCAAATCCTGGGCAGCAGGCAGAGATGTTCCTTTCTATACTCCACCATGATGTCTCCCTGCTGCTGACACACAGAGATCACAGCTATCCCAACACCCAGGACACGCTGAGCATCCAGCTGAGTCCCTTGATCATAACCTCTACCTCCTGGCAAGGACACCCACGTCCTGTGATGCAGCATTTGGTCTTGCGCAGGGCTTTGACTGATAGTAAACAACCCTACCCCTCCCCACAGAAATTAAGCAAAACAAAATATGAGCAATTGCCAGGCCCCAAAAAATCCAGGCCTTAAAAATACATATCTCTAAGACAGTAATTGCTGAGCTGCTCTGATCTACCGGGCTCACTGGAACAAAAGCTTCTTCTATTTACCAGGCCCCTAATTTTACTGCTGGTTAGCTATTCTCTGCAGAGTTCAACCATCACTCCAGATCCCAGTTCGTACACTGCAGACCAACTAAATCTATTCTCATTATTTCCCCAAGAATATTTACTTTTTTAAGCAGCTCTTAGTATTTTCATTACTGTGGCAGCAATTTGTCTCTGTGACATTCTCAGAATGGAAACAGTGGACACTATCCAAACCTCAGGACAAAGCCAAAAATATTTCCCTGCTCTGCTGGTACTCAAAATCATCCATGAGATGTTCAAACCAGCATGTCTTTTCAGCCAGATTCCCGCAGAGCCAAAGCAACCAGATCCCAAGGACTTGCATTCACAGACGCCTCCGACCGCAGACAGATCCTGTGGAGGATTAGCAGCAGGGCTCAAAGACAGATCTCGACGTGGTACAGGAAGGTGCACTCAGGGTGACGCTGCCCAGGCTCTTCACACCGGCAAGCCCTTGTTAGACATACAAAGAGACTTTGTGATTTCCCCTGCTTTTGCAGTAGAAATGACTGTAAAACAACTGCATCAATGGTAAGTCTGCAGTATTGATTTGTGTGTGAATTTTGACAGAGAAAACTTGACCTCATCAGGCAATGGTGTTTAGTGGCCATTAGGAACTGATTTGTTTTGGTACTGAAGGGAATCTATTTTCAACTCTTCTGATTGCATCCTCTACTTCTGTCCTATGACTGAGTGTAATTCTGTGATGAGGGTGATTTCCTGTCTGCCCGCCTGAACCCTTGCTGTCAGCTCCCACTGCACACTCTGGTCACCAGTTTCCAGGCTCAAGAGCTATGTTCTGGCTCTGTATTTGCAAAATGCACACTACAGAGGAGTCTTAATCCATGACTGCGGCTGCTAGGTGTTGTTGCAACACAAGGACCTTACGAGAAAATAAAAACCATCATCAGGTCCAATCTCACTGGCCTCACCATGCAGTTTCTGGTTCAACTTAGACGCAGGAACCAGGCCCCTGACACCACAAAGCCTAGGCTTACTTGCCTCTCTCCAGAGAAATGATGCAAGCCGCCCTGCTTTAAGACACTTTGCTGAACTGGCACCCACTGCAGCAATACTGAGTTCATGCACACTGCTGGCATAGTTCTGGGAAATAAAGTGACTTTTGGAACAACAAAAGGCTTTTAGAGTTATCGGACATCTCCAAAAGGAGACCAAAAGGCTCATGGTGTGACAGATACCTCCGACAGAGCTCATTCACCATGCACAGACTGATGTGCATGCAGCATCATGAAAGACAAGGCATGACCCACAGGACAAAGGACCTTTTTCAGTGTTTTCTGGGTAGCAAATGAAGTATCAGCTTGGACAATGGCTACAAATTTGCTTTAAATCCACAAGTCCCTGATTCCCAAGCCAACACTGTTTTTGTTAAAGGGGGAGCTGGAAAGGAATCTAATCAGCTTTATCACTCAGAGTTGGTCTGCTATCTGCCAGTGCCAAACATCCCAGCAGGAAAACCCCAGGGAAAAGGAGCAGTTTGCTGCATTTACAGTGGGTGAGCATTCTCCCTGATTGCCCCTTCAGGGAGCAGTACGGGTAACATACAAGTAAGGACGTGAGAGGCAGAGGAGTCTGTTCAGCAGCATGCCCAGGAGCTGTGCAGCAGCTTACTTCTGCTGATGGCCCAGCTGCTGGGCACACCCTCTTTGTTCTGGGGTGTGCAGGGGCTTTACCAGGGTGTTCAGAAAGGCTGCAGCCTCTGAACTGTGAGGACCCTTTGGCAGCACCTCTACAGAAACTGATGCCTCCCTCTTCTGAAACCCCAGCAATTCCTTTTTGTTCTGCCTGCAGTCTGCTTATTGATGGCCTGACTTTCTGCAGGACAGGGAGTGACTCTACCAGCTTCTTCCCTCTGCTCTTCTGATGCTTGGGGTTTCGTTCACACATGGCCATTCCCACAGCTGTGTGTTCCTGTTATGTTTCTGTTAGGAATGTGGATCTTGTTTGATTTGTTATCAGGTCCCTTCTTTGCTTTCAAGTCTGCAACAGACATCAGTGAAAGAGCAGGCCTACAGCCACTAAAAACCACTGGCAGAACAAAATTTCTTAGTGTACAGGGCTACAAGAGCAGCATACAGACCCAACAGTTGGCACTAAGTTCTCCTTAAACTACTGCTTCACTAGCTAACATGTTTTCCGTTTTTGGTCACTGAACAAAGAAGAGTAACAAAAAACATTCCAATTCCCACTGCCCAAAACTCCTCTGCAATCCAGAAGAAAAAAAAGCTCATGAATACGATCTTAAAACCAAAGGTCAGTAATGACCCCAGTCTGAATTACTCGTTGTCTGAGAAATTAAAGCTTAAAAGATTAAGATGCATGCAAGTGAACCGTATGACACAAATAGCTTAAAAATAGATTACGAAAGTCCCAGCCTCTTCAATAAAAAGGGTTCTACCTGGTTATTAAACCTCTGTTCATAGTTTTCTCTACTCAGCTCTTCACTATTTGTAACATTGGTATCTTAGATATATTTACACACCCTGAAATAAAGCTGAGTGCATATCAGCTCATGATCTTGAGAGGCATTCTTAGTTTACACAATGGCTTACCATGACTTGGACAGAGGAAGAAACTTCTGAATTCTACTTTCTCAGGTAAAATACCACTGAAGCAGAAGAAAGCAGAGAAGATTGCCAAAGTAGTCCTTTTTTTTTTTACTCCAGTATAGGAGTATACATGAGGAATGACATATGACCACCAGATAGACTCCTTGACTGAAGAATTAACCAGAAAGGCCCCTAAAAAGACTGTTTCCAGCACAAGAAGTCTCTGGCACAACCCAGCATCGAGGTACACCGCAACCAGAACAGCCAGTCCCAACCTAGGGAAGGGTGAAACAGGGAAACTAGAACTCAATTGCCAAACACAGCTATTTAGATGGTAATTAACAAATCCAAGTTATGCAGATTAAAAATGACTGCTTAATGCTTGCAACTCATGCGGCTGTATTGCTTTCACTTATGCACTTTTCACTAACCTCTCCTAATCCCTCATCCTCTTCTGTGCAAGAGGCTGCAGTACAGTGTTGGATGAGGACAGAGAAGGACTGGATAGAGCAGCAGAGCTGCAAAAAGCAAGAAGAATGTAGATGGAGGAATTTTTAAAACTGAACAAACTCTGCTTGGACTGGCTTGAATGTGAACTGAATTAAGCAAGCATTGCCTGCTTCCAAGAATCCCACATCCTTGCCACCAAGGATGACGAGAAGGCAGTGGAAGGAGATGGAAGAATTTGTGAAACATAAATATGAGAGTGAGAGAAAAGAGCACAGAGAGACTGAGGCTTGGATGGGACCCTGGGCTAAGGTCAACCTCCCCATGCCTCTCCAGGGCTGTACTGTTGATTTGCAGTCTTGGAAAAATCCTAATGCAAACTGTCACAACACAGGCTGCAGCCTCCATGCCTGAATCTCTGCCCTGCTATGCAGCACTCACTACCACAAAGCACTGATGAACTTCTATTTGAAGGGCTGCATTTTATAGCATTGCAACTCTTGCAGCATTCTCTCACTTTCTTGTACCTTCTCTTTGCCAATGGAAAGCAAATAAAACAGACACGACAGTCAAACAGATGGTGTTTAGGATATGTGACTTAGCTGTACAATTGAAAGATTAGCATCCCAGGTATACTGACAACAGAAGAAACAGCTATAGAGATGTCTGTTCTGCAGCACATTAGCATTTGGGGAAGCAAGGACAGTATTAAAGTATTCAAAGTATTTTATCTTAAAGTATTTCCATACACTAAAACCATCTACAGCTTAAAAATTGCACCTACTGACTAGATTAAATTACTCAAATCTTCCTCTGTGTATGCGTGTATGTGCATGTAAGACAGAATCAGAATATTACCACAGGATTCAAGAAGAAAGAAAGAAAAGCTTCTAAGGCTCCCAGTCACAGTCAGGTAGGCTGCACTCAGCCATCCACATGGGTAAACTTTATCTTTCTCTCTAAGTATGATTTGGTTGGGGATTTCAAAACGAATCAGAGGTTTAGTTTCTCAGCTTCCAGAGGCCCAGTTTAAGATACTGTAAAAGTCTGATTTTCAGAGTGTGCATGCTAGTTTAGAAAATCCAGCCTTTGCATGTAGTTTTGATTTGGCCATCCAAAAATGGAGGCAGCTTGAATCAATTGTCACTTTTTGAAAACTAGTCCTTGTGTGCCAAGGATAAAGACCTTGGGAGATTTCATTGCTCTTATCAGTAAGAATAGACAGAAAAATCCCTGCAGTCCAGAATCCTCACTGGTGACCTGCAAAGTGTCATCAACACTAATTGGAAGAGAAAATCAACCCACTTTCAGGCTACTGAATCACACTTTCCTATTTTTTAGTAGCAAACCATGGCACGAATATTTACAATTTAGAAGCGCCTCAGTTTCAAAATCAGTAAGAAGCCAGCCAATTCTGAGGGTGTGATGGGTAGAGGTGTCTCTGACTTGTACTCTTGTACTACATTTTAAACTTTCACATTTTCTGTATTGCTTAAAGACAAGCAAGGGAGACAAGAGGGTTTGTAATACTTAACACTAACAGAAATGTCTTCATGGTTGCTTAAAGCAATTTTGCTTGCATTTATTAATCCTTCCCTAGAGTTTGCAACACAAAATTTCAGCTCTGGGCTGGCGCAAGACAGCCACATGGTTAATCTCCCCAGTCTGTTGACATTATTCAAACCAATCCAATTTCCATCTCAACTCTGTCCATTCTGTCTGGGCCACAAAGAAAAAAGGAGCACAGCAGTACATCAAAGCTGATTTTCATCTACATCAATTGTTTTTTAGCATGACAGCAGCTCTTCAGGAGACTTACAACACTACCACAGTTATTTGGAAACCCTAAAACAAGGCGTAACAGCAGACGGTATAAACAAGTTGTGTGGTTTTCAGACACCCATCCTGCAAGCAGATCACTGTGCAGAAATGAATTTGGCTGCAATTACTTGCAGGACTGGGGCTCTAGCTACCAAGCTGACAAATTCTTTAAAATTTCAAAATTAAATACATAAATAAAGAAATGAAGTGGAAGCTTTTCTAATTACTGCCTTGCCTGAGGGCCTCTGGCAGCCTGCTCCCAAGCTATTTTAGACCAGCTGCTAAGCATGAAGCACTTCTCCCTGCTCCTCCTTTTTTCCCTTTGCACTGCATTGGCTCCCAGCAGCTTCTTCCCACATGGGCAGTGCACAAGACACAAGGCTCGGTGTTGGACAAGTGAAGCCTGAGCAGGTGCCTGTAGCCCAGGTGGCCATGATCTCCACAGCCCCTACCACCTATCTCCAGCAGGCTCTGAGCATGGAGCAGGAAGCCTCCTACCTGGAAGGCAGACATCAAAAGCAACATACACGTGTTGGACTGAGACGTAGCCTGAGACCTGCAGGGGGCCTGGAGCAAGGACAGCATGTGGGCACAGGGCAGAGGGTGTCCATCCCTTTTAGACTTGCTGTGCTGGATGAGGGAGCCTTGCTACAGACCCTTTAAGGACTTCAGAGATTCATCCTGTAAGGAAAGCTCTTCACTAGGCTTTAGGAGCCTCTTGGGGAAGCTCTTTTTCTGCTGCAATTACAAAGCAGGGGCCGTGTGGTCCTCTGGCCACATGCCGCTTGCAGGCAGAGTAAGGGCTGTGCAAGATGTGTCGCAGGCTCCAGCATGAACTGCCTGCGAGGTACACCAAGTCTCCAGCTGGTGGAGGAGATTAAACCAACAGAAAACGTGATTGCCTTGGCTCTCAAGCAGGCTCCTGTGCTTTCCAAGGTGCCTCCTCAGGATGAATGAGGTTAGCTGGGAAGAAAGAATCAGACCAAAGAGCCACAGGGAAGAGGAGTGGGGAGAGGAGAAGAGACCTAGACCTCTGTGGGGCTGGGGGGAAAGACAGGCACTTGAGAAACAGGTAAAGGGTGGATCAATGATCTGGGGGGGAACCTGGAGAAAGTTCTTCTCTCGAGCCTCAAGAAATGGATAGAGGAGGAGTAGAGAGACAGATCGCACAGAAAGAAACCTGGAGTGGCTGGTTGCTTAGCAGGAACATGATTATACTAGTGAAACCAAGCACTAAATGTGACATGATGAGGTACTTAAGTCACTTCCTAATTCAGCCAAGAATGGTTCTAGAGATGAAACCTGGGTTCATGATGACTGAGGTGTTTAGTGCGTGCCCTTGTAGAAAGTAAAGCGTATGTTGGGACCTCAGAGAAGAAAAGGGTTCACACTACTAAAGCAGCTGAAAGCTCACTGGGAGAGCTGGGCTATGAGCAGCCACTGCCACCATGCTCAGCCGAGCAAGGAAACTCTTGAGCAATGCTGAGCTGGAGCAGCAAGAGCAATGGCAGCAGCATCCAGAGCCAGAGGGAGCTGCTCTTTGAGTAAAATTAAGGTTGTGCAAGGAACCTTAATGCTGCTATTTTATAACTTTTCAGTGTTTGACTTTCAACCTTAATAATGCTCTTTTAATGCAGTTTTTAGGTGCGTAGTGTCATACAGAGGTGTGGGCATCACACTTTCCTCTCCAGTTCCAGCAGTGGGATGTCTATTCTGATTTACTGAGAAGTGTGCACTTACTAGCCATTAAAGGCTTAGAAAAATAATCAGAGTTGCATACCAACTTTTTGCATACCAACCAATGCATACCAACTTTTTGGGGCTGCACATTTCTTTTTTTTTTTTTTTTTTTTTTTTACAACAAGATGCATGTAGCCAAACCCAGTATTTTCTTAAGCCAAAGAATAACACGTACAACATAGCACATGCAGACTATGGACTAATGTAAAAATAAAACATATCCTGGATAGAGATATTTTTGAATTCATTTTTTTACTGGTCAAAAAAATAGGCTTTCCTATGATACTGAATACTTCTGCAAAAATAAAGAGTGTTTACAGAAACGCTAAAGATGTCCCCTACAAGTTTTAGCTCTGGGTATTCCAGACCATGGGCATTGCACACTCCCAAGCACTCTGCCACCCATCAGTCACCCTATAATCCGGATCCAGCACAGAGATATTTCTCCCAGCTCCAAGCCACACACCATGAGTGGGGACAAAGCAGCACTGCCACAGTGTTGTGGCTTACTGAGATCTGTGGCATGCGCAGCTCCCTGTGCACCTCCTGGGCTTTCAGCATCTCCTAGCAACCCAGCAAACCAACAGAGTGCTGTCAGGTACTGACTCCTAGCAGGGTCCCAACACCCTTCCACAACTGCAGTTGCAAATTGCCCTGATCAGCACACAAACGCTCCCACTGGCACATTCCAGCCACTGCTGGTGGACGATACAGGAAAGCAGCAGTAGGACTGCATCCTACCCTCTGCAGTTCCCTGTGCAGAAATCAGCACTGCGATCATCTTGAAACTGTCCCTCGCTGCCATTGGGATCCCACCTGTAAACCAGACACAGGGGGGAGCATCAGCCCTTCTTGTCCGCCCTGGCAATTCTGAGCAACCACCACCCGACTGCAGAGCATCCAATGACAAGTTTTGAGGAATATGAAGGGTACCTAAGCACCATCGGATTGGAACTGCCATAGCATGGGATTAATTCTCCACTTATCTCACTTCACCTGACAAACCTGAAAGCATTCCAGCCTCAAGCAGAGATGCTTTAACACAGCTTTCCAGGATGATGGGAGTCCCAGAAAACTGTGACTTTGTGAGCCTCAGGGCAGGCTCAGAAGACAGCAAAGTCTGGCTGTTAAATCCCTGCCCATTGACGCACTGGTCTCACCTGAAAAACAGAGGACTCTGCCTGCTAACTTCTCAGATCTGAGCTCTGAAGAGAAAACCCTGCCCTGCCCAAGCTGGAGCACAGCAAGCAGCTGAGACCAACAACCTGTTTCCAGACTCACCTGGCCGTTACAAGGCAACTCAAATCTGGCATCCAGGTCCATTAATTATGTTAGAGCATGTATAGAGAAATTACTGATAAAAAAATTCCTCTCAGTAATAACAAAAGATGCACTGAATCACACCAATAAAAGCAAATGACTTTTTGATGAAGCGCTGGGAGTGGACAAACTGAAGATCACAAAATAAAACAGAGTTTTGTTTAGAGTATCAGAATTATTTAAACTGAGGTTTCCTATCTGCTCACTTAAATCATGATTCCAAACAGTGATTTAAATAATTCCAATTCTCACGAATCCATTCCAGGTTAAACTGCACCAAACAAGCAAAATGACCTGATGAAATCACACAACCATCACTACTGGAGCCAGGGAAAAACAAAATCAGGACAAACCAGTCCAAATCTCAATTCTCTGCTTGAAAAAGGACTCACAGACCGTGCTTAGGATGATTAGGACAGCCAATCCTTTTCTGAACTTCTGAAAGATACCATGCCTGGAAGGCCGAAGGCATTTACGAGAACATTTTGGCTGTGTTGTGCCCTCCAGAAAGAAACACCTCCCACCCGCCGACGAAGATGACTGACATTCTCTGTCAACCCCCAAACTCCATCAAGCCTTTTCCACTAAAAGCTGTCATTTCTAGCTAGTTTTTTTAGCATGTTTCGGACTTGCAGTTAATATTGTGAAGAACAAAAATTGGAAGAATTAGCTCCTCTGTCATCGTGCTAAACAGTTAATCTTCTTCATTTGATTGAAAAAAGCAACCTGAGGAGACAGTCCTACTGATTACAGGAGAACACCTCTGGGGAACACAGCTTCAAGCGCTGGGAAAGCTTTGGTAATTAAAAACTAGCCTGAATCAATTAGGCTTTCGCAGTAAGAGTTACAGTAGAACGACTAACGTATTGAGCAAGTGTGTGTAGCTTTCAGCTGCATGTTCCCATGCAAATCAGGGAGCCTAGGTGGCTGAAAAGTACCTCTGTGGATTCTTCCCCACGCCTCCCCATAATGAAAATGTTTATCTTCATCCTGAAAAACCTTCACGGTTAAGGCAAATAAAACCGGATTACAAAATTTCCTAGGAAAGCCCAAGCTCTCTGCTTGTTTTCTTGACCAAGTCATAGAGGCCCCTTCTTTTAGGCTTTTCTTCCAGAGCTAGTTATCCTCTTGCTCTTTATTGATTCTGTTATCCTGCCTAGCCTCTTTGCAAAAAAAAGTCTGTACAGTAAGATTTCAAAGAACATTTTACAAGATCATAAAAATACTGGGCATGTTGGCAAGTGTTAAGGTGACTGCAGATTTAGATATTTAATTATACAGAGTCAATCATGTCTGCAAATCAGACAGCAGCTCAGATCTCACAACTTAATTACTTTAATTTCACATGAATAACTCGTTGTCATATTTAGTTTGACATACTGGAAAACAGAAATTATACTAGGGGTGGATAGCCTTAATGCTAGTAAGGTAAGATTTCTGGCATCCTTGGTATTATTCAAAATCTGACTGGACAAGGCCCTGAACAACCAGATCCAACTCTGAAATTAGCCCTGATTTGAGTTGGGGCTGGTGGGGGTAGTCAGGGACTCTGGATCAGAGACCTCCAGGTGTCTCTCCCCATGTAAACCATCCTGTGAATCTGAGGACATAAATAAGAGTTAAACTACAAGCAAAGACTGAATCTTTCTTGTATAATTTCCCAAGTCAAGTCAGTTGCCAACAACATCTCACACAAAAGGCAGCATCTTTTATGATGCTCCAGAAGTGTCATGATTCCTTTGGAGGCATCTTTCACAGTTCATTGAACTGCATTTTTACCAGCCAGGGGCACACACATTTTCTGGCTCCTTTGGTCTGAAAGAACCAGATACAAACATCACAACACATCTTTCAATAGCTAGCAAGAGGATCTGTTAAATAACCGTCCTTTATTCCTTTGACCACCCACATATCTTGGGCAGCTTAAAACGTCCAAGCTGACATTTGCTATTCTGCCTTTCATTTCAAAAAATGCAAGAGGAACAGTACAGGACTCTATTAAAAAGAACAAAACCAGAGAACTTTGTGGTAAGGTTGCAAACCTGGCAACTGATTTCACAGTAGAGCCAAGGCATGCAATAACTGTTAGGAATTATTAAATGTCTCTTACCTGTCCTGCAAAAAGCCCACACACACCAATAATACAGAGAATGTTAAATACAGCAGAGCCCACGATGGTTCCAACACCTACATCTCCTTTTGTGATAAAAACACCTGAAAAACAAGTTCAAGGCAAGCTGTGTAAATTGGAAAGTACGGAGTTTTTCCTCTAAAATTGCCCCATTAATTAATAAAAAGGCATGCACCAGTTCTGTTACTTTTACTCATATTTAATAGGGCAACTTGCAGAGAAAGGTACTAGGGTGAATAAAGGTGGTAGAACTTGATGTGGGAATTCAGATGTATTGTCTAATGAAAATCAAATACCTTAGACATTTCTAAGTCACCAACCTCCTGGTCTTGCAAACCAATGTTATGGCAATACACATTATAAAAGACAGTAAGCTCCATGAGAGCATCTTGCAGGACACAAATCTGCAAGAAACTATCTCCTATAAGACACTCCCTTACCAGTGCTCTGTTCTTCCCCATATCCCCACCTCTACTGACTACAACAATAAGGGAAGTAGGAGCATGAGCTGGAACAGAATCAGAACTGTCTGGCCACTTATTATTTGCAAGCTGAAAATGATGCTGGTCAGAATAGGTTATGGGGCTATGTTACAAGCTCCTTTCAGAGCTCTTCTGTCATATTTGGTTAAAATTGGCCAAGGAGGTTAACGGTGAGGGAGATGAACTGACAGACACATGCACTGTGGTACTACACAATCTTTTTTTCCTTAGGAAGTCAGCCTAAAAATAACACTCCATCTCCTGCTAGTTGTCAGTCTGTTTAAATTCACCACTTGCTTTTAAGTTTCCAGCAGTATTTTTCTGGCCAGTGCAGTTTAGATTTTTTTTCTCCACTTTTCCCTTTTCTGAGAAATGTGTTACCCAGAAGTAGGCATACCTCAAGTGACATTCAGTATCTGGTGGATTACACCACAGCAAGACTGTTAGGGCTTCTCTAAGCTGCCTGAAGGAGTCTGATTTTATTTTCACCTTGCTAGTGTGCTGCCCTTAACTGTAATACAAGCCCAACTCCATAGGCTTCCATTTTAGCTTCCTAGGTTTTGAAGCTTTGATCATCTCTCTCTGCAGAGTATGCAGCTTGGTGTGAATTAATTTGTGCTCTGCCTCTGGTAGATGTGACTGAAATAGAAGGATCTTCTAGAGAAAGCGTCTAAGCTCAGAAGAGTTCAATCACTTCTCCTCAGTGATGGAGAGGCCACCTTAACCTCCCATCCATTGTTCTAATGATTACCTACCACTGGAGATGAGGGTGTATAATACTGCAAGAACACTTTCACCTTACGCCTGGTAGCATACATATAGAATCATTTTATAGCTGCTCTCTTGACTGAAGTCCCCTCATAGCTCAAGGCTGTTAAAGGAACACGCGAGTCTCCTCAAGCTACACACACCCAAGTACTGCTGAATCTCTTGATCACACTTCCCATAAGCAGAGTGCTGCAATGGTAGTGCGATGATCTCACCAACCTGTTGCTGTGAATAAGGGTCTCAAATTCTCTCTTCCTCCTGCTGTGGCTTTCCCTGAAGGAAGCGGTGTTAGACAACTAACTAGAGCAGAGGTGATGGCAGAGAATGTGCATCTCAGGACACTGAGAGTTTGCCTGGGGACCAACCCAGGAGGCTGAAGGCGCTAAGCTGTAGAGGTGGTGCAGCAGATAGCATAGGAAGGTGAATAGGAAAGCTGCACGTGCAGAGATCAGTGCTCTGCAGTTTGGCAGTGCTACAGCAAGGGAAGGCTAATAGATAGTTAAGGTGAGCTGCCTGCATTTCTGACCTTGGTTTGACTGGTCAAATTGAACTACTTCCAGCGTAGCTCTGTTGTGAAATAACAGTACATTTTTAAAGCCTCTACATCTAGTGAGGATTTCCCACAATTAATCCCATGAGTGTCCATGAGGAAAGGGGTCAGGCATTATGACAAACATTATAGGTGCTTAGCAATCCCATTTCAACTCTGAAAAACACTGAGGGAAAAGAGGAGGTTTCAAGAAGCAGTAGGTTAGTTACCTATGACAGATGTAAACAACTCAGGAGCAGAGCTGCCAGCTGCCATGAAAGTTGCCCCAGCCACATCTTCGCTAAGATGCAAGCGCTGCAGAAAAACACATCAGAGTCACTGATTACAACACTGACAGGTTGATGGAATTCAACTAGAAACATTACACTGTCTGCGAAGAGTGGGAAACTGCCAATTTACATTTAAAAGTTCAGCATGGGGGAGAAAGTCATCAAAGGCATATATACAAGTTGTGCTATACACAGTTTATCTCATCTACTTTGGCCTGTAATGGGCAGGGCTGGAGCTCAGGCTCAGTCCAACCCCTGACCTTCTTCCCTGAATACCATTTCAGCCTTGTGAGATTTAACCTCTCCTCACACCCCTTTCGCATGGGTCATCATCAAAGATACTTAACTCCTACAGCCTTCCACTAGATGTGCCCAGGGACTGTTCTTATTTAAAACAGTGGTTTCTGGAAGGAAAAGGACCCTCTACTCTGAAATTTTTGACATATGCTGTTTCCAAAGATTTACTTGGTTAATTGCTTCCTTTATGTTTTCTGCATTCCCACTGCTCCATCTGTACAAGCCACTGTTCAGCAAATGCGACAAAGCTGTTAAAGACCACATGACTTGCTGGCACCTTCCACAGTTTAATATGAGTAGCTAAAAAAAGCCACCCCCTGCGATACGGTCATAAACTGCTGAGTTGTTACTACACAAAGCTGGCTTACTCACATGCGTGCGAGTCAGCAGCTGCCATTTTACAAGCAAGGGCAAGAGAGCTGAAAGTGGTGGAAATGTTTCCCTAGCAGAACCGATGGTTTGAAACACCACAGCCAACCTGACAGGCCAGAGGAAGCCTTCCTCTCCCCTCTGCCCTTCCTGGCTATGCAGGGTTTCTCTGAAGGTCTTTCATTATTAAAGTATATTTACAGAGAGACAAGGCTGCTCCCAAACGTTGCAGAAATCCCCCATCTCAAATCTTACCTTGACTGAAGATCCCATCACAGATACTTTAAACTCGTAAGAAAACTTAACTCTGCCCACTGACCATACTCACATAATAAAGAATTTTGTGTATGCTTCAGGGATAAGGGAAAAGAAGAAGAACTGCCCTAATCAGGAATGCTTTTTAAACAAGAGACCACTGCATTGCTAGACTGTTATAAAAGCTTATGGAACCTGATAAAACATGGCTTTACGGAGGATGATTTTAGATAGATTATATTTTATATATATATATATGGATATATATAACTATTATAAAAGAAGCTCATAGCAACAGAAGTAGATCCCTACAGACTGAATTCTTCTGCAGGGTTCTCAACGGATGTACAGAAATGGTCACCCTACAATAGTCAGTCCACACCTAGATGGTACCTTTTGAAAAGAACACCAGTCAAAGAAACCATCAGTGTTTTCTGTGGGGATGGTTAAATTTAAAGCCATCATAAGTTCCTTTGAGGATAATTTATTGCAATACATATGATAATTAAGCTAATATAATAGACCAGAAAATACTGCCCACTGCGCAGAGTCAAAAATGTATTCTCTGGTATTTGTAGACTGCATTTGCAGTTGATGCTACGATGTTAGTTGTGTCATGTAAACACACTGACACATTGTAACACCAATAACAGAGAGTAACTGGACAAATATAAGTACAAATTGTTTTAGAAAACAAATGAAAGTCAGGGCTTTGGTTGCAAGTACATCTGAACTAAGACACAACATGAATGTCTATCATAACAAGTGTTCTTGAACAAATTCTAATCTCTATGCACATATTTGGGAGCATAAATGCCTAGTTGATTTAACTTAACAACCACTTTCCAAACTAGATGGAGCTAAGCCAGAAAAAGGGCATTTATTTCAAAAATAGTGCATCTAACCTGGAAGCAACTATAAAATAACTATTGGTGGATCTCCAAGGCCAAAAAAGTCCTCAGATAGGGTGGTCTGAATTCTTTTTCCGGAATATGACAGTATGTGGTAGTAGAATTACTGATGGTCAATCTTCAGATCAGCAGCAAGTCATTACTGTTTAGTTTGTTTGCATGCTATGCAGATTACCCGTACTGCAATACCCAGTATTGCTGTACAATCTGTGTTCCTGACAAGGGGCTCGCTCTCTTATGATTCTTTTTTGTGAGTTAACGACCAAGAGAATCCCCTTGAAAATTTCACATGTCTCATCTCATCAGGCGATGCAGGAGGACTCTGGTGGTCTCCCTCGCAAAGAACCCCTGGATCCCTGAGTCAGCCCACTCACTGTACTGGGTCTTTTTGTGGGGGATTGTATACAGTAGCGTGAGCAATGGTGGTAGCATCTGCTGTCATCGGGCAGGGATGAAACCTTCCCATTCCTAGAAAAACAGGCAAGAGTGACTACTACCAAAGAACCACAGAGGCCTTTGCGAAGTGACCCAAGCATTTTCCCATACATTCTTGAGTGCTAGCATCAAGGACCAACCATGAAAAGCTGGATGTTTTGAAGGTGAGCCACTCCGGACTGAAAAAATGAAAAGTTGGTTGGAGCAGGAAACAAGAATGCTTATGTCTTTTGCTATCATATAATTGCAGAACTGCTCAATTATGCATAAAATACATAAATAACAAGACTTGAATGCCCCCAAGGGTTAGCTATAGGGTTAGTTTTCTTTTTTTTTTTTTTCTGAGGGGAAAATGAAGTCGGAGCAATAGAAAAAATAAAAATCTGATACGCTTATATGACCTGTTTTGATAATCTCTAAAGACACAGTATCTTCTGAACAGTAACTTCTTAACAGAAGTATGCCAGATGTACTATTCTTTTGCTATGCTTTTTTTTTCTTTCACACACAATTAAATAAAACTTATTATCACCTTATTTTACTGGTGGTGTTGGGTAACACAGTGGTTCATAACTGTTAAAGCATATGAAGAGTTGTTCCATAACATTGCGACAATAACAAATGAAAGAACAACTGACATGTAAAGATATAGTCAACTGAAAGTAGCATTCTAGGACCAGGGGGTTGTAAATATTATGTTAAAGTCACATGGGGAGGGTGTTTGCTTTTTAGATATTATATGCCCATGCAAAACCAAACACTCTGAAAACCTGTTAGGAGAACAAATGGTGCTGTAAATTCTGCCACTTGCACCTTTATCACTGACCCGTGTTTAAGCCTACAGACCTTCTGGGGCAGGTAGAGAGATGTAGAAATCTTGCACCTAGAGAGGCTAATGATGGTAAAAGGAGAGGGACTCCTCCAGTCTCTGAACCTCTGGTTTATAACTAAGCTCGCCACCATCAAAGTTAGGAACTGTGAACACTGTATATGGTGTTTCCTATCACTATTTGTAAATGCAGCTGAGAAACAACGTTTCTATTGAGCACTGCAGGAAATAGAGGTATGGAGAAGTGACATAGCTCATCCTAGGCCACATGGAGAGTCAGTGGCGGAGTTATTACAGGAGCTAGCTCTCTCTAGACCCAGACCAGACCTCTGCCGTAAGCAAGGCCACATGATCAAAATGTATGTGTAGATGGGATTTAATGAATGCTCAGTAGGGAAAAAAAAATAATTTCCCACAATCTTCTGGCTCTACCTGTCTCTCTGCACAGCAGGCCTATAGATGGCACCCCAAAATGCAAGCCTGTCCTGGACACTACCTCCTCAGCTCAGGTTTCATCCATCTACAGTGGCCTGAACTGGCCTTCTGGACCCAAGTTTCCTGGTAGGGCTTCCTTGCTCTGGAGAAGGGAGGTTAAATAACTCAGCATGTCTGCATCTCCAGCATCTCAAATCCCCACTTTCACTTCCCTGCCTACTTTCCTGGTAACAGCAGGCTCCCTTCCCCTAAATCTCACAGACTGGCTGTGTTCAGATTCAGCCCTAGAGAGCTCAGGAACTTCTCAGGGCAGAACATCCTGCCACATGTTGTCATCCTTCAGTCACCTGAATATTTGTGCACCAAAGTAGTGGGAGTTCCTGGGGACTTATTTTTGATGAAGCAAACCAGGCAGTGTGGTAGGGTGCTGAACTACAAATATCAGGTTAGTTTAGAGTCAGATTCAATTAGAGCTGTCATCGCAAATGATTTCTCCGGTCATCTCCCATGCCCCCTCCCGATGCCCAGTTACAGCTGTGCTGAGCAACACTTACTAGTGGGCAGACCAGCAGGCATCTCCTCCAGATGATGGAGACGTCACACTGGCAAGAATGAACCACATTGTCTACATGCTGCAGAGATTTCTTTGCCTGAGACTGACATTGGGGAGGGCTTGCTTCATGTGTCACTTCAGGCACATGGTCTGTGTTTTTCCTGCCGCTGTCTGAGCTGATCCAGGCTAAAACACAGTCCCTGTCTCCTAAAATTTCTGCATGCCAGCCTTAGGAAAAGAAGGACAGAGCCCCTTGCAGTTGCTGGAAGTGCTGAAGATCTTCTTTACAGCTGACCTGAACCTAATGCTCTGCAGCATCCTGAACCTAAGCCAAGCCTTCATTTCTGTCCAAAGCCAAAGCAGTCAAGCCGAGCTCCGCAGCAAGTCAGCTCAAAGCAGGCCTGCCTTGGCTGGGCAGTGGGAGGGAGGTACAGCTCCCTAGTCCCACGGGCAGTGTGGGGCAGGACGCGGCTCTCAGGCCACCAGCTAGGAGCTCTGCACCTCTCCCTTCCCCTCCATTTTTGTGCATTCTTTTCTTTCCAAGTCTGATGCTTGGGAGGTTTCTAAGTTCTAAGTTAATGCTGTATGAAACTCAGAAACACCCCGTAGATCAGTATTTCCTTGCAAAAGTCAACAGATAAAATGTTATTATCCTCCAAGTCATGGGAGAACTGAGCACCATGCCCGAAGCCATAACTGAACTGAACTGCTGCTCCTTACATGGGCAACGCACACCTTCACAACCCTCTCCCAGCCCCTAATGGTTCGTCCTTACCTCCAGGGCACAGTTCCATCCACAGAGAGGGCAGAGCACAGGACAAGCTAGCAGGCTCTGCTGGGCTCACTGCCTGGAAACCTGCACTGCAGCCAGCATTGTCACAGGAGCCTGCAGGGTCAGGGTGAGGTGGAGTTTGGGAATTGCTGCTACAGAGAACATGTTTTTTCTATGTTATGCATTGTCTCAATTTTTCAAGAAGCAGTAAGATGCATACATAGGAATTGTTATTTAAGAGGAAGGAGACTGCTACTTTTATGAGGGAGTATCAACCAAGTTCACCCACCAGGAGACATGCAGCCCATCTCCTGCAAGCGAGACCTATGAAGCTGAGCCAACTGACACAGCCAGTGCAGAGCAACTAAACAAAAAGCATGGGGAACACTCTAAGACAACAGTAAATACACCATCATCACATGTTGGGGCTCTCAAGGAGAGCTGATGCTAAAACAGCACACAAGCTCAAGTACAAATTTCTAACACTTACTTCACAAATCTTTTCCAATGAAGGGACGAAGAAATCATCGCAGACAATTGCCAAAGCATAAAACATATACATGGCCTGCAAAAGAGAAAAGAAAATGTTGAGTTTGGAGACTGTCAAGCAAAGAAACTGAACTGCAGTGTCCCAACTTATCTTGGGCTTGTTTTGATATACATTTGTAAAAAAGATTCTCTTGTACGAAAACTTCATGGGGCCCTCTGGGATTTAACAGAAAGATCATTAAGTATTTATCTAAAAGTTCTACCAAGCCATCAGAAACTGCCAGCACTTTATCATAACGACATTAAAAAAATAAAATCTCTGGATATTGCTTAGTTGCCCTTAACTTTTCTCTCTGTTGTGTAGTGCAAAGCTTTTTTATGATTATATTCTGTGAAAATCTGGATTATTGAGGAGCAGCAGCTTTTGAAATGCTAGTGTTCTGAAAAAGAGGAAAGGAGCTTGTTTTCTGCACATCACCTGGGACAAACTAGCAGAGTTTTAAAGCCAAGTGTTCTGCACAACAGGGGAAGTGGGAAAGAGGAGAGGACAACTGTACCCTTGGACGACCTGTAAGACAGGCCAGCACTTGTCCCTTACAGCACTCCTTGGTGCGAGGCCTGAAGCATATCTATTTTATTTGGCATTCCCGTGAGGAACCAGAAACAATCTATCTGCACAAGCTGCCAAAAAAACTGTTGCAAGAGATGCTACCTCACCATCTTGGATCTCATTCCTAGCAGACTGTGGTATCAGCAAAGGTCTATTTATTGCTGCATGCATGTAAAAGCGCATGCGTGTGAGAGATCCTTAAATTGTGTGCATGTAAACAGAGAGGTGAGGCCCCGGACATAAGCCTGGAACAGACTGCGCAGCAGCAGCCAGATGTGTCTGGAACAAGGAGTACGAAGTGCTGTGCGTGGTGAGGCAGGAGAAATTGACACTTGAGCTCCTTCTTCATTCTCCTGCTGCAATCTCACCGCCCACTTCTGGTAGGGAAGCACCCCACTAGGAGCTGTGCCCTGTGCACACAGCCCTTCGTCGCAATCCATTTCTGATCTCGTTACAATTTTCCAGGAACAGGTTTAAATACCCACTCCCCACCAAAAAAAAAAAGTAAAATAATCAACTTGCTAGAACTTAATTATTTAATTATTACTCTACTGCAAAAAGTCAATAATTTCTATGAAAATCTCTGCCAAACAATCTTTTCAAGCTCAAAAATAATTCAAATATACTTGTTCAGGATTAGAGCTAGGAATTTCATCACAATGGATGATTTTGATGCCATTTTGAAGATTCAGTGCTAGACAGTTAATTAGGTAAAGGAAGCAAATGCCTCACAAACCTTGTGCATCACAGGAAGCATGATCAGAAGCAGCCTGTGAGAGTTAAGTGGCCAAGTCCCATTGAAATACAATGGATAGCAGGTGCCCAACTTCAGCCTGGATTTTTTAATCTGCTAATCATATTAATCTGCGTGGGCCATGCTGTCATTTTCCTTTCCCAAATGCACAACAATGCCTTTCAAGAACACTAATCTGTACACCATCATCCCTCTAAATTGAGTGCACTCTCTATATTTGATATATATCTGATAATCTACAGTCACAGAGTGCTGGGCATCATATGGTTGCTTGGGATTCCTGCAATCAGCTATGGTTGTGGTAGCCAAGTTCTCCTGAACAAAGACAGGTAGATAGAAAACAGACAGCCAAAACCAGACAGCATGCCCCCCCCCCCAGATCAGGTCATTTCATCATCTACCTCAATACATGGTGCACAGTCTTTTTCTCTGTGCTCCTACTATTTTTTCAGATAGTGAAAAACTCCCGCACACGACGTGGTATGCAGCAGGTAGCTTCAGCCTGGACAGACACCAGGTGCAAGGTGTCCATCAGTTTAAGTTCAGGCAAATGCTTCTGAGAGTTTTTAAATGAGTGCTCAAACGATGTGACAGGTGATTTTGCATCATCTCCAATGCAAACAATAACAGGAAAGCATACCCATGTCCCAGTAACCATACATGTGTCAAAAAAGCTACGTTTCATGGCATTCTAATGATTTTTAGAGTGTACAATCACAAGCCAAAAAGGTGACAATGGAATTTTCTTTTGTCCACTCCGTCTTATGCATTTGTAGGATCAGGTACAAGAGGAAAGGTAAAAAAGGGGGACTGAAATCAGGAAGGAGTGGAAAAATGAATGTGAAGAAACTACTGCCACACTTTCTCTAATCCTTTTGGAGGTGCTGGGGAACACCAAGCTGCCATGCCTGCTGAAAGCACTGACCAAAGCCTGCTAAGTCAGGAAGACTGCTGTGGGCGACTTCAGCAAGTTTTACACCAGGCTGATGGAACATATCAGGCTGAAACCATACTGACTTACATGCTTCAGCATTTATTTTTAATGACCTCATTGTTGTCACAATTCTGGTTCTGGCTGGGAGTCTTTCCTAATTTAACTGGCTTGAATGCAATACAGTATGAAGAGTCCAAATCTATGGAGTATCTTGTGAGAAAACAACTTGGTTCACAAGCTAAAATACTGGCAATTACCTTTGGTAAGTGAACACGTGATGACAATAAACACTACTTCCTTGAAAGTGTTTTTTGTTTGTTTGTTTTTTAATAAACAAAAAGAAAGTTTAGAGTTTGGGCCAGCAGGAACACACCCAAAAAATTAAATTTTATTGCAAGTCAGACTCGTAAAGATATAGCTCAGACACCAGTCCAGGCTACTTAATGTGGAAAGAAGGAAGAGAGCCAGCATCAGGGCAGGCAACTCTGTTCCATATGTCAAATGTGGACAAATGCAAACAGCACGGCTTTAAGCTTTTGCAGCCAATTAGGTGGTTTGAGCTTCCACCCAAGTTCAGCTGTGGCTCTGTTACTGCGCCAACTGCTTGCTCCTCTGCTGGCCAGCCTCTCTCAGCTTCATGTGACTACGCAGCGCTCCCAGCTGGCGCATACAGGCACACCTGCACTCACCTGGGGTGCGGGGTGACGCCGAGCCACAGCTTCCCTGTGCCAGCCAGCACTGGTGGCACCTAGGAGCACTCACCTGGACTGTGTCTGCGATGACACTGGGTGACACAGGGAGGTGAGCACTGCAGTGCCAACTGTACATCAATGAACTCGTCTCTTTCCCCTACAAGCAAAGGGGCAAACCCCCACAGCTTCCCTAAATCCTAAACACAACTAGGGCTTCAGTGAGCCAGCTGGCTGTGAACCTGGCTGGGCAGAGCCAAAGGAAGAGCTCACATTGCAAAGAAGCTGGAAACAATGCGAATCCAAGGGGTCGCATTGCCTCAGCCTTCAACAAACACAAGCAAGCTTCGCACGGCTCAGGAAGGCAGCAGGGCAGCACTGCTGAAGTCAGCTCCACCTGCAAGCAGCTACTGGGGACAAAGGCAGGGCCTGAGGGAATGTGGATGGGCTGGGGCAGAGCTGAGGCGAGAGGTGTAATGGCAATGGAGCGAGGTGATGGGGAGGACAAGAAGCACGTCTCAGCCCAAGCACTGCTTGGTCGCATTCGGCTAAAGAGAAGACATTAAAATCTTTGAATAGGCAACCTTATTAACAGACACTTCTCCTCACCAAAAGGCCATTAAAAAAATGACGGAAATATAATGACCCTGTATTAAAAGATTATAAATTCCAGATTAAGTATTACATTAGGATTGGTTTTAAAATGATGCTTCAAATAAACAAGCATCAGAGAAGTAATTGCAATTTCTACATGAAAGTAGATTAAACATCTTACTCAAAAAACGTGTTCTGCTGCTCAGGACATAGGTGATTATTGCTCCTGTTTGTCCAGCATCCCTTTGAATTTCCTGCACCAGTCTCCATTAGAGCTTCCTTTACTGAGCGAAAGCCAGGAACATTCCACAGGAACGTCTAAGCGCTGCAGAGGGCAGCAGCTTCGCTCCGAGAGTAGGGGGGGATCAAAAGGAAACAATAAAATTTTGGTTGGTATGATATGTAATTATGCTGACCACCTCTTCAATCACAGCCAAATATATTTTAGGGCACTGTGGTACAGGAACACTGAGGGTTTAGAGGGTAATGAGGTAGCACTGAGGATTTAGAGGGTAATGAGGTAGCAATGAGGCAGTTCAGCAGATGTTTGGAGAACAATCTCCCAAGCCAGAGAAGCTGCTATGGACAGACTGAAGGTGCCTGCCAGAAGATTTACAGAATGGGAGCAAAAGCCTTGGGATGAGCAGTGGTGAAAGCACCTTCCTGACTCCTCCTGGCAGCTGAGCTGTGCCAAGGGACAGAGGATGAAGGACCTGTCCTGCCTCACAGCTGATCTCTTCCACTCCCATCCAAGCCCCGTATGACTGCAAGCTCTGTCAGCCACGTGCCAAGTCACCTTCCAGCTGAAGGACCGAACCACGCTAGCCTAATTACCCAACCCTCCCCAGGCAGCCAGTGCTAGCAGCCATTGCCCACCCCAACACAATTCCATCTCTGTTCCATCCAATGGGTGCTGAAAAGGCAAGGATAGACTTCCAGCCTGAAGCAGCATTAAATTGAAGAAAGATCTGTATATATTTTCCAGACACAGCACGTGATTGGAGGTACCAAACACAGGTCCCCTACCTACAAGGCTCAGATACGTACCTACGTTTCTACTTAAAAGTTTGTTCTGAACAGTTAAAGATGTCACAACTGAGAGATATTCATCCCTACATCTTTGTTTTGGGAAATCTGCTTTATATCACATTACTTCATGAAATAGCCAGGACAGCTTACACAGACTTGGCCTATATAAAGATCTATTCTGTGTTTTTTTTTGTTTTTGTTTTTTAGCAGCTTGTCTATCATAAAAATAGTATCTGTACATAATTCTTGTTCATATTTTTCCTATATTCTCATGATCAGGCTGAATTTAGGATCAATTTAGCTACAGTTCTAGAGATTATTCTAAAATGGAGTAATACTCATCCTCAGTAAAGGAATCAAGTTTGACAGAAAACGTCACAAGCAGAGCACCACTGTGTCGCTGTTCTTGTAGCTCAAACTTCAGGTCTTTTGTGTCCCCCAATACTAGTTGCTTGGATGAGTTGAGCTTTATTATTTTTTCCGTCAACGGGTTCTGTATTTCTCTGGGAAAGAATGTATAGGGCATGGTTCTCCTGAGAAGTTAACTAGAGTTAACTAGTGTTGTTTTTTTTTGTTGCTTTTTTTTTTTTTTAATATGAAATTTGTTTGCCAATCTGACCTGCTTCACCTCCAAAATGACAACCTGTCATAAATAATGCACATGCCACCTTGCACCATAGTGCTTCACTGGAACCACTGCAACCAAGCACAGAGCTTTCCTTAATTCTGACTACATACAAAAACCACCTAGAAGTCCACTAATGAACAGAAATTAAAAAACAACAACATTAACAAAACAACACAACACAAAAACACAACCAAACAAGAAACCCACACAGTCCAAGCTCACTCGTAGCAGTGGGCTGTGGTACCACGATGTGATAAGCAGCAAGCTGTGTATAACTATCGCTTTGTATTGCATGTTATCAGTAAAATAAGTATGTTTAGGGCACCACAAAATCATCAGCAGGAGGAGACATCTCTGTGCCAGAGAAACACGACCTGGCCGGTCTCTGACTCAGCAACAAGGCAAGACAGGACAGGTACAGAGCGACCTGAATTTTCTGAGCTGCTCGCAGCCATTGGTGGAAGCCCTGTTTGTGCAGCCCGTTCCCAGAGCTGTTCCCCCGACAAACCTCTGCAGGTGCAGGCAGGAAGCATCCCTGCAGCCACTCATGCCTGGGCTCTGGCAGGAGCTCACCTGCTGCTGCACACCAACACACACACCCATGCAGGCACATGCAGACGGCTCGTGTTCTGGCACTGCAGAGCACTGGGAAAAGGGGAAGTCACACTGCACCATGCACAAGACTGCGATGAAATGGGGATCAGTGCGTTCTGGGACCAGTCTGCAGCTGGGAGGAAAGGTAGTGCCCATCCCCCTGGGCTCTTCCAGGGGAACCCGCAGCGACACCCAAACCCTCCTTCTGCTGCCAGCACTCACCTTACAAGTGCCTGGGTGATACCATCTCCCGCCCCTGGCTCTGGAGGTACTGGGTGCCTATCACTGAGTGTCCACACAGGCATCAGCATGAATCCACCAGAACAAATCAAAAAAGGTCAAATGCTATGAGAACATCTAGAAACCTGCATCCCTTTGGGGACAACGTTAAGATTTCAAAATGAAGCTCTCAAGTACTGGGACACTCCCAGATTGCAGGCTTTATGTTTAATCCTTTAGTAACGAACAGCAATGGACTCTAAAAAGCCAGACCCTGGTTCCCTCCCATTTGAACATCGCAAATGAGTGATTTAGTGGGGATTTTTTTGTTTGTGATAACATGCCCTCTTCTCAGAGAGGACATGACAATCATTAAATAGCAGTGAAGCAATCAGCTGATGAGCTCTGAAGAACTACCTAGGGGAAAATTAAACATTTTAGCTCCAAACCAGAAGTACATTTTCATTGGCCCACTTTCCTCTTGAAGTGTTTTACATTTCTACTGACTAAAACTATTGCTAAATTGCTCCTGCCCAGTTGCTCTTAGGTTTTTAAAGTGTTTAGTGAGTTACTATCATCTTTGTGAAGCATCAGATCATGTTAAGTAATTCTTCACAGCCTCACTGCAGGATGTGCTGAGGTGTAAGACTTTCTGTTTTCACTGTCATTAAACAACAGGGGGAAGATGCCTTGGGAATCCCCTGAAAGGCTATTTAATGCATCCCCCAAAATTCCCAGTTCATACAATTTGACCCCTGGTTCTCTGTTTTTTTGATAAACAAGTTTTACCTTGATGTCTTTTAGAAAGTAATATAAAAATGTTGGCAAAAGGGGATTGAGAGAAAGAGAACAAGGTTTTAGTAAAATAAATAAAAACAGTTTAACAAAGTCCCTTTGATTTTATAGCCCGGTCTCCTCAAACTTGCAGAGACAGTTAGCTCTGTCTGCATCTTTTCCTACAAAGTGCAGTTCTGTGCATGCTCTAATTTGATCAGACATTTGGTAACTGAATTGCTGGAGGGTAAAATCAGAATTAGAGATTGATTACCCCAATACAATGACAACCCCTTTCAATCAAGACTAAAGAGGCAGGTTGCTAAAAGTTGACAGTCGTCTTTTTTCAAAATATCAGTTCTCTCTTTGATGATAGGTTACAGATACTCCACAGTAAGAGGAGACAAAGCATTTGACATTGTTCTTTCTGCTTCTTATTGCATCCAACAGGCTGGACCAGGGCCAAAGACAGCAAAGTTTGTCCTGGGGATTCACAAGTTCACGGCTCACGGCAGAAAGACACCGGGAAAATTCTCAGCTGACGCCCGCGGTCACGAGCTGTATGCCTTCCAACAGCCTCAGCAGCTGAGGGCTTGCCTGGAGCCGCGTGGTCGCGGAGCATGCCCGACTGAATGCGGACTTGTCTGTGGTGGGGTTCTGGACAGGACAGCCCATGGGCAGTCCTGCTAGCTGGGCAGGGATCATCCATTCCACCCGCCGCATTATTCAGAGCCAATAAAGCTGCTGAGGGGAACCAGAGCGCACTGAGGGACTGAAGCATCTGCTTGCTAGAGGGGAAGTGACTGGACATGGTTCTGTTGGGACAACAGATGCTTACATCTAGTTCTTACTAAAAACAGATTTTTCCTTTTATTCTGAAGCAGGTAGTTCACCTTTGATTTTCAGTCCTCAAAAATCTGTTTTGTTATATGTTAAAGTATGTTCAGCTTGTTCAGAGCTGACAAAAAGGCCGTGGAAAAATAAACTATCTTGAGAGCAATTATGAAGCCGAAATCATAATTTGAAACAGACTGGAAAACAGCCCAATTCACAGTTCATGTACTCAACTGTATGAGAATACTGTGTGATTTCACTGCTACTAATACTGAAAAAATACAGTCCAGGTCTTGCCTCTTTTAAAAAGCCTGGAAAAACACATGTTGAGGAACAGATTCCACTGAGATTAAGATTGACTTTAGCAACCCTCATTTTTAATGGTCTCATTATAAACTTATTCCTGTAACTCGTTTTTTTTTTTTAATAATTTTTGTGTTGAAATCTAAGAAACACAAGTTTACAAGGCAACAGCATGCTACTATAATCATCATATTTTGCTTAGAGTGGCTACACAAGAGTCTGCTAGCTGTTTTTCATATACAAAGATGAATTTAACTATAAGCACTTAAGCCTTTTCTTAAAAACTCTCGTAACACTTTTCTGTATTACCCACAGTAGAGTTACAAGGGGACAAACTGTGTACCAGTATTTTCCAAGACCTCATGATGTGGTTTACACATTTGCCATACAGATTAAGAGCAGATAATACAGCTTCTTGCATTAACAACCAATCAAGAGTGACCTTTCCATGTCAAAACACAAAAACCGTGTGAGGCTACGAGCACTGCAAGAGAAACAAATAATCAGCATCCAGCATGCAAACAAACAAATAAAACCCATCGGCCAAGATGCACGTTACATCGTGTGTGAAGTACCACACAAGGCGCAGCGCAACATGCTGACTGTGACAGTAAAACTGACAAACGTTCTGAAATTAGGAAACAGCAGGCCAAGGCTGCCTGGGACACATGGACGTTTCTCCATGGCTGTTCACTGAGAACCACTTAATCCCAGGAGTACTGTTTCCCATGCCATTTAAACACAACCGCAAGCTCCGCACCAGGCCCTTGGAGAAGGGCACCAGTCTGGCAGTTGGTACCAGGAGGGCACAGAGCCCGCACAATGCGGAAGCCTGATCCCGGTGGCGCAGGGCTTTTCAAGCTGCCCATGCATGGTGGCCGTGGTGGTTTAGAAGCCGGTGGTCCTGCGGCTCACAGCTGAAGTGGGGCACGCACAGGGGTAGGGGAGGACCTGTGGAGTGGACCACAGACAGGCAGGTGAAACCCAACCTGTGGCCTTTACCCCACACCTACAGCGGGGCAGCTGAAGATCCACTGAAGATGTCTTTCTCTCCACTGAACACAGAGCAGCTCCGGGTGACTAGCTGCAGCAGGGCACAACTCTGAGAGATGGTTTATCTGGATTTTTTGGGAGTATTCTTGTGGGTGCTAAAAAATCCAGCTTAGGTCCAGGGTTTGCTTTCCAAAACATCCAAAAGCTAACTGTTCCCACAGAACCTTGAAAGCCTTTGGCTTGCCAAAGTCAATAGTGATGTTACTCAACAATTTATTGTAGCCGTTTAGCCGAAATAAGATCATAACAGAGCACTCACATTACATGATGCAATACAATCTAATTTATCTTTAAAGAGAAACCATGAATCACTGCACATAGTTAATGGTGACTGCTCATTTAAGTTGACTAAAAATTATAAGATAAGATATAAATATTCATTACAAGCAGGTATTTTCTTTGCTGCTTAAGAATGTCTTTTCCCCCTTGAGGAGTACCAAGCTGGCAGCTCTTCGTAAATTTAGGAGACATTAAAGAAAAGAATTGTCTTTATCTACCTAACAAAAGTTGAAAAAATGATCTGGAGGGAAAGTGCTTCCTTCTGTGAGATTACTGCAGCTGCCTGTATGGACTTGTAACAGTGTCTTGTGAACTAACACACCATGGTTACGTCCAAGTAAATTTATTTCCAGTACCTTGAATTTTGACCTTGCCCATACACCCCATTTAAAATGACTTACTTGGAGCAGAGATCACACAACTCCAAGCCTGAAACTGCACACCTTTTTGACTAGTAAGATTTTAAAAATAGCATTTATTAAAATCTTGCTGGCACATTTCTGAACTTTGAAGCCCAACATTTTCTAGAATTCCCAAATGAATCCAGGACCACTGTGCAGCTAGCAAATGTGAAGTTATGATCACTTCTTTGATATATTCAGGAAGAAAAAACTCACCTCAGCAACTTAACTACTTGGGGTAGTTCTGGAGGTTCAAACTACAGACTGACTAGAGTATTTTTCCAGCTATATTACAATATTACTCAAGCTCCACGTATACAGTTCTTCTACAGGCACCATCCCTGTCAGGAAAAATGAGAAGTTTTGCAGTGTCCTTCCAGGCCCATCAAACCATGCTGGCATCTCAGTCTCGCTCACTGAGATGACATCTACCTTGCTGCTGGGAGAATCCTTGGCCCTTTGGGTCTTAAACTGAAAAAAAACCTTTCTGGCTCTCAGATATTTTGAGAGAGTTTTTTTTTGGGGGGGGGGGCCTGTTGTTTAACTTAGCATGTCTCTAAGCTCTGCATTTGGCCAAGTATAATAAAGACAAGTGAAAGGGTCAAAAATCAGCGAGACGACAGTGCAGTGGGGCACACTTGTTTGATGCCACCCTCTGGAGAGTGCCCGAGAAAGCCAGCAGCCAGGACTTGATAACATCACCAAGCTGTCCCACCATGTCCCATGTGCCAGAGAACGTTCTCCTTTGTCCCACCAACCTGGGAGCATCCCCTTGCACAGCAGTGGCTGGCAGAGGAGTTGGCAGCATGGGGTTGCACTGCTCCGCTGGCAACACTGCACAGCTGCCCAATAGCTTCGGCAAAGCCCTTTGCATGAGTTCATTCAGCTGACAGCACGCGTTCAGGGGCTGCAGTTGGTTGGCCTTTTAGGAGTTAGTGAAAAAACTAAGAAGAGAGCATTAAACACTATACTCAGATGAGTCACTAAAACTCACTCTCAACCATGACTGAGAACAGAAGGGGAATGTCTGTGTGCAAGAGCAGAAAACCCTGTGGGTAGGGAGCGGTATCAACTGTCAGCAAACATACCAAATCCAGTCCAAACTGATAGGAAAAGAAATGCAGTCACAAAACTTACACAAAGGACGTGCAGGATGACAGCTCCATGCCTCCTGTCCTCGTTTGTAAAGATGTCATTGGGGAATTCATGGAGAGCTGCAAAAAGGAAAAAAAAAAAAAAAAAAAAGCCCAGATGCTTTATCAAGTACTCAAAACTGCCACAAGTACTGTTAAGAAACATAATGAAAAAAACACAGGAATCCTTCTGTGGGGCAAGGGCTCAGCAATCTCACAACAATCACGCCTATGGGCCCTTATGCACAGGCTCTTTGTTCTGTGTTAGCTTAGCATAACTTGTCCTCTGTCAGTTATATGCCTTGCTCCAAGTGTTTGTGTGTAATTTGCTTCTGTGGCAACTGCAACTGCATACCTAAAGACACCTTGCAGAGAGCAGATAAACCCCAAGAACACATCACCATGCTCTTTTGGAAAAGTTCAAGGGGAAACAGCTTATTCTAGCGCAAGTGCTAACAGGTCACTCTCAGAAAGCATTTCTAGCTTATGGCTTTGCACCTGAAAATGGATGGGTGAAAGCAGAGGGCAGGTACTAGAAATATTTCAAATAAACCTCATTTACTGACCAAAAAGTCTGTTGCTAACACACCATTGGCCTGTACCCACAGTGAGGCAAGACACAGCGCACCTCCAAGCACCAGGACTCTGCCTCTGGGTACTCGGCTGCCGCTTTTACCAGGATGACAACGCATACACACAGAGAGACACCATGAAATCATTAGCTAGGAAACAGGGACTGGGTCTCAGATCCCTCATGAAATAAGCGAAGGGAGCTGCAATTAGCACTGCGGGAAAGCAGCGCCTGTCTCATCTGAATGCATGCTGGCTTGATGCCTTCCCCTCTCATCTGCACACAGAAAATGCTTATTTTGAAGAGGCCACCAGCAGCTGCCGTGATTCGGTGTCGTGCTCTTGCAGAAGCTGTTTCCCCTGCGCATGTGATGGGGGGCATCGCGTGCGTGCCCCTTGGCATCCTGAGGTGCTGGGGTGGCCAGGGACAGGCAGCTGCTTCGCCCAAGCCGCAGCCCAAACACGACTGGGTCTCCAGGGGCTGCCGCGTGGTCTCCGCACGTTGGGGCTCCGTCCCCTCAGCCAGCCGTGTTCCTCCCTCCTTCCAGCTATTCTAGTTGATACAACGCAGGCACTGCTCCTTTTCACCTCGTGTGAAACCTCTCCTGCAGTTTAAGCCTGTAACTTGTTGCTCCAAACACTGCAAACTCAGAGGGCGGTTCATTTTGCTCCTCTACAGCCCTGCTTCCCATGCTGCAGGAGTTACGTCTTCCCTCTGGCTTCTCTGCTTGTGAATTCCCAGCACCAAGTTCTCCAACGTTATTGCGCAGCTAACATTTCCCAGTCCCTGGAAATACTTAATGCTCTCCACAAGGGCAGCAGCTTCCTTCAGGTGCTGCCCCCAACAGCAGACACATTAGTCTTCTGGGACCTTGCAACAACCCACCTTTCAGCTGTTCTGGCTGGTTTGCCTGCACAGCTATCTCTGATTGCCCTCGCTGAACGAATAACAATGTCAAGATGCTGGAATTTCCTCTACAGTAAGTGTTTTGATGATAACCTGCTGTATTAGATAATTAGCTAGGGTCTGAAAGGGGATGCAGCCCAAGACAGCAGTAGATAGACCATGCCATTTACAGAGGAAAAAATGTTTTACTTTACCTGCTTCTTAGCTCATTTGTGCATTTCAGATCAAAACGAATCATTTCTCTGCCTTCAAATTTCACTCTGCCTCCTCAGAGAGGTCTTCAACATGAACGAGACCTTTGATGTATGGCACCAGTGATGCACAGGTTTTGACAAAGGCATGTCAAATATTTTGAAAAACAGCGAGTGTGCAAAAGCCTTTGGAGTTTTAAGGAAGGCTTAGCATTACCATGATGCCCCATGAGCTGTAACACTACATACATGGATGGAGAAAGGCAGGCCAGAGACCTCCTGGAGAGCACAGTTCATCAGAGCAACACATCTGAAACGTTGGAAGCGATTTTTCTGTGAAGCTGCTGTTCTCTGTGCCACAACAACTGGCAAGAGCTCCCATTTTCTCGGCATACTCTCATCATGCCCGACCAGAGATGGTCAATTAGTTTGTGTAAGATTGCCAAGCCTCAGGTCCTGGCCTCAGCCTCACACCCCCACAAACAGAGCCATGGCAAGGCAACAGCTATTTTCCCCAGAAGTCCAAGGACAGTATTCAAGGATTCCCCTGGCACGGCCTCTACACATTCCCAATAGCAGTCATTTCCTTGCAGCAAACGAAAAGGCAAAGTCATTATTGTTCTGAATGAAGGATGAAAGTGTTTACTCTGCAGTAATGCTGTACGATTCAGGCATACTCCATGGTCTAATTAGCTTCAGAAACAGCATCTGTTAGTAGAAGTGAACCATGAAGAGACTTCATGCAGAAACATAATTATTTCAAATAACAATATGATAGAGCGAGAGAAAAAAACACCACTGTCTATATCAGATGCTGTTTCATTCAGGATAAGTGGATCCTGTTTCTGACCTCAAGAGTCTCACCATAAATTTAGGCTAAGTTTCTTGGAAAAAAGAGGTTTACCTTGCTTCTCTGTGACCATGTTATCAGCACCCAAGGTCTCTGCTTCAATACAACTATACTGCCAGACTGTGGCCTTACTAATTGATGTGATCTTCAGAGTTTCTTTATATACTTCTCACCACTAAGATAAGTTTAAGACTTTCAATTCTCAAAAAAATTTTTTTTTTGAAATCGTCTTCCTGTGACTATGATATATCCCCAGTGTTCTACAACACCTTGCAGTCATCAGCTGCCCTCAGGTGGCCAAGCTCACACAAAGGAAAAAAGAAGGCAGTCTACATGGTCAGAAGGTGATGTGCTAAAGGTGTCAACTCCAAGTCCTTCCATGTTTTGAAACTTCAAGGTGGCACACTGCAAACAAGCAGGATACGTTATAAAATGGAGGTATTCACTCACTGAGGATGCTGTGATGGGTAACAACGTAGGACAGGCCCAGAAGAAGATACTCCCTTGATTGCCTGTCAGCAATAATACCCACAGTAATCTAAATGTGAAATCCAGCTGCTGTAAACCCTGTCTTGAGCAATCAGCAAGGGTATGCACAGGTAGAAGAACTGAACTGTACACGCTCTGGTGCTTGTATTTCTCCCTAAGCATCCCCTCCCGCTCACTTCTACAAATGGGGTGCTAGGATAGGTGGCTGTCACACCTGTTTCCTAGTTTAGGCAGTTTTCTAAATGACAAGGGGAGAAGAAAGGGACATTCTGGAGATTGCAGGGAGAGGTGATGGAGGTAGAACTATGACCTCTTGGTTCCTCAAGCATTCATGCTTCTGCTCCCTTCCTCCTTACCGCAGAGAAAAATACCAGCTCCAAAGTAACAAGCTTACACCTAAAGGAGGTTTGCAGTTCACCTGGTAGTATCACCAGGATTAAATCCTGCACAGTCATAAAGCCTTGGAAACGATACAGCAACAAGCATCCAGGAAAGCTGATGGCCCGCTATGCCAATCCAGAAAATGGCTCAGCAATTTAGTTTGTTCAATGTATCTTCACTACGAGCAATATATTTTTGTTAGATTAGCAGTGTTCTTTCCAAAGTCAAGTAATTGATGTAACAGTCAAAAAGAACGTACAATACAGTTGGATAACCTTTTGCGAATACGGTGTTGCAAGTCACTTGAAGAAAAATTACTTTCATTTACTCAAATGCTTTATTACAGTTCTGGATGTTAATTAAATTATAAAACACTTAAAGACAGTCTGCCAACTAGGTTGCGCGAATGGCTTTTGGTAATAAACTGAAAAGCAAGTGTGAGGAGGATGTTGTGGCATTCCAAATGCTTCTTGGTAATTCCAGATCTGAATTGCTCAATAACGCTGAAATAATAGTTTTCTTCTAATGGTCAGTTCCACACATTCAGCCTTGAGTCAGAAAAATAAAGCTGCTTTTTTTTTCCTGGCTTTTACATCATTATCATTAATAAAGCTTCAGCAATTGGAATTTAATTAGCAATTCCATAAATGATTAAATGGAAAAATAACCCAGCTAACTCTCACAGCTCTGCTGTCTGTGAAGCAATAACTGAGCAAAAAGTAGTTACATCAATTTTATTACAAATGCAATAAGCAAGGATGCTACCCAGGCACTGAATCCGAGGAAAACGTTCTTGTTTGCATAAGCAGTCTTTTGACCGAAGACTCAGTTTACTACTTTTCCCTGTATCCTTAAAGCAGTGGTAAATGTAAGGGGTCCTAACTGACTGGTGGGAGCTACAGGTGAAGTACAGAGGGTGACTTCAACCTGCTGACAACGGAAGAGCATCCGAACACCCTCTAACCTGTAGCAAACGCCATCCCAGACGCAGGCAAGGCCACGAAAACACAGCAGTAGCACCAGGTGGGAGGGCTGAGCCCAGGGGGTCCCCAGGAGCCCGACTCAGAAATGCTGGACTAATGCCTGGCTCTGACTCGCCCCCCGTGCTGGGACACCCCCTCACCTTGCCTTGGTGCTGGTGATGTCCCACCACACAGCAGGACTCCTCGGCCAGGGCTTTAACTCTCTTCGGAAACAGAGCTAGTGCAGCCGGGATGCCCTTCAGCCTCCAGCCCCAGCACATGTACTGTGCCAGCCGCACACAAAGCTGTCAAAAACTTGCTCAGGATGTGATGTGCAACCTGAGGCAACTGTTCAGACAGGTACCAACACAAAGGCAAGAGTTTAAAAAACAAAGAAAAACCATGGAAGATGCAAGACAATGAAGTTAAAAGAGCAGGAAAGGAGTCACATTTCCTCTGCACAATATTATGATGTGAAAACCAAACGTTTTCATTATAGTTTTGTTTAAGAAACGTTCCTGATTGTTCACCAGACCTAAGACATTGCAAAAGAAACATGGGGAGGTACGCTTTTAGCCCTGTGCAGAACGGTTTGCTAACACACACACATATGCTTCCCTCTCTCTCCTGCAGCTGCCAAGGAAAATTTAGCATGGCAATTCTTAACAGACATGATGAAAACCCTATCCCTTCATTAAGAGTCTGTGCTTGTCCAAGGAGACTGAAGTGCACCTAAGGTAAAAGCATGCAGAAAAAAACAGTGTAAAAATAGAATAGGCTTGTAGCTATGGGAAGGAGATGGGGAATCCTAGCCATCCTTTCTGTGGACAGTAGAAAGATTTAATCTTCGCTCATGTTCAGGTTCCCACCCCCGTGCTGTAAAGAAATGCACCTCCTCATCTCAGAAAATCTCTTGTGACTGTCACTGCATTCTCTAAGACACCATCTGAACACAAATGTTTTTAGCGGCTTAGACTTGGACACATGCAATTATAAAATAATATATGTAAATTTGAAATCTGCTGCATTTTTATGAGATGCATCAGGTGCAGATGAGCACAGATAAGAGGAGAGCTCTGCGAAACACAGGAGCTCCTTTCTGAGAAGAAATAAAGGATGTTGCTGGTACACCACTCCAACAACAGCTGCCCTATTTAGTTAGTATAGAAGCTCATAGTTTGTTATTTTGTTTAACAGAGCACTCAGCTTTTGTACAGAAAATAGGGGCAGATTTTGCCAGGCTTATTTTGATTGCACCGGAAAAAAAGCAACTCTGTCAATGAACCTAAACTCAAAGAACTAAAAATTTCTGCCTAATTGATCCACTCTTGTCCTGCAGACTTTGCGGGTGTTTGTCCTGAAAACTGCAGAAGAGCAAAGTCTTTATACAAACTCTGCACCAACACCAACACCGCCTGCGTGGTATGATGCTAGCTGCCAGGACAGGGCCCTGGCCCTTACAGCAGCAGCACAGCACCCAGTACATGCCAATTCCTGCCTTCAAATGCCCACAACTCACCTTTGGTTTTTGGGTAACGAGAGGTACATTCTCAGAAAACACAGCTAACGAGTCCACAGCTCAACATGCCTTTTTTTGTTGTTAAGGTGCAGTTCAATCTTGCAGTGGCAACGTAGCATTCCTAGTACATACAAGGGTTATTAGAATTTGGCAGTAACCGGAACTAGGTGACTCCATCAGCAAGTTATGGATGAACTTTGTCAAGGAGCCCAAGTAATAGCGGTGCAGACTGGCACAGGTGTAATGAGCTTTGCTCCTCTGCATCGGGGATCCTGCTCTGTGGGACACCACAGCCCCCGAGCACAAGGCACTTCTGGACAGCACCCATGAGGACATGGCGATACATGCTTCCCATCCAGACTCAGAAGATTTTGTATCTGGGCTTGATAGAGGAAAAGTTAGTTTAGTCATAATATAATGAGTTGGAATAAATTCTTGTCTTTTTATTCTAAATCAGCCTGCAATTCATTAGAATTGGAATCCTGTTCAGCCTTGGCGCTAGATGACTTACAAAACGATCCACATTTCCACTCTGTTCAGAGGATTTGCTGGCGCAATACAAATTTGCCTCTGTCCGAGTCAAGCTCCTTCAAGGCAGCTCACATGCTGTGCCAGGGACATGCACAGAGAAGATGCTGCTGTATCCTTCTTCTGAATATCAGCAGGAAACGTTGCCCTTTCAAAACCCTTTTCCCTGCAACTCCTTTCCCTCTCCTACCTGATGTTTCCACCTCTGAAGTGTTTCAGTGCCGCTCCCAAGGCTATGGGAAGGTAACGTGGCTCCCAGAGAAAATCCTGGGTTTCCATTGAAGTGAAGGGGGGCTACTGAAGTAAACGCCTATCCCTCTGTAGCACAGGTTTCATGTAACAGTGAACCACTCCTGCTTTAGCGACAAGCAAGTTGCTAGCAGAACAACTCCGGGGACTGTTGAGATCAAGTAGACACCATGGGACAAGGCCATTCAAGCAGTATGTGAGAAGTACATGGAAGAGTAACCTCCTAGAGCTTTCAAGATTTGGAAAACATACGTACTGTTGTCACCTTTCCCTTCAATGGGAAATTAAAAAAAATAAATAAATAAATAAAAATTAAACATTTATGATGGATGTTCAGGCAGCAATGAATTTAAGCACTCATCCACTTCCTTTGGTTACTGCGTGCAGATTTGCTTGCGCAGGATCAGAGGGCCTGCGCCTAACACAAAGGTTGCTGACAGCACACATACCAAACAAAAGCACTGTAAAATTTTTCCAGGCTGGCTCTCCAGCAGCCATCAGCAATTCACACCGAGCTGTAGCATCATGACAGGGAGCCTCGCTGCAAGCCAATGCAGGGAGCCCATCGCAGACCAGTGCTGACTAACAGTCAAGATCCTTTCTGCAGCACATGTGGGTGGGTGCTGGGTTGCCCTTGGAGCGAGGGGGAAAAAAGGAGGCAGTGTGGGTCGCCCTGCTCCCCAGAAAGCCCGTGCTGAAAAAGCAAAGCTGTGTAAAACAGCAAAAAGCTCCAGCGCAAGTACATGCAACAGCTTGGAGGTGTCCTGCAACTTGCGAATGCACAGGACTGCCAACCGCCACCCCAAGCCCATGGGGTAGCACTGCTGGGGTGCTTGAGCCCCACGCCCAGCTCAGTGCCATCATCGCAGCACGACAGGAGACACCGTAGGGCAACTGCTTTCCCAAAATGTTTTCAGGTAAGTGCAGCTTCCTGACACTACCGGACCAAGAAAAACAAGCAATAACCCCACATGCTTAATGCAGGGACACACCTAACTTCTGACTTCAGTACAAGTGAGTGATGGGCTGAAGTGTTTTTCCTAAATTAAAGTCCTTCCCCAGTCTTGTGCAACGAACTTTATTCCCCTGGAGAAAGCAACAAGCCCAGCCTCGCAGTGCTAGGCCATGTCATAACTGACACTGAAGGATCCCAGCCCAAGCAGATGTTTGCAGGCATGCAAAGACCTGCCCATTTCACAGCTACAAAGGCAAGGCCTGTCTGTTTCTTTGCTTCTAACACAGGGAGTGCACGCTGAATCTGATTTTTGTGAAATGAAAATTTCATGACATTGGGCAAAAAAAGGAAAAAAATAGTTAATTTCCTTCTCTTTCAAACAAAGAAAAAATCAGTACTATGACAGGGAACTTCCTCAGAGATACAAATCTAATCTCTGGGAAACTGAAGGGAGATCATGAAGAAGGCTGTGAGGAGTGTTTAGAAGAGGTAGGGGACCAGACTTGGGGCCAATAAGCCGTGCTGGCAGCAGCCCCACTCTCCTGCTTAGTGAGCAGGGCTGCAGAGCGGGCACCACGCAGAACCGAGCAGCACTCGCGGTAGAAGTGGTATGAGCAAGACAAAGCAGACATGGTGTGACTAAAATGGGGAAGGTCTGCATTTTCCTTAAGAATGCTAAGTTATGTTTGGGCTGGAGGACAGAAAGGAGGGAGTGATGGAGGAATAGGAGAATGATGATGAACCACATGCAGCATGGGGAGTTCAGAACTGGCAGCTCACGTGCATGGGAAGTGAGAAGGAACATCGCTCCTTCCCCTTCTGGAGGAAGTGCTCACGAAAAATGGCTGACTGAGAACACTAGGCGCGGCAAGCTCCCCATCCGCCACCTATACGGGCACCCTTTATCAAATCTCTAGCAAAGTCTCATTTCTGCCTGAGAGCACCAGTTTATGAGGGGAAGGTTTGTGATTTTACAACGTGGTGGTGCTTTACCTATGTATAAAACAAGCACAGGTATAAACATGCGCGGTTTTATCAGTGTACCTAGATGGCTTGGCTGCTTGTAACTCTAGACGCACCTGATTTTTCCACGTTCAACACTTCAGATGTTCAGGGCTGTGCACAAATTGTGAAATGCATTTGCCTTGAAATGAGGCATCTACGAAGTGCTTTACCTTGGGCACCCATATTCTGTCCCCCTCTTCTTCTGACTCCCTTGGTTGTACTTTGTATTGTTGTGTGCCCCCAGGCTTGAATCCCGCTCCATCATGTGGCTTCCCCATTATCCCAAAAGGCGTACCCAAAACAACAGCAAGATGCAGAAGAGGTTTCCCTGAAACAGACGCTTTCCCCAGATGTGTAAAGCCAGCAATTAAAAGCCTTGAAGGAATAAACCTCTATGCATAAGCAGAGCCCCAGAAGTCAAAAAGGTTCTGTCTTGGCCTCAGTGCAAACAGATGGCTTGTGGGGTTAGAGACTCAGCTGAGATCTGAGAACAAGTAAACATATCTAAACACAAATGGTGAAGAAATCAGAAATAATAAATACTATGGAGCAGTAAATGGTCGAGCAAGAGTTTATGTTAAATATAACAGCAAGTGACCATTAAAGAGAAGGTCATCATTTCTTTTTTTCCAGGGGGTGACTTATTTCTGTCATAGCAAGATTCTGGCAAATATTTTCAGCTTTTGTATTTCATTTGAAAATGCTATAGTGTTGTTTTTGTTTTGTTTTGTTGTGGGAGGTTGTTCCACACATGCATACACACCCATCACTAGCAGTAATTGCTGCTTGTAGAAGGAAATGCATAGAGGCATTGGCAGAACTTGCTGCAGGTTATAACTTTTGCAGACCTAAGCACAGCTGGCCTTGGATCAAGATATTTCCTTTGACAAATGCAACACTTGTGCAAAGTTATCCATTATCTGCCACACTCTGGTCAGAAATAACTGGCACAAGGAAGGTTCTTAGCAAAACCACAGCAAGAAAAGAACAGATCTCTGGCTAGTTCCTGTCCTCGGATGAACTGCCAGAAATTCCTAATAACTTATTGGCCTAATTACAGCTATTCTAGACTTACTGAACTCATTTTGAATGGAAACAGCTCTTTCGTTAGCTTTGTTTTGGGGAACCAGCATGTATATTACCTTCACACTGATGGAAAGGTTAATGAAAAAAGGCTATTTTTTGCAAGAAGCACATGTATTCCTGGAAAGGAATAGATGCTCCATCACATCTAGGGGAGAATTTTTATTTGTTCTCTTGGGAAGAAAAGGGAGGGACTTTGTCATCTCAAGCACAGGACATAGGGATGTCATGAGCTTAAAGGAGAGAAGCAACCTCCCCCCTGTATGTTTCAGCCATATCGCCATTACGGGGCAGCTGGGAACTGAGGTTAGCACAAGCAAAAAATAGCCACCTGCCAACAAGGGCAAAGCCTGCCTTGCCCGATGCCATGAGCCCACTGTCCCTGGGGGATCCTGGTGCCAATCACCTCCAGGTGTCCCTCAACAAGCACCACGAAGGCCTGGGCCACTGCTGCTGCGCTCAGCGTGCTTTATATATAACGATTCCTGTTTGTGCACAACTGGTCTGCACAGGCATGAGCAATTCCAAACCACTTGATGCTTCTAGTTTGTTGCAGAAGTGGGCATAATGAAGCTTAATAACAGGCTGCATGACAGATAAATGCCTAGTTCAAGCCCATTTATCTCACAGTGTGACACAGCCGGGACCTCACTCACCTGCTTTGCTATGTTCTTGGCAGAATTTTCTGTGTCTCTTGCACAAAGCTCCAGGAACACCTCCCAGCACAGCCTCACCCTCACAGTGCTCTTCACCTGGTCCTTGCTTTTAACCCTGCCTTCAAGTCATAAGCTTCAAGTCAACAGCAGAAGTGACCTTAGTTGGGATATTAATCCTGGCTGCTCTGCCGTGCGGAGCTGACACCAGCAGCGCAAATCCAGGGCACCACTGGCAGTGTCACTATGCTTTCTGTAAACCTGAGCGCATGTCCCCACTCGGCGCCAACGCCCCCAGCCAGTGCCGCGTGCCACTCTGGGGGCCAAACATGAACAACCCTGCCGTGGGTTGGGGGACATCCGGATGCTTCAGTCCAGAGGTGATCTGACCAAAAAGAAGGGTACACTGCGCTTTTTCACACAGATGTGGTACTTCAGATGTCTCCTCAGCATAACTGTACTTGCGATATTTCTTTCAGCAAGCTGGCACAGCTGAACTGGAAACAAGAGAGAGGCTGACGTCTCTGCATTCTTTGTGACTGAAGGAAACCACACAAGTCTCTTGCTTCCACTTCCATTAAATCTCATTTGTGAAACTGCCATCTGTTGTTCTGCTTCAAACCCGAACTGCTGCCACCTGGCAATCAGCCACCCTTTTCCTCGGCACTCACTGTGCCCTCTGATGATTCCAGCCACTGCGCCCTGGGAGGGTCTGCATAGAAATAAGTGTGAGTGATGTGTGCTGCTTTGGAATAACACCATAGTGTTGTGAGGTGTTCAGACTGCAAGTCTCTAAGCTCTTCCAGTGAACAAGAAGCCCTGGTATTTGACGTTTAACCTCACAGGAACGAAGGCTCCCGCTTTGCCTATTTATTCTCATGCCTTCACCAAAATCTCCTATTTAAGCAGGAAAGATGGACAGAAAGACAGAAATGGAAACTCTCTCAGCTGTTTCCTTGCTACTGGTTCAGACTTTTTAGTGGACACAGAGTGCTGAAGTCTCAGCCTTGTCCTTTCTCATTTGCATCCGAGCAGGGAACGGGGTCAGCAAGAGCCTAGAGCCAAAAATTACTTTGGACAACTCTGAAATATTTCTTGCCTTCTAACCATTTGTTTACTCTCTCCTCTCCCCAGGAGGCAGCTTCAGCTTGAGTTAGCCAAAGCCAGTACTGCCAGGTAGAGAGCACGGCCAGCAAGGGGACCGGCTTTTGCAGAGAGATGCAGGGCCAGCACCCGGGCTGGGAGACACATAAGCAGGCAGTGAGACCCTGCAAGGGGAGCGGCGGTGTGGGGCCCACTCCAGGCCTGAGGCCCGCTGCATCCCGGCTGGGCATGTCAGCATTGCAGCACACCATCGGCAGGTGCGGGTGCCTGCCTGCCCCTGAGTCCCCAGGCAGAGACGCGCATCCTCACTCACCCGGAGCTCCTCTAGCCCACCCTCAGCCTGGTGCCTCCCTGCCTCCGCAGCCCTCCACAGCCGCCTGTGCTTCTGACCCCCACTTTACCCCAAGGACTTGGGGCCACATGTGGGTTTGACACAGACAGGACGCTTCAGTGTGGTCCAGAGCATGGACTGCCCGCGGCTCACGCTGCCCTTCCGCCACTCCTCCTTGCAATGCTGCCCGAACCATGACGCTTTCTGCCCAGTGCCAGGTGCCACTGCCATTATGGCAGGCTGCGGGCAGCAGGATGGTCCTGCACCCACCCTGCCCTCCACCTGGCCTCCGCTCCCTGAGGATAGCCTGACCTGCAGTGGTGCAGCTGCCGCAAGCTCTGACGTACGCATGCCGTCACTGCGGGGATTTGTAGCCTGCAAATGAATCTCTGCGTTTAAACTGTCCCGGCGCATCTACGCAGCAACTCTAGTACTCTTTAAGCTCTCTCAAATTTCTAAATGCATGAAGCTATTACAATCTCTCTGTTTTTTTTTACATTAGGCATCCCATTAACTATTTTCTTACTTTGATGTAATCAGCGTTTTACATTATGTGGAGATTAATCCTCGACAATGAGGCCAAATGGCCTGTCCTTTCCACAGCAGACTGGCTTTGAGCGCAGGAGCCCCGTGTGTGAGGCGTGACAGCCATCGTCCCCTTTGTGATGGGGAGCAGCCCCGACCGACCAGGCCCAGCCTCCTGCTCTCATCCGCTGTGGCACGGCCATCTGCCAGCTCCCCATAGCAGCTGCTGATACACATGGACAGGTAACAGCTCCTCAGGGCTGACAGAACCTGCCTTCCACCCTGGCCGCTTGTCTCTCTGCTCCTCTGTCTCCACTTCAAACACGCTGTCTGAGGCACAGGTTGCACGGGTGCAGACGGGGTAATTTATTTGCCTTGGTGCCAGTGGTTTGAGTCTACTCTGGCTGCCTTTGAACCCAGTCCTTTGCAGAGCAAAAATTTGCAAACCATGTATGAGACCACCTTACGGAACAACCTTTTAGAGCTGCTTCTTTCTGTTCAGCCCACCTCCTTGCCACACGCAGCGCATCTATGCGGGATGAAAGACTGATTGTTTTTCTAAGTATAGGACCCCAAATTTTGTTAAGGTTTTTCCTTTAAGTTTACATTCTAGACACACAAGGTATCTGCACCCTTCCCCATCTCAGTCAAAACAGAAGCAAAGCTATTGTTTCATTTTTCCATCTCAACAGTATCATCAGCAAGGCACTTAAGTGCTTAGGCTGCCTTGTCTTAAGTAAATATATTTAGCAAATCAGAGTGAGTTACATACTGCAGACATCCATCTTTTTGCTCTTTGCATATAAAACTGAAACTATAAATTTACATTCCAAGATTGCAAAGTGAAAATGATATACATAACTAATGAGAGGGAAATTAGAGTAATCCTTTACTCTGATAGATTAATGAATGTACACTAATAGGAAATATTTGGGGATGTAAACAAGTAGCATTCACTCAAATGAAAAAGATGATTGCTGCAATCTATCTTGCAACCCGTGCCCAGTAGCAGCAATACTGCCGAAGTAAACCACCACTGAAATTAGCCAATGAAAACCTATCTGAAGACAACCTGATTCTCCGTAAACACATTCACCAAAATGTGAACAAGCATTTTTGTGGAAACCAGATATCCATCTGCATGTGCCCCCAAGAGAAAATTGTTTGCACACATTGCAGAAATTTTTGTGGGCTCAGTCTTTAACAACAACCTTTAATAAAGAAACAGGTGGGGAGAGATTTTCAGGCGACAAATAATGCAGCTCCCCAAATTCCTGTGGTGCTTTTACAGCCGATAGGTTTGTTTGATTGTTTTTTGATGGCTTGTTTTTTTACCAATACCTTCAGGACTTAAGCGCAGTTCCTTTGCAAATCAGAACAATGTAGAAAAAATGGCTAAAACAGACTGGTGTCACCTCAAGACACAGTCAGCTCTGCATATGCACAATATAAACTCTACATGTGTTAAAAAGAATCATTTTCACTGTTCTCCTAAGCTGTATTCCTGCTTGTGCCTCGTGGGATGGTACTTTGGCTCTCTGAGACACCACGACACTTCTGGCGTGAACTCAGCCATGATCAGCAACAGCCCCGGTTGCCTCTGGCAGACAAAGCTGCAGTCAGCTCTCCCCATCTGGTTACACCACAGTGCAGAGAACCTTTACTGGTTCCCCTTCAGATTTCATCCTTTTTCAGACCATTTCTCCAGTTTATCAAGATACCAGATTAACACTTGGCTACTTCAAACATAACCAAGGACCTTCAAAGCTTCATGTTTCCTGCACAGCCACCAGGTCCTCAGTCTTATCTGCTAATGGCTGGAAGACTATTTAATCCAATTCTTCAGCTACCACACCATGAAGTTCATCACATCCAGGCTTAATTTGGAGGCTTCTAAGTCATCTAATTACTGTCACTAGTTCTTTCCCTACTTCATGCTGAGATTTAGCCATTTTTCTTCATATTATATGCATTAATCATGGTGCTTGCCAACGACCATTTTTGTGAAGACTGATATGCATGCTGTCCCAAGAAGCTCAATAAATCACCTTCTAAAAACAGTCAGGGCTCCCATTTACAGGGATTAAGTAAATCTCCTGAGCCTCCCAACTGCAACCTTACGCTGCTTCTGCTTTGCTCCTGGGGAGAAGATGAAACCAGGCCTGTTCCAGGGCTGAGCACCGACATTTCACCTCTGGCTGCATGACCCAGAGCAGCACCGCCTCCAGCCAGCCCTGCTGAGTCCTGCAGTCCTGGCACTCGCAGTCCTCCCACACCTCCTGCTTGAGGGGTGGCCTGGCCAGGCTGCCCAACCCGAGGCGTCACCACAAAAATGCCCTCTTGTAGCATGCTCATTGTCACCAGTTACAGCATGAAAATATTTAGGTGTCTCCAGCAATTGCAAGCCTTACACTGAACCGGCTGAAAACCAGCAATGACTGGACAGAACTAGATGCAGCAAGCTAGATCCTCTGCTGATGAAAACCATCATGGCTCTGATTAAACTAATGGCACTCCAGCAATTAGCACTGAGGATCTCTAATCAACTTCAGTGGCCTGCTACAAACTGACAGCAGCAGCAAGTCTGTCACAATGCTTCTCTGAAATTGAATGCTGAGGGCTAAGACCAGTGACCGAAATTTCTGGCTATCCAGCACTGCCTACATAGAAGGGATGCTTTGTTGTTCCCCACGTCTCAACTTGAATTTCACAGGAAGAAGCTCAGCAGAGTTTTATCTCTCAGTTACCTATATAGTGCCGTTCTTCAGTCTTTCTCCTTTTGTCCATCTTTGTTAGAAGAGCTCAGTGCTGTTTAGGGTGATTCAGCTGGAAAGTACGAGCTGTCAGTGCCCAGATCCTTGGAAAATCCATGCACAAACTTTGCTCTGAGCAGCCATCAGCCTGGCAGGATGGAGGGCTGAGGACTGCTCCCTGACGTGTGGAGCAGCTGGAGCACAGCGGGCTGTGCGCTGCCCTTTCCTCTTGACCTTTGCTTATGGATTTCAACTTTGCTCATCCATTTTTGTTCTAGCTGGTTTCCACACAGAAAAGATACTTAAAGACTTCTGTGGTTTGGCTGCTGGTTAGTTGTTTTTACTCACTGATGAACTCACTCAGCTGGAGGACCACCATAAAACCTGCAATCCAGCTAGCTGACACCACGGCACGTAATAATGTTGTGATGAGCGCTTTCACCTCGTGTCCTGGTTCCAGTTAGGACAGAGTTAAGTAGCTCATAGTAGCTGGTAGGGTGCTATGTTTTGGATTAGGATGAGAAGAGTGTTGATAATATGCTGATGTTTTAATTGTTGCAGAGCAGTGTTTACACCAGGCCAAGGACTTTTCGGCTTCTCGCTCTGTCCTGCCAGCGAGCAGGCTGGGGGTGCAGCAGGAGCTGGGAGGGGACAGACCCAGGACAGCTGACCCAAACTGGCCAAAGGGGTATTCCATACCATCTGACGTCATGCTAAACAATATATAGGGGTGGCTGGCCGGGGTGGGGGGCTGGCTGCTCGGGGATAGGCTGGGCATCGGTCAGCGGGTGGTGAGCAATTGCATTGTGCATCACTTGTTTCTTACACATTATTATTGTTAATACTATTATCATTATCACTATTATTATTATTATTGTTATTATTATATTCCTGTCTTAATAAACTGTCTTTATCTCAACTCACCGGCTTCACTTTCCCGTTTCTCTCCCCCATCCCAGAGAGGGAGGGGGGAGGGTGAGCGAACGGCTGTGTGGTGTTTAGCTGCCAGCCGGGTTAAACCACAACAACCTCCATGCACACACTCTGTACATGTGCATACTGCTTTACTGGCTGACAGTGGAATACAAACTGACACATGAGTTTCATTTATGTGGCTATAAAAAGGTCTTACAGAGGCTACATACATATATGTATGCACAGACCTGTATTTATCTGCATGCACTCCCCCCATGCAATGCTACATCTATCCATCTTTATGTGTCCAAAGCAGGGAGCCTTATCATAAAGGAGAATCTGTCTGCTTGGTTTTATGCTGTGATTATCAGGAAAAAGTGAACAAGCATCACATGCACATGAAGCAAAGCACACAGCACAGTCCTTTGCAGGTACATATTTTGCTTTATATTGACAGCCAGGCTTAGAGCCTAATCTCCGGCACAAAAATCATGTCAATCAATGTCACCATAATATTCGTACATCACAAGGACAACACTGGCTTTACATAGGTACCAGCAGTTGCAGAAGATGAAGTGCTTCCAGAACTCCATCTCCGAAGGGCCTTTTATCTCTCTCAGAAACTGAAAGCCCCTAAATATAGGACTACTATTAAAAATTCATGAGCTTCAGTAGCTATTTATCAAAGCCATGAAAATAGGACATTTCCATGATGGTGAATGGCTTGACATTCATTACTAATAAGCAAATGTGCACTTTATTACCATGTTAGAACAGAACATTGCTACCGATGCTCAAGGAACATAGCATTATCACCAGGAGTTAGCATTAGGCTTTGCTACAATACACACATTATTTCTGCCATCTGGATGCCTCATGCTTATTAGTTCACAAATGATAATGCTGATGCCAGCTTTGTGGAGTACATCTGCACAAGTCTCCTAAAAAGGTTTGGGCGCTGCTTCGCAGAGCTGGAATATCGCTTTGGTACTCCTCTTGACCAACTGTGTCCCACACAACACTTCTAATATGAATTCTACGAATTCACTCAAAGCTCTTCCCAGAGTAAAGCTACGCTGCAGAATAGAAAAGACTGCCGCAGAGTCACAGTTCCTCAGTGGCAGAACCCACTGCAAATATGCAACACCATCCTGCTAATTGCACTGTAGCAAATCAGCAGGTAACAAGTGTATCACAAGTGCTCGTACAGTCTCATTGCAGACGATGACACTGATTGGGATGCTGCCTTCATTATCAAAGGCAGATCCTTTTACTCCCACTTGCAGTCTCCTACTGTAACAACTTGATCTTAAAGGTTTATCACAATACAGCCTTACTTTTCATACAAAGAGGTAGAAGAACAGTTCCTTTATCTGTGATGTTTTTGTTCTTTTATATCTTCTCTATGCACAAACTTTTAGACACCTTCTACACTGACATGGAAGAAGCATTTTCTGCTACCTGCTGTGATGGCTGAAAACAGCTGCAGAAAGGAAGGAGTAACTCTTTCACTTTCCCTTGTACACAGAAAAAAAACGGACACAAAAATCAGGTGGTTTGATTTCAACGAATCTCTGAGGCTTTGATAACTTGACCAACAGCTGTCATCCTGCAAGTGCTTACTTGTCGCTAAACACTTCAGACACAAGTAAAGAAGCTTCGACTAAAATAAAGTAGTAAATCACCTGTGGTCAATCTGGCTTTGAAATCCAAGCAAAAATTGGCAATTCGATCATAGTGGAAAGTATTGCTAAGGCATAGCTGAACATTTAGGAAGAAGGCAAGGCCAGAATTAAAACGGACTGACCAACCTCGGATCTGTTCCTGCTGATACCCTTACCACAACACTACTGACCATGCTATGCATGAGGTTTGGGGCACAGCTGGGAAGCACAGGACCGAACGCCAGGCCACAATATCGGCTGCAATAGCAAAGTCTGCAAAATTCAGGACAAACTCATAACCATCCTATCGTAACAAAAGAAAAAATTGTAAAGGGAGACTGCCAGCTGTTAACTCTGATGCCACTGTCCTGAGGAGATGTTACTATGCCAAGACTGTGAAGGACTTGGGCAACAACTGTATTTCAGGATCGCTGCTAGTCTCCTGGCGCTACAGGAACGCATGGGAAATGGCTTCCTGCAGCCCGGTGCCCCTGCATCCCACAGCAGCACCTCGGGAGGTGGCCACGTCCAGGCAGGGCCACCCAGGGCAGGCTGCTCAGGGCTGTGCCCCGCCAGACTGCGAGTAGCTCCAAGGACGGGGACGCTACAGCCCCTCTGAAATATACCGAAGGGAGGATTTTGCCAAAGATTGATATTATGGCAAAAGAACAACTGCCCAGCCTTCTGAAAGTCAACCCCAGCAAACTGGGGAAAGCCAAGCATGCTTTGCTGCTTGTTTCTAAGTTTGAAAAAGAAAAAGAGCAACACCCCTTTCTTGCTCATAAATGAACTATTCCCTCAACACCATTTCTCCCTTTCTTTAATTTGTACATCCTTTGCAGATCACACACTGCAAATATTGTTTCAAAACAACACACAAAGTTCACCAAAAAACTTTATGTTCTGGTAGCCATGGTTGTCATTTGAAAGATATTATTTAAAATGTTTAGTCTTTTCCCTTGTAGGCATTTTTGAGGCATCCAAGGAAAAGCTTTTTGTGACTGGTGATAACAAAAGTACGGTTCTGTTCATAGAAATATTTTATTTTTGGTATTATTCCCTCCAGGCACCTACTTCCTTCCAAAAGAGCTATAGTTAAAGGGAAGAACCTCAGCTGGCATAAATGAAGCCCTTACTACGGACTTCAGGAGATTGGGAAGAAAAGCTCTGGGTCAATAGTTGTGTGCCTCCCATGTCATTTCTCTTTGGCTAAAATGTTTAATTCAAATGATAAAACCCTAATCAAGATTACAAAATCAGAGTTGGGGGTTTGAAAAGTCGCTCGATCAATTCCTCTGTCCTGCAAGCCCCACATCTGCCAAAAGTCCGTATATCTTAGCAGCAAAGAACAACATAAATCATCATTATTGTCAGCAAGAGAAAGAGGGAAAAAAAACTGCACAAGTGCCAAGAGCAACTGCACACAAAGCCCCTTGCTCCAAGTGCCTGCATTGAGATGGTTGGTGCAGCGTGTAGCACGGGCTGTGCTTTTCTACTGCTGCTTGTTTGTGTGCAAACATGAGGAAACTCAGGAGGGAAAGTGGAGAAGCTGAGAGAAACATCGGTGCAATGAACTTGTATCACTTACGAGCGCCATGAAATGAGGCAGTTGAGCTGGAAAGTTTTCTGAACAAAACCATGTGTAATTATCTGAGCTCTTAACCAGCTATATCTGCATCACCATGCATTTAAACCCATTCAGCAATGTGCTGCGGCCTGTGCTTACTTTTAAGTACTCTGGGACTGCTCCCAGGCTTACGGACAGCAAAAGATGAAAGGTGTTTCTAAAGCACAGCTGTAGAGGATGCGCAGGATATGGTGACATGCTCTTCTAGGCTTCTACGAGGTTTGGCTTACAAAGAGGCAAGGATAACCTCCTGGAAACAGGAGGAAGGGTGATCTGGAGACAGGCGGCACCCGGAGGCACGGTCCTGGGGCACCCAGCTGCCCACCAGCGACCCTCAGGCCTGGCTCCTCCGCCAGCCCCTCGGACAGGTGAGGTGCGGTGCTGACTGCTGTTGCCAACGGGGCGCCTCAAAGCTGTGAGACAACACTAGTCCGCCACATCGGCCAGCCCCACAAGTGGTCTTCAGGCCTGCCCAAGGCACAGCCCAGGCTAATGCCTGACCAACAGGATTTTGGTCTGTTTGGTGATAGTTACAGGGAGCCATGCTTCAGGCTCCTGCCCCATAAAGGAATCTCAGCCATGTGTGGCTGTGCATATCCAGGAAGGGGTTTTCCTCTTCGGTGCCTTTTCCTGGCTGGATTTCAGTGAAAGCACAAGAAATCCTTGGAGATGAATGCACAACATCAGAAAGCTTTGTGCACGGCGAGGCCCACAGACCTTTAAATCCCAAGAGGGATGACTACATACAGAATTTGCTTCCTCCTTCTTTAGAGAAAATAAAAAAAAAGAGGAAACTACAAGGGCAGCTGTAATTACATGTAAATCCCCACATGGGCAGGACTCTATTTTACATGTAGCTAGAGAAAGGACCATCTGTTTTACGAAGATACTAAGCTCTTTTTTTATTCCAATTATATTCTTTTCCTCCCCCCTTCCCCCTAAATGGAAGCATTGCTGTGGTAATATCAAGAGTCTTAAAACAAGATTATGTTTTTAAACGAGAGAGTCTTTAAAGTGGGATTATACCTTACAACAGCCAACTAGGCTTTCAATCAGTTTCAGAAGATATGCTTACAACTTCATTACTCTGCAAGAGGCTGCATTCATGGAGCAACAAATGAGAAGCGCTCACTGATGGCAGACAAGCTTAGAGAAAGCCTTCTCCTCCAACTCCTTTCCTTGTGCACACCCACAAAAGCACTCCAGTCTTCTTCCAGTGCTTTGTCCAGCGTGTGCTTTACCAGTGCTAGTGATACTAGCCCTTCGGCAGGTATCCCTGTCATTTCCCCGAGAGATAAAGCTGTGCTTCTTCCTCAACCTTTGCCTCTGGCAGACTCGCTGCCAAGCCTCATTCCAGAAGTGCAGAAGCACAAGCACAGCATCTGCTGCCTTTTGCTGTGCTACCAGTCAAAGCTGGGGTGGGCAGCCTCATGGGAGCAGGCCCACCTCCTGCTGCATGCTTCACACTCGTCTCAAGCGACCACATCCCTCCAGAGAACAAGGCTTGTAAAGCGTGAACCAGAAGGAGACTGACCCGCAGGCTGTGCTTGTGCAAGGGGCGCTTGCAGAGACTCGTGCATGCAGGCATGGGAACCCTTCCAGCAGGGGGAACTCTGGGCGTTTGTAAAAGACAGAGGGCATAATGCCAAACTAAACCCTGCCAGCTCCATGGCGCAAGGCTGCTGAGTGCTCAGCTGTCACCAAGATCTCTAGGAAATGGGCACAAAACAGTGAGGAACACTGTGGCTGAAGCTGTCTTGGGAAACAGGATTGCTTATGGCCAGGCAAGTCGCTCCTGTGCATGCTAACAACCCCACTCTAGGTAGGGTCCTCTGAAGCGACAGGGAGGCTTAAAAGAAGAAGTGTTACCAACAGCCACTACAGCTTCTTGGGAGCCCAGAGCCGATTCACCTTGCGGAGCTCCAGACAGGCGGTTTGGTTTTTCTGGAGCTGTGGGAAGCGCAGCACCTCCAGAGCTGTCTCCATCCCTCAGGAGAAACACGGTGCCATGTGGCACGCAACCATGTACCTGCAGCTGGGGTGCCGGGAGAGACCCCTCTTAGCCACCAGCAGCTTGTAACTTTTCACTGAGGAAAGCTTGCTGATCGTATGGCTAACTTCAGATCTAAGGTTCTTCCTTCAGCTGTACACCCCTCTCACCCCTGCTGCCAAAGGAAGCAGAGGGCAAGACACATCAAGCACAGATGTGTTATCAAAGACGAGAATTAGATATTAACCAAATAGGTCCCGACTCACAAATTCTGTTGATCAAGGAGGGAACAAAAAAAATGCAATGTTTTATATATAGTGCTGCTACTGACGTCTCTGGTGATAGGCTCTAAACCCATATTTCCTAAGACACAATGGGGTAGCATGACAGCTCACTGCTGCACAGGTGGGTGGGAAAGAGGGACACTGTGTTGCGTGGCAGAGTATCCTGCAGTGTCTTAGAAACAGTGAGTATTTTTAAAGGCTTAAAAAGCCAGTGGGTTAACACTGTATGTCCAATCAGCCATTCAGTTCACCATGGATCAGCTGGATGCAAACATGAAGAAGAGGCAGTGAACTGTGAGCAGTGAGGCAGCTTTTTCTTGCTGTAAGCAGACTGAGGTGCCAGTGCACAAATCAGGCCTGGCTGAAATTAATGCATGCATTAGCATCTTCTAACGTCTCCTCCTGCAAGCTCTGAGTCATTTCTAATTCTGTAAGGTCCCTCCGAGGTCAAAAGTTAGACATTGTTTTCCCTTAAAAACCTAGACGTCAAGAGACATTTAAAATGCAGCTGACTTCCTTCCCCCAGTTATCATTTCACATCAGTCAGAAGAAAAAAAAAGGGTATGGGCTAGTAAGGTTGAAAACAGAATTGGTAGGAAGGAGACTAACATACTAATTGCATCACTCTGCATGAACCACAAGCACAGTTTTCTCCTGCGTTTCTGCAGATGGCTCGTTACACCTCACAGGGGGATCTGTGTTATCTGAGTGCTTGGACAAGCCTCTGGGTGGACACCTGTACATCATAACCATCTGTGCCCTCTGTGCACCACAAGCCTTGCCCTTCCTGTAACGGAGGCAGAAAGAAAATGAAACTCTTTTCCCTCCCCTCTTCTGCCACTTTCTTCTTCCTCACAGCTTCGGGATGCCTATTCCCTTCAAGCTCCCCTTGCTCACAGCAGGGGACTGTGAGCATCCCCACTGATACCTCCTCCCAGCGGCTGCCTGCGGCCGCCCATCTGCTTCTGCTGCCCACACAGCCTCCGCTGCCCACACAGCCTCCACTGCCCTTGCTCGAGCCTCCTGCCCAGTCTCTGGGCTCGGGACGGCTGCAGAAGGTGCCGCATAGGGAAGTGCTGTGACCACGAGGGCTGGGCAGCACCACCAGTGTGAGGACCACTGGGAATCATGGCCACCGCTGGCACCCATGGAAGCCGAGCCAGGAAATGCACCACTCGTGGCCATGTCTAAAGCTATTTACATTCGTCTATATATAAAATATTTTTCATATGATGTTCCTGAAGTATGCATGCTTTTCCTCAGCCATTATATATGAGGTCTTCTCATCAGATTATTAAAAAAAGGAAAAAAGGAAAAAAAGGAAAGACCTGCCATGTGAAGATACAGAGAATATTTTATTAAAAACAAAACTCCCTTTGCTATGCAAAAAATGAATCTAAGGATTTCAGAAGAAAGGTAATGTTGTCATTTTATTGTACTGGTTCACTAAAATTCAGCTGTCAATAACTGTCTTTTTTTCTCTTTAAATGGGAAAAAGCAACACAGAAGTGCCTGACCCTGAGGATGAGACAGCCAGGCGTGCTGCACTAAAATCAGCATTACCTCAGTCCAGAAGGGGTCTGAACAAGGGGACAAGCGGCCCCTTGCAAACCCAAAGATTTCCCCAGAAGCTTAGCGTGCACCACCATCAGGTGCAGGGCTGCAGGTGCCAACGGGGGCCAGCCGGAGGCAGTGGCACTGCCAGTGCCACTCCCAAGAGGCTTAGGGAGGACCTGGCCCCAGGACAGGCGGGTGTGTGGGAGCCAGGCACAAACCGCTCTGGACCCCTCCCCTTGGTCGCGTGTGCCATTGAGCATGAGGCGCTGCATCTGTGTACGGGGCAAAGCCTAACGTTTGCATTTTTTGGCTGCTTTCAACAGCAGCCACGACAACTTTGCTCAGGGCAAAAAAAAACTTTTGGAAAGTTTGCATGGTAAGAAACTCTTGTCATCCCAAATAAACTAAAAATTGCATTTGCAATGAAAGGCTTTGATTAAAATTGGCATCTCTGAATCTCCGTTTGCCAGCAACCACATTACTTCAGAGATGCTTTATGACAAACACAATATGGAAACCTCAGCAAGGAGACTGCAAATTGGATCCATGCTGCTGTAATCCAAGATGAATGCAAAACTACTTAGAAAGGTCTCTGTTAAAGAAATAATTATTGAAACGAACTGGGGACAAAATCTGCAGGAAAGCTTTTCTCCACCACCACGACCTAAGACTACATTTTTCAATGAACACAGAGGCTCTCACATCTTACCTCAAGATTCCTGGAGTAACAACTTTTGGGGGAAAAAGCAAACACTGCAAAATCAGGAAAGCCATTGCCAAAGCAGCAGCATTGTTACCAGCATGCAGACAACAACAACAAGAAGTTCAACTAGGTTGTTGAAGCCAACGCAGCCCCATGCGATTGCCCCATGTAGTATTACTGGCAATCCCTTTGATTTGTTTGCCTTCCTGGTCACGTTGCTAAAACCATAAACACTTTAAGAGCAGAGATTTATTAGGGGAAAGAACTCCATTCTTCAGGGTGACATAACCATAAAATCAGATGTCTGTCTAATCAACACCCAATAATCAGCCACAGTGAAGGTGTTTTTTATGGCTTGGTTAGAAAGCAAAATATTGCAGGGATGTTGTCAGTCACTTAATATTAGAGATTTACAGCGTTTCTGCTACAGACCCTGATAGAAGAACCAGTAGTATTTCTAAGGCAGGTCTCAGTGAAACAAAATACCACCAAAGAGCAACCAAATATTAATAAGACTAAAAGGAGCAGCTCTTTACTCAGGAAAATACTCTGCTGGAGTATCTGCATTTGCTCTTCCCCAGCTTCCCAGTAGCCAGGCTACTCTGCTCTCAGTTGGACTTCCAGACCGCACATGTGCAAGGGCAAGACTTCCAAGGGCTCCATGGGTCTGCCATGGACGCAACAGAAAGGTCCCAGTAGCTCTGGGTGTGGCCTTTGACCCCTCACTTGCTATCCCAGGAGGGATTTTGTTGTTTTTTAGCCAGGCAGGAGACAGATGAAGTCATAGATGCGCTTGTTGGAGGCAGCCTGAGTCCTGAGGGTAGCTCCAACTCAGCTAGGGCTCCAGCGTGGTCCCTGCATGGACAACTCCAGGGATCCTGGAGAGTGACAGTAGAAACCCAAGAACTGCAATGCTAGTCGAGATCAATACACCTCAAAATTATTTTGCAAAAATAATTCCAAAACGATTGCTCTGTCATGCACTGGGTAACACAGTAACTAAAGGTAGGACATGAGTTCAGAATTGGCTAAGAGGGTACCAAATATTTGGATGACAAATAGTAATTTCTTCCACTTTTAGAGGATCCTTTCCACTGAGATTTCCCAAAAGTATTGCAAAGGATTTACTAATCCCTACATCACCATCACAGAACAGGCATTATTATTCTCACTTTACTGAGCAGTAAAGTAAGATACAGAGAGGTTAAGTAACTCGCCAGATATCGTAACAGCAAGGAATAAGGCAGACTTGGAAATACGATTTGAAGACCTGTTTCCTGTTCCCTTGTTCTTAACTCCACATTTAAATAAACGCTCCTTCCTTAGACTGCAATTTCCAATTAACATTTGCTAATTATTAGTCATCTGAAAGAAGACTAAACAATATCATCCTTTTACGCTGCAGAACTCAATAAAAGGAGCTCACAAATGCTGACTCACAGTCGAACATGGGCAGCCCATTTTGCAAATTCCTATTCCTTCACTTCTCCAACACCACCACCTCTTGCAACTTCATCATAAATACAACATTTTGCTTTGAGTGGCATTCCCGCACCTCCCCTTGGCTGCATTTATTTCCAAGATCTTCATTTCCCTCCCTGCTCACCGAGGGCAGTGCAAATTTCAAGGTTCCCACACCCACAGAACATTATTCCAGTGAGCAAACTGGCTGCATGACAAGGGCTGCAGCCTTCCTCTCATCCTCTGTCGCCCTGACACACTACTACCATGTAAAGATGCCAAAACCAGACAAAAACATAAAGCTGAAAGACTCAAGGCTGGGGGACAGCATCGAGAGCATCCCCAAAAACCTGAACAAGCAGATGGGTTGTGACAGCACCTGCCCTGGCAGCAATGCTGGCTATAAAGCTGTTACGAGCCCACATACAGGCAGGTGATAGCAGGCAGTGTGTGCCAAATAACAATAACAATAATAACAATGCCCTGATTCCCTCGCTTGTTGTGTGTAGCCTAGGTGACTGCTTGCACTTCAGACGCGCAGACCGTAACAGCTTCCCCTGTTCCCTCTGGGCTCAGCACCCCAACAGAAACCACCCCACCCTTCCCGAACCCCAGTAAAATCCCTCAGAACCTAATTTCATGAGACTCAAGCCACACTGCTTTTATGGAAAAGTAAATGACTTTGTTTCATGCCTCCCTCCCCTCTCTCGAGCTGCCCTCCTGTAGCTGGGCTTGGCCAGAGCTCACCGATACCGAACGAGGTTTTTTGCTGGCTGCTGAGGGGCTCGGAGTCGGCCTCGCACAAACCTCGAACACTTGCTCTCCAGTAGCTCGGAGTAGGTTTGTACCCACTGGTCCTGCCACCACCACCTCTGCTGCTGCAGCCCAGCGGCGCCAGGAGCCTGAGGAACCCTCACCAGGCACTAGTCCTGTGGGTGGGCCAGGAAGAAAGGAGAAGGTCTCGAGTCTTTAAGAGGCTGGGGCTTCCGCAGCATGGCAACAGGCAAAAATAGCTCCCTACAAACGAGGAGGATTTAAGACATCTCAATTCCCAAATATACATCTTGTTGTGGACACTAATGATCAGGTTGTCATTCCCAGGTATTCACTCCCTGCATGAACTCCCTGGTAAACGAAGTAACCACCAGCATACTGACACCGGAGAGCATCTCCTCATCAGCTGATCTGCTTTTGAAAAAAATAGCAAAAAGGTAATTTCTGCTGGACAGCTGTCTGCTGGAGGGCATGGATGGGGGAAGGAGTAGCTGGGAATGGTGCTCTCTCCCTCAGGACCAGTTACAGCCAGAGCAATAAGGATGGTGTCACACAGGGCAAGACAGGGTGGGCTCCAGGGTGATCAGCTAAGAACACCAGGGCTCTGTGCCCCCTAGAGATGACCTGGAACAAGGATCCAAATCACAAAAGTAAAGGAGGGAAGATACATCCCCATCTCGGTTCTCAATCACCCTGATGGAAATCTGGGAACAACACTTTGGCTTTCTGTCATAATGTAAGTTGGCATTGAGACCAAGAACAAGTTTTGGCTCCCAACAACTACTGAAATTCACCTAAATTTGTATGCTTTGACTTTACTAAAAAAAGATCCTTGCTGCATTTTTAATCAAACAGGAACAAGAACATATCCTGGTACAAGGCATAAATTCTAGTTGGCACTCTTGCACATACTGAAGGGAATGCAAGCTGCAGTACTACCGTGAACACCAAGCGTTTCAAAACTTTACCAACTTCACAGGATTTCTTTCAAACTTTCTGGAGGCAAGCTCTCCCTCTAAGAGCGCTCTGTGGGTACACTGAAGCAGCTGTCAGTATTGTCTGTTGAGACAGCAATAGCTGTTTTAGTCAGATCATAAACTGCTGCAGAGATACAAACCACTATTGTTAAGCATGGTGCAAAGCTTAGGCTGCTCTTTCAGAATGGCCATCCCTCCATTTGCCATTTGAGTTGCTACTAAGCAACGCACCCACCGCTCGTGCAGGGTAGCATGTTTTCTTTTCCCTTATCATACCAGATTTTTTCTCCTGACCCAATGTGCAGGTTTCTCTGGTTAGCTGCAATGGAGTGATGCCAACTTGTGCTAGCATGGATCTGGCACCACAGACAATGTTCCTTCCAAAATACATTACCACATTGTGTCACAGGCTATGAAAACAGTGTTTTCCCATAGCAAGGCTGAATCGATCAGTAAAGCAGAATATTCTTGCAAGAGCCTGAGGGAGGGTATTAATCTGTAGAGCAGAATATTCTTGCAAGATGCATAGGGAAAGTATTACTATCCCCACCTAATGTATTTTCCTATTAGCTTCCTGAAAGGCTTCCTGACTCGTGATTGGGTCAGCCCAGCACAGCAGTGGCTTTTCCTGTGCTGTGCTGGATGAATCTTTCTGGCACTCCATTGCAGCCTGCTTTCTCTCCGTCCAAGAGCTACAGTTGCCAAGTTTTCCTTTTTGAACTGTTTGATATATGCAGTTAGAGCTCTCTAAAACGTGGATATGATCCCTGGGGAGGGTTTGTGGTTGTCTGGGAACATTTCCTAAGGTGTTTCTGAAATCTCTTTTAACTCTGATATTTTCCCTCTTCCCCATCATTCCTCTTATTGCTGCCAAGCTGGAACATAATGAGTTCATTTAAACTGGGACTGGAAACACTTTGAAGGGATCCATGAAGTTTTAGCCATTCCCATTTCAGGGACTTTGGAGAGCATGTCTGGCTGAAACTTCTCTTATAACAGATCTGTTTAAAAAAAGCAAAACAAACAAACAAAAACAGCAAACAAATAAACAAAACCCCTGCCTAACATCAACATTTGCCCTTAAGCAGTACTTGAACGTTTGTCAGGCTGTCTAATGAGGCAATACACAAGCTGACACGCAAAGAACTCACTGATACCAGACCAGTGAGCGGATCCCCAAAGTCTTTGTTAAGGTCTTTTCACCCAAGGTAAAAAAGCAACAGCTCTTAAAAAATACCAGTGATTCTGCACAGAAATCTGATTCTGACCAGAAATCTGCCCGTGATTCCCTCAGAGCTAGCCACATCTGCTGCCTTAAGGCTTTCAGCATTGAAGGGTACACCTTCCAATGTTCAGGGCAGGCTGCAATGCTCCAGTGAGGACAGAAAGGCCACACAGTCAACAGACTCATCTCTCAGTAAAGAATCAAGAGGCTTCATCCAAGGCCCAGACCTCCCTGTGTTGGGTCCTGCACAGACGGACAGTAAGATCAGCTTGTATTTTCCTAGTGAATAAAATGCTTGTGCAAGAGGATTCTCCCAGTTTTACCCAGCTGACTGGTGGCAGAGCTGGGATGAGGAGCCACAAACTTCATGCTCTGCTCACTGCTTTCAGCTGCTAGGCCGGTAGCTGACATACCCTATGCAACATCTAACACCACCCAGGATCCCCACTATTCAGCAGCTTACAGATTGGTAATACCAATTATCTTGTTATTTAACTTCAGTGGACTGTGGAGACCAAAAAGTCTAAACTCCTTTAGACAGTGGATTAGTCTAATTCACTGAAGATAGGTCCTGTCAGTGCCTTATAAAAACCACAATCTGGATGCAACTGCTGAAGAGCCATTGGTTATATTGGAGCTGGGACAGCAGGTAAAATAAATCTGCAGTTTGGCCCACTGCAAAAGCTCATCTTATATACTTCCTAAATATACTAATTAGGAACATGGCACAGACTTCATAGTAAACTCTGTTGCTGTGACTCAGGTCTTAAACCTGAAGAAAAAGACAGACATTTGTGGTGAAGAGACACTGGGACACTACTGGAGAAGACCAATCTGTGGAAAGAGCTGGCAGAGACCTATGGCTTTACAACCCGTGACACTCACCTGTAGAACCCACTCTGGGGGGCATAAGCCAAAAATAACTGGATTTTGCACTCAGTGCCACTTCAACTGGCATCAAGAGATGGCAAAGGTCACATGTGTTTCATTTTGGCACTGCTCAAACACAAGCACCCCTTTCTACAGAGGGCAGCCAGACCAAAGGTCCTATTTCCAACACCAGTTACAAACTTTATATTTCACCTCCATCCTCAGCAGCTGTTTTCAATTTCTATTGTTTACCCTCATATTTATTCCTAAAACAATACAACATGCTCAACAGAGATATGTCAGGAGAATGCAGCGCACACAATAATATCAGCAAGCAGGTCACTAGAATTTTAATGGCTAGATGCAAATCAGATAATAACTTGCAAGCTGTTATTCAACACGTGGGTGAGCCATTGGACCCTGAACTGCATGCAAAAGGAATGTTTTTTTTCTTAGAGATTAAACAAAAGCAGCATACAAAATGATCAATCTACACGGGGATGGGGGTCACTAAGCTACACTCATCTTTATTTTCCTGCGGTACCTGGATGGGAAACGTGTTCCCATCCAAGCATTAAGATCCCAGCTCGCTCTTCTACCCCAGGGACATCATACAGCTCTGTGGTGGTTTTCACAGAATCACAGAATCGTCTAGGTTGGAAGAGACCTCCAAGATCATCTACTCCAACCTCAGCCCTAACACTAACAAGTCATACACTAAACCATATCACTAAGGGCTACATCTAAATGTCTTTTAAAGATCTCCAGGGATGGCGACTCAACCACCTCCCTGGGCAGTCCATTCCAATGCCTAACAACCCTTTCAGTAAAGAAGTTCTTCCTAACATCCAACGTAAACCTCCCCTGGCGCAACTTTAGCCCATTCCCCCTCGTCCTGTCACCAGGCACGTGGGAGAACAGACCAACCCCCACCCCTCTACAGCCTCCTTTAAGGTACCTATAGAGAGCGATGAGGTCTCCCCTGAGCCTCCTCTTCTCCAGGCTAAACAACCCCAGTTTTAACTTGCTAGGCAGCTGAACTCCACCACAGCCACTCTCTCACTCCCCTTCCTCAGAAGAGGAGGGGAAGAAGAAAAGGAAAGAAACAACTCACGGGTTGAGATAACGATAATTAAAGGAAAAAAATTATTAATGAGAAATTATTATTAATTAAACAATTTAACTAAAGGGAAAAGAAGGGGAAAGGAAAAAAAAAAAAACAACAAGCAAAGGCTACGTGGAAGTGCAGAAGAAAGAAATTACTCTCTGCTTCCCACAAATGAGCGATGCTTGACCACGTCCTTGAAGCAGGGCCTCAACACACATAGCCGTTGTTTGGGAAGACAGATGTTTTCACAACAAGAGCCCACCCCTCCTCTCTTTTTCCTTTTTCCACCTTTTATTGCTGAGTGTGACATCATATGGTATGGAATATCCCTTTGGTTGGGTTAGGTCAGCTGCCCTGGTGATGTTCCTTTCTCACTTTTTTCCCATCCCCAGCCTGCTGGCTCAGGGCGGGGGGTTAGAGGCAGTCCTGATGCTGTGCCAGCATTGCTCAGCAGTAGACACAACACTGGTGTGATACCAGTGCTGTTCTAGCTACAAGTGCAGAGCACTGTATGGGCTGCTGCAGGGAAAGTTAACATCCCAGCCAGACCCGGTAGAAGCTCAGATACAAAACACAAAACAAAGCCCATGCAGTCACTGAGACCATCAGCTTGTCAAGGCAGGGAGTCTTTCAGGCATGTCTGTGCTGGCAGTGGGGCTCTGGTCCCCAGGTACCTAAGAACAACTAGTAAAGAGAGCCAGTCCTGCAGAGCGCTCCTGTGCAGCACAGGAAATGAGCTGGGACCTTGCTGGTTTTCTAAGCCAATCCTCCATAATCCCAGAAATCATGTTCTTTCATCCCCTTCACAAATTGATCATGCTCCTTCTTACAATTTGGTATGCTTTTTTCCCCACAGCTCTTTCTGGGATGCTCTTCCAGAACGCTGCTCATCCACTGGCTAGAAACAGGACTAAGGTATTATCTTCGAGGCTTCACAGTCCCCTGAAATCCTGTGAAATCCTACTGTTGTCCTATTTACCCACTCCTGTTTTGATTATTCTTAGTGTGATGACACTGTGGGAATAAAAATGTTGTTTTTGCAGAGTTATATTGTTTAGAGGGAAGGATTGAGATAAGCTTGCAGTGATAAGAAAGCTTAACAGACAACCTTGTAAAATGCAGACAACCGGACTCCTTAGAGCAATTAGGTGAAAATCACGGTGTTAAGTCAGATAAGTGAAGAAACATTACCACTTCAAACAGTAAAAAAGTCAAAAGAAATTTGAAATTTAACAGGCTGGCAACTGAAGGCCATGTATTGTCTGTAAAGCATTGGATAGGTTGTGAACCTGGATTACCCAGTGAATGGGAGAACAGGGGAGGGTCCCGGTCGTCGAGAAAGAAAGTATATAAACTGTACTATGTCACTAGTAGATGCGCTCCTGCTTGTGGGATGCCCGCCATTGCAATCACGAATAAAATTGCTACTTCACTGAGATCCTCGCCTAAGCCTAAGTTATTGGCTACAGAGTGTTTCTCACAACACCACTGTACAGAGTAATACTAACGAGGTCTCACTACAGTTGTGGGTTGGAGCACAAACACTTCCTGATCGCTGCTGGAAACGCTTTGCGTTAGTCTCACAATAACTCACTTCCCCTCTTGCAGAAGCTGTGCTTTGGGCCTCCTCTCAGAATCATGGCTGTTTTGCTCTTCCTTATGAAAACCCAGTCTTCCTCTGATTTTATGACACCTCCCAGCTGCCTGCCTTCTGACTTTGAGCACAAAAGCCACTAACAAATGCATGAAAAAGACCATTCCAGAACAACCCAAACTTGGTGACATGGACGTGGTCTCAAAAGCTAACTGTGCATCGGGTACTTCTTTCTCTTGCTTATCCAACTCATTCTGTTTACCCATAAAAACAAGACTGATGTCTACATGCCTGAAGAACTAGCTCAGCCCATATCTCAAAGTTAAGCTGGCTTCTCTTTGCTCGATCACTAACAAAATCGTGAGGATTATGAAATCACCAGAGACCAGACAATATTGTTGAGGATGTCCAGGCTATAATACAATCCATCTGGCTCTTTCCCAGTTTACTCCTTCTTATGTCCCCGTCAGGAGTGAAAAACCGTTGCTGATGTCAGTAAATACAAGCAGACAGACTACATGAATGAAAGAATATCAGATAAAAGCTGTAAGTGAAATTACAATAGCAAGTTGCATATGAGCCAGCAGTGTGCCCTGGCAGCCAGGAGGGCCAACCGTATCCTGGGGTGCATCGAGCACAGCATCGCTAGTCAGTCAAGGGAAGGGATTGTCCCGCTCTACTCTGCGCTGGTGTGGCCTCACCTTGAGTACTGTGTGCAGTTCTGGGCACCACAGTACAAAAAGGATGTAAAACTGTTGGAGAGTGTCCAGAGGAGGGCGACAAAGATGGTGAAGGGCCTAGAGGGGAAGACAGATGAGGAGCGGCTGAGGTCACTTGGCCTGTTCAGCCTGGAAAAGAGGGGGCTGAGGGGAGACCTCATCGCAGTCTACAACTTCCTCTCGAGGGGGAGTGGAGGGGAAGGCGCCAACCTATTCTCCTTAATCACCAGTGATAGGACCCGTGGCAATGGTGTCAAGCTGAGGCAGGGGAGGTTTAGGCTAGACATCAGAAAGAGGTTCTTCACTGAGAGGGTGGTCGCACACTGGAACAGGCTCCCCAGGGAAGTAGTTGCTGCACCAAGCCTGTTGGAATTTAGGAAGCGTTTGGACTGTGCACTTAATCACATGGTCTAAAATTTTGGGTAGATCTGCGTGGTGCCAGGAGTTGGACTCGATGATGCTTATGGGTCCCTTCCAACTCGGGATATTCTATGATTCTATGGTACACCGAAGAAGTGATCTCTGGCAACACGCACCCACTAAGTTCAGGGTAGTTTAAAGAGAAGCAGCACACAGTATTAACCCAAAAAGGACATGAGGGACAGGGGTCCAGGGCAAGGTAAAGCCCTGCTCTGCCCTTGTGAGGCCCCTCCTGGAGTGCATCCAGGTCTGGGGCCCCCAGAACAAGAATAATGTGGGGCTGTTAGAACAGATTCAGGGGAGGGCCACAAAGATGATCTGAGGGCTGGAGCACCTCTCCTATGAAGAAAGGCTGAAAGAGCTGCTGATGTTCAGTCTGGAGAATAGAAGGCACTGGGGAGACCTCATTGTAGCCTTTCAGTACTTAAAGGGGTCTTATAAAAAGGGTGGAGAGGGACTCTTTACTCGTGTAGATAATGATAGGACAAGGAGGAATGGTTTTAAACTGAAAGAGGGGAGATTTAGATTGGATGTTAGGAAGAAATTCTTTACGCAGAGGGTGGTGAGGCAATGGAACAGGTGGCTGCCCCATCCCTGGAGGTGTTCAAGACCAGGCTGAATGAAGCCCTGAGCAACCTGATCCAGTGGGTGGCATCCCTGCCTATGGCAGGAGGATTGGAACTAGATGATCTTTAAGATGCCTTCCAACCCAAGCCATTCTACTATTCTATGTTTCTATGATTTCCAGAACAGACTGGATTTCCAGGACAGACTGGACCCACGCATTCGGTTGTACTGCTGCCTGGAGCGCAGCGAAGCCACGGGGGGACGTGGAGTCCCCGGCCCAGCTGGGACCTGCTCCAGGCTCCGGACATTCTCCAGGCCCACGGGACCATGCTGTCAGGGGAAGGCAGGGTGACGCTGGCTCCCAGGAGGGGCAGCCTCGACAGGTAAGAACTCGCATCCATGCTGGTAAAGCATGCATATCATTATGTTCAAATCGAGGCAGGTGCAATTATTCAGTTGCAACCCTCTTCACTCCTAGAAAAATGGTATTTTTTTTCAGACTGATCATCCGTAACAATAAGCTTCTGTTGGAGAAATGAATAGTTGCAGACTTCTAGTTATCTGCATTGACGCCTTTCTAAAAAAGGGTGTCAGAGGCAGTTACAGGAATTTCTTGTTTAGCAAATCAAAGTCTTATACATGGACTCTAATAATATTAGTCAAGTAAAAATGTTTTGTTTTTGTTTTTTTTTTTATGTTTTTTCCTGAAAATAACAGTTGCCTTTCATACACAACCACAGGTAAAAGACAAACAGATTATGAGATTAAACTCTCCTTAGGCAGTAAAATGCCATCTGGTTTATGAATCATTCTAGGTAGAACACTCTTCTTCCAGATGAAATGTCTTTTTATGCACACAAATAAATGTGCTTTGCTTAAAAAAAGGCTTAAAAGCCACCTTCCCTCGGGTAACATACCATAAACCCCACAGTGCTGCAACACTACTTTTCATTCTTTCTTGACAAAGGACAAATGCTTTTGTATTTATCACCCCAATCGTTTTGTCTTTAAACGAAGCTGTTTAATGACGCATCCCTGGCAAGCTAAGGCTATGCTAAACAGCAATTAAAGCACAGCAGAACAGGACAGTCTGGAGGGTGGGGGACCAGCCTCAGTGGAAGCCCCTGAAGCACAGCCGAGGCCAGGCGACCTCCAGCAGGCAACTACAGGATGGCTTGGTGGTTGTGCCGACCCATCTGCTTCCTCAGGTGACCTCTAAAACAAACTCATTATCATTACTGCAAAAGGTGTCTGTTGTTCACAGAAAACCTCATTTTTTCAGGAAACCCGTATTAACTTTTAAGTCCTTGGGCTTCTTTAGCCATAGCATGAAGCAACACTCAAATGTTGGACTTGATGATCTTAGAGGTCTTCTCCAACCTAAACAATTCTATGAAGAAAGCAGCACCCTACAGTGCCTGAGAGAGATCCCACTCAGTTTCCCCTGCTCCTGTCCTGCTGTCTCTTGCACAGGTGACATCTCTGGCATTGCATTGCCGTCTCAGCATCTCTCAGACCAAGTTCCTCCTTCTCTCAGGAGGGCCAGTGACCCTCTCCCAAAACAGCAGGGCCACAGCAACGATCCCCACACAACTGCCAAGTGTTCCAGCAGCAGTAATTCGTATTTTGGTTGTGATGAAAAATCAAACAACTTCTACAGAGAGTTTGGGTCTGATAGATCATCACAGCATCAGCTGATTGTCAACAAATCAGTAAAACTGAACCAGAAGATGCTTAACTAGACTTATTCAGGAGGTGCTGGAGATGTCCTGCCCCATGCTGCCTCCTGTGCCCCCCAAGACCAAGAAGATGCTGCACAGCTCCTCGCTGGAGCGCAGGCTGGGAACAAATGTGGAAACTTTCTCCAGATTTCCTACGGCTAGACACAAATGAACAGAGCCTGACGGTCTGCGCTGAGGAGCTGAATCCTCTGCTCTCCTCATCAGTTCGTTGCAGCTCAGACCTGTGGTGCTTTACCCAACAACCAGGACTGAGATACGAGTAGATCTGTATTTTTTTTAATACTTCAGAAGTATTAGAAATAAATCTTTCTTTGCTCCCCAAACTGTTACGTGTTTATTTCACAAAATTGTTTTTAAACCTTTTTCTGCACATTTTCTGAGATGTTAAAGGCAGGTTTTGCTAAAAAAAAAAAAAAAAAAAAAGCATTTTTGTTCTTTTCTAGAATGCTTTGCTTCCAGTTTTGCAAGAGAATAATACTTCAACACAAGACAGGCAGCCAATTCACTGGGGCAGTGGCTGAAAATATCTCTGGCAAAAGCTAGCATTAGATAAAGCTGACAAAATCCAGTCAAATATCAAACACAAAGAAACCCCCAAAGATTCTCTGCCAGTTAACCCTGGCGTTGCCAAAGGCAGCGCTGCGCTTTTCACATGAGTCCTGGTGTTCCTGGTGACCCGACAGGATGAGGGGCTGCAGCTGCCCCCCAGCTTCATTCACCACGCATGGGGAGCTCCTCACTGATGCAGGCTACACCCACACTGTGAAAAGGGCGGCTGGCATCAGCTAGCGCAGGGCAGACAGCTGGGGGACTGAGGAATGCCACGCACAACAGCAAGCTTCAGAGAGCCTGCAGAGTGCCGTGGGAATTGAGCCTGGCGGTAAACGACTCCATCTATCTGGGGCTCATCTGGGTGCTGGAAAGGTGCCACACGGAGCAGGCTTTCAGAGGCCTGCAGGGACACCAGCACCCCAGTGCAAGGGAGGACAACCTGTCCACGGAGACCGACGCTGCTGGGAGGAAGAAACCTGCAGAAAGCACAGCAGCTTTGAGGAAGCATCTGAAAGCTGAAGGCTGATAGGGTTTCTACCTGAGGAGTGCTCAGCAAGGTGTCAGACAATGCTTTGCAAGGGAGGAGGAGCGCAAAGCACGACAGAGGCAGCTACGAACAGCCTCCAACTCCACGGCCTTTCCCCCGGCAGTGAAGGTGGCAGCAGGGGAAGCGAAGGAGCACTGGAATCCCATCTGCCACAAGGCAGGGGAAGACACGGCACAGAAGTGATGCTGACAGGAGGAGCAAACACCTAGGTCACTCCCCCCACATTCAATTCTGAGTCACACTGGTGGGGTCTACTTAACATGTTCCAGTTAAGTAGACACCAATGTTTTTTGTTTAGTCCCAGGATCCATCTGCAAGGCAAGAAGATTGGCCAAACCCCCACCACAGGAAAAAGGATGTCCTGGCCAGGTTTTGTATTTATTTGCATATTTTGCTGGACAGCCGCAATCCGGCACACAGACCACAGCCACATCCCTCTGTGCAGCCTAAAAGTTTATGAACAAAAAAACTGTACGCACAAAGTGGTTTGCTTCACTAGGGCTTTCCATACTGACTCCTGTTGAAAATATTCCTATGAAATACATGGGGTGTTGAGACATTTCCATGCCTGTGGGCACAGAGCGTCCCCATCTGCCTGCGGGCTCCACACACACCTTGGCAGCATTCCTGCTGCTGCCGCGGCACAACCCTGCAGGCGGACACTGGCGGCAGGCAGGCAAGGCAGCAACCTGGAGATGAGTGCAGAGACAGCCTATGCAACTGCAGAGCTTCTTCAGCAGGGGATTTTTCCTGCCCTTGTTACAAGCACTCAACTTCCTTTGCAGCAACAGACATTTCTCTTACAAAACAGAGGGCTTAAGAGAGTCGGAAGAGCTTATGGATGCAGCAGGTAGAAACTATGTTGAGAGAGGTCTTTAACGCCCTCCTCTCTCCTGCCAAGCGAGCACCTCATTATGATCATGGTGTTGCACACTGACTCCAAGAGGCTCGTGCATCTGCTGCAGAGATGCTGAGATGTAGGTGATTTTAGCAAATACTTTCCACTGAAAACAAAAAGAGTGAAGCAAGAACCCAGTTTCAGAATGGAAAGCAGCCAGGTGGGCTAGGCATACTTCTCCTGAGAGCATCACCAGGAAATCATCCACTTGGCCTGGTCACTACCTCTGTGTTATTCCATAGCGTGGCTGCGAACGTACGAGCAAACCACACAGCCATGGACTGCCAGGAAGATTAATGTGCACTGCTTGCTTTCTGCTGCTAATGGCTATGAATCCTTTTCGGAGCTGGGCAGCTGTCAAATGCTAGCAGAGACTGTTGGAGACTGCTTACACGCAGCATGAAGAGAAACCATACAGGAGCAGAAAACTCCCAAGTGCCTCTTTCAAGCAGCGTTTCATGCAGATGTGAGGAAAGCCTCTGGAGCCGCGTGCTCAGCTCCTACAGCAGCGGCTGGGCTGAAAACCCGCATGCAGCAGGGTACACGGGTGGCCTGGAGCCTGTGAGAGCAAGCCGATGGGCAGCCAGCTGCCTCTCTGCAGAGGGCAGGGCAGGGCTCGGCTCTGTCCCACCACACTGCTCACAGCTCTCAAGGCTTGTGCAGCCCGCACATGGGATTTGGGTGCTGATGCCCATCCCACACTGAACACACCAGCTTTCAGCAGCTGCAGCTCAATTTTGCAGCGTCTCACCCCAAGGACCATGCAGCCATGCCAGCTGAGAGCTGTGTAATACCCCAGGAAAGCCTTCCAGCCACTGCAAAGGATTGGACATACTGGTTTACAATGGATTTCATTTTTCCCCCTCATTTCCATGCTGTACATCCACTCAGTTAGATTTCAAGATAAGTCACTCATTTCAGACCCAGACAATGTTTTGTTCCATAGAAACCTAGAACTAACTTGCCATTTAGTACTGTAAATCATTAACATCAAGAGTGCTTGATCATGAACCCTAGGTTTGGAGCACTTATACCATGTTTAAAAATACATGTAGCCTTTCTAAGACTTTCTCTGCATTATCTGTAAGATTTATCTCCTCACCAGTCATTACTACATTATTTCAAAATCTTCTGCATGACATTTTCAGTCTTGAAGGTCCCAGAAAAATTAATGGTTGCATTTGACTTAGAAAACCGCACATGCATTTTCTTTAAGGACACATATATGAAAAAATATTTGGCAGAAATGTGAACACAAACAACTATTAGGAAAGAATTACAAAAACTTAGAAACAAGATGGAGTTTTGGTTTTTTTTTTTTTTGCTTGAAGCAAAAGAGAGAAAAAAAAAGGCTTGACTCAGCAGCCAGCTGTCATCCAATTCAGAAATTACAGAACCAGCTGAACTGAGTTCTTCATTAGTGCTCATAGTGCTCTCCCAGCCACTGTGAGGACTGAGGGAACCACAGGGAGGCAAAGACATACAGAAAAACCTGCCAAGGAAAGAAAGGTGGACAGGACAAACCCCCCTATTCTAGAAGGACAGACTCTAGCATCCAGCCTGCCCCAGCCATGTGTGAAAAACACTGTCGTGACCAGGACAGCAAAACCACCACTGTTACACACCTGGACAACTTGCCATGGCTGGACAAAGCCAGGAAAAACAAATCTCCTTTCCCCTTGCAGTGGCGAGTACCCGGGGTGTAAGTTTTGATTGCCCACAGCTTAGCATGAATGGTGAAAAAGCAGTGAATAGCATGAGGTTTCTTGACCCATGCTTCAGCACCCAAGTCTCCTCTGCCCTGAGCACCGAGGAGCTGCTCTGTACCGAGCTGACAAAGCAAGAACCCCATGTATTTGAAAGTTGGCCTGTCAATTTTCAGGCATATCTGGCACTTCAGAAGATGAAGTTTAAGGCCTTGATTTTGCAAACCCGTGCTAGTGCTTGTGAGGACCATGAAATGATGCGAGCTGTGGAACCACTCCTGCACAAACGCTGAACAAGTATGTATCAAGCAGGTAACAGAGAAAAGGGGCTAGGAAGCAGGAGCTGTATGGCTATGGGAAACACGAACAGTAAGACACGCTAAGGAAGCCACTTTGTCTCAAACAGAAGGAAAAGGCAAGGATGAACAGTTTATTTTCCTCTGTGACAGTCACACTGAAAGGGTTCTTGAAGTATTCAGCTAAATGACTGAAGGCAATACAAGGGTTGAACAGCAAGCAGGCAAATGCACCAGCTATTCTCCTCCAAAGCATTACATTCTCACCCTGACTTTGATGGCACTTAAGTGCATCTCCAGCCTTGGAAATTGCTTAAGTAAGCGCTGAAGTCCTGCAAAAAAAACTTTTTCTCTTCCCTCACCCATCTCAGCTGGCACCCCTGGCTCCCTCTCCATGTCCCGGGGAAGCTCTGCAGGAACTCCGAGCCTCCGCTGAGTCCCCCAGCCTGTGGCTGGGTTTTTGGGAAATTTAATTCAAGTGAGACCTCAAATGCTGATTAGATCCGAGCCCCAGTCTAACCCCTCCAAAGTTATGTAATCCCAAAATCCAAAAAGCCTTGCAGAGCTTACATGTGACAGCGCTGGTGATGTCACACTGCTGAAAGGTCACCATGGAAACCGCTCCGTTCCCCTGCCATATGCCTGTAGCTCTCAGCACTGGAGCCCAGCGTCACTTGCTGAGCGAGCGCACCATCCCCACCACCACCCAAACGTGGGACAATGACAAGAACACGGCTAACAGGACAGGAGGGTGCCCCATGCTCCTTGCAGCTGCAATCGCCGAGCCGCCAGCTCTGCTCCTTGTCCCCAGCAGAGTAAAAGCAGCCAGCACCTAATGAACTTTCCCTGCTGAACAGAAATCCCACAGCCAGCTGACCCCAGCACAAACTGGGTGCTAATGCACAGCCACCATAGAGCACTTCCTCCAGGAACGGATAAATGCAGCATTACCTTCCTGCTGGTAACGCTGACACCAAGGGTTGAGGCACCGTTTAAACAGCTTTCCATGGCTCCTTAGGGGGTGCGGGGCAGGGTCCCCCCTGGCTTCCCACCCAAACATGCTCGTGGTGCCTGGCAGGCGCATTGGGATCTGCTTGGCCACAGGAGTACAGCGCGTTCATTACACAGGTGTTACAAAACCAACATACAAACCGTGCCCAAGTCCCTACAGCTGGAGGGGAGACCACGAAAATGTTACCCAGACCTGAAAGCAAATAAAAAGAACGAAGATACTGGCTTTAAAAACCTCTGCTGCCTCCCCACCCCCTTAGCCAATCTAGTAATTCCTGCGCAAAGGCAGCAGTAAGTTGTTTTTTTAATGGGTAAAGTTTAATTTCCTGACATCTCTCCACCTTGGTCCACTCCCACCTACCTTATGAACTAAAAGGAATGCCCAAATTAAACGTTGGACTAATTAAAATCCAAGCAAAGGGAATGCCCTTGTAGTTTTATTTCCCTCAAAGAATGGAGAAATTCCCCATATTATGGGGTTCTGCATTTTTAATCTTTCTCTGCTTCCAGGGCATTTATGACACATTCTTATGTGAGGGCTATAAACTGATTTTGTGTGCTCAAAGACACAAAATGATTTTGTTTGGATTTACTATCCATGTGTAAAAGTAACAAAATGCTAGGAGTGTTTAGCTCAGCCCTAATTTTGAAGACCACCCAATGTAGCCATGACTTAACAGTAGATCATAAAAATTATGTCCCTCGAAGCACCATAGACAGACCTTTTTTTTTTTTTCCCCCTCCTTGAAGTGCAAGGACTAGCTTAGCAGTGGAGTAACTCCTTTCTTAATTGATGTAATCTGCAGCTCTTCACCTTGGTTTTCGAGGCAAGTCTTCAGCACCATGGCATTAACTCCCTGGCACAGCCCTGGTGAGTGGAGAGCCACCGCACAGGCACCTGAACCTTGCTCTCTGCAGCACTGGGTGAATGACAACCACTGCCTCCTGAACGTACTCACTGCTTTGCAATTAACCTTGTGCTGTTGCCTGGCCACGACCTGCGAATGCTGTCTGCCCCTCCAGGGTGCGAGCAGCTCTTAAGAGGCCAGTGCAGGCCTCTTAAGGCAGAAGAGGGGGCAAGCTGGGACCACCTGGGACAGGGGGATGATGCCATGCGCAGTGGGCCAGCTCGGGGTGCCCCTCCTTGGGTGCCCATGCGGGTGGCCCTGGCACCCCAAGCATGCCTCTCCATCAGTGCCTGTCCAGGGACACAGGGAAGCGGCCAGGCGGGTGCTCCGGAGATGTGGACTCCCACCTGCCTCCCTTGCTGTCCTGCCCTGTCCCACAGCCTGCGAGAGCAGTGTCCCTGCTCGGCACCAGCAGCTGGGGGGTACAGACTCCCCCAGCAGCGTGCTGAACTGCCAGTCACCCATCGCTTGGAGATGCACAGGTCTGGCTTGTCACGCTTAACCTCCGGAGCAGTTCCCACAGTTTCCACTGTGGGGCTGAAGAGCCCAGAATGGATTTCTGAAGAATGCATCACATATACTTTGGCAAAACCAAGAGAATAGTCTCAAAAAGGCCTGAGGGAACCGTCTCACTAAATGGACCACTGTTTCCTCGTCTCCCACGAAATCTTTGCCAAAAAGCCTACAGCACAAGGCAACAAAAACAAATTACAATGGTAACATTTATTCAAATTAAATGATGAGCCCATACTTTTGAGCTTAGCATGGATTCCCTTTTTTGGCATTCATAATTTTAATAGTTATACACATGTTCCAGCTTAGTTACCCCAAAACACTATCAAAACATTACTATTTCAGGACATGATGCTGGTCTTTCTGGAGGCACAATCACGAAACCTTCTGAATTCTGGGCTTGCAGCTTTCAGCCTCATCAGATGTTATTCACTTCAGTCTTTCTCCAAGAACTGAAAAATATCCTGTATTTCACACTTGGGCAAAAGGCTCAAGGTGATTTTGCTTTATTTTCTCCCCCATGTTCTCTGCTCCACTGCTTCCAGACCAAGTGCAGCTCCACCTCTGCTTTTTTTATTATTCAGTGTGAGAATACGACAAACAAAGCCACAATCAGAGACAAAATGGCAAAAAGCAGCCACCTCATGGAAACTGCGTGGAGATGAAGTGCAATGGGCAAACACCACCAAACAGAACGCCAACATCCCCAGCGACAACCTCACATATGCCACGCAGCCTCTGAAAATCTGCCATGTGCAATAGCTCTGCCAAGGGGGGACAGACGTTTGCTTGGATGCCACCTCTTTGCTAGCACCCTGTCTCATTTCTTCCGCATGTACAACCACCTGACCCTGCAGAGTGCCCATGCTTTTTCAGGAGTGCTGCAGCAGCACTGCAAGACCTTGAAAAATATCTGTATTTTCAATGAGTGCTTTTCCATCCTTATTTATCGCTGCTTAGTGAGTGTTCCTGCAGTACTTCCAGGGAACAGGGATGTATGTGTTATTGCTCAATACCACTGTTCAGTCTGCTAAACGTCAGCCCTTATTTCCACTGCAATGCTATTCAGGAAGGTTTGCAACTTATCTATTTAATACAAATCAGGCTGAAACACTGCTCCCAGGTCTCACAGCTTGGTTTGCTTGGTGGTAGATGTATTTCATTTAAACTAATTTTGTAATTTCCAGCCAAGTCCTGAGGTTCCATTCTTTTCTTTTTTTTTTTTTTCTGGGCATCTGTGGAGGAACACTGTTGCCTTTTTAAACAAACAAATTTTAGAAACTTTTGTTTGTGATGAAAAAAAGTGGTGAGGGAAGTCCTGAGCTGAGAGCCCAGTTGCCTGCTATTGCAACTGACCCTGAATTTATTCAGCTCCATTTTAACAGCAGATAGCATTTGGGATTTTCTCCCCATGACACGTTTCTCCTGTCAGCTCCGGCTCACAATGACATGCAAGCACCTCCTACCATGAGGGCAGTCTCCTAAGTCAGTGTGCACTCATCCCTAGCAGGAAGGGTGAATTCCTGTATTTGCTCCTTCCTTCAAGTGCTCTCACAGGACTGAAGCGAAACTTTGCAAACAACCACTGGATGCTTCAGGTGAAATACCACCCATCTCCTATGAAATCCATGGCAAAACAGCCAGGGTTTTCACAATGGCACTGCGGTGCTGTACATCTCATGGTATTTTCAGAGCCAGGAACTAAATCGCGAGCTGCCGAAGCAGTTTAGGCATCAGCATCAGGCGAGCCCCTGTGGCCAGCCACGCGAGACGGACCGTGCCAGTCAGCAAGCAGCTCGGCAGGCGGCCAGGCCTCTCTGGCCGCGAGCCGGGCACTGACGTCTTCCCTGGGCCAGAGAGGAGCTGTTTCCCAACAACCCCCATTCAAAAGCAGATCCTCTGCCATACAGATTTATTTTCCCCTGCCTTGTTTATTTTTTTACAATCCCACATGCACCATTTGTTCCTAAGATAGTCCAACTACCATAAACTATCATTTGGTGGTAATTTTTTTGCAATCAGCAGGCAATATAATTAACTTCTTCAAGTCCAAGGCCTCCTTCTATAGCAGTATTATTCCTATGGCGTGCCTCATGCAAAACAACGACATGCTGCTTACCAAGAGCTCTAATCAAAATTCTTTCATTGCAAGCAAAAAGAAAAGGGAACGGCATAAAGAGCTACATACTTCTCAGAACAGTGCTTTATAAAAGAAATCTCAGAAAATGCCATTCAGCATGCCTAAGCCAAGAAAGCTCCCTCACTCATCCTGTTGTGTTTCTTCCAAACATAGTCAACACAGTTACAATTACAAAATGTTCAACATCTCCCTTCTCTTTTTGGGCTCCACAAAACCAGCTCCTCTGGCCACAGAGGGATTACAGAACCACAGATAGTGCTGGCAACCCAGGAAAAAGGAATTTGGGACTTTCAGTCTCCTTGTGCAGCAGCCCCTCAGGCCCAGAGAGCAATAGAAGGCCGTGCAAGCAGGGCAGTGACCCAGGCACAGGCGGGAGCTCAACCACGGCTCCTCTCCCATCCCAGCCCTCCCAGGCAGAACAGCCGGACCCTGCCTCAGAGAAGCCTGTGCGTGCTCCCTTGGCTACCACCAGCTGACGACAAGGCGGGGAAGCACCGTACAGTGGTCCAGGGAAGGAGGTGGAAAGACCCTGGCAGATACCACAGGCTGTGCAATGCGGGGCAAGAGGTGTGGGGACAGGCAGGAGGCAGCTGCTGCAGCTCCAGAGTTGGCAGCAAAGGGAAGCAACCGAAGTCATCCGTGCTGTGCACAAAGCCTTACCGAGGTGCTGCAGGACCTTGCTGAAGCAGGTCCTTCTCTTCAGGCTTCAGCTGCTAGGTGGGGATACTTAACTGGTTAAATAGACTTTTGTTAACTGCAACTGAGTAAGTGGTTTTAAGGCCTCTTTATTGTCTTAGACTTCCCCGAAAATTTAACTTTTACCACGATTCTAATACTGGTAATGTTCTTCTGGATCTGGACAAACTACTCACATATGCTTTTCACCAATTCCCATTCCTTCCTTGCTCTAAATACTCAAGCTGGTAAACAAATATTTTGCCTTCCAGTGCTAATGCATAATGTATAAATCAGCCCCAAACACAAAGAAACCTAAAAACAGTTCCCATAGAAAGGATTTAGATTTTTTCTTTCATAAACAACAGCTGGCAAAGTATCTCAAAAAAAAAAATCCTGCTTTGCTGATACATTTAATTGCTTCAGGATTTAATGCTCCTCCAAAGTCGTTAGCTGCAGCCAGTGTCGGAAGCCCAGCATTTCCGTCTCAAAACCATGATGGAGCTACCCCCATCTCCTGCTTTAGAAACTCACTACCCGCCCAACCACCCTTCTGCTGTGCTTCAGCAGTCCCTACAAAGAGTTCAAATAACCCAGCCTTCTGTCCCTCGGCTGGGCTGAAAGGCCAGCCTTGAGCACCCTGTAGGGTTGTATCTCAGAGACAACAATGAGATGGGCCCCAATGCTGTGCTGGTGTAGCACAAAGCTGCCAGAACTGCAGCGGCCCACTCGTCCTCCGCTGAAGCATCCTGCCAGCAAGCAGGGAACCCGGGGGCCCATGGATCAGGGGTTCCCTCCGAGCAGAGTGGCATTGGCGGTGTTGTAATGCCCTTGGCTGCTTCACTGAGGTTTCCAAGCAATGCAAAAGACAACTTAGACTAAAAGCCAAAAGACAATTGTCAGTGGTCCGAAAATAAAATTCAAATTCTAAAAGGCCCAAGCTTTTCACAACTTTTAAAAGGGAGGGGGTGGGGGGAATGAACAAGATGATAGAGGGAAATACTTTGACTTTTCTGTAATTATTTTTGCCTCTACAGAAGCAGTTTACTGAAATTCCCACAACACCCGGCTATGTTTGTTTGCTTGTGCCTGCATTCTGATTTAGAAGACCAGGGCTGCTATATTGTGTCTGCCATCAAGCACACCCAAAAGCAGATACATTTGCACTGGCAACAGCACCTGAGATTCCACTAACCGAATCACTTTGCAGGAAGCCGGCTCGTTTTCTGGTAGGTTGCTTTCTACCCTGACACTCAACCGGCGTGCCTCCTCTATGGAGCCAAGTGCCCCAGACCTTGCCACAAAGCAGCACAGCTTGTCACACATGCTGCACAATCCCAGCGCGCCCTGAGCCTCCCACTGCCTCTCCTTTTAGAGCAGGTACACGTCACAGGACTTTATTCTATATGACCTCCCTCTGCCACAATTTATAGCACCTACGTAACAATCAAAAGAGTAACAAACTTGACAAGGAATTCAACCTATTACCTTCAAAATAGCAAGCACAAACCTCTTCTTTCTTTCGGTTTCCCCTACATCACACAGCTCACAGAAACATCACGTGAACTGTTCACACTTCTCTCCCCCAAATTACAGATAAACTACATGGGAAGCGTTTCTTCCACTAGTCCTGTGGAAGCAGTAAATCAGACTGTAAATTAAGTCTGATTTGCTGGCATGTATCTCCCTAAAACTAGGCAACAGACCCTGCTTTAACACATCCACCCCTCTGTTCAGCTGGGATTTAGTGGGTATTTGCAGCATCATATTTCCACTGAGCTCACAGGCAGGGTGCCCAGAAGGGGCAGCTGCGTCACCCAGTCCCTTGCAAGTAACACCCGGACTTCACCCCACTCCTGGGCTCCTGCTGGAACCGGTGCTTTGGCTGCCGGCAGTTTGTGCTCTGCTGGCAGTGGAGGTCTCTGCAGGACCACAGGCTGCTTTAACAGGGGAAAGGAGCAAAAGCAAAGCAAGCCTTCTTCTAGCTGAATTTGCTGCAGAAAAGCCTGTATCTCCACTGGGAATATTTCAGGGATCTGCAAAATCAAAATAGGATGGGGAACGCTGAATGACAGCACATTCCCTTAAAAGGCCATCTGATCCCGATTTATAGACTAAACAGTAGGGAACTTCCTACATGGACAAACCTGCCAGGAAGCTGTCAATCTGGTCCTTACTGGCACTGTCACTTAATGGGCAAAGCATTTCAATTTGCTCTTCAGAGGAAATTTGACATATGCACTCATACTGTGTGCACATGTTTGTGAATACAGATGCATGCATGCATGTGCACCAAACTCTCCTGCAGCGATCCCAACCAGTTTCAAGGAAACTTAACAAAGCAGGTTATTAATAATGACATATGCACATACTTAGCTCTGGATTGCTGGGCTCTCTCTCCCTTTCCTGCGTGATAACCTGTTTATTAATCCTTCACCGAAGGAAAAGTTAAATATCCCTTCAAGTCTTTCCCAGGAGACATTGATTCAATCCAAACACCTCCAGTATGGATGCAGTGTAGGTAGGGCAGATGATGTGCTGGCTTGTAACAGAGGCTTCACTTAGAAAAATTTTAAAAATAAAAAAATTTAAAAAAGAAAAGGAGGGGGTTGAAAGACATGTCAAAAAGGAGGAACCCAAGTGCAAGCAGAACATAAAATTAATTCAATGGAGGCTTCACGAACAGCCTAATTTCCCTGTTGCTGGCTTCCCCACCCCCAGCACATGAGAGGTGGTGGCTCAGTGGAACTTTCCATTGCCTGGTCCAAGTATTTGTCTACTCCTGCATCCTGATTAAATCTGTAATCCTGGTTACCAGGGAAGGGGTCAGGGAAAAGGGAAGGCTTAGCATTACCTGCCAGAGCCTCATGCTCAGTAGGTATTCAACAATCCCATTTTAAGATGCAGCTGACGTGGTGGCATTTATTGGCACCCCTATGCCCCCTGTTGCTCTAAGGCCCCCTTGCCGATCTGCACCCACCCACCTTGGAGGGGCTGCCAGAGGATTTATAGAGCCCAGTGCTGCTGGCAGCACAGCCTTCCAGAGCTTGCTCCAGCACGCTGCCCACTTGGGGGAGGCCCCCTCATCCCATATGAACCAGGCAAGACAAGAGCCAAAGGTCTTGCCTTCGCAAAAGAGATTTCTGAACCGCACATGGCGAGTTGTAAGGAGCCTGATCGACTCAGGAAAGGGCACATCTTACCATGAACACAGGCAGGGGTCCCCTAAGGCACCCAGTTTGCAGCTGAGTTTTGCGATGTGGTTGGTTTAGTTTCTGCTGGCACTTGCCCCTACAGCCCCCAAAACAGCATCCTTCTGAGGGATGCTGCAACTGGGCAGCAAAGAGCAGCGTTCCTAGTGACCAGAGGCAAACGCTCCACAGCAGCCCTACAGTAACTCAGTGAACCGTGGCTCAGCCGATTCCCATTTCAGTTTTAATGATGAATAATTAATTGCTGCTTTGTTTTCTAGTGAAACTCTACAGCAGTAATTATCCTTGTTTTAACAAAAAACAATTATCACCTCCTCCTCTCCTTTTCTTTTCCCATCAATTAAGAGAAGGGAAGACAGCATCTCTTGCTCATAACTAGTAACAGGCATTTACTAGATGAAGCTGGCGTCGTGGGTAATTACCAGGACGCCACTGCAGGTCACTCAGCCAGGACATGGTAGCTTGTCAGGCTGCAAAGGGACAGAAGCATTGCAGTCACCTAGAAATCGCAGTCATCAGCGCAAAAGCTAACTCTCCAGTAGCTTGCTTCTGATACTGTTAATGAGTGCTAATTGGAAGTGGTCATTCAGCCTGTCAACTCCTGCCTGTCCATCACCAGAAGCCCGTGTTAACACTAATTCTGTATTCATCAGGCTACAGACTTGGACTGCCCTAAGTTACAAGTACACTGGTCATGAACGCTGATTTTTTTTTTAAACCTCTCTTTATCTTTTAACATATGCATATACATATAGAACTGAGGAAAGGTTGTGTTCCAAAGCATTTCCCCCTCCAGCAGAAATGCACAACCACTGCTGTGAAAATGACCTCTACGGCTGTCCGTGGATTCCTCACCTGGCCTTCTGCCTGCAGACAACTTCTGCCACCAGGACTGCTAGTGGGGACAGAAAGCTGCAGTGCAGCCTGGCCGACCAACTTCTGCCACCAATGTGGTGACATGATCAGTCCAGGGGAAACACACAGGGCAGGGGAAGGCTCAGCCTTGCAGGGTGTTCCTGAGTCTTCTGTCGGTATCCGACAGCAGCAGCGGTGGGTATGCCTGTGGGAGGTGTGCCCAGGTTGAAGAGCTGCTCAGCCAGGTAGTGGAGCTTCGGGAGGAGGTGAGCAGGCTCAGGAGCATAAGGGAGTCAGAGAGGGAAACTGACTGGTGGAGGTGCACTCTATCCTCTCTGAAACAGACTCACGAGCCTGCCACAGCACAAGTGTCATCCTCTACACGGAAGACAAAAGTTCCCTCATCCCACCAGGCAGTAGGAGGGGACCTAGGCCAAGGATGGGAATGGAGGCAGGTTCCTGCTCGGGCTGGTAGGCGAGCCCTGTCCCTGCCCACCTCACCTTCCCATCTACCCTTATATAACAGGTATGAGGGTCTGGAACACGACAGTCAAAACAACAATGTAAACGAAAGCCCGTCCCAGTTGGAGAGGATGCCTAAGGCAAGGCAACCTATCCCCCGCATCGCTACATCTTCTGTCAAGAAAGAAAGAAGGGTTATCATCATGGGGGACTCCCTTCTGAAAGGGACTGAGAGCCCGATATGCCGACCGGACCCAACCCACAGAGAAGTTTGTTGCCTCCCTGGGGCTCAGGTGAGAGACTTTGCTAAGAAAGTCACGTGCCTGGTACAGCACACTGACTACTACCCACTACTGGTCTTTCCGGCTAGTAATGACGAGGTAGCAACAAGAAGTCAGAGGGCAACCAAAAGGGACTTTACAGCGACTACTTAAAGGATAAGGGGCACAGGTTGTGTTTGCCTCTGTCCTTCCGATAGGGGGATCGATGTTGACGAGCAAACTCATCACATTAATACGTGGCTTCGGGACTGGTGCAACTGGCAGAATTCTGGGTTTTTCTACGTGACTCCGGGCCTGCTGGCACCAGATGGAATGCGCCTCTCTCAGAGATCGATAAGGATTTTTGCTCAGGAGTTGGCAGGGCTGATAGGTAGGGCTTTAAACTAGAGTCGAAGGGGGAAAGGGATAAAACCAGGCACGACGGTGATGAGCTAAGGGATGGTGCGCTAGAATCAGAGGGACTGTGTGCTACTGAGGTCCTTTGGTCTGCTCCACAAGGTGCTGCATGTAGGGAGGTGCATTTGAAGTGCTTCTACACAAACGCATGCAGTATGAGGAATAAAATGGATGAGCTAGAAGTCTTGGCCCAGTCCCACAGCTACAACATCATCGGCATAAGCAAAACCTGGTGGGAAGAGTCCTGTGGCTGGTGTGTTGCATTAGATGGTTACAGGCTCTTCAGGAGGGACAGGCAGGGTAGACGAGGTGGGTGGGTGGCGATGTATGTGAAGCGGCTGGACTACACGGAACTTCAAGTTGGCAATGGCAAAGTTGAGAGCCTCTGGGTAAGGATTAAGGGACAAACAAATAAAGGGGATGTCACTGTGGGAGTCTGTTACAGACCACCTGGCCAGGACGACAACGCCGATGAATTATTCTTTGCAGAACTAAGAGATGCCTCAAGATCAACTCCCCTTGTCCTTATGGGGGACTTCAACTTGCTAGACATCAACTGGGATCACCATACGGCCGACACGAGCAAGTCCAGGAGGTTCATAAAGCACCTAGATGATAACTTCTTGGTGCAGGTGCTAAGGGAGCCAACTAGGAAAGGTGCCCTCCTAGATCTGTTGCTGAAGAACAGAGAGGGTCCTGTGGGGGACGTGGCAATTGGCGGCCGTCTCGGTCATAGTGACAATGAAGCAGTTGAGTTTAAAATTTATAGCGACAGAAGGAAAACTGCCACCAAAACTTCAGCCCTGGATATGGGGAAAGCAGACTTCAGGCTGCTCAGGGAACTAGTCAGCAAGGTTCCCTGGGAAACTGCTTTTGAAGGCATTGGTGTCCATCAGTGCTGGTCAGTCTTTAAGCACTGCCTCCTAAAAGCACAGGATCAGGCAATTCCAAAATATCGGAAGTCAAGCAGGCGGGGCAGAAGGCCGGCCTGGCTGACCAGGGATCTTGTACTGGAACTTAGGCGAAAAAAGAAAATGTACGACTGCTGGAAGGAGGGTCAGGTGACGTGGAAGGAATACAGGGACACTGTTCGCATTTGTAGGGAGAAAATTCGTGTGGCCAAAGCCCAACTAGAGTTGAAGCTGGCCAAGTCTGTGGGAGACAATAAAAAGGGTTTTTTTTAGATATGTGAACAGAAAAAGGAGAACCAAAGAAACATAGGTCCACTACTTGATGGGAAGGTCACCTCACAGACAAGGACATAGGCAAAGCAGAGACATTTAATGCCTTCTTTGCCTCTGTCTTCAACACCGATGATGGGCTTCGGGACCCAGGGTGCCCTGAGCTGGAGGACCATGACGGTGGGAATGATAAACTCCCAACCAACCCTGAATGTGTGCGGGATTTGCTGCTCCACCTGGATCCATACAAGTCCATGGGTCCGGATGGAATTCATCCCAGGGTGCTTAAAGAGCTGGCTGATGTCATCGCAGGACCTCTCTCAATTATTTTTCAACGGTCTTGGGAATCCGGAGAGGTCCCAGTAGACTGGAAGCTGGCAAATGTTGTTCCAATTTTCAAGAAGGGCAAGAAAGAAGACCCTAGCAATTACAGGCCTGTCGGTCTCACGTCAGTGCCTGGTAAAATTATGAAGAGGATGATCCTTGAAGTTATTGAAGCGCACCTGGGGGACAATGCAGTCATTGGTCCCAGCCAACATGAGTTCACGAGGGGTAGGTCCTGCCTAACAAATCTGATTTCCTTTTATGATAAGATCACCCATCTAGTCAATTAAGGGAAACCAGCTGATGTGATCTTTTTGGACTTCAGCAAAGCTTTTGATATAGTTTCCCATAGGATCCTACTGGGGTCCCTCAAGGCTCCGTTTTAGGGCCAGTCCTCTTCAATGTTTTTAAAAACGATTTGGATGTAGGACTAGAAGGTGTTTTGAGCAAATTTGCTGACGACACCAAACTTGGAGGAGTTGTAGACTCGGATGAGGGTGGAAAGGCCTTGCAGAGAGATCTGGACAGACTGGAGAGCTGGGCGGTCACCAACTGCATGAAGTTTAACAAGAGCAAGTGCCGGGTCCTGCACCTGGGACAGGGCAACCCTGGCTATACGTACAGACTGGACGACGAGACGTTGGAGAGCAGCCCCACAGAGAGGGATCTGAGGGTTGTGGTTGACAGCAAGTTGAATATGAGCCAGCAGTGTGCCCTGGCAGCCAGGAGGGCCAACCGTATCCTGGGGTGCATCGAGCACAGCATCGCTAGTCAGTCAAGGGAAGGGATTGTCCCGCTCTACTCTGCGCTGGTGCGGCCTCACCTTGAGTACTGTGTGCAGTTCTGGACACCACAGTACAAAAAGGACATTAAACTGTTGGAGAGTGTCCAGAGGAGGGCGACAAAGATGGTGAAGGGCCTAGAGGGGAAGACAGATGAGGAGCGGCTGAGGTCACTTGGCCTGTTCAGCCTGGAAAAGAGGGGGCTGAGGGGAGACCTCATCGCAGTCTACAACTTCCTCTCGAGGGGGAGTGGAGGGGAAGGCGCCAACCTATTCTCCTTAATCACCAGTGATAGGACCCGTGGCAATGGTGTCAAGCTGAGGCAGGGGAGGTTTAGGCTAGACATCAGAAAGAGGTTCTTCACTGAGAGGGTGGTCGCACACTGGAACAGGCTCCCCAGGGAAGTAGTTGCTGCACCAAGCCTGTTGGAATTTAGGAAGCGTTTGGACTGTGCACTTAATCACATGGTCTAAAATTTTGGGTAGATCTGCGTGGTGCCAGGAGTTGGACTCGATGATGCTTATGGGTCCCTTCCAACTCGGGATATTCTATGATTCTATGATTCAACCTGACAGAGAGGCAGCCGGACATCTGGTGCAACCCTCTGCATGGTGACAACTCCCCAGAAACACTACTGTTTTTACAGAAGCACCAGCACTTTTTGGCCTTTGAAGGATATTTATCACTATCCCAACATTGTAGCATAAATGGCAATATCCTAAACCCCTGAAATTTGGGGTGGAAATGAAAACAAATACGAAAACCAACCATTAACTTTGCATAAGCAAACATGAAATGCAGAGAGGCTTTTCCATGCTGCAAATTGCAACAAAGCCCACAACAAAGCAGATGAATATGGTACACATAGGCATTTACCTGGTTTGAAAGGACAAAGCAGCTGTCATCCTTTATTATTACTTTTGTTTAGAGTATGCTTAGCCTTTACAGACAGTTCCATATTTGTAATGCTAACTCTTCAAGCAGACAAGAAGTGCTGGGCTACCCAAGCTTTAGCACATGGCTCCTATTCATCACACACAAGATTTTGGAAGCAGAAGAGGAAGGCTGCTGCAAATAGACTTAGCAAGGATAACAGCTATCATCTCTTCTGTGGATGAGGTTTTGTGGCAGAACAGCTGAAGGGCTAAAGCACTGACTTAAGAAACAGAACAGTGCTTCTCTCCCTGGCTTCTCAAGAGACCCAGGGGATCATTTGTGTTAGAGGTTACCTTAAGCCTCATTGACTCAGACTGTAAGAACTGCATAGAAAATTCCTCTTACTGTGTGGTTTTATAACACCTGGCACGAAAGACTTTGATCTGATCATGACTGTGAACCTCTCTGAAAAACCTAAACAGGAGATCTGTTCCTTAACCCAGTATGACAGCTAACCACCAAGGGAGCTGCCCACTATAGCTGTCTGAGCTATCAGAGTGAAGGAAAGGAAAAGAGCTCTTTTCTCCTCTTCCTAACAGGGACAGCAAGGAAGTAACAAAGAGTTTGCACATATGGGTAACCAGTATCTGGAAAATTCTTTACGCAGTCCATGAAAAAAAAATCCATTTTAATTAAATACTTTCATTTTACCCACTGCTGTGCACTAAATTAAACTGCTTCAACATTAATACATAAAACCATTATTCTGAGCATGCATAAGTAAGTCAATGCACGCATGTGTGTATAAAAACTATACAATTAAGCACTGTTTAAAATGCAAATGACACATGATAAAGACTCCATCCTGATCGTATTAAATCTTGACTTTGGATGTTGTACTACATCCTCAGTTGTTTAAAACTAGTGTAAACAAAATGAAATCAATGGAACTAGTAATAATTTACATCAGTGGAAAATCTGAACCTTTGATTTTTAAATACTACTAGCAAGAATTGCAAAAAACAAGCAACAGAAATCCAGTTTGTGATATGTGGCCAGATGTTACTTTTCTTCTTTTACAGTAATAGCTCAAAAATAACAAATTTAAAACAGAAACTCTAATAAGACTTCTTCTGGGATGGATCTTGGAGTTACATCAGCTTTCACCCCTGAAGGCAGTGAAATTTAAATTACAACTTGAGGCCCTCGTTTACACGTTCATGTGTAATTTGTAAAATTCCAGAACACACTGAAATATAAAGCATGTGCATATAACTATTCTCTCTGATTTTCTTCATTATCAGCCTTACTCTCTCCACCCTTCTAGCAGCACAAAGGGACTTTAAAAGAGGAGAAAATTGTATTTGTATTGCTGAAGGCTCCTCTCTATAGGTGTAAGCTTGTAGAAACGGTCTTAGCAGAAGTATGAACAAAACCCTTTCATCTGGAAGCTTCACACTTCAGTGTTTCACTAAATAAAAATAACTTAAACAAATGTTTAGTTAGGGCTCAGACGAGTCAAAATTTCCATGCCTGGCCTCCTTTTTTCTCTTTGGGATAGTACTAAAGCACTAAAGGCCACAAGATCTTTCAGAACAACGGAACAACAACAGCTCTATTACTGTTCCACCTCCAGGTCAGACCCTTTTACATGGGGTAGTGCAGTCACATCACACAGAGCAGATTCTGAAGTACATCACAGCTGGGTGACAGAAGGACCGGGCAACACCTCTGCGAGCCGTGGCTGCGAGCCACACCCTGCTGCCGCAGCTGCCACCTCAGCCCCAGCAGGACAGCTGCTGTGACTGCTGCCTGGCCTCTGGGAAGACGTGGGGCACCCTGCTGCTCCTCCTCACCTGGCCTTAACCCCCATGAAGGCTGTTCTCCGAGCAGGAGGTGGCCCTGTCCTCTGCTGGCAGAGCTGGCCCTAACAGTGGATGTCAGCCCACCAGGCTGGCAGTCCCACATCCTCTTCTTTCCCATGTTATGCCTGCTTTGCTGGTGTGCTGGCAACTACAGAAGGACAATTTTGGCAGGGGAAGAGCAGAAGTGATCTACATTACTTTCTAGCTGTGAGGAAGCAATTTAGGTTGTAACAGATGCATATGCTCCCACTAGCCCCATGCTGGTCTGAGAAGCATCAGCACAGAGAAGGCTAGGGCACCCGCAGCCTCTCAGCAGGCTGTGATGAGGCGCCCGTGCCTCAGCCCCAGACCTTTCAACTGCCTCCATTTTAACCGACCTGCTCTCTTGTCAGCAGTGACATTTTGCAAATTACAACTCAACCCACACAACACGATGGTTGCAGCTATATTTTAAACAAAAGACTGTATAGCGTGAACAACTCCTTTATTAAGCGGCGTCAACCTTTTTTAAAGCCTACCTGGAATGATGCTGACAGATCCCACGCTGGGCCCCATGTCAGGGTAACGCGCTCCCTGCACCAGGGCTGGATGCCTGGGGCCTGCAGGATGCCCTCCCCGAGCACACCTCCGCAGGGTCTCTGGGGATTTTAGGGGGATTGGCACCATGCTGGCAACAAACCTGAGCAACCACATGACTGCACTTTGGACCTACAGATCCTTTAATTTGGCACGATCAACTTGGAGCATTGCCCCACCAATGTTTACATGGTGCTTCGTACAGACCTTGCTTAAGAGAGCCAGAAGCACACGCTGAGCCCGCCCTCATGTTGGGTAGCTCTCACATTTTACCTACAGCCCTGCACCATCATCCCAAATTCTGTCTCTGTTATCAGTGATCTCTCCTCGGGGGGACAGAACTAGGATTTAGGAAGTTTTCTGTTGCTTTGGCTTAAGCTTAATGACCCCTGCTGCGGCGCAACCCCCCCAGCAAGTTTGCTCTCTCATGCTGCCTCTCGCCGCAAGCCTACGGCACCCCTCTGCAGTGAGGCCCAGGGTCACGGCACAAGTATAATTTGCTGCATTCACTGCAGCAACAGCGAGGCCATCGGCTTGTCCAGCAGCAGAGGTGCCCGGTACTGGGCCCACTACTCTGAATTCCTCCAGCATATACTGCAGGCAATGGGTTCATTTGGTGCTCACGTGGCTCTCACACCTCTGTCCATAAGCACTCAACTATAATTTGCCATAGGTTAAATATTAGTGGACACTTGAAGCTTGGACCAGCTTGGGGCCAGGTCAAAAAGCCTCAAACCTCAGGCTCTGCTAAAACGTTGCTTTGAGTTAACATGCAGCTTCTCAGCCTGTAAGCAAGATGGAAAGCTGCATACATGCAGGGATAACACAGGCATGCTACACACAAAGGCAAGAGCCACTGCAGATGTCAACTCAAGAGCTCAGCCCAAGAGACAAACTATATGGACAAAAAAAAAAAAAATCAGCCTATCATCAAAGACCACCAAGATTTAAAAGTAAAAATAAAAGGCAATGCCTCCCATCCCCTCCCCAACTCAAATGGAGTAATTCTCTGATCTATGCAGAAACTCACAAAAACTGAGAATCCTTTGAAACATTTTACATTTCAGTGCATGCCCTCTAAAGTTATCCTTTAAAACAGCACTTGTGCATAAGCTCACACAAAACCACCTCAGCAACAGAACTTGCTGTAGCTACGACTGGATTTCAAACTCCGTGTCAAGCCGCCCTTTTCAATTACTTCTATGAAACACACTTCTTCAGAGCTGGTATTTTGCATAGCCTCCTTCACCCCTATTCATTGTGAATTTTTCTCCTCTAAAGTTTGAGCAAAGGAAGCTTACTCATTATTTGGGTTAGGAAAGATACTGTTCTCCATGTGCTTTGATCAGAAACTTTATTCGAACAAAAACAAGGCACTGAAATCAGAAATTTCTGTTCAGGCTCTTTTGTAGATCTTGCTGAACCTGGAATTGCTAACCCTGCATAATCTGTCTAATCCAGAATTTGAGGAGCTTAAGTCTTTGACATATCAATCTAATCTGCAAAGAAAGCCAAATTTGAACATTATAATTCAAGATACGTAACCGCATGTAATATTTTTAATGAGAAGAGCGAATACAGAGTCAGAGAGAACAGTGGATTTTACAAGACCTGGATTCAACAAACACTAAGACAAGTGACTACATTCCCTAACTCCTTGATATCACAAGTCCAAAAAATTAACAACCAAAAAATTAGAGTAGCTTAGATTTATTTTTTTTATTTCTTCTTTAAAATCACCAATCTGTTATGGGTTCACTAATGGCCATACCAATATGGCTTCAATAAAATTAGTGAATTAGTAAAAACAATGACCTTACTGCTTAAGCCTAAAATCTAAAAGTGGCAATTTCTACCTCTGCCTTAATATAAGTAATGTTTTTTATGGTACTGCAAAACCACACGTATTCTTTTGTTTTGACAAGTGTGAAACAAAGTGAAAGCCAGCATACGGATTTCCATAAGCTGCACTTTGTCTCTTGATGTCACAGGGACCACAAGCTGGGGGAGCTGCTGGAAGGCACACGGGGCGAGCAGGCCACAGAAACCCAACCAGGAGCTCATCGTCTGTGAGATGCCAAAGAATAGTTTTGCAGTCTGCAGTTGTGCGCCACTCAGTGCTTTCGGTTCAGTTAATGACAGAGCAAGAACAGGAGGACAGTCTGGTTACGCACAACCCCACCATGCTGGTGTTATCACGTGCCAAAGCTGCAGATGCTGCTGCCGTATTCCTCCCTGCTATATAGAGCAGGAATAACCTGTTGGTCAGGAATATCTGGTGCAGTCCTACAGAAAATCCTCCTTGCTCCCACTTTTGGGCAAGGGACAGGTATCTGTCCTACCTGCTCAAATGAATGTTGAAAATAATGTGTTGTTGAGGGCTAAACCATCAGTTGATGTCAACCAACAGAGCCTCTCGGACTTACATCTGTATCTGTCCAGAGTTTGCCTACAGGTTGTCAACTTAATCTACTGTCAACAACAGGAAACAATTTGAATTACTCACAAGTCCTCCTCCCAAAATCTGTTTGTGCTATAGAATAGCCATGGCTTGCAGACTTTTGCAGCCCTGTGAGAACTTGCATCTGTTCTGAGCTCCAAAATAGTTTAAAAAGCCAGCTGTCATTCGCTCTGGGAGAAACCAGCAGCATAATAAAATGCTGCAGGAAATATGTTCACAAAAGAGGAGCGTGGTAGAAATAGGATGCTGGGGAGAATTATGACATTTTACAAAAATGCAGCAATATTTTCAAATGCTTAAGTGGACAATTTGCATTTACCATGACAGAAGTATATCTCAGGTATGTAAAAAAAACAAACCACACTATCCTGGTATCTGGCCAAACTAGGACATCTACATCTGAAACACATTTACTTTTATTACAGCTGTGAGCTGTTATTTTTATTTGAGTAATGTCTTGAGGCTATGATAGGCTGAGCAGCTTGCATCTGCTAACTAAGTGTCAATCTCTGATTCCATCAGAAAGATGGTCAAAAAAGCATCACGAACACAGTCACTTGCACAGATTTTGAAGTGGTAGTAATTCCTTATAGTGCACTTACAGTGCACATCAGCACAGTTCAACTGTGCCCTGCAGCACCAGTCAGTATTAGCTGGGCTGTCGTGCCACTGAGGCAGCGAGGAGACCTGACCAGCACCTCCCAACATATCCATGCCTTAGCAGGGAGGGGAAAACAGGAGCAGGGCTGGGAGCAAGGCAGTGTCCCACCTTTCCCCTGAGCACCTGCAGCAGGCATGCAGGGTGAGAGGCAACTGCCAGCATTCACCAGGAATATCTGAGAGGACCTCAGTGGTTCTTTCCAGCTAACAGCCCGCAAACCTACAATAGTTCAACTTTCCATGCTTGGTATACAGAAACCCAAGTTTGTTTTCTTCCAAGAGAAACAGGTATCTCAATTTTTTTTCACCTCCCTAGAAATTGAGGTCTCAGGCTTCATATAAAACTCTTAGATTCCCAGAGCAATGCACCACAGCAATGCAGCCTGGCAGCCTCAGGTATCAGAGAAGTTTAAAAACCACTTCAGGAGGGTAAGATGTAATATTTATTAATCCGTCTGAAGTACTGCTTTGTTTCTTCATACCTTTTAAATTCAACGATTTGGAAGCAACAATTCCTCTTCAGCATTTTAAACCTATCTGAATGTAGTGGAAAAGGCAGCAGCACAATCACAAAAGGAATAACCCAAGCTCAGTAAAAGTTACAGAAAGAAAGTCTTATTTCTCTAGATATTAAGAACAAGCGGGGAAAAAGGGGGGGGGGGGGGGGGGAAGAGTTCTGGGAATTTTCAAGTCATTTTGGAGGGGAAAAAAAAATCATAAAAAAGAGATACATTCCTCCCCCCCCCCCCCCCCCCCGATGTCACTTTAAACATGCATTCTTACTACGTAACTGTAATAATTGATTGGTGATATACTTGGGAAAGTATTTTCCTCCTCGTTGTACTGAAGAATGTTGATATTTTCTACCTGCATTTTTCTCTGGAGATAACGTAGGCAGCTCCTTTAGAGGTGATGTAACTGGAAAAAAATGCATCTATCCCTCATGAAGTCGTGTGCGCAAACACAATCCATCAGATCTTCCACAGAATACCCAAGTTCCATTGCAAAACAGTTTCCTTTCTTAAAAACACATTTATTTTTACTGTGGCCCACTCCATCAAGTACGACTGGAATCCCATGAGCCCATAACTTAAAAGCCGTTTTATCCCGACTCATCATCATCTTTGAAAAGGAAACAAGAACTTAAGACAGGGATAAAAGATACCAGCTTTACACTGGATAAGCACTCTGTCATGCCTATTTTTTATTTTCTTGCCAAGTCTACGTGAACAGCAAAACCAGTTTGAAACTTTGCACACTTCAGAGCAGACAGCAACCATGATACCTGCTCCTAGAGCATATCGGTGTGTAGGTCCTCAGGCGCTGGAGGCCTGAGGAGGAACGACCACAAGGGCTTTCTTGGTCCCTGACAAGCAAGGGAAGAAGCTGCTCCTGCAGGCACAGGCCACCGAGGCTCCACATTTTCAGCAGAGAAACCAGCCTGCCAGCTCAGCACCTTCCTGCCTTCGCTCTCCCACACAGCAGGCCCTGCACATGTTTATCAACACACCTCCTCCTCCCCTCCACCAGCCCCCCAGGTTATGTGGGCATGCAGGAAGCCTCCCTTGTGATTGCTCAGCTTTTCCTCAGAGCAGCAACGCAGCTCAATGTCTGCCCTGCACTGGTCACGCTTGAGTCACAGGCTGAGAGCATCTTTAGTAAAAGAACATATGAGGGGAAGCTTTCTCACCATGACTGATAGCTTCAGGGCCAGTATTTAACATCTAGACAATATTTAACAGCAGCCAAAGGCTGCCCGATTAACAATCCCTACAGAACAAGTTTAAATGATGACTAGTAGGTTGCAGGTGGGTCGCTTTACTACAGTCCAAATGAAGACTAAAAAGATTTAAAAAGTTGTAGCCCTCTCTTACATGGCCCCTAGGTAATATATAAACTCAGCTAAGAATTAACTCCTTGCACAGTCCTTCAAAAGCTAAGTAACTGTACAGCCTATTATTAGCCAAACATTCTGAAATACAGAAAATTAAGATGTGGATTTTGGCAAATCCACCTGGCTGTGGATGCTTCCATGTCACCAGGGGGACAGGAATAAAAATGGGGAGCAAAGGGTGGGAGCAGCACGAACTGCTCTGTCCCAAGTGACCAGGGCTGCAGCCCTCGCGAGGGTACTGCAGCTGTGCACTCCTCACTGCTAGGATTGCCACGTTCCCTGGCTGCCAATTCCTCACCTAGCACTCCTGGTTTCAGGTTTTGCGTAAAGCTAATCAGCAGCCTAAAGCAGATACATGGATTTAGTAAGTGTGATACAGGGAAGAGTTACCATGCAAATGGTGTTGAATTTCTGACTGGCTCTCAGATTATGTCCTGCCTGTGTCTTTGATAGCCACAGGTTTGCAGGTTGAGATCTGCACCTTGTTCCCAACAGGAGAATTCTTTTCTTTCTTCTAGTCATCAATTCTTGAGACTATTAACATTCTTCTGGGGTAGCAACAGCCAATTATCCTTTGGCATTCTTTGCTATAACACCCAGCATGTCATACAACCCTTCCATAAACACTCTGCAAGGCCCTTATTGCATAGCTAGCATCTGACAATATAGTAATTTCCACTGGAAACAAAAATTACAATGGGAACATGCTAATCACAAGTATCACCAATTAAGCAAATGAGTCCCAGTAGGTGAGAATTTGCAGATTACCACTGCACATTCTGGCCATGTTGTGATGCAGAAGGCTGGAGGCTGAACACACATAAGCCAGGAGCCGATGGGTCTAATGAGATTTGTTTCTAATAGAAAAAGTAGTGGTTTAATTACAACAGTTTGATACATATGCAACAATGTATTCTGTAAAAATAAACAGCTTTCTGACAAGGGCACTATGTGCTCACAGGAGTTCATTACTCTGCCTACAGGCTGCTGGTTTCGGGATTTGGTTTTTGCTTTGCTGTTCCGTCACTCAGCTCTGCTCCCTTTTCTAATTCCTTTGTTTCATCAATGCAAGAGAGCACACTGAGTACAAACAGGGAAATACCACTGACACCTCTTGATTTTAATCACAGATCTTGTATTATTTCTCTTCCTAAAGCTTCAGCTCCTGAGTCACACACACAATCACATGGGGATACTGGCAAAATTTCAGCGTAAAGAAAGCTATTTGCTTCCTGTGTGCTCAGAGAGGTCCCTATTTTCCAGGGAACTGCATGACTTTGAGGATCAGTTCAGTGTTTTTAAAGTACTCAGCAAAAAGCATCTGTTCCGAGCTTCTTCTTCAACACATGGTCCAGGTACTATACAGAGCTCTAAGTACACAACAGTTCCTGCCTGCAAGTGAGTAATACATACATGCTTTATGAACTTAAATTTACATGCTGTGTTGGGCTGGAGATGATTTTTGTAATCCAAAGAACAAAGATAAACCACAGCCAAAATATTTCTCTCCAAGCGTAACTGAATTTAAAGGCTTTCCTTGAAAGGCCTTCTTTCTCAAAATCTCCCCACACATACTTCTGGCTCTAAAGTATTGCAAGTCCTCTGGTATTCAGGCTGGACTCAACTCTCCATGCAGAGGGCAGGTACTTTATTCAGTGTAAGAAGCTGAGCCTTATCCACCACACTTTCCTAGATTTTGCCACATTTAAAGCAGAAAGTTTGGATCTGCTGCCTTCTTGTATCAGCTCATCTGCATGTGCAAAATTAAGCACTGAGCTGTCAGGGAAGGTGAAGAAGGGCTAGGGAAGTGAGGGGTGGGGGCAAGGACATGCACAGATTTTGCAGGTGGGGCTGGCTGCCAAGGCAGGGAGCTATTCCTCTAAAAAATAGATTTATTTGTGTTCAAACTGCAGCTCAGCTGTGCAGCCAAGGAAGCAAATGACTTCCCTCCTAATGACTAGTGGAGACAGTGATGGATGCCTCTAAACACTGTGGTTCAATTCTTCTGTCAATTAAACCCTAGCTATTCTTTGGCATTGTCCATGTGACTCAATTCCTCCTCAGTGTTGCTCCATTTGGACAAGCGTGTCTGTTTATAGAAACATGGAAATGTTTACCCATTTTTGCCCCTCAAATCTGTAGGGGAGTTAAATGCCTACTGGCAAATGCATATGAATACGGTTGTTGCATTACTCTGAAACAGATCATCAGCTCAGCCATTGAAAAAGAGGATTTTCCAAGGAATCTGCTCACCTACATGACAATATAACTCAGCAACACTTTGGCTGTCATAAACTTACACAACAGGAAAATCCCAAAGAGTGCTTCTGACCATCTCTTACTGCAAAAAGATCCTGCAATTCCCCAGACCAAGGCCCTGCAAAATACAACCTACAAAGCTACCTGCAGCGAATGCACAACACAGCTGGAACAGAGGTCGATTCAAATACTCGCTTCACTCAAATTCAGCTTCAGAGCAGCTGAACATGTTTATAAATAAAGCAGCAAAACAAAGTCACAAAGTAACTCCAGAGCTAAAAGCTTCTCACTGCCAAATCTCAGCCTGAGGATAATTGCTCTGATGCTGCGTGCACGTGTACATGGCCGAGCCAGGCGCAGGCGGCACTGCCAGCACCCTCGGTGTGCTCTGAGCGCTCCCACTGCTGCGTTGGCCGCCGAGTGCAGGAGGACACCTCTCCAGCAAGCAGCCCAGTACTCTGAGCAGCCTGGCACGAGCCCACGAGAACATAAGGCTTCCCAAGGCTCCTGCACACAACTTGCCAACCACTGCCTCATGGCTGGTGTCCTCCACACGACAGAGGAGTACTACTGAGCATGACAGCCTTCTTCTCTTTCCTTCAGAAAAGAGAAAGAAAGAGATGCTGTATTTTCCACTCTCCTGGCCAGCTATTGCAATGGTGAATGGTTCCTCCCTGTAAAAAATATTTATTGGCATCACCCTTTCCTTCCAGGTTCAGGGGTCCATCAGTCTCTGCAAGTTCCTCCCAATGCCACCCACTTGGTGACACATTGATACCAGAAGATTAAATGCTTTCCCAGTAAGGAAAATAAATTCCCATTCTAGCTCACTGTGAAATAAATCTAACTGCACCGAGAGAAGAGAAGGATGGTATTCAGAAGCTTGCAGAAAACGTCTGGCACCTGAGAAACCATTCCTTCCTGCACCAAGGACCAGATGGTTGGAAGATACCGTCCGAAAAACCAACAGTGTTGAGTAACCAAGCAGCAGAACACTTTCTACCACCTGCAAATTATCTTCGTGTATCCCTTGTAGCATTTTATAACCCATAGGCCAACTTCTCTGACATAGGCCAATGAGAACACATGGTCAAAGCAAAGTTGAGTTCTCCCCTATGTCCAACAAGGCCCATCCTAACTGAAATGTATGATGTGAGGCTTGTAAATAGCAGAGATGTGCACGCATCTCTGCTGACCCAGTTTCACCTGAATCTGAACTTGGCTCCAGATACACACTCTGGCTGCCAGAAATAGATGCAGACAATTACTGGTGAGCAAGCTGGGTGTAGCCATTTTCAGATAAGCACTATAACAGCTTGTACTTAGCGCATTTGTGCCAAGCCCATGGAAACCAGGGGTGAAAAGGAAAATCATTCACAATATTTCTAACAGACCAAGACGACAGGCTCGTCAAAGAACTCTTCCAAGCCCAGCAGTTGCTTCAGGTATTCCCCTGGGCAAAGAGTATATGCCGGTGGGACAGATGGCCTACTTAAAAATGATATTTATTTCAAAAAACAGGTGGCACACGTGGAGCTTGCCAGTGTCAACATCCCATCATCTCAGCTCTTGGGACCAGGCTTGACAACTTCAGATCTTGTTCCCACAAAAAGAACATTTCTTCTTCCTGACTGTAGGAAAAGATAACCTAATCCCATCCCAGCACACAAACCTAGAAGAAAAAATCATGTTTTTCTCTCCTGAATTTTTAACCCCACCTTCGCTGTATTCTAGTATGTTAGCTTTGGTGTTGAAGCCTCCCTTTCTTGTACCACCCAGCTGGAGAGACACAGCAGCTCTCCAAGGCAACAGTACATCACTTGAGAACCACTGCTCTCAAAACAAGAGACCTGATGGCCTGCGCTGTTACTGCACGAGAAAACACCACTTCAACCTGTTTCCTGGGGAGTCTCAGCACTGCAGACTCCAAGCCACCAAAACAGGACTCCCCAAATCAGAGGACAACACTAGTTTGCAAACCACCAAAGAAAAAAGTAAAGGTGCATGACAGTACACCACACCACATTCCTCAAAACTGGAACTCACTTGACCGTTGTGATGTCAGGCACCAAAAAAAAACAACCTTCAACCTAGGTAAGAGACAGGACATAGAATGGGAAGATGTCTATGCCTGCTTTCAGAGCATGTACAGACAATAAATACACCGCTGCAGACTGTAAGGGTGCATCCCCAGAGAGTGAGCAATACCCTCTGAACACCGAGGAGAGGACACTATCTGGCAAGCGTTACTTGCTCCCCTTTCAGCCTTCACTCCAGAGCTATCACACTGTCTTCAGAGAAGCTGGCTCATGCTTTCTGCCAAGTCTTCCCCTTTTTTGAGGGGAAGGGAGGAAGAGAGCAATCAACAGACAAAAGCAGAGTGTGGGAGCGGAAAGTCTGAGCAAATTTCTGTCTAATTCACAGAACTGTTACAGCTAGGGGAGAGAAGAATGTATTTTTTATATTCCTCAAGGATGTTTTGTTATTAGAAAAATAAACTGCTGTGAGTTTAACGTTTCCACAAGCAAAAGCAAGGTTATGCAACTTGTGAGGCAGAAACAAGTTTTTATTTTTTGTTTTGCAAGAACAGAAGTGATTTTGCTTGAGGAAAAGTGATTTTTTTTAATTGCATTTTGGTTCAGACAGGAGAGAGAAAAAGAAATCACTCTTCGCAAAGCCTATTGTATATGATTCTGAAGGTGGCCTTCCTGAACTCAGCAGCGATGAGCCAAGTGCTGTCTTGCTTGCTCTGTCAGCAGGTGCCTCCAGTACCTCCGCTATTGCTCAGCATTCCTGGTGCTGCACTTGGGTTATATAGCACATACATACTGAACCTGCCAAAAGCAGATAAAAAATTCAAAATTTCTTTTGAAATATAATTACACAATAGCAAGAGTAATGTAATGAAAGTTATAAAAGAAGGTAAAAATGCCACTAGAAATGAGAGTATTTGATCAAAAATGTGGGAATTAAGGGTAGATTTTTTTTGAATACTAAAAAAATATTTTTTTTGTGTGGCTGCACATCAGTCACACTCATAGGTATATTAAAAGCTGACTGGAAAAGACAAATTGCAACAGTGTTACATACACTGTGGAACTAAAAACCCAGAGTTCATCCCAGCTACAGAAGATACGACTTCTGCCAGACTCTATAGATAGGTCAGAAAACGTCTGCCAAGTCCATGAAGTCAACCCTCAATAATTGAAGGAGTTCCTGGTAAAAACAATGATGAATGCTGGAGAAAACAGCACCAGGAAGGGAGCACCAGCTAGCTCTGCTGAACAGCCTTCCTGCTGGCCTTGACAGGGGTGGGAAGACATGAAAAGTCAGTGAGGAATCTCATTTTCTGTGTCTTCTCTATTCCCATCCACCAGCCCACCCTGCTAAATCAGACCACAGGCTTGTAAAGATACCACACCTTGACTTCTGCTTTTGTAAAATGCCAAGGATGCTTAGATGGGATGGAGCCCAAGCCTGGCAGTGTATCTCCACATATGCATACCAAGAGACAAGGAATCTGTGTCACCTACATAGATACAGGAGCCATTGTCAACCTCTACACCCAAGTATCAAGGCTCCACTAAAAGGGTTTTCTGGTTCTGGTAAAGGTGGAAACCCAGCATGATCTTCCAACACTCAATTTCTATGACCTCTCCAGCCCTGATGCAAAGGCATGTCAATCCCACAGCTCATACTCTACCGCTCAGATTCAAATAACCCCAAGTAGTGATGGACAGTGCTGTACATCTGTAAGCACGAAAATGAGCCGGCATCTCAGGAAAACTCCATTCATTAAAATACTCCAACGTTTGAATATTTCATTCAATACAACTTTTTTTCTAGCATACAAGCCCACCTTAGACTGTACTGAAGTTCTGGAATTTAATAGGCACTTCTGCCACTGCCATGATCTCCTGTGCCGTTTTATCCGTACGATGCAGACAGTCCACCAACAGAGGATATAACCCAAAGGAAAACAGAGAGCATCAAAAGCCATACATATCATCCTGTTGCAGTAAGTCTTACAGCTGAACAAACATACCAGCTTTTCTAGCATTCCTGTCCTTATTCTAACACTAAATGTCTTCAGGGCAGGGACTTTTCCTCTATAGTTCCTTTTCCAGCATGGGCAATGTGTTTATAGGTAAAAATGAAAAACCACCACACGTCTCGTCTGCTGTGTGTGTTGTCCTGTGATTGTGCCCAGAACAATGTCCAGACATCTCTGAGCACCTAAAGGTGACAACACGTAAATCTTTGCGCATGATGATGAAGAAATGTTGTTCAACAAGGCCAAGTGCCAGGTCCTGCACCTGGGGCGCAACAACCCCAAGCAGTGCTACAGGGTGGGAGATGAGTGGCTGTAAATCTGCCTGGCCGAGAAGGACCTGGGAGTACTGGTTGATAGTTGGCTGAATATGAGCCAGCAGTGTGCTCGGGTGGCCAGGAAGCACAACAGCATCCTGGCTTGTATAAGAAGCAGTGTGGCCAGCAGGTCTAGGGAGGTGATTGTCCCCCTGTACTCGGCTCTGGTGAGGCCGCACCTCGAGTACTGTGTTCAGTTTTGGGCCCCTCGCTACAAGAAGGACACGGAGGTGCTTGAGAGAGTCCAGAGAAGGGCAACGAAGCTGGTGAGGGGTCTGGAGAACAAGTCTTACGAGGAGCGGCTGAGGGAGCTGGGGTTGTTTAGCCTGGAGAAGAGGAGGCTCAGGGGAGACCTCATCGCTCTCTACAGGTACCTTAAAGGAGGCTGCAGCGAGGTGGGGGTTGGTCTATTCTCCCGCGTGCCCAGTGATAGGACAAGGGGAAATGGGCTAAAGTTGTGCCAGGGGATGTATAGGTTGGATATTAGGAAAAACTTTACTGAAAGGGTTGTTAGGCATTGGAATGGGCTGCCCAGGGAAGTGGTTGAGTCACCATCCCTGGAGGTATTCAGAAGACATTTAAATGTAGAGCTTAGTGATATGATTTAGTGGAGGACTTGTTAGTGTTAGGTCATAGGTTGGACTAGATGATCTTGGAGGTCTCTTCCAACCTAAATGATTCTGTGAAATCATTTCCTTTTCAGCATAGAGACAGTTTTGGCTGTAAACTGTCCACTTGGGCTGTGCTTCAGCACATCCATACCCAAAGGTATGTTCAAGGGAAGAGGACTGTGCTGTTCTGTTTTCATACAGAGGAAACAACATTTCAGAGATGACATATCAGCCAGGAGAACACTTACTAAGTACAGAATGCCTGCGCAGGAACCCAAGTACAATTGCAAAACTCCTCTCCCACGGCAAGAGAAAGTGGTATAACAACGGACCACATTTTTTCCTCCTCCTGTCTTCAAGCCACACCATGTATCAAGGAGAGCTTGGTTACCAAACTCTATTCACCAAGAAGACCCATGCTGGATAATCTCACTGCCTCATTTGAAAAATAAAGATGAGCAAATCTTTAAATGAAAAGAATTCAGAGAATTAAAGGAAAAGGACTTCAGAGCCTTGGGGAAACTGGTCAAGGGCTTGGGAGCACAAGTCGTGTTCTCCTCTATCCCTCCAGTTATAGGAAATAATGAGGGACTGGACATGATGAGCCAGCGGGTTAATTGGCTCCAAGCCTGGTGTCACCGGCAGGGTTTTGTTTTTTTTTTTTGACCTTGGGTCGATTTACATGAGACCAGGCCTGCTGACAACAGACAGGAATAGCTTTTTCCTCTGGCAGAAAAGGGTTTTAGGATGGGAGTTGACAGGGTTCATTGACAGAGCTTTAAAGTAGGTATGAATGGGGGTGGAACCGGGGACACTATAAAGGAGCCTGAATGTAACATGCCAGTTCTTGTGGGTGAGGAATGTGCTAGCAAGACCTCACAGTCTTGTGTCTTGGTGAAGGTTGGTGAAGGATGAGGATGACATAACATTTTGCAGGAAGGACACAAGGGTTGGTGAGAGGTTGGTAACTATGGAAACACCTGACTACGGTCAAGAGGGTATCAGGGCTTCTCCCGCCCAAAACGTGGCCCAGCTGAGGTACATTTACACTCATGCATGCAGTATGGGTAACAAACAGGAGGAACTGGAGGCCACCATGCTAGTAGGGAACTATGATGTAGTTGCCATCACGGAAACCTGGTGGGATGATTCCCATGACTGGAGTGTGGTCGTTGATGGCTACAAACTGTTCAGAAGGGATAGGCAAGGAAGGAGGGGAGGAGGAGTTGCCCTCTATGTTCGGAAGTGGATAGATTGTGAAGAGCTGTGCCTGAGAAACAGCCATGACCAGGCTGAGAGCTTGTGGGTGAAAATCAGGGATCGGTCCGGTAAAGGACACCTAGTGGTTGGGGTCTGCTACAAGCCACCTGATCAGCGGGAGTTCTTGACAAGGCCTTCTTGCTTCAGCTGCAAGAACTGTCACGCTCACAAGCTCTTGTCCTGATGGGGGATTTCAACCACCTGGATACCTGCTGGGGTAGAGGCATGGCGGGTTCCAGGCAATCTCCCAGGAGATTCTGGGAGTCTGTTGAGGATAACTTCCTGGTCCAGGTAATAGACGGGCCGACCCAAGATGAAACCTTACTAGACCTGGTGCTCACCGATGTGGAAGAGAGCGTTAGAGAGGTTAAGATTGGAGGCTGCCTGGGCTGTAGCGACCATGCCCTGGTGGAGTTTGTGATCTTGAGGAATACGGGTCTGGCAAAAAGCAGAGTCAGCACCCTGAACTTCAGGAGAGCAAGCTTCCGGCTGCTCAAGGAATTACTGGCTGGGATCCCCTGGGAAACTGTCCTTGAGGGCACAGGAAGAGAACAGAGCTGGCAGCTCTTTATGGACACCCTTCTGAGAGCACAAGAGCTCTCCATCCGCCAGCAGAAGAAATCAAGCAGAGGAGGCGGGCAACCGGTATGGCTGAGCAAGGACCTGCAGCTTAAACTGAGGGGAAAGAGGGAAATGTACAGGAAGTGTAGGCTGGGAGGAATAGTGGGGTGTCATCTGGATGTGTAGAGACGGGATGAGGAAAGCCAAGGCGCAGATGGAGCTGAACTTAGCAAGGGATGTGAAGAATACCAAGAAGGGGTTCTACAGATACATAGGCAGGAGGAGACAGGCCAAGGAGAGTGTTCCCCCTCTGATAAACAAGAAGGGAGAACTGGCTTCCTCAGACACGGAAAAAGCTGAGGTACTCAATAAGTGCTTTGCCTCAGTCTTCACTGGTGGTCAAGTTTCCTAAGTCTGTCAGGATCCTGAACCTCGAGGAGAGGGTGAGAGGAGCAGATTCCATCCCACTGTGACAGTGGAACAAGTCCAGGTCCGCCTAAGGATTGGATGTGTGTAAGTCCATGGGGCCAGATGATATACATCCTAGGGTGCTGAAAGAGATGGCTGATGTGGTTGCCGAGCCGCTCTCCACCATATTTAAAAAATCATGGCTGTCAGGTGAAGTCCCCAGTGACTGGAAAAAGGGAAACATTACTCCCATTTTTAAGAAAGGGAGAAAGGAAGACCTGGGGAACTACAGGCCGGTGAGCCTCACCTCTATGCCTGGGAAGATCATGGAGCAGATCCTCCTGGAAGACATGTTAAGGCATGCAAGAGATAAAGAGGTGATCCGAGACAGCCAGCACACCAAAGGCAGATCTTGCCTAACCAATCTGGTGGCCTTCTATGATGGAGTGATGGCATCAGTGGACAAAGGAAGGGCAATGGATATTACCTACCTGGACTTGAGCAAAGCCTTTGATATGGTCCCTCACCACATTCTTCTCTCTAAATTGGAGAGGTATGGATTTGAAGGATGGACTGTTAGGTGGATAAAGAATTGGTTGGCTGGTCGCAGCCAAAGGGTTGTGGTCAACAGTTCTGTCTGGGTGGAGGCTGGTCACAAGTAGTGTCTCTCAGGGGTCAGTCTCAGGACTGGTGCTCTTCAACATCTTTATCAATGACATAGATGATGGAACAAGTGCACCTGCAGCAAGTTTGCAGGTGACACCAACCTGAGTGGTGCAGTCGATACAATAGAGGGAAGGGATGCCATCCAGAGGGAACTGGACAGGCTGGAGAAGTGGGCCCATGAGAATCAAATGAGGTTCAACAAGGCTAAATGCAAGGTGTTGCGCTTGGGCTGGGGCAGTCCCAGGTATGTATATAGACTGGGCAAAGAAGAACTTGAGAGCAGCCCTGTGGAGAAGGACTTGGGGGTCCTGATGGACAAGAAGCTGGACATGAGCCAGCAGTGCACACTTGCAGCCCAGAAGGCTAACTGTGTCCTGGGCTGCATTAAAAAAGGGGCGGCCAGCAGGGAGAGGGAGGTGATTGTCCCCCTCTACTCTGCTCTTGTGAGACCCCACCCAGAGTGCTGCGTGCCGGCCTGGAGCCCACACCACAAGAAGGACGTGGAGCTCTTGGAACAGGCCAGAGGAGGGCCACTAAGATGATCAGAGGGCTGGAGCACCTCTCCTATGAAGAAAGGTAGAGGAAACTGGGGTTGATAGCTTGGAGAAGAGAAGGCTCCGAGACTCCATTGCGGCCTTCCAGTACTTGAAGGGAGCGTATAAACAGGAGGGGGAATGCCTGTTTGTGTGTGTTGACAGTGATAGTTTAAAACCATTTCCCCTTGTCCTAAGACAGGGGAGATTTAGGTTAGAAATTAGGAGAAAGTTTTTCACTCGGAGGGAGGTGAGGCACTGGAACAGGCTGCCCAAAGAGGCTGTGGATGCCCCATCCCTGAAGGCATTCAAGGCCAGGCTGGATGCAGCTCTGGGCAGCCTGCTCTAGTGACTGGCAACCCTGCCCAGAGCAGGGATGTTGAAACTAGACAATCTTTAAGGTCCTTTTCAACACAGGCCATTCTATGATTCTACGAATTCAGAAAACAAATTTACACAAGGTGGTTCAAGTTTTGTTTTGGCTTAAAAACAAACAAAACACCACACCGCATACTTGCGGGTTAAGGTTTGCAGTTCAAACCAAAAAGTGCTTTCTAAATAAACAGTAACAAGCATAAGCAAGCAATATGGAAGAGTTACTCACTTCATAGCCAAGCACTACAAGTTACATTATCATAATCCATGACTCACTGGAGAAATATGGATAAAAGGAAAAGTTGCTGTTGAAATAAGCAAAGGAAACAAAAGAAATAGTTGCATAAAAACTTACTTGGCTATTTAAACGCTTTTGTGCCTGAGGGTATAAATGAATCTACCAAGCTCTTATAGTTTCTGTAGGAATCACATATTTCCTGCTATTACTGATAATGACTTTTAAATGGCACACTTAAGTAGGACTGTTATTTTATTTGCAGCCTTTTCAGCACAGGAGCAGCGACTAAGCACGTGGCAAGCGGTAACACTGGGGGAGGAACATGATGACAGCTTGTCAGCAGAAACATATGTCAGCCCAGTGAAGAGCTAACTGGCGGTGGCACCAGGACCTCGGCTTGCCGCGAACAGTTACTCCTCAGCTGGCAGGCTCTGCCTGCTCCCCGCAGCTCTCCAGCAGGTAGGCAGGCAGACCAATCTTTGCCTCAGCCCTGCGGCTGCCAGGTGCTCCTGCTGCATAAGGGGACCCGTCCCCTCTGTCCCTTTGACCACGTTCTCAGTGCTATGCAAGCTTTGCAGTGCTGCAGACCTGTTAGTGACTTCAGCTAACACCCATCTGACCCTCCTCCACTTCGTTTCTTGTGCTGTCATCATCTACGGGAGGTCTCTGCAATAGGCCAAATGCAGTAAATGGCCAACATAAGCAAGTGACCAGACTGTGGTCACTTTCCCGTACTGCAATACAGCTCGACTCCCTCAGAGACTTCTCTCCTATTCTCAGAGGGCAGATCGCCTCTGGGAGCCTATCACATTTTTCTGGTTGTCCAGAGGGACATTGTAGGATCCCCCTGAAAGGGATCAAGCAGCTTCCAATGCAAGTTTCTAGACACATCACACCCCATCCCAGTACAGTCTGTGAGCTTCTCCCCACCCTACAGGAACAAGGCCTTAGCACAGCTCTCCTGTTAAGACTTAAAAATTAAGTCTTGACTTACAGCAACTTCCTCTGAATTTCTCAAGTACAAGCCAAGCTCCAAATTTGGTAGCACGTGGACCTGACCCAAAGCTCAAGATTAAATCAGCTGAAGCTTTTTTTTTTTTTGGCTTCCAGTGGGTCAGTCACACTTTTATACAGGACTACATGGTTAAGTGATACTTTGCCTGTAGTAACATGAATATTTCTGACTCTTTCCTCATAATTTTTTATTAAGAAACTTTTGCCAAGCCTAACCCCAAATCACAAGTGTTTAAACAATATCACCATTTTTTTAAGAATAAAACTTATCCACTCTTTTCTCCATCTGTAGTTCCATACACCTTCACACAGATACTGCAAGGACAAGATGGCATGAGAGGCCAGAACATTTGCTGCACGGTAGCTGTCAGATACACCCATGAACAGCCACCAGGGAGCCAAGAGGGAAGGACTGAGCAGGTATGACTACAGGATTGGAAAATAAGGAAGCAGAAGACAAGACTACAGAGACTCTTTACTAAAAAAATCTATATATATATGTGTGTGTGTGTGTATTTTTTTTCCTGTTCTGCCTCCAGAAGCACTTAACACAATCAAATGCTACAGAAGAATCAGGGCGGAGCAAATATTGAACATTTCTTTTTTCTTTTAGCAGGGCTCACAGCAGTAAGGCTGAAATTGACATTTACAAGCATGATTGAAGATCCTTAGATCCCACAGCAACAAGTAGCATAGTAGACTTGCAAAATAGGGGGTCATCTTTTGAGGGTAGGATCTCACCCTGGATTAGGGGATGCGTGCCCTGCCACCCACACCACCCATAGCGGAGCACCAGCCCTCAGAGACAGGCCCTCAGCGAGCCGTGCATGCAGCCTCCTACCCGTTCCGTATGCACTGACTGAGCACGGGAGCTAGCAGGAAGGCTGCTGTGCCATCACCACTCAGCTACCTCCAACAGATTTTTCAAAAGGAAACATAGTGGTCTCTTAATTGACATTTATTTCCAAGTGCCATATTGCTGGGCCCAAAAACTCCAGGGGTTCTGTGAATCAAGGCTATGTAGCACAGAACAAGTGGTGCATTTTAAATGTAACTGCTTGAAACAACCATGCTATCACGCCAATTGTAACAGCTTCACAGAGTGAAAAATTACAAGAGGAGGACCAAAAATTACAAAATACAGTCTTTAGGCTGGATTATGTCCATTTCGGCCCCTTAATATTTCTACAACATATGTTTCAAGTGAAAAGTCAGAAAAAAAAAAACTCAAACCACTATTTGGAGCAGTTCTCATGATAAAATGCTAGTAGATAGTCCATTCAATAAACTACTAGAAAATAAAAATAGCAGCTGGCAAAAGTCATGCTAGGGTTTTAAGTGAGCCTGAAAATATATACGCAGTTAAAGAAAAAAAAAAAAGAAAGATGTTTCTTTTAGCATTGTGTTTACTGCCACCAAACTACAGTACCCAAGCAATGCAATATATAAAGCACAGTACACTTCAAAATAAGGCATTTTATCCTCGGCTCCACACACCCCAACATGATGCAAAACTGCCTTTTTTAAACCCTCCTTTTTGCCTAGCTGTACGTTTTCATAGACCTCAATTTTGAAAACATACAGGAGGAAAAAAAAAAGAAGTCTTTTTACACGGCTTTTTCCTTCAAACCCCCACCAAAGGGAAGAAGCAGCACCTGAAGACCAAATGGACGTAAGTGAAACTCCTGTGGGGATGCTAAGGAGGATTAAGCTATGCCAATTCACAAATAACAAAAGACACCCAGGTTATGCATCCCACGTTGTATTATTCTCAGCAATACCACAATTTTAGCAATTGCCTCAATTTCCTTAAGCAGCACTGTAAAGGCAATCCCTAAGAAAAGGCAAAGAAAAACAAGTTTGGTGAATTGTTATGCTCATCTCTATGCTAATTCAGGTCTGTTGAATAATTGCCTAAAGTGACTAGGAAAATTAAACTAATAGTCAAATGTTAAATGTCACAGCATTGAAGAGGCTTTCAGGGTGAACTGAGGCGTAGCTGCATTACTTGAGCGTTCCCTAGGCTTCCAGCCATGGATAGGCTCTGTGACAAGAGGGGGACTCGATCGTTCTTGTGCACACCGAGACTGATAGGCTGCACATTTGCTACCCTAAGCCAACGACCTGTCATGTTTTTGACAAAACACTGTACTCTAGTGAACTTTTGCCCATTACAATATTATAATACCAAAACACACCTCCATCCCAAAAGCTACCCACCTCTAAGGTGAGACCAACCCTCACTGAGCACGTGCTCTGAATTTCTCGGAGCCTATACCTTTAAACAAAAACGAGAAAACTTTTTACCAATCATTCTGTGATAACCAAGATATGCTTGACTGGAGTCACTCAAGCTCCACCTAAAAGATAGAAAGTAATATAAATTGGCTCAAGAGAGAGGGGATGTCAGAGAAGATACCATCCTGACTCCTGGCATCAGTCGATAGGCTGAGCCTCTCTTCCGCCCCCACTGGGATGCCTTTGGGTGAGATTTGAACACTTGGTTATACTAGGTGTCTCTGTGGAAACCTAGAAATCTCTAGAGTCTTTGTGCCATTTAATGCATTAATAGTCAGGATGAGTACCTGTGTATTTCATGCATGCTAGCTTGCTTTTGCAGACAGTGAATTTATCACCAGCAATCTAAAGAACCTGTGTACCTGTTGCTGTAATAAATTGCACTTAATTGCTTTGTTCCTAGCCATGACAGTTCTCACTGAATGCAACTAGAGCGTTACGTTGTTGGAGAATCCGTGACCGTTATAGTTCAGTACCCGGAATCTGACCAGACCCATAACAGTTAATCATCTACGCCCCTTAACACGACAAGGTCTCTATTTTCACTTCAGAGCTAGACCCTGGGCTTCAGGGCCTGATCTATCACCAACATCTAACACTAACACTGAGCCAGTGAAGGAAGGTCTTTAATGCCCTCAAAGAGTATTGAATCAAGCCTTCGATCAGCTTTGGTTAACAACAAGTACTAGTATCAAAATTGTACACTGATTTGAACCACTCCTACTCCTAACTATACTTTTACACATGAAAACTGTTGGAAACAGATGAAGTCTTCTCTTTGTAAAACAGAAGCCAGCAAACTAGCCAAAAAATGCTTTTCTACCCCCTGTAAAAAAAATCTGGAGAAGTGAGGGTGTGAAGGGAAAGGAAAGGAGGGCTTTCGCCCAGGAATCAGCTCTGGAAATAAGCGGCTCTCCTGCCCCAGCTGAGCCCATGTGTACATGGAAGGAGTTATATGGGCCAAACAACAATATTGGGAACCAAGGAGATCAAATCAGCAAGGAGTGTTTAAAAAGAAACCTTTGATTCTATTGAATCAGTAAACTTTTAATACCAGCTCCAACCACATAGCTCACTGGGACAGCTAAAGGTGTCAACAAACACCAGCTAACAAGAAGTACTCAACAAACAAAACCCTCCTTTATTCTCTTTCTTCCATTTAGACAACTACAAATAATCAACGAGTAAAATAAAACAAGAAAATAAATCTGTCAGCTAGTGATGCAGTTAGTTTAAGAATACGATTTTCATCAGAAATGTTTTACCTCATCTTATTGCTAGTACTAAGCCAAAATCAATGACACAAGGGCAGGGCAGACAGGATCTCTGCTTGCTTTCTCATGCTCTAGGTCTAAACCTTCAAGTATCAGTGCATGTTAACTGCTCAGATGACAGATAAAGCTGCGTTTGACTAGAGCAAACCCAGCAGCCTATTTCCATCACCGGGTCCCATTTCAATTTACTGAATGGCTGTTTCTCTCCTTTGCATCAGGAAGAGAGAAACAGGACGACGTTGTATGGGCTCATGACTAGTGGCCCATTTTGTGCAAGATTCAGAAGTCTGGCATCACTGTGAGTCGCAGGGAAAATGGAGAATTTTGAAATTCTTCGCAAAGTACAACTAAGAACACTTTGCTTTTTTATGTTACCATACACAGCACAACAAACATTCAGAACAAGAAGACTTTTCTAAGCTATTAACAGCATTTCTTCTACCAGTTCTTCTTTCACTTACTTCATTAGCTGAAAAAACAGAACTGAAACATTTTGTGTGTGGCTTGAAGTCCACTGGAGTCAACAGATACCCTTCACAGACACTTCAGTAGAATCCTGCCCACATTCAACGCAATACAACTTGAACACTTCTGAATGCCATCCGGTATAGCAAATTAGTAAATCATTAAAGCTAATGTTCCAAAAGAAAACTGAAACAACATGTGGACCCCAAACTTTGTTACTTCTGTTTTCTTTCCTACAGTAATTCTAACGGGTTTGCCATTAGAGAATGTATTCTGTAGCAATTCCATGACAATTCAAAGAAAAAACAGTAACTCACATCAGTGTTTCTACTTTCTCACTCCTGAACACTATATAATGCACTCAGTAATTATTGTTTTATCTTCTGGGAAGGGGGGAGAAACACAACAAATAAAATCCCACACATTTCATACAGTCCATTTTATTTGGCAAAGACAGTAGAAATGGCTAAGGATGGTGGGACAGCAGACACATACTTGGGGAGGGGATTATTATACACATTGATGTGAGGCTGTAAGACAGAATCTGCACTACTCTGGAGATATGCAAATAAGTGAAGAGTGGAACAAGAAGAATTTTTGTACTAGTTTCTGCTAAAAAAATATGATCATCCATTTCTCCAGAAATGTTAATAAGGCTTACAGGAGAGAAAAAATTATATGCAGAGAAATGCAGCAAGAACTGTATTTATTAGAATTTTTCCTGGGGCACATAACCCACATAAGCCCTGAAAACCCTTCCACCTCCCCTATCTGAACTTTGGGGAAATGATGCCCAAGCTCCTCTGTGAAAAGGAAAAAGACTGAACAGCTTATGAAGCTTCCCCTTTTTACTAGTGATACACTACGATGACTTCTATTTGCATAAAGATAAAAACAACACAATCAGTTGGATGTAAATCAGAAAGATACCCCATCTTGTTCTTTTCCCTAATGTCCACAGAAAGATTTCTTTTTGTACAGGGTTTTAAATGATTTCTTCTTTTAATCAAGGGAAAAGAAAATAGCCTCTAAATAGAAGGGGACTCTAAGAATACTTAAAACACATTGAAAAAGGGTCCAAATAGCTCAGAAAATGCAAGCTGAAAGAACACATCATCTCATCTCCTACAGCTCAATAATCCCACTGACCCAAACAGTTGTGGTTCTAGCTGTATTTGGACCCCTGCGGCAGTGGGACACATGAAGCACATGAATATAGACAATACATGTTTGTGGCCACCTCCCCAGAAAGCTTCTGAATAAGTCAACCAACTTCAACCAAGCGTAGCAGAGCAGTAGAGTTTCAATGCCATCAAGTTCCTATGAGTTTCATAAAAACAGGAGTCATAGAGATGAGGACAACCCCGGTAAGGTCCTTCTCTGAGGAAAAATCTATGTTATGATCTAAGCTCTATTTCACATCAGCTAATCAACACAGAATTTCAACTATGAAACTTTAATCTACAAACTAAATTTCTTTGGGTCCACTGCTTGCTGGAACCACAAGTACTAAAGATATGACTACATACTAATATCACAAATAATACTCCTACTAACACATATATTCATTATGTAAATCCCACCGCAAAAACTGCATGTAGTGTTTATGCAATAAACACAGACGGCATTCCTCTTCAGATCTCAGCACTGAGCTTTTTGCACAAGTCTCAAGATTTGACTGTCAGCATATGTTAAATGTTGTCTTGTACTCTAGCTGACAGCAGGCCCTCTTCTTATCCCCACCCACAGAGGGGGGTACAAGATCCATATGGTGCACAAGGAAAACAACAAGGATGTTTATAGACCTAAAAATAAGGAAAAGCTTTTGGCAGTATAGGTGAAACTAGTACAGACATCTGGAAGTAAGAAAGCCAACCGTAAGACCGAGGGGCTGGAAGCAACTTTCACTCCTACCTGGTTCAGTGCAATTTCTGACATAGAGCTGCCCCCCATCCTCTGGGACCTCAGTTGTGTTGTCCTCATTTGCTTGCAGTAGCTGTCTCCCACTCCATTTGTCATTGATTTCCACAGAATAGCTCAAAGCATCATAACCTAAAACAAACAAACAAAAAAACCCAGCAGATACATGAAACTGCACAGGAAAGGTGACTTGTAATTCTGTTCCCAGATGTTTAGAGCACCCAAAATATTTGCATTTCAGACTCAGTGCCCCTTGCATTAAAAACAGAGGCATTTCAAACCCCACTGGAAAGGTATGCTGCTGCTAGCTCTACATTCCAGCTAGTCCCAAAAACACGAGGAGTGTAGGGTGTTTACGTGGCAAGGTTTTGGTAAGGGGGCCATAGGGGTGGCTTCTGCGAGAAGAATCCAGAAGCTGCCCCATATTAGATAAGGGCCCTGCCGCTGGCCAGAGGCAGGCCAATAAGCAATATTGTTTGCGCCTCTGTGAGAGCGTATTTAAGACAGTGAAAAAACTGCTGCGGTACAGCAGCTAGGAGAGGGAGAGGAGTGAGAAACAGCCTTGCAGGTGCCAAGGTCAGTGAAGAAGGAGGGGGAGAGGTGCTCCAAGCACTGGAGCAGAAGTCCCCTGCAGCCTGTGGTGAGGCCCATGGTGAAGCAGCCTGTTCCCCTGCATCCCATGGAGTACCACAGTGGAGCAGGGTTCCACGCTGCAGCCCTTGGAGGAAACCACAGCGGAGCAGGTGGACCTGCACAGAAGGAGGCTGCAGCCTGTGGAGGAGCCCCACCAGAGCAGATTCTGGGCTGGAGCTATAGCCCGTGGAGAGGAGACCACGCAGGAGCAAGCAGTCTGGGGGAGCTGCCACCTGTGGGGGACCCAGGTTGGAGCAGTTTGCTCCTGATGGATGGACCCCGTGGTACAGACCCATATCTGGAGCAGTTCCTGAAGAACTGCTGCCTGTGGGAAGCCCACACAGGATCAGTTCGGGAAGGACTGCATCCCGTGGGAGGGACCCCACGTTGGAGCAGGAAAAGAGAGTGACTGAGAAGGAGCAGCAGAGACGAAGTGCTATAGACTGACCATAACCCCCATTCCCCGTTCCCCTGCACCACTCGGGGGGAGGAGGTGGAAGAGGGTGGATGGGGGGAAGGCATCTTTGGTTTCTTTCCTTTGTTTCTCACTTCTCTAGCTTGTTAGTAATAGGCAATAAATCTTACGATCTCCCTACTCTGAGTCTGTTTTGCCCATTACAATAATTGTTGAGTGATCTCCCCATCCTTATCTCAACCCTTGAGCCCTTTGTGTTGTATTTTCTCCCCCTTCCCCTTTGAGAAGGGGGAGTGAGAGAGCGGCCATGGTGGAACTCGGCTGTCCATCTGAGTAAAACCACAAGGAGTCAGGTCCATTCCTTCACAACTTCACTTATTGAAAATGTTCATAGTAAAAGTGCATCTAAAATCTCACAAGGAGTTTTAAGTGCAAAATCAGTTTAAAATTGAAGTATCATCCACTGTTGCCTGGAAAAAAAAGAAAAAAAAATCCATGAACACCTACACAGTTCATTAGCTCTGTAGGCATCTCACTGCTCTTCAGTACCACAGTACCAGCAAAAGTCTACTGAATTTTGCACATGGTGAGAAAACACTTCAGCCACTTCTGTTTAGGATTGAGATCAAGCTGGCTGCTGAATGAGGCCTAAGAGAGGCAGGCTTTGACACAGAAGACAGGTAGGCTTCTCTGTGATCAATAACATGCTCAGCAGGTGCTAGGAAAGCTCTGCCTGCACAGAGCATGTGGATTCTTGTACCTGCAGAGGCACAGCTCAGCTACTTGCACCATGCCAGGGAACAGGAGAGGGAGACTGCAAGGGAGAGGGTACTGAGGTGCAGGAGCAATCACCGTTTAAAATTATGCCTTGTAATAAAGGTTGGAACAGCTATTTTGACCAAACTGGTCAACAGGGACCCATTTCAATATCTTCTGTCCAATGCAATGTCTTATTTCCATGTCAGTGGAAAGGCTCCTGAACCTGCTCCCCATGGGCCAGCCAGCAGCTTTTCAATGCATTATGAAGCATTCATTCATAAACATGAAGTGTACAGCTTCCTTCAGGTTCTGCTCACAGAGCAGAAAACAACTGAAAAAATGTCTTTACGAGAATATGGCCATATCTACCCTCAGAACAGTTATTAAGCCCAAATGCAAAGTTATTCCCAACACAGCCTCACTTCAGCCACTCAGATCACAGGGTATGGGGCCAGAGCATGCCTCTGAGCCACTTCAGAAGCCTTCCCTACTTCAAATTGTCACGTAATACCTACAGATATCAGGGAGGCACTTTATGGAAAAAGGGATAAACCTCAGCCCAGCTGGTGTTAGGCATTTTAGACCAGGGGGTCTGAGTTTACTCTCTACCATGCCCTCGTATGTAAAGTCCTTCAAACACAAAGCATGTGTACATTAATGACTTCACATTTTCCAAACATCTGCCATCTTGCTTTTGTTTGCCAGTTTCCTTGCTAGTGAGACCCAGACTGGATTGCAAAACCACTGCATGCCATCAAACATGTTTTCAGCACTACACACAATTGCTGCTGAGAATGCTAAAAACCAATCCCAGAAGTCTATTCCTAGGCCATCAGCCAGTGAAACAAGAATCACTACCTCGAAGGCAAGTAGCAGAGTAGTAAAATGGGGAGACTGGAGCAACACATCTTCAACTCCAGCAAAAGATGAATGAAGCTGGCATTGGGACTTTGCTGCAGAGAAGCCAGAAAGAACTGAAGAGCAGATGTTGAGAAGCAAGTGTATGCAATTACAGCTGGGCAAGAGACAGACTGAAAGGTTGACTGACTGGGTACCAAAGCCAATTTGTGTGCAATAAACCTGAAGACGCATCACGCCACGCCGCCGGCTCCCATCTGCAGTACAGTGTATCAAACTGCAGTTGTTCTAGGGCAGCTTCATGACCCGAACTCATTGACTGGTTGCAGCTGAACACTTCACTCTGCATTCTCCTGCCAGGCTTACAAGGTATGGGATGATTTCTGAAAACAGTATGTAACAAGTAACCCCACAAATGTAACATACAATTACTTTGCCCCATTACTTCTGACCCTTTCCTTGCTTTATTCCCATCTTCAGCTTTGCAAGGTGCCATAAAACAAAGCTGTATTTTAGCAACGTCAACAAAAACAAAGGGCTGTTTTCCATGGCATTCTTAGTACAACGCTGGTCAGCTTTGGACATGTCATGTCTACCTGTTTAACTGAAGGGACATACTCATGTATCGGTTCCATGTTTCCTATATAGCTCTCAATTCAAATGAGGAAAAAAATATATTTTTTTAAAGAAGCCAAGGCACCCACTTCAAGCAGGCACCTATATCGACCATCTTGCAGCAGAGACCTTGAGCCTGACAACAAACAACATGTGAAAGATCTCTACCCACCCATCCATCCTTCTGCCAAGCAGAACTGGGGCTCTCTCACAAGGACTTTGCTACTCAAGTTACCCTTCAAGTGCCTATCACTGATGACATCCATGGCCCTTCTCCTGAACATGCTCAGGCTGTAGCAAAGTCTGGCTCTCCTGCCAACTGGCAAGAATGTGCAGTTGTTTGTCCAAAATATAGGGCATCTTGAAGTGAGCCAGAAACAGCAGGCTTGACTCTACAGAGGCTGCAGTCTGCACCCTGTAGCTGGAGACTTAAAGCCACCACTAAAACTTCACCCTTCCCAGTTCTGTTCAGTCTGAAGGATGCTCTGAAGAAAGACCACAGAGCACTGGAAGTGAGACTCAAGATGACATGCCTCAGAGGATGCCTAAGGATAACAGAAAATGTTCCTTGTGGGTCCCAACCCCTTCTCTACTTTTCTAACTCATCCCATTGAGATGAAGGTGGCCAACCTGAGACTTTCCTGTCTTGCCCACATCAAAGCCTGGTCATGGAAGCTCCCAAGTCACAAGGGGAAAATCACACATTGCACAGGCAGCCTTAAGTACCTTGTGTCCTAAGCAAAATAAATAAACAAATAACACACTATTCTCCGCTTGCTATGCTTTACAAACTTTAGAGAATGTTCTTTACTATTTGTTTAGTCTGTGAGCATGGGTGAGAGCTTAAGCTGTGAGTTAAACATAGACAAACATCACTGATAGAAGTGGACTGCATTTCTCAAAATGAGCGCACCCAATAATGCAACATCAGGCATCTTCCTTAATAATAAACATGCTCTGGTAATCTGAGCTAAGCAACTTCAGTTCCACATGCTAGCTGTTTTCAAAGGCTTCTCTCCCAGCAGTCAGAGTTTCACTGCACATTGCTACAGGGATGAAAGGTACGAGGAGAACCCACAAGGACTGCAGCAACCCAGAGGTTCCTGCAGAAACCTCTCCTGCTTCCTCCCAGCCCTAAACAGCTTTCAGCCTCCAACTGAAAGCTTTTCCAAAAGAGGGAGAGAGGGGAGGGAAAAAAAAAAATAGCCATCTGAGATTGATTGGGGGGCAGAGGGAGGATTAGTTTAGCAGTACCTGTTTATAACGGCTTCATTCAGTATTCACACAAATCGCAACTAGCAGCAGAATCTGTCTGCAGCCGAACTCGAGGGGACGACCGCAGCTCGCACCAGCAAAAGCTTTCCTCCCACCACACCAGGTTTATGCAGGCCAGCTGTCCCATGGCAGGACTCACTCCCCACTGACCCCAAAAGCCCATAAACCAGGGACCTCACCCAATCTCATCTCCATGACAGTTTCAAAAAGGCAGCACAACAATCACAAACAGTCTTTGAGAGCAAATCTTTTGCAACACGTGCTTTTGGCTCCCCATTTCTGACTGCATCTTGCAATCCTTTATTCATCTGCCCTAATGCAAAACTTATGCTGACATGAAGCTTCCCATCAGCTGCCAGAAGTTGTGGGGCCCGAGCCCCTACTTTGCTGAACAAGAGCCCAATCCATTGATTGCAATATATGCTAAATCATAGCCAGCAAAACGTAGAACAAAAATCCTATCTTCTGCAGAAGGACAGTGAAAACAGCAAAGAGTAAGCAAAAATTCTTCTTTTCAAGGACAAATAACAAAGGTTAGAAAAAGGAAGCCAATAGTTTTCTTTCTGAAGACACAGTTATTCATAATTGGATGACTTTTAATGGGAAACATGTCAAAGCCATTTGTTTCAATTTCTCAGGCTAGTTAAGAACTATTAAACATCTTGCGTTAGCTATATTGTCATTTTGTTCAGGCCTGTATCTATGTTAGACATTTTTCTTATTAATGTGTTAGTTGCTGGATTTATAATAAAATAATACTGGGACATCTTTAAAAACTTTGCTACAGTAGAGACATTTTTTTCCCCCAACCTTCTGTCCCATGGCATATTCCAAAGTGGGAGAATTTTTTTTCTGAACAATGATCATTGCCACAAGGTATTTTCCACAACTCCAACGATCCGGCACCAGTTTTGAATTAATGCCTCTGAAGCCAGGTTCTAGAGAGCTTTATTTTTGCTTACTCCCAGAGATATTTCCATGGAGAACTGGCACCCGGATCACTGTTCCCTGTTTTTGTGCCTGTACTACCTTTCATAATACATGTAAGACAATGCAGACGGTGCACTTCCACTGGTCTTGCCTCTTCCAATAACACAGCGAGCACAGTAGCGTTTGCTTGCTGCAAACCCTTGTAGCTGCCAGGTTGGGGTGACAGTCCTATAGGAACAGGCTCTCCAGCAAGACCGCTGATCTGCTGTACTTATGATCATAAAAATGAAATAGAGAAAGAAGAACTGATCAAGTCGACCAAAGCGTCTAAAAATGCTCAGCATCTGACCCTAAGCTCCACGTGGGAACTCCAGAGCTCCTTAAGCTGTTCCAGATGGCTCTGCCTGCCGTTCACTGCTTCCAGTGCTGCAGAAATGCAACAAGGCACATCCTCATTGGCATTTTTCAGCACAAAGAGCACTATGTTATAATGAGGCACAGCACGCCGGTGCTCCTCCATTAGGCGCTGATCTCAGAGGCGTCTTGGCTCTCAGCATCGAGCCACGGGACCTCATCAGGCCAGAAGCGCAGCTGGACCTTGGCAGGGGCAATGTGATGCGGCGCGGGCTGCGGGTCCCTGAGGCAGTAAAGGTTCCCAGCTCGCCTACAACCACGTGGCTCCCCAGCAAAGTACATTTTCACACAGGTTTCACCAATGCTCCCACAGAGTGCATTGTCCTTTTACTCCCATAAAAATGAGCACAGTTGTCCCCCTCACTAGGGGCGTTAATTACTTCTGGTCCAGTATCACTGAGGAGCTCTAGATGGAAGGAGGTGCCGACGCCACTCTGCTGGGCACTGCATGCAAGCAGCACCCGTCCCAAACACAGCACTGCCCTAGTGCGAGACCAGCACATATTGCAAGTTCACACCTATCGCGAGGCCCAGTAACTAACACATACATACAGTCCCTGCTCTAAGTGCCTGCCACCACAAGAGGGGAGCTATTAGCAGCTTTCTTTTCAGGCTGTTGGTTTCAAACACTCCTCACCCCAATGCCATCATCAGATCAGAAGGCCACTGCATGGACCTGGCCACGAAACAGTGCTCATTTCACCCAATCCACAAAAAATATCTGTTACCCATAACTAGAGGGAAAAGAGAAGAAAAAAGTTCAGAGGAAGATGAGGGGATAAATCGGGTCTTGAAAAGCTCTCCTGAATCACGCTCATGTACAGACACGATTCTACTTGAGTGTATCATAGCACTTCTTATTCAGCGTGGGGCTGAGTCAGCAGACAAGACAGCCTTAGGTTAATGGGAGGATTAGAAAGCACTCAGGCACGATGTTCAGCTGAGATAACTCCTTGAGCTTCAGCGTATAAACTGATCTACAGCAGCGGAGGATTTGTGCTGCGGCTCAGCACCAACGCCGGGGCGCAAAAGCACAGTGGCAATGAAAGGCGCTGGTAGGCAGCGAGGAGCTGACAGAGCAGTGGCTGGCCAGCCAAACTGACGAAGGGACAGATCTGTCACGGTGGCCTTTTAGAAGCACAATGCATTACTGCCAACGCCTTAGCAGCACTGGCAGGTATCCTCGTCTCTCACTGACAATAAACTACTTTCTATGCAAACTTCTAGGTCCTGCTAGCTGAAGCCAAAAACAGCACAGCTTTTCTGGAATATGTTTGCCGTCCCTCCTCTCTCATCTGTCCCCTTTATCTATTGTTTGGATGGTGGCAGTTTCAGTTTTTTGAAGGTTTGTTGGTTTTTGTTTTTGTTTTTTTTTTTGAACCAGCTGAATTATCTCCCTTCCCCTGAAGTTCCCCTACAGCAAATACAACAGGGAAATATTTCTGGGGAAGAAAAGACCTGGAAGATCCAGCTGCCTGCTGGCCCCGGCAGGTGAGCACCCGGCCAGCCCACATCCCCACGTCTCGTCTCCCCGGCGCAACAGATCTACTGCAGATTTTCACAGGGTAATCTGAGCTCAGGATTGCATAAGCGTTTCAGAAATGGATTATCTTTCTTTCCAGTCTGATCTGGGAGATCTGGGAGAAGTTCCTTTCAAAACTATCAGCAGCAAAGACCATAAATAGAGCATCCTCAGGGAAAAAGCAAAAATGAAAAAACTACACCTGGCTTTGAAGAGCAGCCTGTTCCCTCTATCTGATTTCAAGGCTGTATTTCTGTATCAGTCTAGGTGGAAAGGGTAGGGGAGGCGCTTTGGCCAGGCCACCGTCATTATTAATACTTGCATAGAGCGAGCAGAGCAGAGAGGCCAGAGAGAAGTTATAGGCACACGATAAATACGCCAGGACCCTGCACGGAAGGCCTAGCCAGATGGCATGCCACAAGGCAAGGAAGGTGCAGAGCAGAGAAGCAGCTTGCCCTGGAAGATCACGCTGCCAGCCACGCAGCACAAAGGGAGGTGGCCGCTCATAGGCCAGCATGCCGGGAAGAGCTCCCGGGGGCCTGCAGAATACACCCGTTTGGATGGTGAAATCCTCCATTAAGGCACGGGCAGCTGCTGAGGAAGACCACGACACCACCACAGCCATCACTGAGTGCCCGGAGCAGCAGCTGTGGCCCCCCCAGGCAATGTGGGCAGGAACGCGCTGTGACTGTCCCCCTTGCATGGGACAGGGCTACCCACTGCGACCAGATTTCCCCACGGACGCTGCTCCGTGGGAGAGATGGTTTTGTTTCACCTAGAGCAGGGAGCAGCATGCAGATGTCCCCCTGCCAGGCAAAGCATCAGTCACTGCTCTGCAAAGTTGCTCTCCGGCCTTTTCCGTCCTCATTGCTCCTTTAGGCAGGGCTGGAGAGCTCCAGGGGAGACAGTGACCCCCGCCCCAAACAACTTCACTTTTCTGCTGTCAGACAAGGCAACAACACCCATGCTCCTGAACACAGCCAAAAAGGGGCAGAACCAGGGTCAAAACTCTCAAGCCCTGCAGCACCATGTCTGTACATAATCACTAGTGGAAAAAAAGAGTACCCACAAAACTCCCAGATGCACTTATATCCCAAATGCCTCTTGCTCTCTATTGCAAAGGTAAACACAACTGAAGTTAGAGATCCAGCCTGGCGTCAGGGCTGCTAGGGGGAACCAGCGGTCTGGCTTTTCCCCTACCAGCAGCTGCCCCAGTGAGGGTCTTCGTCCAAACCAATCCTCCTCTCCTCCAGCAAGAAGACTCCTTCACAGATACCAGATGGGCTGACTCTCCGTGCCCAAAGACCCGTCTCAGTCCCAACACACAGCATGGTATCAGCAAAGCATTGCATTTGCACCCTCAGAGGAGCAGAACCCACCTGGGAAAACCACAGGCGCTGGCCCTGGCACCACACAGCCTCTGCTCTCAAGCCTGCCTGGATGGGCTCCAGGCAGAGGCTCGGCAGCTGGTACCAGCAGAGCATGTTGGAGCCTATGTGCCCCCCAAAGCAGCTTCTGGCCCTCCCAGCCGCTGTGGAGCCCACAAGCAGCAGCTGGGAAGCGGCACACTCAACGCAGCTCAGCTGCAGGCCATGAGGCTGAGCATGCTCTGAAGGCTAGGTGACAACTCCACAGCTACCACAGCAGTGTGAAGAATGGCAAAAAATGTAACTTCAGACTTATTTTAACTCAGGAAAGTTATCTATTGTCTGAAAACGAGATTTCCACATGCACTCTGCTCAAGTCTCCCTCTATTCCCATCTTGGAGGCAAAGAAAACTTCAAGGTTTTCTGCAGAGGCAGGCAGATGGAGAAGGCCCATGCAGAGAACAACACCTGGCACAGGTGTCCTGCTGGGGGACACTTTGAAAACATGGGGGAACTCCTCTGCGGCACCTGCCCTGCCCATCAGCAGGGTCAGTACCAGGCTGCTGGAGAGTGAAGCTTGCCCATCCTTTAATTTAAAAGTGTTTCATCCTGTGGTTTACCTCAGACCAACCTCTTCCACACCTTCACGTCCAATCTAGCTGGGAAGCGCAAGCAGCTCAGGCAGACGGCAATAGGACAAGGGGAAACAGTTTTAAACTAAACAAGGGGAGATTTAGCTTAGATGTTAAGAGGAAATTCTTCACTCAGAGGGTGGAGAGGCACTCGAACAGGTTGCCCAGAGGAGCTGTGGATACCCCATCTCTGGAGGTGTTCAAGGCCAGGCTGGATGGGGCTTTGAGCAGCCTGGTCTGGTGGGAGGTGTCCCTGCCCATGGCAGGGGGGTGGAACTGAGTGGTCTTCAACATTTTTTCCAACCCAAACCATTCTGTGATATACGATTACCTTCAGTGCTTTATACAGCAAAGCTCAGATGATGGACACGCATCTGCAAGAGATGAAATCTACTGTTCACTGCACCATTTAAAGAGAAATACCACCAAAACCTGCTCCTAAATGGAAAAACCAAAGGTAAAATGAACAATGGGGATGCAATAACTAAAGGCAATCATAGCATAGGCAGTAAGACTGAGGAAGGCATTGCCATAATCTGGAGCACAGACTGAAACCTAGATGCTGCACAATGCAAACCTGCAGTTTTACTGCATTCTCTCATGTTCGCTAATTAAATGGGTATAAAAGAGTCTCCTTCTTTTCCCTCCAGAGCGGTAGCACTCCTTGTCACTGCTGCGGAAGCTATGAGGACCTGAGCTTGCTCAGCTGGGGGAGATATCAGAGGGGTGCAGCACTCGTCCTCTGGGCAGTGTGCAGATTCACAAGAACCTGGAGATTCCTGCAGGCGCTTCTTCACCATCCTCTCAACAATGTTAGTTTTAAGCATGATAACTGAAGATGAAGCTTCTTGTTTGCTGTCTCATGCCAAACATTGTCACAGCATATCAGATTATCCTAGGTTGCCTTGAGTGTTCATTGCACAGTTCGTGCAGAAATTTGCCTTTATTATTCTATCAGTTTGACTATTAAATTAGCCATTCCCTTCTTCTTGCCTTACATCTAAGTACAAAAGAAACAGCTGAGCACTTAAAAAATACCACTTGTAAAATTTCCCTTCACATTTCCTGTGATTCAAATCCTCTAAACACTCTTCTTTCTTCTTATGATAATCTTTTCGTGCCCCTAATCATTTTCATCATTTTTCTTTGGACTTTCCACTCTGCCCTCGCTGAAGCCACACGTGACACTCAAAGTGACAGTTTCTCAGTCATCTATACAGCAGTGCTCTGTATTTTTAGTCTGATTCTCCATTAGTTTCATTTCTCTGGGGTATCGTAACTCTTCTGCCAGCCGTTTCATTTCATTAACATTTCACCTTTTACAAATGCAGGGTCTGAACGGTGGTGATATTATCTCTGCTGCCTGGCAGCTGCTGACTGCCAGGCATGATTTCTGCTGCACCCCAGCACAGTACATCTTTCTTGACAGAGCTGGTGCCTGTTTCTTCTACCCTGAGACATTCCAAAACTGGTACAATGCCCTAATACCAGCCAGCAACACGTGCTGTTTGCCTCCCACTGCTTCTCTGGCTCATGTTGGGATGAATGATAGGGGTAGATAAAGCAGCATCCTTTGCATTGCCCTGCTGCAGAGGCCAGCACTTTTTCTTCCCCAATAAACAGAGAAGATGATTTTAGGAAGGAAAAACACACAAGGAAGACAGGCATTAAATCTCCCCTGCCAACACGACCTCAGAGCAGTTCTCTCCCCTGGCCCATGCTCCCTCCCAGCCATGCTCCTTGACCTGCTCCCCGCAAGGCACACCGGACAATCCTAAAATGCAGTCAAACTCCCCGCTGACTCCTTTGTTCTGCATTTCACTAAAACTCCCACCGAATCCCTTCTTGTGTCAGTAACGTTCTTGACTCAATTTACCAACTCTCCCTGTTGCTGGCAAGCCAAAAGCACTGTTCAGAATCTTCCCAGGACACTATCCAAAATGTGGGCTCCATACAAAGCCCAGTGAAGCCAGAATAAAAGGTCCCTATAACTTCAGAGCACAAGCAAAGAAACAAAGGGCAAGAATCACAGCAGTAGTACATTTTACTGGAGTTACTTTATGGGTGGTTACACCACAAGTCACCCAGGTCAACCCTGACTGCTGTATCAATTAAGTTACGCATCATGGTTTTCTTCATTCAGAGTAGGCAGCAGGGAAAAATTAGCAATAATGAATTAAAAATAACCTAAAATTGATTTCCCATCAGTTACAGTGCTACTTTTTATACAGTTCCAAGACTGCGTGGCTGCTTGAACCTAGATATCAAAGCCTTGCATGGTTGAAAAAGCAGTAATTGGGAGCCTCACTGTTATCAAACAGATCCTTTTTTCTTGGAAGACTTGGACAATGTCACACAGTGAGAGTGTAATTATCTGGAGGAGACACATCTTTTAAAAGCAGTGGAAAATCAGTTGTATTCCAAGCCTATATAACAAGAACAAATAGCTGATGTTTTTGGGGGGATTTTTTTTTGTTTCTTTAGGAGATGAACACTCACAGTTTCCTCCTCCATATTTATGTATTTCTCACCTAATTCTTATCTGACACAGTGGAAGGAAAGACAGTTTGGGGTGAGGTGAAATGTATTAGTTGACTTGGAATAAAGAACTTTATTTTGTTTTGGCTGTTTCTCTGTAGAACTAAAATTTAGTCTGAAAATATAATAAAGAACAGACTGGGCAGAGAAAGTTGCAGCACTTCAAAAAAAAGAGAGAGGGAGGAGAGGAGAGGAGAGGAGAGGAGAGGAGAGGAGAGGAGAGGAGAGGAGAGGAGAGGAGAGGAGAGGAGAGGAGAGGAGAGGAGAGGAGAGGAGAGGAGAGGAGAGGAGAGGAGAGGAGAGGAGAGGAGAGGAGAGGAGAGGAGAGGAGAGGAGAGGAGAGGAGAGGAGAGGAGAGGAGAGGAGAGGAGAGGAGAGGAGAGGAGAGGAGAGGAGAGGAGAGGAGAGGAGAGGAGAGGAGAGGAGAGGAGAGGAGAGGAGAGGAGAGGAGAGGAGAGGAGAGGAGAGGAGAGGAGAGGAGAGGAGAGGAGAGGAGAGGAGAGGAGAGGAGAGGAGAGGAGAGGAGAGGAGAGGAGAGGAGACTTTTTCCCCACTTTAATTCTGGACTATACCAGAAGTGTCACCATAGCAGCTCTGCTTGCACAATCAGCACTGAATTCACCCTGCAGTTCAGGTGCCTTGCTCAGGCCTCGTGCAGCAGTCGAGGCTGGCACCGGCAGCCCTGGCACCTCCCTGTCTGATGGGACGAGCCAGAAAGATGCAGAGAGCAGGAGCAGAGCCTGTTCCCCAGGGGGAAGGGACCCTCGCACCAATGGAGCAGGCCTGCTGTGGCCCTTCCAGTGAGCTGCATGCTGCAAGCACCAAAAAGAAGCCAGCTCTTTCAGTAGGGAAAAAAAAAAAGGTGTGTGTGGGGGAAACAAGTCATGAGCCCTGGCTCCTGGTCTGGTAACCAAACATCAGGATGCTCTGATGATAGGGCAGCCATCAGGAGGGAAAAAAATAAAAAAAAAAAGGGCAGACAAGGGTTTTTTCATGCTTTTCTCCACAAAAGATAAAGAAAAAAAGGACCTCGCAAAAAATGAACAAGCAAGAGGGAAAAGCGAGCTTTTGTGTCCAATTTCAATGCAAACACATTTTTCATGTTAAAAAGATTATTTTTCCCTTCCCTCAGCCTTACAGCTCCTGTCCCCGTGTGCTTCTCTGCAACTGTGCTACATAAATCTGGAACTGTTATTTGTTTAATCATTATTATTTACTGCCTATATACTGCTGGAATCATGCTAGGCATTTCACAACATGGAGACGAGGTCTCAGCCCCAGAGAATACGTCAGCTCATCTAACTCCACTGTACAACACTGGAACTGGATTTGCTCTCTAAAAGCTCTCTATACAACATGATAACTTGCTGATAGCTAGATAACGAAGTCCAAAGCAAGAAATGGCACACAGAGGCCTGGAGATATGTGTAGGAGGACACAGTGGGCTTTGGCAACCATCACAAATCACTCAGGCCTCACGCTGAGATCCCTCGTTTAAGTACCCGCTGCATTGGCAGAGGTAAAACTGCAACAGAGCTAGTGCAAGAGCCAGGACAAAACATAATGAAATGACAGCATGGAGGAGATGGGAAATGTGAACCTACACTTAGACACAGAAGTGCGAAGCTAGGGCTTAGGATGGGCAATACCCACCAGACTCAACTTTTACCACAGATAAGAGCATGCTGAAGGGCAGCCGGCTGGCCTCACAATTGATGCTTTGTCACCTTCCCTGCAAAATTTAATTCCCTGCACTAATGTATTTCATTCCCTGCGTGCGGGGCAAAAATTAACACAGGAGAGCCACAGAAAGAATCAGCACAAAGAGCTCAGAGAAAGGCCATGAAAACCCACACGCAGTGTTTTAGATGTTTCAGGGTCCTTCCCTCAACCCTCCTCGCTGCCACTTGCCAGCAAGTGAATCTGGTCTGAAGCTCCCTCCAAAAGCTATCTGCAAGCAAACAGCCTCCAGGACCAGAGGGAATCTCTGACAGAGTCCTCTTGGAAAACCTGGTTCTTCCACAGAGCAGACCCAAGCACAATGTGCTGCTAGATCAGTAACTCAATTAAAAAAAAAAAAAAAAAAGGAACGAAGCACTAGTTCCAATACATCTTCCAGTTGCTATCAGCATCTCCTCTCTCATCAGCCCTCGACATTATCCCTTCTTGCCAGTTCTCCAGCCAACAAATATCTCCCTATGAATACCATCAGCCATGACTACTTGGGGTCCCAGCTGCATGCAGGTTTCTCATTCAGACTAATCTGTGTCACTAAGCCAGGCTGAAAATTACCTTAGTGCCATATAGCATTTTCCCTATGGCACCTGCTTAATTAAATATTGAAAGAGCTATTACCTTTCAGGGATGCCTGTGCATTGGCTGTGTCCATTATTTATAACATAATGTATTCATTATGCATTTTATCCATTGCTCCTGTCTGCTGATCTCGTAACAGTCCCTTAAAAACAATTTTGAGCAATTAATCCTACCTTAATTACAGACAAATATATACAGAAGCCCCAGAACATCTCTTTCTTACATTTATTAAAAGTAAGTAAACATATCTAAAAATAAATCTGGTAATCGGGAAAGAAAGGGACGAAGTGCCATGGTAGAAGCCACCCATAACAATGAACAGAGGTGGGCTGGGACAGTTAACAACCCTTTAAAAAGCAGACTAGGAACAGGCCAAGTATGTGCTCTCAGAATCACAGCTTGACAGGACACAGGGTGACAGCAGACCTTCCAAGCAAACAGGGTTGTCCTCTGTGTTAATCCCACTCCTCACAGCAAAACCGGGACCAGATTTGAGTCTTAGGAGCTGGCTGAGATAGATTCACAGCAGCAAAGCTAAGGGAAGAAACCCCAAGGAAGGCAGATTCTTGTGTTTTTCCAAGTTTATTTGGATTTTACAACTGCCAGTTGAAGGAAGAGACCATAGACATTGAGACAACATTTGCTGAGAATCTAGGGTGACTTTTTGCTTCCTTTCCAGCTCCTCACTGCTACACTGCAGTTACTTCCTAGCGCAGTGAGAGGGGCCCAGAGCGTGTACCTTCTCCATGTGAGCCCTTCCCCATGATCTGCTCAGCCCTGGGACAGCAGGAAGAAGCACGGCAAAGGAAAAGTTAATTCCTACATCCCTTTGGTGGCCCAGAGCTGCCTGTCCTGGCCAGCCTGTCCTCGTGCTGGGGCTCTCACTGGTGTCACGGCTAAGGCTCCTTCCCTCATCAGGCAAAGCTCAACAGCAGTCAGCACAACCAGGGAGGAGAGAGTCTCTGCAGACAGCGCTGACCTGCCATGCCAACCTGGAGCGCAAGCCCCTCTTTCTCCACATGCAGGACTTCCCCTGAGCTGTCATTCATGCTGTGTAAATTATGCCCTGGTCTTGCAATGCTACCAAACATCAGGCTGCGGACACCAGCAGTAGGGTAAAGCTCTGGCTTTTACCACATCCCCACCAATGCTCACAGGAAGGCCACCACAGACAGCCCACAGCTCACAAAGGAAGACAGAGAGACTTGAAGCCCTAGGATAAATTACGACAACTAAACAACTTTTTACCCCCCAAAAGGTATTTACTTTTAGGGAGGGAGAAGGGACCAGAGCACCCCCCAGAGATGGTGCCAGAATACAGATCTCAGAAAGCTTCTGCCTGTGTCAGAGCACAACAGCACAATTACAGGGACACTTGTCTGATGAGGAACTTGGGAAAAAGGACAGAAGGCCAAGTTTAGACAACAGCTCTACAAGAAGCTTTATTTTTCCCAATAAGATAGTCCTGTACAGTTTATTGGTGAGGCACACTTGAATGCAGCCAACCTCAGTTTCAAGGTGCAGTTACACTGCAAAGGAAAATAACAGAATAAGAAGGGTTTATGTTAGTTCTACCAGAAAAATAACGCTCTTGTTGAGCCAAGCTACAACTACACGAGCAGCATTTAACAGCGTAGAGGCAGGCTTTCTCTAGCTGCAATAAATATAGCCTTTGCTAGGGTGTACTTTTCAGGGAGAGTTCACTCAGGAGGGGGAAAAAAAATACACTAATCCCCTCCCCAAACTCCCAAAATAGGAGGGCTCCCCTATGTGTAGCCCTCTATGCGTCTGTGAATTCAAGAAGCTTCGGCATAAACTGAATCTGCAGGAGATGGGGCAGCCAGGTCATCGTCAGGAGCACTAGTACAGATGACCAGCACTGCCATTCTCCCAGTCAACAGGTGTCACCACTGAGCTATCTCAGGTTGCCCCTTTTTCCTCCCCCAGCTAAGAACTAGTCAGTCCTCATTCCTGCAGGCAAACCTGGCTGTGAAGCTCAAGCTCATCTTAGCACAGGGGTGCTAGCTGCCTCCCACACCTGGGGAGGATGTGTGTGCTGATCCTCGTAAACAGGGCAGGGAGGACACAGCCAGTGTCCTTCTGGCTTGTTTCTGATCTGTGCCATCAGGGTCACTTTCCACATCAGGAAATCAACTGCAGGACTCCCTCCAGCAAGAACCAAGCCGTTAAGTCCTGCACATCTCTGCTGGCAGACCCTGCATTTTATTGCAGTCTTATTCTCTCTTATAGTCTTTTATTCTCTCTCCCACTTTCATACTAATATATTGTTTATTGAAAAACTATTCAAAGGTTGAAAAAAAGAAAAAAGGAAAAAAAAAAGGAAACTAATCTCTAGAAACAATGAGGAAGCACCTTGTAAATTCTCACATCAGCTTATCTAGATGCAAACTAGGAAAACCCCCCTGCAATTTTGGAAACACTACTTTCAGCTCTTTTCTGATGAGCCCTGGTAATGCACAGGAAGACACACAGTCATAATATCTATATTTTGGGCAACTTCACTGGCTTAACAGAACTAACACGTATGTTTATCACTCAACACTGGTAAGTCACACCTTAGAAGATTTTATCTTCTGATCAGACTCAGCAATCACAAGTTTTCTGCTGCTAAGCACACGGGTCAGCTCTTTCACCAAGGCATACAACAGAGCACATTCCCAGGGAGAACCATGCCTGAGCTGGGAGCCACACTCCCTCTGCCCCACCGCAGGGGCATGGAGGGCATCAGAAGTCAGATTCCCACCTGGGATCTGTGAGTGGTACGGGTCCAGCGCAGACTTGTAACCACCTCAGAAGTCTCTGAGCAAGGGATGGAGAAGAAAATGGTATGATGGTGTAGACGTATGTGGCAACCCACTCATGAAAGTCTAACCAAACAGACCTTAAGGAATAACTCCAGATAGCAAAAGCTAGAACAGCCCTGTCTTTTCTGATCTTTCCCCTTCCACCACTGAGAAAACAGCACAAGAAAGAGAATGGTCTCTGATGCCATCTAAATATTCAGAAACACGGAAAGCAGAGAACAAAAAACATGTCATGTCAATCCTTGAAAAAAGCTTTCTGAAAACTTCACCCCAAAAACAAGTGAGGACTCAATACAATCTTTGTCACCTTTGAAATCAAGAGAACACCATCACTGATTTTAGTAGATTTTAGACTAGCCCTGAGATGTACTTACAGTGTGATAGTAACATTAACTTCCTACAAAGTTTCTGAAAGGTTTTCTGCACCAAGCTTTGACTGAGGTTTGCAGAGTTTCATTTGCAGACCAACGAAAAGGCTACCCATCCCTGCAAGGGGGTGATGTGAATGGACACTCCCTGTCCAAATGGCTCTCTACATTCTTGCTCTTTTCACCTTGGGAATGATTCCCTACATGCAAAATGAGGCAGACACAAAAGGCAGATGCAAAGCACTTGCAGGAACCAATTGTGAGCAGTACAGCAGTATCTCAGCCTCTGAGAGATGAGCCTGGCCCAGCTCAATTCGGGCACCTATTCTCGTAGAGGAAGAGCATCTTTGTAGTAAAATCCCAAACTGGAACTTTCCACAGTATTTTCAGGGAAAGAAATAATACTATAAAAAGTTTCTGTTTTTAACCAGAGATGCTGGCACAAAAAGGAGATACTCTACATCATACCAGAATCAAGTGTTTGACACACTCCTTTCTTTATAAGGCTTTAAGAAGTGCAGGACCCTTCAAGATGTGATATGCATTCCTTATTTACCCTGAAGTGAGATTCTGCAGACCCGAGTTTAATCCACTGCTTTGCTGCGTGAGGTCACCTTGGACAAGTTGTTCTGTCCAGATTCTCAGCTGGTGTCAACTGGCACTGTGCCACCAAAGTCAATTTAAACAATTTGAGACTCCAGTCCTACAGTCCCTTGGTCCTCAGCCTCCCTATTCAAACAGCACTGCCAACTGATAGCAGCTTGGCTTCTAGGATGCCTTGGAAATGTGCAAGTGGTACTGTAAGAGACAGGTAGTTAAATTCACACAACTCACACTGCCCTTGGAAATTACGTATGTTTTTCACTATGATGAAACAAAAAGCTTTTGGTATTTTTGAAAAATAACCTTACGATCAAGGCTTTAAAAGCAAAACCACCAATGCTGTAGTTTTATTTCACAGTCTGTTATACATTAGCTGATGCAAAATCCCTAAGGATTTTAATTTTAGCATACAGCAATGGGTGATGATTGGTACTTTTTTTCATTCCTCTCCTTTTAAGTTTCATTGTCTTTCCAAAATCTTCTCAAATTTCTCTCTCAACCTGCTTTCATCACCAGTGGCATGCAGGAGCGCTTGTCCCTTGTACCTGATGCCAAATACCTGATACTCCCCTGCAGAAATTCTGGACTTCAGGGGGGACTTGGGATTCACCAAGACAGACTTTCCTCCCTGCCCCACTAGGAGGTGAACCTCTCCCCAGCGCCCAGACATCTTCTTGTCCTCCTCACGGACAGCCTGAGCTACCCCACACACTGCCCAGCAGCCTCCTCTCCTGTCCTGGAGAGCCCTTCCCCTACCCCTGTCCCCACCCAGGCCTCATGTCCCCCAGGGACGAGCTGCAGCGACAACATCAAACACTGACGCCTTTGCAGGGCGCCGGGACATGCCTGGCAGCACGGGGAGGCACCTCAGCTCTAACAGCCCTGACCAATCTCACTGGGGCCTCCGCCCTCACCCCACGTCTGAGTGGCTTCATGGCGCTCAGCCCCTGGGCTCCCTGCCCCTCCCAGGCCACGCTGAGGGAGATCCGCCGCCCGCTCCACAGCAAGGATGCCGTGGCAGGCAGCACGCTCAGACACCCTGCTGGTCAGGCGTGCAACCAATGCTCAGAAGGGATCCTTAAGGAAGCACCTCTCACATACAGCCCCGCACAGGTCTCTCCCACCCTGGATGCGGCACCAGCTCTGCCTCAAGGTGCAGCTGCAGCACTGGCTGAAGCCTGTAGGACAGCTCCTGAGGCCACATGCCTTCCCCCTCAAGCACAATGAGCTTGGACATGGCTGTGAAACTTACCGACTGTGTCAATAGTGTGTACAGGAAGGACAGCTGTGAGCAACAGCAAGACCACACTCCTGCAACCCCTCTTTGGATTGCTTTTTGATTTAAGAGGCTTAGTTATGTTCTCGGAAAACTCTTCCACTTCTAAACAAGCTTGATTTGTAGCCTTCTTTGATTTAGTGCAAGAATAAATCCATTTATTTGCCTTTGCAGTCAGCAGTCAAATTAACTTTTTTTTTTTTTTTTTAAAGAATCACCTCTTCTTCCTCTCCCTCCCCTCCTATGACACTACTGTCTGAGGAGGAGTCCATAGCTAGTAATACCTTGCTGTGGGTACGACTGATTTAACCTGTTGAACAAGCATATCGACAACAAGCTGTATATAACATTTCCTTGGGCTGGAAGCCCTTTGAGATAAGGGTCTTTTTAGCTCATTTTTCGTAACAGGGTTTGTGATAACCCCAGTAGAAGCCAGTACACAGACTGTGGCAGGATGGCCTCTGCCCAACCAGACCTGAGACACAATGCATGTTCAGCTGAAAAACCGTAACCATGGTACCATATGTTGGCTACATCAAGTGACCAGTCCAACCAGCTGTCCAGCACACTACGTGGGAAGACTTTATGCCACCCCACCACTGATCTCTCCCAACTGTGCAGTTTGGCAAGGCTCCACAGCGTCCTCTGTACTGAGCACAGCACCTCAATATCCGAGAAGGGAGCAGAGCATACATGTCAAGCGGGATTGTAGCCAGAATCCTCACCAGCTCCTGCACGGCCTGGTATTTACCGAGCACAAAAGCATTTAGCAATCCTGTTTGCCACCACCCTGTGGAGTTGCACATCATACACACCTACTCTTCTTTAACAATAGAAATCAAATGCCATGAGCCTTTTAGTACACACTTCACTTTGTGCACTGTCAATTGGAATGGCCTTCTTCTGTCGCTAAAAATAAACTGTTGTGCTCTGTTGGTGCATTCAGTGCTCATTTTAAAAAGTTCCTTTCTGTCCCATTCTGTGAGCTGGTGAAATAAAAACTGACTACTGCAATGAGGTGCACTAAGAACTGGAGGGCAGATCTTCTCAGAGGAGAAAGGAATGTCCATGTAAGGCTCATTTTTCCCCCTGCTTTATGTTGCAGGATGTTCTGGCCATCTTAGGGAAAAAAAGCTGCCGAGTCCATCTCTGAAAGAGAATTATTTTAATAGCAGACCTTTTGGTTGTTTGTAGTTCAGTTAGCATGTTTTTGGCTTGCATATCAAAAAGACGATTTCCTGTTTTTTAGCAGGCTCTTTCACAATTGAGCTATTAAAATTTGTTTGCAGTTTTTGTTTAATAGGTGATGCCTGCTGCAGGAGCGAACACTGAGGACAAGGCTTGGCATCCCACAGTTTCTTTAGAAGAGCATGCTCAGCACCATCCAAACACACGTCCTTCCCCTCTTCCACCATCATAATAGATAAGATATACTACGTTTACACAGAGCATTCTGGCTGCGTGCTTCTTCCTCAGCCACCATGGGGCCACAAGAGACTTCTAGCAGCTGATTTGTAAGGATGTGTCAATGCGCTGTGGATGAGGCATAAATCTGCAGATCTGCACTCCATCGGGGCTTGTGTCATTCCTCTGCTGGGAGTACTCTGGTAACTCCTCTTGCCTCTCAGTTTCCCCGCTTTATAATTTGAGGCTACACTTACTTGCCTTATTCCTGAGAAAAGGCTGTGGACCAAGGAACAGATCAAGTGAGCAAGGATCTGGTTAACCTTACATACACATGAGCCTGCTTCAAGTCAACCACATTACTTTGCATGCTGCAAGTTAAGCACTTGCCTCCTGGATCAGGGCCTAACTGCCTATGGACACACAAACATGGCTGTTATCCAAAGTACTGCACACACTACTGGAGGTATAGAAAGGTCAGACCAGACTGTGAATCTCAGCCACTTAGCACAGCTGTTCAGTTCACAGCTCAGCAAAGGAATGTTTCAAAACAACTAAATCTGCGCCTCCAAATGAGTCCTGACACTCCCTTGTGCATATGAGCGTTTTTCCTCTGTGTAAGGTATATGCCCTTCTCTATACACAAACTCACATCCACCAACACAGCACCCGTGACCCGGCGCTGCCAAAGGCAGCCTACAAAGCTGAGCGAGAGGATGGTGTGGGGCAGCATGCAGGACTCAAGACATGCTCCTTATCCCCTCTCTCTGGGCCTGCAGGCAGTTTTCAGGTCCCGAGCAGGACTTGGGGACCAGCTGCTTCCCACAGGCAAGGCCTGTAGGCAGATGACATTCAATCCCACCTTTTTAATAGTCCCCGTTAGCCAAAAAAGTCCATATAAGGCAACCCAAGACCCAGCAAGTACTGTCCCACACAGCCTTCTCCCTGGACACCACATCTGGACTCCTCTTCAACGCCCCCCTTTTTACAGAAGAACAGGACCCAGGACTCCTCCCTGGAGCCCCTGTGTAGAGCTCCCAGTCTCAGAGATACTGCGCAAAAAAATTCCACTTAAACATCTTCAGTCCACATCAAGTTGCAGCTTTTAATCCAGCCTGAGGTTGTCTCCAGTTGGCGGGGGCTTCTATTCATCAGCCCTTTGTGCTGGATGCAGTGGCCCGTTCTGCTCACTTTCCCCCCTTGTCCTTCCTTACCCACCGAGACAATTAAACACAAAGAAACACCCTCATTTCCAGTCTTCTCAGCCTGCTTCCAAAGAAAAGCTTAACATCTGGAGATTGTACCCATTTCATTTTTAAATGTGAGCGTTATGCTGAAATCCAGCCATGCTTAGTATGAACACATTCACTGCATACACCTAATGTCTCATGGAGGTACAGATGCTCCTTTGATCTAGCTGGCTCCATTGCCAAAGCAATGGAAGCCTCCACAAGCTGCAAAAACACGAGTACAGTCTGGCGGTCTGATTCCATGGCCACGCCCATATCAAGGCAGCTTCACTGCTATCAGTTTCCAAGCCGGCAAAATCAGATCTAAGCCTAGCCTGAAAAGACACTCTTCCTACTGCTGTAGAGTCGTAACCATCTGTGGAAGACAAGGCAAGGAAAGATAATGTAAACTTTGCTGGGAGATAAGTAAAGGGAGATGGAACTGCACCTCAGAGGTTTCAAGTAGCTAACTGCAAAAACCCTACTCAGGATGCCCTTGGCAGTAAATAACACAAGGACAAGCTGTTGAAAGCCAGAGTCGTCTAACAGTCCAGCAACAATCCCATAGAATGGTGGAGGCAAGACACCTTAATCCCTTTAGGAATCCATTCATGAACTGCAAATTACACACACTTACTGCTTTCAATTTCAGAGGAGTTCCCTTTGATGCTGTGAGTAATTCCACTTTGGTGCAGACCAGCCACAAGGATTTACTCATTGAGAAACCTTATTTTTCCCAAAGCGTGTCTACAGGACATGATGAATAAAGCAGCAGGATTATAAACATCCTGCCCACACTAGGGCACACCCACTGCCTCTTCCCATAAAGCCACAGTAGTGGAAAAAAATTAGGATGAGGTTACCGGAGGCTCCTGGGCACTGCTCTGACTTGACTCTTGGTGATATTAAAGGTAAGACCTAGAGCAGAACAAAGCTTTTGAAAATCCCCAGTGCTTTTTAAAATCTGATGCTTAAAGATTCTTCTAGAGAAGGGCATGGAGGAAAAGAGCAAAGTGGTTTTTTTTCCTCCAAAAGTGCAGCACTGTAACAACTGTCTTTTTGCCAGCTGTAAAAAACAAAACAAAACAAAAACAAAAAAACACAACACTGTTGTGGTGTGCCTTACAACAGATAGCAAAACATAGCCCTGTGGCAGCAAGATGCAGGTTCCCAAGGCAGCTCAGCAGACACTCATTGTGCCTGTGGAAGAAACCTACATTTCTGCAGAAACTGGCTGAAGGAGTTGCACTGGCTTCTAAGTAATAGAAGTAACCAGATGTGTCCCTCAGGCTTATTGCTCCATGAACCCCATGTGGTTTCCATTTGAAAAAAAAAAAAAAACAAAAAAAAACACTCCAAAGTTTTCCGTGACAGGTTTAATGAGATCTGGCTCTTTTCTTTAAAAAAAGAAGCCTCTATGAAAACTACATTTGCTATGCTTCTTGTAGACTGGAAAGCTAGAATGGATAACTTATTTCACTCCAAAGTCAGAGAAATGGGGAAAAAAAAAGCAAAGTAAAAAAATTTAAAACGCGGGGGGAGGGGGCAGGGATTATTTCTCTTGCTACTGTGCAGTTGGCATCAATTTAAAGAAAGAAGGACAGAGACAAACCAGAGAAAAATGCCCTTGGAAGCAGGGCCACCTTGAGGGGCAAGGCACGTTCCCCAGCTGCAGGGCTGGTGGCTGATCTCAACAACGTTCTCCCATCCCAGGGCAGATTTTTTCCCTCCCTCGCTCCCAGGAGGCTACAGCCATGAGTACCTCCTGTATATATTCGACAGGTCCAACTGAGTCCTTCCTTCTGACAGTGTGACCAAAAACGGTCAGTGCGACCAGGCAACCTTCTCCACATTAAGGACCATTTAAGATTAGCTGCAGGAGGGATCTCCTGAAACAGGGCTTAGAGAAAAACAGCATAACAGGCAACCTTACCATATGCCAGGCCACCCTGACCTTGGGCACCACCCAAGGACTCTCGTTCAGCCCTGAATTGTTAAATCCTCACCGTGTCATTTCAGTGTGCTGATTTGGCATCAGACCTCCTTTATTTATCCTGGGCTATTTTTCTGCTGGGTTATCTTGCTGAAAAGACTCAGACAAGGGACACAGAAATGACAGACGCCACGTAAAAGAAGGCTCCGAGGGAAGGAGCAGCCACCAGCAGCACACAGCAGGACTGAGCATTTGCAGTTAGATCAGCACGGGCAGACAAGGAGCAAGTAGCCGACCTTCCTTCACAGGCACTGAGGAAATAACAGCTGCTGAGGCATTCTGCTGTTCCTGGCCTCGCAGCCTTGCATTCACTCCATTACGAACTGCTGGGGAGGCCAGCAACCATTTGCCTTCATGCCCCACTGAAGCCAAGGAACCACCCATTCCCAAGCATCCTGCATCCACATCCCGAGAACCATGATCCCGCGATTGTAGGCAGTGCGGTGTGTTTACTTCAAACACAGCTCTGGCAAGGTGTCCAGCCCAGCACGCATCCCCATGCTTCCGCAGCAGTTTCACCAAGAGGCTCCAAAAGCTGGCAGGTATGATTTGGACATTTTCAGGGCACTTTGTGGAGACCCCGAAACAAGACTAAGGCTCAGTCCAGCATACGAGCCCCACTGTGCCAGTGCCACAGGCACGGGCTGAGGGCTGAGCCCACCTTCCGACACATCCCCCCAGGCACTCCCAACACACACCTGCCCTGCCAGCCCCCGAGTTGCCAGCTGGCCACATAGGAGACTTTGCTCTGCCTGCCGCTGGTGTGAGACCGCGAATAAGAACTAAAAAAATGAACAAGTCATTTCCTGCGAAGCCAAACAAGCTCCCTGCCAAAGAGGTCAAATACCATGCTCTGGCCTGACACCTCTCCCTAGTTTATGAGGGTAAATTCCCATATCCAGGGGTCCAGCGATTACAGCATTACATCTGGGCTAGGATTACTCTCATGCAGTTCCCGCATCACTGAAGATGTGAGGAAAACAACTGCTCTTGTGCTTTCATTGCATGACCTCTAAAGTTTGGTTTGGGTTTCTTGGTTTGAGCAAACCTAAACATTCAAATGAAATCTGGGAGTTTTCACTTAACTCCCAGCTAAAGGACCAGGATCTGTCACACCAAGGGTCTTCAATGCTATTTTGGCAGTAAAGAGATCTGCAAGGAAAAGCCCTGTGAGGCAGGGCCCGTGACAAAGCAGTCAGAAGGGAACAGCCTACGTGGCTCATCCCCTGAGCTTCTCCAACCAGTGCAGAGATGGAATGAGGACGCACCAGGGCATTTGCTCCCCACCTTCCCCACAGTGCACAGGATCGCACAGAGGCTGGCTGTAAGCCTGCTGTTGTGACATGGATACTCACAGCTGCTCATAGCCCACAAAGACTGAGCAACTGCCATCCTGGGAGAACAGTCTGAGCTCTGGATTCGGAATAAGTCCCAGGGCTAGTCAAAACGCACCCAGCAGGCCTTGCCTCACCGTTGTGAGTGCTTCACTCCTGTCAAGTTAGAACAAGACTTAAAAGCAACCCAAATCTTCCATGCTTGAATCACGCAGGCAATTCCGTTTGCTTGGATATGCCTATCCCCATGAGTAAGGGCTGCAGAATCAGACCCATCTTTTCCTTACCATCCTGCCAAAAACAAGCATGGACAGAAAGAAGAAAAAAATCCCACTGACTGTTGCCCCTGTTGCTTATCCTGCCTGTGAGAGCAACCTGGCAAAAGGCCTGACTCAGAAGCTTCCCTTGAAAAACTTGAATCATTGCAGTTTGAAAGATGGTCTTACAAAATGGAAGATCCTCTCCACTCACACCTCTCTTTACAAGTGACATCTTAAGAGTCAGACTGATGTATGTGGGGAAAAAAAAACAGAAAAAAAAACTCATACTGGCTCTTGGCTCTTTCTGCAAGGATGGCAGAGTTGGGTAGAGTTTTGGAAGCCACTTATACTGTTCAAGTTAATGAGATGGTTTTTAGAATTTGCCTTCAGCTCTAGTCCCATTTAGCAGACTGAAAAGCATAAGGCATTCCAGTGGTTGGCTACTGCGTTTTGGGTCTGTAGAGCTGGATTTACTCTCAGTTACACCTCTGACTTACCAGTGTGACTTCCTTGAAGCCAAAGCACAACCACAGAGTTACACTGTGCCTGGAAGAGAGAAAGAGGCAATCCAGCTGTACTTTTACTGCTACGATGAACTTTGTGAACTTGGATTTCTTCTTAATTTGCACTTTATACGTTTTTGGAATGCCCGAGCCTTGTAGAACATAAAGGCCTCTGGAATGACCTTCATATAAACATTACAACATTACAGCACTTTGCTATTACACGTCGTTTAGCACCAGGAGATCTCAAAGCAGCTTAAAAAGCAGGCTTCATTTTAGAGACCTGGCCAAACAAGACCCAGCGAGACCAAGTCACATAGAGAAGCAGCAGAGCCACCAGAAAAGAAACCCAGAGCTTGTGCTCTGTCCTCCAGAGCCACCTGCTCCTGACAGCACACCCACCAGACACTGCAGTTACCTGCCTCCGCAGGAAGAGCCTCAGCCTACTCCTTGCAGGCAGACGCAGGCATGTCTGCCTTTGGAGAAGGGCTCGGCACCTCACAGCCCTCAGCAAACACGGGTTACCCGTGACTTCAAAAGCTGCACTCCTCTGGATCCAGGCTGTGGCTGCCTCAGCTGGCACAGAGATGGCAACCAAGGGGAAGGAGACCAACCAAGAAAAACAGAAGCATTAAAAGCAAGAATATATCATCTAAAAGGTGATTCAAATGCGGGGTTGCTGAGCTGGCTGGCACCTGGACGCAAAAATTTCACAGGACCGCTCGTGCCTCACCACACCCCAGCGAATCCCACGACCAGCTTCACGGCACCATCAGACTCTGAAGACCATGTCCTCAATCTGCTGAGCACTGCCCCAGGAGCAGAGGCTGAGCCTGCTGCTCCCTGCAATCCAGCTTCAGGGATAGGAAGGGTGATGCGATGTGACACAAAGGCATTGAACTCCAGACAAAAGTTTGCATTCCCTCCTAAATCACATTGTTTTAGAGGAGAGAATTTCAAATCGCTAAATTAAAATGCATCTTTCCACCCCCCAGCATGGCACAAGCTCTAGAGCATGCAGGCTGCAGGCTGTGACCACCGCTCCTATAGAGCCCAGCGACCTCAACCTAGGTCCCCGTGACAAGGCAGCAGACCCAGAGGGTGCTGTTCAAAACTTCCACCTGCGCGACCATTCCTCTCACTGCCCTTTTGGTTCTATGCAGCCGCCAGCACACGGGGGGCCACATCGATTGCACCAAATGTTACCTTTCATCTACGATTTATTCTGAGCTAGCTCCGGTCACAGACAACGTGAGATGCTCTCATGAACTGAATCAAAACAGAGAGAGCCCTGACAAGGGCTAGCAGTGCCTGCTGGAGAACGCTTTGGGCAATTTTAGTAAAGTGGTGAAAAAATTTATCTGCAGTATGGATCTCTACATTCTCTGCCGCGTTCACTCAGTGGACAGAGCTCCCTTTCACATCAGCAGGAATACCATGCTCAAGAAGAGCAAAGCAGAGGATGGGAATTCACACCACCCTTCAGAAAGATGAGCGCTCCCTGTGCCCAGTTTAGAGCAGGTCTGAATTTTGCATTGCTGCACCACCTAAAAGTGCATCACACCGTGCAGGCAAGCAGTGGGCGGCTGGACTGCAGCTGACTCCTGGCCTTCGCGCGGAGCATATCAGGCAGGCACGCTGCCACCGGCAGCCTTCGCAGGGCTGGCATGCGCATCACACGCCGGTGTACATTGCATGTGTGCCGGCAAAAGTGTACCTCAGCGCACACATACACTGCTGTTTGCTCACGACGAGCTGACATTTACCTTTCCTGACCTCACTTGCAAAAGCAACCAACCACCACCTTTGAGAAAAACACGGATAACTTTCAGAACACACACATAAAAACCAAAGAGAAAAATCTGATTAATTGAAGGCATTAAAGCCCAAAAATTTAGAAACCCATCCAGGCATTGTTTCGCTCCATAAAACACCGTGCTCGGGTCCCAGATAGCGTTTGCGCTCTTTCCTAAACATCAGCACAGCACTCCTCGCAGCACGCTGGACAACCTTTAAGACGCGTCTGTTTATTTAAAAAGCAAATTCGAGCCGCGGAGAGGGACGCGCTGCTCCGCCGCGGGGAAACGAGCCTGGCGTGAGGGCTGCTCCGCGACCGCGAGGCGCGATGCCGGCGGGGCAGGACTCGCACCAGGACCGGAACCGGGACCCGCCGCCTCGTGCCGCCCGCACCGCGGGACTCCGCGTCCCGGCGGCACCGCGGGCACCGAGCGCGCCCCGGCCCCGGCCCCGCTGCCGGGAAGTGCTGTGTCCACCCCCCTCCTCCGCCAGCCCCCGGGGAACCCCTCGCGGTCTCGCCAAACGCCCCCAGGCGCCACCCGCCGCCGCCGCTTCCGGGGCAGCCGAGGGGCCGCGGCAGGAGGAGGAAGAGGAAGAGGAGAAGAAGGAGGAAGAGGAGGAGGAGGAGAACGAGGAGGCGGCGGCGAGGCCCGGCCGCTCCCCGGAGGCAGCCCCCGGCCCCGCCGCTACTCACCACCGCGGCCGGCCGCGCAGCCGGCCAGGAGCAGAGCCAGGGCGGCCAGGGCGCCCAGCTGCCCCCGCAGCAGCTCCCCGCGCCGCCGCCGCCGCCGCTCCGCCGCCGAGGTGCCCATCGCGGCCAACCCGCTCCGCTCCGCTCCGCTCCCCAGCGCCGCGCCGCGCCGCGCCGAGCCGGGCGCCGCAGCACCGCCCCTGCCCGCCCCCCGCCGCCGCCCGCCCCTGCGCGGCACGGGCAGCGGGCGCGGCCCGGCGTGACGGGAGGGATGGCGAGGCACGGGAGCAGCGCGGCGCGGTATCGCCCGGCCCCCTCCGCCGCTCGGGGCGGTTTCCTGGGCGGGCAGGGGTGGGAGCTGGGCCCGCCGCCCCCCGCTGCGGCTCCCGGTGCGCCAGGTCATGGGTGCCACGTTGCCCGCGGCTGACCCCCGGCGTCGCGTCCTCACCCTTCGCCCATCACCCGCTGCGGCTCGGCGACAGCCCCGAGCGGCCCGGAGCCCCCCGAACTCCCGCCGGGGTGCACCGGCCTGGCCCCGCGGCAGCCCCGGCCCGTGGTGCGGCGGGTCCCGGCCGAGCACCGCGGCGGGGAGGGGGACGGGACGGCCCCCTCGGTGCTCCGCTCAACCTGTGGAGCCGGCTCCGACCCGCCCTCCCTCCTCTCCTTCCCGCACCGCCGCAGCAAGTGCCCGGTGGCCGCGCTCGGACCGGAGGATCGCACACATTTGAGGAAACGCCATCATCCCTGCTCCTCAGGAAGGGCGCCGAGGCTGCGTGACACGGCTGTCTGCGGGCGCACAGCGAACCTCTGGCAGCGCCCCGGTTCAGCCCAGCGTCCCCGAAACTGGAGTCACTGCGAGGGACCTCCAGGGCACCCAGCCCCGGCATCCCGATGAGTGAGCTGCAGACATAAACAAGCAACGGCTGCAATCGACTGGAGGAGAGAGCACAAAGGAATGGGCAGCACTGTCTTCAGTGTGAACATGCTGAATTAAATCAAAGGAGACTGATGCAATGACAGAACAGAAACCCTCCAAAAATATTTCAAATGTTTCATCATTTCAAGTTAGAATGCTTCTGACAAGAACTTAGGCTGCAGGCAGCAGCATGGAGAACACTTTCTGGTGGTGGCCTGGCCTGTCTCAGCAGTTCCGTGGCTCCCAGTGGTGCTCACAAGTTGCTCGCGGAGCCCAGAAGGCTGCAGGGCGACCCTCCTGCACCCTGAATGTCCAGAGCCCACACCCGACAGGGCCACTGTGCACCACATATTGCCCTGCCCGACAGCGAAACGCTTTTTGGCTGGAGATCCACCTTTAGATCAGAGGAATGTACAAGAAGACTGTTCCTATGGTCTAAGTATTAACCAACAGTTGCTATGGCTAGATGCACTCAGATTCAGAAATAACACATCAGCCTCATTCATCTTGACTAGTTACTAAACACTCATTAATGGGGCCACACTTTGGGGTTGGCCTCCCATTATGCACTCGTCAGTGCATAATGTTGTCAGTTTTTAACGCTGCTCCTAAAGATTTATCGATTGTGCCCAGACACACAACTTTGGAAATGCTGCTGCCCCCATTGGCTCTGGGTAAGCCAGATCTGGTTCCCATCCAGACAGTAAATACAGTGAGTTAACAGATGTCCTAGGATGTAACTGTGGAAGTCACGTTCTGCTTGGTTTGTTGGTTTTGTTTTGTTTTGTTTTCCAGGTAGGAAACACTCCCTTTCCACTGGCAGGGCAGGTTTTATCCTATGGTGCACAGCCTTAAATACCCTGAAACCTATAGCTCTATCAAACACTAAAATAAATCACCACAATTTATGAAAGATTGTGCCTGTCTCATTGTTTGCTCTTGGTCGATACCATGTAATAGTAATCATCCAGCTTTGGGGGGAGAGGAGGTTTGGGGTGAAAGTCATTCTCGATGACATCCAGGAGTACTATGAGCGTACTCCCAAGGTATTCCTTTTACATCTGCACCCTTTTGAAGTCTGTAACTACTTGAAAACATTACCCTGAGAGTCACCACAAAATCATTGGTCACCCTCACCCTTCTGTTCCACTGCAGAGCTGCTGGAAATACAGAGGTGTGGGTGAAAAAGAAGACCATGCTGAAAAAGAAGACCAGGAATATCTATCTGGGAAGCCTCTGTCATTTGGGAACAAATTTCCCACTCGAACACAAAATCATTTAGGAAATTCCTTACTAGTGTAGTAGACCCAATGTGCTACCTGACAGCTTGTGAAACATTTCCATTCCTGTGCAGCGTAAGACAGTGGAGAATTCCCTCTTCTCTCCCAGTGATAAACCAGTGTGTGGGTGGAGCAGGTTTTAACTAATCTGTCTGCAGGAGGAAACAGAAGGAAGACGACTCACTGTGGATGTTATTCTTCTGAAAGACAAGCTCTCGCAGAGGAGGTCCCAAATAACTTTGCTAGATCCCTAGGAAGGTTCCCAGAGAGCTGACTCTCTGAGAGGCAGCATGATGCACTTTTGTTCTTTCCAGAGCCTTGTCACAGCATAAAACCACATAAAACATCGAGAGAAAACTGTAAATCACAGGATACAGATGTGCTGAGATGACAGCCAGATGTGCCTTAGCAGAGTTAAGGAACAGTCATGACTGTTTTGGGGAGAGCAAGCAGCCTTGTGTACTTGGCATTTTCCCCTGGAAACTATGCCAAGTTCTGCTCTTCAGACCAAATAGAGATCTTCTTCTCTTTGGACTGGCAGATTACGCTCACAAAGAGCTTTCAGCTCTGAAGGAACATATTTAGGACTAATGCCAAGCAGCATCTTTAGGTAGTCACTAGCCAGCGAGGCTCCAAACCGCCAGGTGTGGCAATCTCAGGCCAGAGGGCAGACACCTGGCAGCATCTGAGGGCAGCACTTCGAGCCACTTCTGAGAACCCAGTGGGGCCCGGACAGCACCGCAAGGCCCTCAGGACAGCTGCTGCTGTTGAGCCTTGCCCAAGCTTCCGCAGTGCCATAAGATTATGTGGTACGCATTGCCCAGGTCCAGAGAGCAGCCCAAAGGGTCTGCAGGGCAGAAGCTTTGCTGCTGTCACTTTTCACACTCGCAGAACTGTTGCTGGAGACCCATCTGCCTCAGGCAGTCTAGGCAGAGCAGAGGGAAACATCAGAAGGTTTCCTTGGGCTGGGTATTATTTAGTTTGTGGCCTTAACTTTTTCACCACAGTTTGTGTGCCATCCCACCAAGGCTCTGGCTATGCAGAAGCCTTCACCATCTCATCTTACACATCAGCTGGTTATACGTATGCTTTAAGCAGTTTATTGGTTGAAGCCCAAGACTGAAGGCAAAAGGCTATCAGCAGGACAGTGATAGCTGAGCATGGTTGCTTTTCTCCTGAGAAGTACGAGGGGTTGGTGTAAACCAGCTGTTTAACCCACAAGCCTTAGGCACATATCCTCTTTGCAAACCTCAAAGAGGATGCAATTAAATACACTGCCAATTACCACAGATGGTTACTCCCTCCTTCCTGAAGAGGATCTCCTGGTGAGCAGAAATGCTTCTACGAGTGATCCTCCTCTGCTCCCATGCAGTTAGCTGTCTTAACGCAATTTGCTAGTGATGCTGCTTTAAGGAACTCTAGCTGCATTGCACTGAAGCAGGTCAGGGAGCACACACACTCCATCCACAGGTGAGCCGCAGGGCAGTCACTGCCAACTGATGGCCAGCAGCTGAGGTGTGGGATGTCTTCAGGTAGCTGGTGGGCAACACCACTGGAAGGGACAATAAACCCTTTCAATTGTGTGCTCCTACTCAGGGCCCATGGCAGTTCAAAAGGTTGATATGATTTCCATTTAAGAACAGTTTACAGCAGTTTGGGCTACACCTCTTCCCATTTGATTTAAGAGCATTTAAATAAGTTTGCATCTGCTTACCTAAAACAGGTTAAGGTCATACCTTTGGATAATGCTGTGTCTTCCTTACCTAGAAGGAGGCTGGCAGTTCTCCCATCTGAAAAGACTGAGTAAATGCCTGTACTTATGTGCTTTGGGGGAATTCAGGGTTTTAAGGTGGCATCACTATAATACAAAACTTACTGCAACCAGAAGGTGGCCCATCTCCACCCAAAAGCTAATACGACAGCCTCCCCTTTCTCCCGAGAGGAGCAGAGGCCATACCTCTGACTGATCCACCAGCTCTCCAAGCCAGTTGCAGAAAAGAAGGGTTGGGAGCACTTTGCCAAAGCACGCGAGCCCTGCCAGCACCACAGAAGAGCAGCCCTGGCCCTCCTGCTGCGCTGGCTGGGCTAGGTGGTGGAGACAGAGCAGGAGCCCGCAGGGGTGGGAGGTGAAGAGGTGGGGAAGTGCTCAAAGGTGCTGCAGTGATCCAGCAGAAATGCCAGTGGGAGGAACACATCTGCCGCGCACATGGAGCTCACCACAGTGCCCACAGCCACCCAAGAGCCACCGGCATCCTGCCAGAGGTGGCACCAGGGTGTCTCAGAGCTGTCCTTGCTCGGCTGAGTGCTGAGGACCAGGAGATTGGCCTCTTCTGGGTCACTGAATTGGGGAAATGCAGAGAGAACAACTCCGAGCAGTATGTCAAACCAAGGCATCTTGTCTGTTCCCAGAGCACACACGTGTCTGTAATCGCTGTTTTGTTTCTCCCTCCCATTGGTGATGGTGGTGCCTGTTGCACAGGAGGGAGCAAAAAAGAAAAGCTCTCTGTCTTTCAGCTGTTTAGGAAAATAAACAAGTGTGACAGAGCTGACTCCTGGCTTGCCTTCTCTCGGAGGTTTTTTTTTTTTTTTGGTTGTTAAAGGAGGGCAGTATCTTTTGGCTTTCTTATGCCATTTTTATTTTTTGTTTTCTCTGATACTCTAAAGCTTTCCCTGTCCTTTCTTTTCCTTGACTGAAGATTCACAATTAAACATATTCATTAACAGGAGAAAGAGATAATCTATTTCGTATATATTCTTGTCCTTTTTTGAGGCTTTGATATTTTTTCTTGCTGTTCTTCTCCACTCGCACTCATCTCTAGGTGTCATTTTCCCTTTCTTAGGCCAGCCAGGGTGGGAGCTGAACAGGATTGGAGAGGTGCCAAATGTGACTGTACTCCTCTTCCTTCCCATGGTGGTTGCACCCCTGTGGTTTAAGACAGTCATTAATGTGAACCCGGGGGCTTTGCCTCCCGTGCTCAGGGCAAGAGGACCAGCCCAGCTGTGTTGCTTGGAGAAGAGGATCAGCCATCTCCCTGCAGAGAAATGCTGCTAACCGAGCCTGCAGGCTGCAGAGCCATGCCAGCATCTCTCAGGCTGATGGGCACAGCGCTCATGCTGCCACGCTGGGACTGGAGCACTGGTGGTGGCAGCATCCCAGTGTACTGCTGCATGGAGCTGGGCGTGTGTTGCCCCTGGGGCAGGCAGGACTCATGGGGCTAGTGCCTCAATGGGCAGCCTCCAAGGCGTGAGAATAGTTTCACCCCTCATCAGCATCAAGCCACAGCCGCAGCACTGCCCAACCCAGGGGTCCGTCACTTGCCCAGGCCTGCCTCAGCACCTCGCTCCATCTGGCAACCGAGGATCCTCCTCTGCCCTCCACAGACACTGCTCTCCACTCGCCATGCCATGCAGAGGCTCATCTGTGTGGTTAAGCCTCTGCTATCTGCATATATTTGGGAATATCTTATATTTCAGTGGTGAGGAGAAGTAATTATCGAATTGAATCTGCAAAGCATGAAAGCCAACTAGGCTTCTTTCAGGATGAAAGAGGCAATAAAAATGCTGGTATTAATAGAAAAATATTTGTTACTTCATGGGATATCAGGGCTTCCTGTGGTTTGAGGTTACGCCTTGCATAGTTTGTTGCTGAACGCCTCGGGATGACTCTGCTTTCCTCTTTTTCTTTCAGCAGCCAGCTCATCTGCTCTCAAGCCAATGATACGGTTTGCACACATGGCAATTCTGTATCTCCTTATTGGATGTCCTCTTGCACTCTGCTCTACTTCCGCAAGCACGCGCAGGTGCAGAATGGGCTGGTGGGATGCCTGGATGCATCATGCCTTGATGAAAGGCTGAAGAACAACACGTGATCGATAGAAAAGCATATTGAGAGCTGCTATTCTACTGGCCTGATAACAGTAGAAAACAGCAACATTTGAGAAATTAAAGGAAAGAAAATTCAAAACCAAATGCAAATAAAATCCTATTACACACAGTGAAATTAGCCTGAAGGACCCATTGCTCCAGTAAGTTGGTTTCAAGGCCAAAAAATCTCTGAAATGCAAAAGAAGGTTGGCTCACTGTGTAAACATTTTAAATAGCAGTGTCAGAATTAATCCTAACATTACGATATCCAGAGTTCCCAGTTTACAGCTTGTCGAAGTCCTAGAAAAGAAAGATCATCCAGAAATCTAATGTGAAGTTCAGGTCACCCCAGGTCCATCTGCATGTTTACTGCCAAAAAACTCCGCGGTGCTCAACAGTGGTGCAGCTCAGCAAACTTTGTCCTCCTCAAGAGCCACATGGGTCCAAGACAACCAGAGAGCTGCAGAGCAGCTCTGGGGAAACATGAGGTGAGGATGCCACAAGGACCTGCCAAGAGGACCATCCATGGCACACGTTCTCCCTTCCCTGGCCCTGCTGCTGATGCTCCTACTAATGCAGACAGGGACGCAGCTGGTCCTTGCCACAAAGGCACAGTGCTGACCTATGCTGTCCACCAGGACCCCTTCTGCAAAGCTGCTCTCTCACCAGCCAGCCTCAGTCTGTCCTGCCTCGGACAGTCTGTCCCAGGTTCAGGACTTGGAGCTTGCCTCTGTTCAGCCCCATGAGATTCCTGCCTGCCCATTCCTCCTGTATGTCCTGGTCCCTCTCAGCAGCAGCCTGGCCTTCCAGCATGTCAGGATGGGAGCATCCTCCAGCTTGCTGAGGGTGTACCCTGGCCACCATCTAGGTCCATCATGAAGGTACGAAGCAGCACTGACACTTGAGGAATGCCTCCTAACAGCCCCCAACTGGGTGTCATGCTGCAGTTCAGCCAGTTCTTCCTTCTTAGTTCACATGCTGAACAGCAATCTGGAGCAAGAGGACTGTAGGAAATGGCAGCTCTCTTGGTACAGATTCAAATTGCACCCCCTCCACTGACCTATTAGCATTCAGTGGTTTCCTGTTATTCTACAGAGGAAGCAAAGAGTAATGACTACTCAGCACACGCTCCAATCCCAGGGTGCAGTAGTGTCTGTTACTCAGGTTGGCATCTCCAGCAAGTCATGGCCAAGGGCCCCTCCCAAGATCCTTACTGCCTTGGCTTTGCAAAATTAGCTGCTTTGTGGTAGCTCTGGCAGCCTCTCCCAGGTTGTTCTGCGTGACTTTCTTTCAGACACCCGATAATTCTTCCTTTCCTACTTTCCCCCATGCTCTCAATGGCGTTTCTGGATTTAGTGAAGGTTGGAAATTGCTGCTGCTAGCAGCAGAGGAACCTGTGGTCTGCAGGAGGAACATAAAAGCTTTAGAGCCCAGGGGCTGTTTGTTCCCTTAGCACTGGAAGGACCTGTATGTGGCAGAGAGCTGTGGGCTGATCTATGGGTCTATATCCGAAACCGGCTCATCAACACTTCGTATATTAGCTGATGCAATCAGATCGTGGTGCTGCAGCTTCATCAGCTTCATCACATAACTCCCAATTATAATAAGAAATGTTGCTGCTTGGCTGAATGAACTAAACTTACTGGCTCAGCTAAAGTAGCTTAATTAAAGTCACTGGAACAAAGTAGTGCTCATCTTTCCCGGTGAGTAGATATGTGGTTTAATGCTTATCTCCCCCCTTCCCTCCGCTTCTAATTCCAGATATAGGAGAAGGGGAAAAGAAGTTCATGTAGGAAGCCTCATTAGGATCATAAACTGTGTGAAATGTAAACTCTACTTGTAAACATGCTCCTTGACAGAATTTGTCACTGGTTGTCAATAGCTGAGCACAAACGTGTTCAAGTACTAATCACCAGCTTGTGACGCGGCTCGAGCTGGAGCACAGCTACCCTGGTAGAAAGACCAAACATGTCTCCCTGCAGATGCTAGTGGGGCAGCGCACCTGTGGCACTCTGCAGAAAGCCACATTTGCTGTACAAGCGTCAGTTGGCTTCCAGAATAGGCAGGTAGGTCATGCAAGCACTCAAAATTCTACTCGGACTCAGTCCTGGTGCCTTTCCAGCCTCTATCAGGTACCAGGCAATGCATCCTCGTGTGCAGGTTGCTCCCGGAGACATCTAGTGAGGAGGTTGAGTAATGGAAACTAACACAGGTATCCAGAGCACTTTTACCAAGGAGCTTGCCTTCCATGCTATGTGTGAAAGAGGACTTTGAATTTCTGGTCTCTAACATCTATACCTCTACCAGCTTTGTTAAAATCATACATGTCATTTTATGTGGTGAATATGTAATTTATTAATCTTATGCTGAATTATACAACACAGGCTTAAACACATGGGAACCTTGCCTCCTCTAGCAACAATCCGATGGATGCATCAGCTATAACCTCTGCAAAGGCATCTCACTAGGACACCACACTGAAAACCCATATGCATTAAGCATTGCCTAATTGCACGCTGGCGAGGCAGTAGGCGACCAGGAGGCATGAGCGGGTGCAAGTGAAGTGACCATTGGCTCCCACTGCACCCTGCCTTGTGGCCCGGCCACCAGGCCGCATCCCACAGGCAGCATCCCGCAGTCTGCCTGGAGATGGCGCAGCCAGCTGAGTGCAGCATTCGCCCTGTGGGGCCAGCCAGGCCTCACTGCTCTCCCACAAATCCTGCATCGCACAACACCATCCCACTCGTGCCACTGCCAGCATCTCGCCTCTGTCCCACCTTTCTCAAGGATTACCAGTTCTCAGACACCTCTTTCAGGGTAACACCTTTCCCTGCCCTTTACCAGAGATTGGAGAAGCGGGATGTGCTGGCTCTAGTGGCTGTGTTAGCCTTGCAGGTTCCCAAGGGCTTCAGACATTCCAGACAGGTCAGCCCCAGCACCACTCACGGAGCGGTTTCTTTCCCCAGCTCTGGGTGGGAGCCATCACGACAAGCTGTTTGAAGTGACCCTGCAGTGACATGGCGACACTTGGTGAAGCTGCGGTCTGGGGCAGACCACAGGACAGTCGTGTGAGAAGGAAACATACATCGACCATGGCCGAGCCAACAAGCAGGGCAACTGCAAGAGAATTGCTATTAAAAAGGAAAGCAGCTACATCACAAAATGCACTCGCTCTCTCATTTGTTCTAATGGCAAATTAGCCCTAATCATTTTTGGTAATACTTATCATCCTGCAACATAAATGACACATACATCAAGTTTGTGTGCATCAGGGCACTGTATTTTGTAAAAATGAATATAAGACCCATTATCTGTTAAGTCAGGCAGGACCACAAGTCGCTTGGTGAACACCACCCCCTCGCCTTTGTGCAGAGCCCGGCAAGCAGAGGCTCTATGGGGGCGGCTGCCAGGACTTGCCGTGTCCACAGCCCGACAGCCCAGCAGCACATGCATCCCAGCAGCCCCAGACAGGAGATGGAGTCCTCAAATTATGTGCATTAAACACAGCTGAAGGGATAGAAAAGAAAGTTTCCAGTAGGTATGTTCCAAATGCTTGTCCAAGATACCATATTTTTTCCTGAATATACATGTCCTGTATTTCTATTTCTGCCGGCTATTTAGAAAGAAATAAAAACTCACCCAGACCATGACTTCATTTCTCCATATATATGTATATATAAAATATTTTTTTTTAATTTCACACTTTGGGGCCTATCACTTGTCTGGCACAAATGGATGTAATTCTGCTGGCTGCCACACTACTGTGTGCCTATTAAAGCTGGGTAGGCTGGACAGCAGTGCAAGATATTACCTAGACAGACACACTCAGGAAAATAATCTGAATTAAGTCACTACTTGACTTTAAGAGGATTAGCTAAACTGCATTCAATCCCTCAAGAGGAAGTTCTTCAGAAGCAAAATGACCTAAATTTGATCTACCTCTAGTCATTTCCAAACTTAAACAATATTAAGGCTGCTTTAAATCTGACTAAGATTGACCCCTGGAAGTTAAACGCAGTTTAAGCAATCCACTTAAATAGGGGAAAAAAAAAAAAAAGAAAAAAGAAAGAAAGTATTCAAAAGCAACTGGTGTTAAACCGCAAATTAATAAATCTCCTTCTCCATTAGTTCATTAGTTAATGCTGGCTATTAACAGCAAACATTTTTTTTTTTTTGCTCCTAATTGCCCTAAAACAAAACTTGACCCTAGGCAAAGAAATTCACAAGAGGAAGTTAAATTTCTGTTGAGCATCACTGTTTTTTGTTTTTGTTTTTTTTTTTCCCTAATCCAAACAAAACAAAATGGTAGACTCCTCTGTTACCCATGCTCATAAACATTTTTAGGAGAGCAGCTCTCTGTCAGCTGAAGCTGGTGTGGCTATGCCAGGCACAACAAGCTGAACATCTGCTTCAAAAGGACACGAACAGAGATGAAGACAACATCGGACATAGAAGAACTGAACCATCAACAAAAATGAAATATGCTTCATTGAGAAATACCATAGCCTACAGACCACCATGAGATTCACACCACGGGAACCCTGTTAGATCCTTATCCACCACAAAATGAGACCTTCTCAAGATGGTAAAAAAACCTAGTCTCTGCCCTGCGAGCAGCCCTGTCCCACCTCCATGCTGGAACCACAGGAGGGAGGACACATCCTGCTGCTTGCACAAGGTCTGGGACACAGCACAGCAGCCATCTCGGCAGTGTTTTGCAGAGGGACCTGCACCTCCTCTTCTGCAGTCCATATGGGGCAGGTGTCAGCGGACTCACATGTAGAAGAGCTGCTGCTGAGCTCCTCTGACAGCACAGCACTGCCCGGTGAGCCCACAGAGCCCTTAGATGAGGACTGGGTCCTACCAGTCAGCACCAAGGCAGCTGCAGCAGGCACAAGTCTCCTTGCAGAACCTCATGGCAGCACTGCAAGCTTCAATAAAGGCAGGATCCCCCACTTCGTAAAGGCCACCAACAATAGCCAGATCCCTCATGCACCAAAAAAAAAAAAAAAAAAGAAAAAAAAAAAAAGGGTAAAAAGATATCTCATTCTCTGGGCTTCTTAGCCCAGGTACAAATGGACCGAACTACACGTGCTGATGCTTTCTGCAAAACTTCAGCTGGAAGATGAACAGTCCCAGCTGTAACAGGCATGGATAAGCTTTGTCATATAATTGATCCAACCTTCTGTTTCTCTGTCCATAGCACAGTGCTGATCATCTTCTGGTGTCACCTCAGCATTTTCTCCAGAGTTGCAATATTTGTGTCTCGTATTTCTTGGAAAAGAACTAAGACTATACACATGGCAGAGCACACGTGCCATACACCCTACTGACACAGAAGTTCAGAGACTTTTTATCCCCACATATTTAACTAAGAGGGGTGCTACACATACTCCTGCTACGCAGCTGATTTGCATACACACACCAGGAAAGTCCACAAGACCAGGGTGCCCAGCTGCCCTGTTAGAGGGAAACGACATCATCTCCAGATGTTGGATCATCCTGTGATCATCCATTGCGACCAAAATTGCCCAAATTTCTTGAATATTGGGGGGGGGGGGGGGAGAAAAAGAGGGTGTACTTGTACTTGGAAATTTGAGATATTTTATCAGAGGGGCTAAAGTAACTTCACAAATGTTACCATCTGCCCACTCAATGTTATAGAGATGTCACTCATAATTTGCTTTTACATAGGACTCCATAATGTGACAACTTCACAGCCCAGAACTGGGCCACCCAGGCTGTGCTCCTGTAGAAATTGCTTTGGTGTGACAAATCCACTTTGTCTTTTAGAAGCAATCAGATTAGCACTCAGGTATTCAGTCAGCTGCTTGTTACGCATTTTGTGGGTGCTCTTCTGCAACATTTTGGATAATTGCAGGTTATGTTGTTAATTACGGAAGTAAATGAGCCCTCAGTTTCCACTCCTAGCAAAGCCATAGAGTTACAAAGGCAACCATATTATAAGTAAATAGCCAACCTTTGAAAGAAGACTCTCTCGTGTTCAAGATAGTGTTTTAGCAAGTTAATTATCCACTGCACCTCACTTTCATTATCTGGTAAATTCAGCAGTTCCATTAAACCCTTAGGCAGGGGCTCCTTCCCTCTCTTTCACGCTACCAGGCCTGTGGGGATTGCCCCTGTCAAGGAGGAGCCAGCGCTGCACACCCCAGTGCCCTGGCTGCTGCAGCAGGGAAGGCTCTCTTTCCCCGGAGGCTCTCTGGGGGGAGGAAGCCTCGTTCTCTGAAACCTGAGGACAGGATGGGGCGACACATAGAGCCTTCTCCATTCACTTCACGACAGTTGCCATGCTTCTCTGGCTGTGGGTGCTTGCATCCAAGCACCAGCTTCAGAGATCTGCTGAACCAGCCGTGGCGGCACAGCAGTGGCTTGCCTTGTGTGTGCATCGCCCTGCCTTCCTCCCAGAAGCAGCAGCACACGTGCGCGCCAGCACACAGCTGGGGCTATGTGGGAAAAGACAGGACAGTAAAGCCACCACTTGCTCAGGCCTCGCTAGTGGCTTGGACAGTGTGAAACTGATCAGTTGTAACTCTAATGATACCAAAGAAAGGAAAGGAAAAAACACACACCACCTCATCCACCTTTCCTGACATACCATTTTAAATGTAAAGGTAATGTAAAGGCGAAGCTATTCAAGTAACTTTATTTTAATAATCAGCTAATAGACTGTTCCTAGCATTTTGAGATATATAAATAGCACTTCCCAGTGTTTGCTTCAAATAAAAAACCCACATACATTCCTGCAGCATTACTATTTATTTTCCTTAACAAAGCCTCAATAAAGCAAAATCAACAATACTCCACTGCTTTCCAGAAGTAACTACCCTGTAATTTAGTCTTATGTTCTTTATCTTTCAATGAATTTTTATCAGACATTTAGAAAGTACAGATGCAAATATTTTTGACTTAATTTCTTTTCAGCTAACCACTAGCATAAGCCATACTGTGTTACTCACCCGCTTACCGGGATTTGTGAGGGGATCTTGGCTACAACAATATCAACTGAATCACAGAAGTAAGCAAATCAATGCACCTCAAATAAAAACATCTCTCAATGCCTAATTTGCATATGCCAAGCTGGGATTTGTGTATTAAAAAGCAAAGAAATGAAACACGGAAGAAAGTTTGCAGTATTGTGACTTTGGAGTTACTCTTTTCCACCCCCCAAACACTTCTAAAAGTCCTGCAAAGAGTATTTTAGGCAGTGCACAGAATAACTGGCTTGCGAGGGACTCAGACATTGAGAAATGGATGAATGCCAGCCAGAACCACAGTGAGGACCTGTCTGTCTGTCCACTGCGAGCACCACCATGTGAGGGCCATGGTGAGTGGTGGCTGTGGACTGGCTACCACCAGCACCGCCTGCCTGCGGCCAGCATCCCCAGTCTGGACCATGCCCGTGTTTGAAGAGCAGCATGGATCGTACCCGCACGCAGTCTGCACCATCATCCTGCTTCCAAGCCGTCCCAACTCGTTAGGGTTTGCTGAATGGGTGTGCAAAGCTAAGGAATAGTCTGACCATGGGGTAAGACAGCCTGATACATGCATCTGCCTCCTAATTTCAGAGCCCAGTTATAGTCATTTCACTGAATTCCCATGCTGACCCACGGGGAAGGAAGAAAATCTGCATTTTTTTATTTTTAAATAAAGAAAACAAGCCATATACTCCACTCAGTGTTATCTTCTGTTGGCAGAAGCTTTCCATTATTCCCCTAGACCCTTCAAATAGGCATGTGGTGCTCAGTGTTTGAGCTGTGCCTCACATGACCTGCACTGATGCCAATGGACAGTGGGATAGGATAAAAACGTGTTGACTCATTTTCCTGTATCAGGCAGTGCATTAGATGGCAAATAGTAGGCTGAATAAGCTTTAGGTGATGTTTCACAACTGGGCGACTGCCAGAAACCTGGTAATGAACTCCTGTAGGTGATCTTGTTGTGCTGTATTTGCTGTCCCTCCACGTTTCCTCCGTGTGATGTTATCCGTCGGCCCCTTACCTATACACCATCACACAAATATCCTTTTCTAAGTGTGTCTGTCTAGGAACAAACTAACTTTGGTTTACAAACAGCAGCAACACCCCAGCACTTGGACCTGCAGGCAGTTCCTGTAAACAAGCATAGTAAGATAGAATCATTGCTCAGATGGGAGATCTTGTGGAAAGATGTGTTGCGGAAAGAGGAAAACAGATTTTGGAAAAAGCAAGTGTCGCAGTTAAGATTTGGATAATCCATCAACCTAAATTTCATCCTCTACATATTCATTTGTGTATCCTTCATTTACATCCTACAACTATTTTTTAATATTTCTGATCTGGGGGAAATAGTTCCCCAAAATGACCCTTTGGAATGAGCAGGATACACAAAGAACTCCACCCAGCGCTGATGCCATCCCTTTGCCAAAACCTACTAGTTCTGCACACACTGCATAGCAGCAGCACCAAGTGGTAAGCCTGATTGCAGTGCCTTACAAGTTCACAGCCTCTTGGAGACATCCACTGAAATCTGACTAGTCAGTGCAAGTTTCAAGAAACTTCTCTGCAACTCATCCAGGTAAGAATATTTATATACACAAACACACACATGGGCATATACATACACGTGTGTATATACATATACCTGATTAGCCAATGCCAGGGGGAGGAAGCTGCATCAGGTGCTGAGCTGGAAACAATTAGACTATTCTTTTGCACAGCAGAAGAGGCAAATTCCATTGAATGGGATCTGCCCTTAGGCAGCATATTAATACATGAACAAATGATGATTATAGAGTCCATTCAGTACAAGTAGTGCTGCTTTTGACAAGGGCTGAGTGCCCTTGGGAGATGCCTGGGGTAGCGAATGCATTGCATGCGGATGGAGAGGAAGGAGCGTGTTGGCTTGTGCACAAGGCAGGCAGAGCAGGCATGCCTATGTTTAAACTTTAGGTCTTTGAACTGTGATTTCACATAAAAGTTTTCTATTTACTGTTGACCTCAGATCAAATTTTTTTTTTTTTTGAGAATCACAAAGCACAGCAAGAGACACAATGACTACACACTACTACTAGCATTCAGAGAACCAGACACTTGGAGCTCTGCGCCAACAGAAACTACCTGCAGGTAAGGCAAGAGCCAGCAGATCCCGCACCCTCCAGGAGGTCCCGCACCCTCCAGGAGGTCAGCCTCTATTCCGTGGAGCTAGGGATGAGCTTGCTCTTTTACTCCTTCACATAGTGAAGGATGCAGCACAGTATCATGTTTTTTTGTTGTTGTTGTTGTTTTTTTTAACTAAAAAAAGACCTGGACTGGGCCAGCATTACACATGGCAAAGGAAGGAGTAAGAACTTCTCAAAGGCAGATGTTGGATAGAACTCCCCTAGGAGGGTGGGACTATTACATTTTATCCTAATCTTTCAGTGTTGGAGATAATTTTAGACCTGGCTTCGTGAGTTTTAGCATTTAGCCAAAAATGTTTTTATCATTAATTACAGTCACTCTGAGTGTTCTCGCTGTCCCTAGGATTCCTACTCCCTTCTTTGGATCATGCTAAGATATTTGTTTGGAGGACCATCTCTGTTCAGAACAGTTCTGCAATCCAGAATCTCCAGAGAGCAGGGTCAGCAGGCTTGGGGCTCCCGAGGGTGACCTTGGGCACTGACCAGCCCCAGCCCCTGCCAGCGCCCATGAGGGCAGCTACATGAGGGCTGGTGCCTGTTGCTGTCCTGTCCATTCACATCTCCCAGCCAGGATTTTGGGACAAAACACTGCCTGTCTCCATGCCAGCACCAGTAGCCCCTCATGCGAAGCCTTGTGACAAAGGCTGCCAGGACACCGCGCCAGCCCAACCTGGGGCACCACATCCTCACACAGGGCCTGCTCCTAGGTGCTGCCACACCACACCTCGCCCAGAATTCTGAGTGGACACACTGTAATATATTGCAAGAAGGCTTTCTGCAGAGACACTGGTATATTAGCAAATCTAGCTGCTAAGAAACACAACTATATTTTCTCCCATTAATTCCAGATCAACCATTTGAGACTCAGCTCCAACCTCACAGTAAATTCCTATGGGCTTACAGTGAACTCAGCCAAAAGCAGTGCACGGAAACTACGTTTTGCCTGCTTGTATTCACTTGCCCTACGGAGAGCTGGGACAGAGCCGTGACTTGTCTTCCTTAAGCTCCACGGTAGAGCTGGGAATGCTGCTTTGTGGATGAATAAACAGCACTTGCTGGCTGTGCTGGCCACAAGTTATCACACGCTGGGAAGTCAGCCGCGGTACCTTCTGAGGCCCAGGAGAAGGTGCATGGCCGCACTCCTTTGGAACGAAGCTGTGTGCAGCATCTGCCCTTTGCTGACCCACCACAGCTGTGGCCGCAAGATGCGAGCAAACAAACCAACACAGCCAGACAAACAGCAGCCCAGGCTCACATGGCTTTTCTACCTGAGGTTCAACAGCAAGTCCGCAGCAGAGGGCACTTAACGCTTACAGCAACATTGCCTGGACCCTCGCCTACATCTTTAATTCAGGGTACTAGATCTATATTGGGATTCCAGTTCTTAAAATGACACAGGTCTGAAGTTGGCTCAGTTTTAATGTGAAGTAGCTGGGTCAACACCACACAACAATTGTGTCACAGGCTCAGAGCAAACAACGCTGGCGGGAGCCACAGCAGGTCACCTGGAACAAGTCACAGTTAGGCTATGCTGAAAAACATTTGACAACCTGGAATTACCAAACCTAATGATGAATTAGTGACCTGACCCCTTCCACAAACAGATGTTTCGGTGTGATCTTCCAAAGCCAGCTCAGCGCAGCATCCGAGGTGGAAATGTTGCATCTTCACTGGGCATGAAGCCCTTTTGCAGGCTTACATTGCAAATCATTTCCAGAAGTTCTCAGCATGAGAGGCTCTGCTGACCTCAAGCAATTTCAAAGCAAACTTGTGGAAATTTGCATGTAGGGAAATTAAATGGACAAGCGGGAAAAAAAAAAAAGTTTTCTGTTGTGCAATGCTTTGCCCACATCTGGCTCAAGGTGAGCGGGCTGCTGGGCATCGCATGCTGGAATCGATTGTCCAGCTGACAGTTCACCAAACTTTGCTTTTCAGCAAACACAATGCTTTATTTCTGACCACTCACTCATTATTGTTCTGAGCTCTTGGAACCCAGAGGTTAGGAAAGTAAGATAACATGGAAGTGATTTCAATCCAGTTTGTTACAGCAGTAAGAGGCAACTGGTAATCATTAAGTGATTAAAGCACTTACTCATTCCCAGTGAATGCCACATATGCTAAATTAGATACAAGTTTGACTTAGTGGATGTGCTCAAAGAAAATCTCCTACTATCTGCTGTGAGCCAATTAAAAAAGTCACCGACAACCAACTGCAAAGCAAGCAATGGAAAACAGCAATAAAATGAGCAAGCTTTAAATGCAAAACCCTGAAGCCAAGCCCTGGTTCTGAGAGGCTGTGCTGCACAAGGACCAGGGAGGAGCTGGGGCTGACCCGTGCCCCTTCGCCACCCAGGGGGCTGGGGTCCTGAGGGCAGCACCATCCTGCCCCAGTGGCAGCACCATTCCCTTGCCAGGCCCAGCTCTCCAGTATTTTGACACCCTCCCCAGGGCCACAGAGGGAAATCTACAGCTCCTCGTGGGCACGCTGGTGACCGTGACTTCAAAGAGCCCGCACCTCTCCTTGCCTACACCCTGCAGCTTCTCCCAGCCCAGCCACACTGTGCAGAGTGAGAGGTCCAGCTTTGATCTGGGTTGGGCTTGGCCAGCTGCAGCCAAGAGCTGCAGGGCCACAAGCACGTGCAGCTTTTGCCGAGCCTGCACCAGGGGCAGGAGCCGCCAGCAGCTGAGCAGGAAGGACCATCCATATTCCCCAGCAGTGCTGGACAAGCAGCTGGGCGGTGGGCACACAGCCTGCCCCTGCAAGGGCTTGTGCACCACGAGGCAGGACCCCAGCCACACTCGGCCTCCAGCTCCCCAAGCCTCTCATAGCCACAGAGTTGGGGCAAGCAAGCTGAGAGGAAGAGCGGGCCTGAAGTAAGCTGAGGGGGACGTCAGCAGGAGACAAGGGCTAAGGACGTGAAGGCTTGGGGCTGAGGAGCCTGGAGAATGGGTTTCTATTCCTAGCTCTGCTGTGTCCTTGCTCTGACCTGCACCAGAACTCCCTCCACACTCACTGCACTTTCCTCTCCTGTTTTCATGTGATATTGCAACTGCTCGAGGCCAAGGCTGGCCTTTCTTGATGTGCTCGAGCTTGATCCTGGTTCAGAAGCACTGCTGTCATGCAACAATTAATGGCTGCTATTGCAACACATACACTGGCTGCTAAAACAACACTGGCTTCATCGCTCTCTGAACATCACTGGTACAAGAAAAACACCAAGACTTCTAAAATGGCAGGTGATTTATTAATTGGAGGACGGAGAAGTTGCCAAGCCCAAATGCACCCTCAGCATACGCTGCTGGCACAAGGCGCAAACAGTACGTGCTTACCTGTGAGAGTGAGGGAGTGGGCTAGGCTGTTCAGGGGGCGCAGCCACATAGCAGCGCTCACACCAGGCAGCACAAGGGTGGTTTTCCACCACAGCTCACCCTCTTTTTGCAGGATAGGAGGGGAAGTCATTTTCTCCTCTCTTTCCCAGAGCTACCTTGTTGTCGGTAAGTGATTTGGCTGTTAATTGCTTTGATTGCAAAGCAGGAACACTTTGGAAGCCCAAGGCCAGCTGCTCCAACCCAGCCAACCTGGGAAACCAAACAGCAGCAGCAGCTCAGCTTCATGGCTAATGGGGAGGGCAGAAATAGGAGAAATCCAGGTTTGCTCATTACCTGGCTTACTCTCTCTCTTCCTCAGTCTGTTTCTGATTTTTCTCATCACGTGCCAGTTACCTGTTCCCTCTGGCCTAACCTCGCTCTCTCGCCACTTGCTTTACCTGTGCATATGCCTTTACCCTTGTGGAACCAGGCACCACATCCCAGCAAGGAAACACTTGAATCACCATCAGGGGTGGGAAACTGCTCCTGGCCCGGAGCTACTCTCCATCCCATCAAGCATGGTGATTCAGCAGCCCCAACTCCTTCACCAACACCTCCTGGAGGACTTAAAGCAAGGCTTTAAAACAGGCATGTGATGACAAGCACAGCTCCCTGCCATGTCTGTGTGGCTGCTGGCATGGGGGCTGCATGGATTACTCTGGGGAGCAAGACCCTGCCAGTACATTATGCTTCGGAGAAAACTGTCAGCCAGTACCAGAAATTAAGGTAATTATAAGGCCGGGCAGCCACAAGGCTGGGTAGTGGAGGCAGCTTGAATATTCTGGGGTAACAAATGGAGCTGTAGTAAAACCACGGCTTTGACTTAGATGATTTTTTTTTTTTCTAAGAGAATAAGTGGGTTCTTTACCTCCTGCTACTTGAACGTGCAGTTAGTCACACTTTCAAGTGTTATTCCCTAGAACCAAAAGGGGTAGAAATGACTGGAAAATAGCAAACAATATGACAAAAGAGAACTCAAATCCTCTTGACTACAAGAACTTGGACTTTAAAGCTCCCTGAATTTCATAAGATAGAAATGCAAGATTTAGCAAGTCTATGAATATTTTAATTGAAAAAAAGCACCAAATTTCAGTTTATGTACATACACAAGCATACGTATATGCACACGAACTAGGAATGTATATGCTCTGCCACCTTCACTGGCCTGTCCCCTCTCGCTGAGGCTGAGCTCAGATGCCACAATGTAGTTTAACCTGGACCAAAGGGAGACTTGCTGAAGAGCCTGTCATGCCAAGCAAGCTTGCCACCCTTTTGCCTCTCCTCCAGACCCCGCTCCTAAAAATACTCGTGCTGGTGCCAGCAGTGAAGCACTGCTAAGACAGGAGCCGTTTCGACATCTGGCTGCAGCACCGTGCCGAGACTCACACTCACTGCCTCACAGCACGCCCAGCAGAGCCCCAGAAGCTTGCTTCCCAGGCAAGATAAGAATATTTCATCTGGCAAAAAGATGGCTGGGCACCACTGTGAGGGTAAGCTGCAAAGGCAGGCTTTAAATACATGAAAGGCTGCTGCAGAGAGCAGCGAAAAACTTGTTTTCCATGGCTGCAGTGAACAGGGTGAGCAGCAAGGGAGTAGTGATGGAGCGCAGGCTGGATGTTGAGAAGCTCTGCAGCAGGACAGCTAGCAGCCCTCAAGAGGGTCCCCAGAGGTGACAGCTTGCATGCGTGACATGTGGAGAGGCTGAGAAGGGAAGGAAAGGGAGAACGAAACTTCAGGCACTTTATGGGAAGGTGCTGGAAGTTTTGTGAGAAGCTTCAGAGATGCTGGTTTGTGCTGCTATGGTGGAGGCACACAGACAGGTTATGTGGAAGGACTCGATAGCTCACTGCAGGGCCAAAGGATGAAGGATTTGGGGCAAAGGCCAAGAAAAGCCCTGGCAGCACCTTTGGCCTGGTTTTGGCAAAAGATGGGGGAGAGCAGGAAGCTGGCAGGGCCCACAACAGCCCAGGGCCGGTGGGATGGTGAGGAGCAGACAGCCAACGGGGGGAGATGTCACGTCGCACACAGTGCTGTGACAGGCATCAGTGGGTGTAGGAGCCACCAGGGCCCTGGTCAGCACCTCTGACACCTGCAGGCACTGGTGGAGCTGAGTGGGCATGGCCTGAGGCCAGGGAGTGGAGCAGAACTAGCCCAGAGGGTTGGAAGAAAGCTATGCAAAGCTATGCTGTCATAAGTGAGCAGCAGCTCCTGCAACAGTGCTGTGCCCAAGGACTGGGCCATCTGCTGCCCGAACACTGCATCGCAAACCACACCAGAGAGCAGCTCAGCGGGATGCTCTCCAGCATGGCATCACTATGGCAGCAGTGCCGTGAGAGGAGGAAAGGGAGGGCTCCTCATGTGCTTGCCATAACGGGAGGAACATCCTGGGGTGGAGGTGGCTCCTCACAGCGAGCTCTGCACCCACAGATCACCTTGTGCTTGCTTGCAGGCATTCAGGGGAGAGTCCAGTGCTGCATGTGCTTCCCATGACCCAGTGGGGTCAAGCCTTAAAAGCAAGGCATGCTGAAAAAGTGTGCTTAAAACTAAAGCTGATTTCTAGCTAGCTACCTATCCCATTATTGTGTTTTTTCTTCAGAATGTCATCCCAGCAAAAGTGCTGGAAATTACTTTTTTAAGGGCAATATCAGAAACTTTCTCCTATCTCCAGGAGCAGGAAGACTTTTAAGAAGACATCAAGATATAGGCAGCACAGTAAGAGTTAGAAAGGTTTCCACATCCTTAACATCCCTGGTGCCAGGTGTGGGCTGGGGTAAGAAAAAGGTGCTGGAATCTGGATCATTTCTTTCTCTTAAACTGAGATGATACAGAAACAGTATCACAATGACTATTTTTGGGTCTGCCTAAAAACACATAGCTGTGTTTTCTGACATAAATTATGAACACTGCAGAAATCCAAACATGTCTTTTTGTAGCTAGTCATCTGGGCAGAAAGCCAACAAACACCGAGCTGCCAAACCCAGCTATTCAGAAACCATGAGTCAAGCCCCCCAGATCCTGAGGTTGACTCAAGCATTGTGAGGCTTCAAAATACAAGGTCCCATGGTGCTGTGCTCAGGAGAAAGCTGAAGCAGCACCATCACTTATGACTGCCTTGCTCCCCTTCTCCATGTGGTGCCAGTTCCCCAGCCCTTGGCCACATGCATGGCCAAGGACCCGAGGGAAACCCGGGTCAGAGATGCAGAATAAAAGCTGGTATTGGCAGCTATCTATAATGATAACACACACTTGGTGCCTCCAAGCACTGCTCTGACAGGCGCTTTTCAAGTGATTTGCCTTAGCAACGCACTCATTTTAACTAAAATTAAACAAGACCTTTTTTTTTTTTCAACATTTATAGTGCAAAGAGTAAGCACAAGAGACAACCTAAACTCTGCAGAAGTCACAGTGCCCATAATTACTACTGAAGCCTGCAGTCCCATCCCATCTTCCCAAGCAGTGTACAGACCTCAGGACAGCAGACAGAAATAGGTTATTTCCCTCCTAGGTGTGCAACGTTGAGACAGAGGATTCCTTAACGTCTCTGTGGCTTTATGGCTGTCAAAACCAGAAACCAGATTACAGTACTTGAATCCTTCTTTAGTATTTTGACTGCAACAAGCAACATTCCAAGTGACCTGTCACAAACATTCAACCTCAAATTACTTGAAACAAAAGCAATGCAAGGAACAAACCCTTTTCCTATCACTTTTGAAACAGAAGAATAAATTGCTGGTTGCCCTTCAGATATCTGACCAGTGGGAGGGCAGAGAAGCAATCAGAAGATGTCCCAAAAGGCACTGCTGCTGTAGCATTGTCAGTGCTAGGATGCTCTCACATGATGGAATCAGCACAAGATGTGCTTTCTCAGCCTTGGGTTGTACCTTTCCCAGAGGTCTCCCAGGGCCTTGTCCTACGCAGAGGTGACCAGCTGATGTCTTCAGACCTGGCTAAGACATGTCAGAGGGCCTCTTGGTTCCAGGAGGCCATATCCTGCACAACACAGGGCACCACTGCTGTGTCCTACCTGGCCTGGCTACAAGGCTGGGCACAGGCAGGAGATGGAGCAGGGTGCAGAGACAGTGAAGCCATCAGCAGGAGTGCTGCCATGTTACCCAGGGGAGCAGGCATGTACCCCACACACCACAGAGTCAGCTGGTGTTAGCTTTGTCCTGAGGACAAAAGGAGAGTTACCTGAGTTACCCTATCAAGAAACAACAGCAAAGCTGTTATACTGCCAGCTTGTTATGATATACAAAATACAAAAATATTCGGGGGGGGGGGGGGGGGGGGGGGGCACGGCATAGAAAGACTGCCTGAATGCCATATCATGCAGTATGCTTGTACGAGGAGCACTGTGAAATGCTTCAGTGCAATACTAAATTAAGCCCACCTTCTTGTTCTGCAAATGCCTGCTACTGTGTGTACAAGGGAGCTGCACGCACGAGTAGGTCCGTAATTCACATGCCCGCACAGGCACTTCAGAAGCAAGGTACAGTGTGCAGCACAGGCAGTACGTCCTTCCTGAAGGCAGCTGCGGGCTCCTTTGCGAACCATGCAAGCCTCATGCACCTGGCCTGAGCACAGCTCCAGCCTCCAAACACACGTTGCTTTTTTTCCTGTGGATTTCAGACAGCTGAAGACGGACAGGTATTTTAGTTACCTCTGAAGCTAGCAGGAAGAAATGAATGAATCCTGAATGTGGAGAACACCCACTCCTGAGCACAGAGGCCTTCTGTCTCACCTGCTCCACTGGCAAACCCACACTGTTTGACAGGGTCAGTTCATATTCCGCTTGCAGGAATTCGGGCCACACTTGCTGTGCTCAGGAGAAGCAGCTGAGCAGTGGTACAATTAGCCATGCTGGCATTCTGACATCCTCCCTGCACCCTTTTCCATTTGAAATACATTAGTTACTAAGGAAACAGCAGTTCTGTGGCTTGGTGCGCTGCAGTGTCCAGAGGTAGAACTGGACCGTGCTCTGCCTGGCCGCAGCTCCAGCAGCAGCCTAGGCGCAGCAGGACCCTCAGGCATCCCTTGGGAGCATCAGGCTGCCCACCTGCCCAGGTGCTGAGCATGCACCTTGGGACCGGACCAGCAAACATGAGCATGCCTGCTCGCTCGCCAGAGCGCAGGTTGCAGCACTACACACAGGGAAAACGCTGTTGCTCAAAAGCAACACAGCTGAGTGAATCCAGCAAAGCAACAGCTGATTTATATTCAGTCACAATTTGGCTACTTGCATTATGTTTATAAACCTTCATAATTTTCTTTTTTCCTCTTATTTTTTTCTACTCACATAAAACAGCCCCCAGAAAGGGCAGAGCAATCAGACCTTTTTTTCTTAAAAAAAAAAAACACAACCAAACAACAACAAAAATCTGTTTGTAATGGATCTTTTAGCACTGAAGAAGAGAAAGCAAATCCTACTAAAGAGAAAAGGCACAAGTATACCAACACGAGCCTCTGCTCCCTCCCGCCACTAATGTGCACCCAAAACCTCACCAGAGTGTCGTGGATGCACCAATTTGCCCTGTAGCTCCACAATCTCACTTTGCTGTCCCGTTTCCCAAGACTTAATGCACTTACATATAAAGGAAAAACAAATTAGCTTAGGCTAATGCATTTTTCCATTGCCAGTGGGCAGTGCTGGAAAAGTATATGGAGAAGATCAAAGAGATAGGGTCAGAAAGGAGAAAGTAAATGTTTATACCCTGCTAAAAAGAACAAACTGCATTCCTACTGCTTAGGAGCACACAAAGCAGGCCAAACAAGCAAGCAGATCTGTCTGCTCTAAGGCAAGGCTACTTCATAACACTGTTCTCACCACGTTTTGCAGGGGTGCCGCATTTGCTCATGCTGCGCCTTGCTCCACATCCCAGGCATGTGCCTCCTCCTCCCCCTGCTCCCTCTGCACTCCCAGGTGGGACCAGGACAGAGCAGGCGCCGAGGTGCCCATGCCCTGCAGGCATCTGCTCTCTGTCCTCCCCTTCCCCATCCTCACTGAGGGACTGCCACACTACACTGTTTTGGGGACACAGCAGTCCCTGTACTCTAGATGTTTAATAGATTAGTGGAAAAGTCAGCTTGTCATACTGCTTCCAGGCCCCAGCATTGGGCTTGGGAAAACACAGCATAAGCTGCAGTGCTCGTGGGGCCTGAAAAAATACGCTGAAACACACAGGAACACTTGGGAGGCAACCTCCAGAGCCATTGCGACAAAACACCACCAGAAAAACACTCAGCCCCTGGCACCCATCTTACAACTTCTGAGGCAAGGAAGTGTTTCCACCACTCTACAAGAAGTGCCTTGCCTTCTAGCAAGCTGCTTCACCCCTCCCTGCAAGATCTGTCCCCTTTCACCCTGGAGAGGAGCTCAGGGACTGATGCTAGAGGTGACCAGACTGCAGAACAGGCAGTTCAGGTCCCAGCCCTCCCTGCTGCCCATCCTGCAATGCTCAGAAGCCCCTGCCCCACTGCCCGGACAGGCTCGCATGGCTGGCTGCTAGTCACCAGAGGCAGAGGAGGGAGCATCCAGCACCATCTGACAGGCTGCGCAGGGAAGGCACCCTATGGATGTTAGCAATGTCTGCAAGGGGCCAGCAGTGCCTGCCCTCGCTCCCCTGCCATGTGCTGGTTCTGGCCCTTGCCCCCTCCCTCTTCATGGGCTGCACAAAAGAATCCTCCCAGCCTCTGGGGGGTTCATTCACTGCTGTGAGTAATCAAGTGCCTGGGAAGAAGGAACAGACCGCACAGAAAGATGGCGATTAAACAGGGCGGGCTGTCATCTGCTTGCACTTAACCTGGCTGCGCAAGAGTCCCTGGAGCATGCTTGCTGCACCTTGAGGGTCTCCACCCTTGGTTTTGCTCTCTGGACACTCATAAAGCCCACTAGCCATGTGTGGATGCTGGCTCTTGGTCTGGAACAAGTGACACTGGGAATAAATCCACGTGCAGAAGTGGGGCCTGCCATTTCCCTTCACTTTTGGCAGATGAACTAGGGAAGGATTTACTAACTCTTGTTAGCAGCATGGATCCAATTGCAAGTATTCAATTCAACATCTGATGGCTTAACTCAATACCAGGAACCAAAACATATTGCCTCCTGGCACAAGCAGGAAGAATCAAAAGCAGTGGTGTGCATTTATTAAAATAGTGCAGCAACAGCAGAGTCACCAAGTCGCAGGATGTCACCCACAGGCAATGTCACGAGATGGGGGGACAGGTGGGGGAAGAAAGGTGCATGATATCTGCAGTCTGAAAAGAGGCAGGTCTCATGCACCTGGCAGATACAGAAGGACGGATGACCCACCTGTACGAGCACACATGCCCCATGTGCACCCTTGCCACCACCAGCCATGAGGACCTGGCCACCCACACCCCATTGCTCATTGAAGCTTTGGGCTTTTTCGGCTTTCTCCGCAAAGCAGCAACAAAGAGGAGAGCAGAGCTCCCCCAAGGCAACTAATCTGCTTTGCTGTCTGCGGCTCCCTTTGACAACTTTTAATGTTCCATATTTTCCACCCTAGAGCAAGTCAGGAATTATGTGACGCATATTCACCTAGATAGGCATAGCTTGGAAAGGGGCTTTCAATTGCAGGCTGCAACTGAGTTTTCCAGCCCTGGGACTGCTCAGTCCCAGGAAAGATGTCATGTCACGCACAGGGCTGCCTCCCTACACAGAGTCCTGCTCATGCTGGGGTGCTTCTTGCACGTGAACACAAGAGACGAGCCCAGGATCTCTCCTCACCTCCACGTCTCCCCTGTGTTCAGAGCAAGCAGCAGAACCATCTTAGCAGTTGATGCACAATTTTCCAGAACCCCTCATGTAAATTAAAAGGTTTTCTGCTATGGCTTCTTGCTAGCATGCTTACAGACACAGACAGGGATTTTCTATACCAAGCTTGAATCAGAGAAGAGAGGGTGAGATGGGAGACATCCATCCTCTTTCCTGAAGGCAAAAGTACCCATATCCTAACGTTTGCAAAGAATTACTTAATTTGCTCTTAAATTCTACTAGAAACTTTATTCCAGCACCTCACTGCCCTTTCATTTGTAAACCTCCTCCTTGTGCCTAACGAACTGCCTCAAGCAAGATCCAAACCCACTCCATCCTTTTCCCACCCACAATAAAAACTCATAGAAAAAACAGTGTTTCATTTTGGAAACATTTTGTAAAAAGAATGTAACCCCTGTTAAACCCTGATGAACAGAAGGCATGTGAGAAAGCGACCCAAATAGCACAAAAAAATATAGTCTTAATTTCAAGGCAGTTGAGAGGGCGTCTCACCACAGGCACATAAAGAACACGGACGTAAATCTGAAGAGTTACAGCCCTGTCTACGTGTGCTATCCAGCTCTGCAGCTCTGGCTGGGAGCCCACAGCCCAGAACAGCCTGTGCAGCAAATGCCAGAGAGGTGAGAGTGGACGATGGCTGCGCTCTGCCGGACGCCAAGGGTGTCTTGCACCATGCTCAGTGGCTGGGGGCAGGCACGGCAGTGCCCAGCACCCTTCCATACCTCACCCACCAGAGCACATTTCTCTTGCTGCCTGCTTGTGCCCCAGGACCCTGGGGCTTTCTCAGCCACTGCTGGGCAGGGTGCGGGCACGCCGTCAAGGTACCAGTGCAAAAATAGATCTGGTGAGGCGCTGGAAGCGATGCTGAGTAATTACTGTTCCGAAAGCTATTATTAACCTTCAAACAGCAGCTTTTTCAGGCCAGAGGCTGCTGGATGGGAGACAAATTGGTGAAAACAGGGAGGAAATGGGGTTACCTGAATTAGGTAAGCATTCTCGGCTGCCCTCCAGCTAAGGGGCAACGGGAAGGCTGTGGCTGCTGCCTTACGGAGCTCCCAGCCCACTGGAGCCTGGACACAGATGCTGCCAGCAGAGCCTAGCTCCTCATGACATGCAGCACACTCGTGAAGGACTCATCATGGAGTCAGGCTCCTACCTGCCTGCCCCTTCCACCCAACCCACAGCCTGCAAGGATAACAGGTTCTCTTAGGCAAGTGCCATGCTGTCTCTTATTAACAATGCTCATGGCTGCACTCCGGGCAGGGGACCCCACTAAGGGCTGAGAGGGGACAGCCACATCCTGCCTGGCGCTCCCTGAAGTGTCCCTCCTGCACGCACTGAAGGAGCTCTCTGTTTTAAGTGGTTTCTTTGCATGGGGAGATGAGAGCTGCGTCCTCCAGTGTAAGTTTTCCGTAGGCCCTTTTGTTAGGAAGGGTGACTTACAGGAATTCCATTGTGAGATATTTTCTCGACGTATTTTTAGACAACAGAGGTGCTGGTCCAGTGAGTCACTGCCCCAGTGCTGCCCTTAAGCTGGAAGGCAAAGCAATGGGATCTAGCTTAACGGATCGCTTCGCAGCGCCATTGCCATGACGCTCTGCTCCCAGACATCGCGAGCTCTCATAGCTGCGCTTATTTCTGTCGCTGCATGTCTCAGTGACGTGTTTTGCTCCCTCCTTGCATACAAAAGAACCAATGCATCCATCCAAAAGCCTTTCACCTCAGCATTACTGCACCCCGTACTTGATCCGACAGTGCACAGCAGCGTCTGTTTCGAGCACGGCCAGGCACAGCAGCACCGCTGAGGCATGCTCCAAGGCTGGGCTCAGTGCATTGCACCATTTCACACTCACTCTTGTTGTGAGAAGAGCACTGTGCACATTTAGTACTGCTACAGCATCGTAAAAATGAGCAAGGTTTGTGCAGTAAGGGAAAATCCTGGTTCTGTTCAGCTTGTGAGAGGCGTCTGCTCTTTTGCAGCGCCTGCCGCCAGGTTTTACCCACTCTGAGAAGGCAACACAATTAAAACTAGCACAGAAGGCAAGATTTTCCTGGCAGCGTAATGGGCAGGCACCTTTGCTGCTCAATTTGACACATCTCGTGATGGGAGCATCCCGATAGGTCTACAAAGGGTTAGGGACAGGAGAAAAAAAAAAAAAAGACATCTTCTGACATTAATTCCTCTATAAGCAGACAGTCTAGAGCTACATGTGAGTCACACGAAACCTCCCCAGATCGTAGCAACAAGACAGTTTTGGATATGGGACCTGCCAAAAAAAAGTGTGTGACAAGCGGCTGCAAAAAGCTCCCAGGGGGGCACCATGTGGGGCTGGTGCAGCCACCCAGTGCCACAGGGGAGCAGCCATGGTGACTTGGCCGCTGCTGTGCTGAGCGTGAGTGCAAACCACCTCCAAAACCCACAGCAATGCTTCAAGAGGCCTTCACCGGACCAGCAAGAGGCAGAGAAAGGAGGGATAAAAGCATGAATCACCTTATTTCCCAGTAAATCACCACCTAGCAGCTCTTATTTGAACACAAAAGACATTCACCACTGTAGGAGAGAAATCTCCTGCTTTGCAGTCATTTCCCTGCAAGAGTGCATAGAAAGATGCTCTTAGCCAAAGTTTCATTTAAATCTGATGCAACCAACCAAAAATTTTCAATGACACATTTTGTTTCATACCATTGACAACATCTTTCAACAACTCGATCATTGGTTTTACTAAGAAGAACCCATGAGCTAGGTATTTTCCTTTTCATACAGCTTTTAACACGCAGTGGCTCAGGACGCTCAGCTCTGTGGCAGACGGCACTGTTCATTTGTGGCGTTTGCCCCATGAACCAGCCTGGGGTCCTTACCCTCCTGGCCGAGCCCTGCCGTGCACTGCAAAGAACCCCCCTGCATCACACCCCCATCGCAGTAAGCATCGCATCCCCCCCATTGCATCCCCCAACTCCACATGGTCACAAGTGCTCAAGCTTGGATCAGCACTTGGCAAGAGCACAGCTAAAAAGCACCATCTGTGGGCAGACCTTTGCTCATTTTTCAACACTAATGATTAAAAAAAGCCAGTGTGCAAGCAACTTTTAAGAGATGAGGAAACAAAGAAGACGATTTGAAGAAAGATCATGGCAGGATGCATAGCCACATCTGCTAAAATTTACCTTAGAAAAATTGCTTAGTAAAATGGTAATCATTCAAAAATATGTTTCTACAAATAAACAGCAAGACTCTTTGAAAGGCAACATTTAGGTCTGTGCAGACACTAAGTCCAGAGCTTTGAAAAGTTCTGCTCTAGTTCCTTCCTCTGCTGGATTTTCCAAGCCAGAGGTTGGCATCCTCAGCTTCTTGTGTTTGTTTCAAAGCTAAAGTGTTTCAGAAAAACAAAAAACAACACTAAACACTCACAAATGAAAACTGAAACAGCAAAACAAAAGCCAAAATGCAAAACAAACCCCACCAATCCCCACGTGTGACTTCAAAAGCAAAGAGCTCCCCGTCCCACCAGTGGGGCAGGAGGTACATCCATCAGGGAGGGCTGTAAGTGCTGCTCCACACTGTCCTGAACATGGAATTTGGCTAACTCAGTGGAGAAAACAGCCCTGGATATAAGGGACTGTGTTCTTGTGGAGACCGACAGCAGCAGCAGTGTGGGATGGGCGAGGGGATCGATGCGGAGGTTGGCTCCCATAGGAGGCATTGCTCGACACCACTCTGAGGCTCGTGGGACAAAAAAGGTGTTTTCTTCTCATTTTCAGGGACTGCTGCTCTCTTGGTGGTGCACAGTAATAGTACAATGGACTTTTTCTGTGGGTGAAAGCAGAGCTGCTGGTGTCAAGAGCCAAAGGGTGGCACAATGGAAGAAGACACCCAGCAGAGCACAGAGGCAGCAGTGCTCTCTGCCACAGGACACTGCAATGCCTGTAGCCATACAGGCTTCCAGAGGGACCTGAGGGTGAGCTGGGCCACCAGCAGCTGCCAAAGAGTAGTACCACAGCTTGGATGTGACTTCCTTTCACCCAGAATGGCAGCAGTTCATCGGCAGGTAGGGGTGTGCTCATCTTTAGCAAAGAAGTTTTCCACTTAAAATACACACAAAAAAGACCAACCTACACAAGGCAGCATTGATAAAACTTGTTTCACTAGTTCAGAGCAAGAGCTGGGCATGGGTGAGACCCCAGCCTCCACGGGTACCGGAGCAGAGACCTACTGCAGAGGGATGGTCAACAAGAAGAGGGCTTGCTGAACCGAGCACAGCTGTGCCTAGGAAATAAGGGAGCAGGTCAGTGAAGTGTTGCAAGTTATTGAGTCCAAAACCTGCCACCATGCAGCCACCAACATGGCACAGAGGGAGCTGCAGCCAGCATCTCAAACAAGATTTGCTGAGAACAGCTCTGTCTAAATCAGAGCATTTTTAATTCAGAACTCATCACACCGGCTCCAAAGTTGGAAGAAACTGGGAGGTCATCTATTCAGCCATAATTTTGACAGAGATTCTTTGAGCACTTAAATCAATAGTCATATATTATTTGTCCTTGAATTCATTAGTATTTACCCTATCAGATTAAAATAATCCCCTCGCTCTCCAAGTGGCCTGTTCTAGTAGCATGACTTCTCCATGTTATTCCACCTGTAAAATCCTACTTTTTTCAGAGCAGTCGAGCCCTTGGCTTCAGTATCTGAACAGAGATGCTGGTAAGATACCTACTGATTTAGGTTTTTTACCTTTTTAATTATTGCCTCTTTTGGGTACAGTAGTCAATGAAAACCAGCAGTACATTTTTGCAGGACTCCTAACATAATTTCTGGTTGCCAAGGAGATTTCCTTGGGAAATTTTCTATTGAGAAAATAAAAATCACTTCTGAAGAAAAATAAGACCTGCAGTAAATTGCCAGAGTACAAGTGAAAATTACAATACATAATGATTTGCAGCCACTCCATTGTCAGCTGGTACTTTAAACAAGAGTTATGGGAAATATCTGCATTCAGATGCAGCACGTCATCCTGATACCTGCTGGGCACCTCTCGCAGGCTGCCTGCTATGCGTGAGCACCACAGGATGCTCACAGAAATCCCACCAAGAGGCATTTACTGTAATTTTACAAGCGCATTGGTTGTAAATGCGCAACCGCTTGTTAGCACACAGCTACACTGTGGGTGCGTGGAGGCTGCCAAAAATGTATATTGAACTGTAAATAACCAAAGCCATAACTAAAACCGCAGACTAATGAGCTCACTTTGCTGCAGGGCTGTACCACCAGTCCCTCTGTGCCATGCTTAACATCGCCATCTCGCCCCAAGGACTCACAGGCTTTTTACCCCTGGGCCCTTGGAGAGCCACTCTCGGGCTGCAGCTGATGGATGGTGACCAGGTGGGCACTGGCAAAGCTGCCTCCCATGGGTCAGGGCAGGGAACAGGGATGAAAGGGTGAGAAAGCCTGAGCTTGTAGAAAGGGGCTAGGCAAGCAGCCACTTGCTCATCATTCCTGAATTTCATCCCTCTACGTTTATAAATACATTGGGAAAAAAACAAGCAAAACCCAAGAAGACAAAACGAACCCAACCACCGTGTCTTTTTGCTAAATAAGGCCATTTGCAGCATTTAGGGAAAAAAAATCATTCCATCTGACTTCAGATTTGCCTTGCCACGTGGAGCAAAGAAGAGCACAAGAACAAGACTGGTTGGGTAGAGCAGTCCAGAGGCAACCCCATGCTCACAGCCTGCTACAGGCAGAGCCCCCACGAGTGGCGCATCAGACGTCACCAGAGCACAGGGCAGAGAGGAGCCAGGCACAGTGCAAGGTTTGCAGCCAGCACAGCTCTGCAGGGTACCAGGGATGCTCTCAGTGTTCAGCCCTGCACCAGCTGCACTGCAGGTCTGGGCACCCACTAGTCACGGTCAGGCAGGGAATAAGCACGCCTTTCTCTTGGGGTGAATAAAGCTGCTCTACCGCCTCCTGCCTCTCCCTGAGAAGCGCACACATTTACTTTTTGACTTCTGAAGTGACTGTTCTGTTTTCATCTGGCATTTGCTAGCCTACCTTTCGGGATTCAGAGGCTGGTGGAATTTCTTGTGGCCATGCTGGTTTCAGGAAGAAGCTGTGGAGCAGGCAGAGAGGTTCCAAAGGGCTGCAGTCCACGCAGGGCTGAAGTGGGACTGACTCATCTCCTGCAGGTCCCCAGTGCCCAGTGGTGGGAACACAAATGTGTGATGTCCCACAGGACCACACCAGCAGGACCAGGCACAGGGCAGCCCCTGGTCCCGTCTCTCCAAAGGGCCATGCGTGTCTGGGGATGCGAGTCCAGCTGCAGCAACAAAGGTACAACTTCATGCACAGCAACCTGTGCATCCTGGCCATGTTTAAAATGATGTAAACTCCACAAGATTACATGAAGCCCTTCACTCTACACTGGGTGTTGACAGCTCTTTTAAATACAAGTAAAGATTGGATTGGGCAGACCACAGCTAGCATTTCAGCTTTTTAAAAAGTCAAGTTGTTGCCACCGTGAACACCACCTGCTTGGTATCAATGCTGTTTTTCTAAATGAGCAGTTATAAGCAAAAAGCTAGAAGGGGAAGGCTTCAAAAGACCCACGCTGTCTGCAGCAGTCTCATATTCTGGAGTAATGCAAGCATAGCAAGCATTTGGATTGAGAACAACAATCACCATCACGGTAAGGACAGCTGTGGCACAAGCATCCTCTCTCAGACAGTGGCGAACAACAGAGAGCAAGGGAATGGTGCAGGCCTAGGGCACAACCAGCAGATATATGGACCCAGCGCAGCCTTTACCAGCAGCCAGCACTTGGAGATTGCCAGAGCTGGAAGCTGCCTCTGAACCCCTCAGCAAAGCAGCCACTGGTGGGTTTAGGCCAAGGATTTGTTTAATTGTTTTTAAGCGTTTCTAGTTTTGTCTTCCCTAAAATGTCAAAAATCAGAATTTATCACTTATCCAAACAGGGGCTAAACTCTCCCCTTGCATGTCAGGGGGACGGAGACAGGTGTGAGCAACTCCAGGCTCCGGGCAGTGAAGGACACACATAGGACCACACGCTCCATCCAGGTGCACCACATATTTTAAAATGGACACTCCTGCAGCTAGACCTTGGGAGCCAGTTCATCACAAAGCTGCTCGAGTGACCCCAAACCAAACCCATGCACTCGGAGGTATTTTACAGTGTTTTTTCTCATTGTAGGAGGCACCACATCCCTGGGTGAGCTCACTTTGTCAGAGGTACCCCCACCTCTGAGGCAAGGCAGAGACACAGCTGGCAGCTCCCATGTCCCCTTCCTCAGCTTGCCCAAACTTCCTCATCTCTCACGCTCACAGGAGAGTGGATCTGCAGACTGCTGCTTCCCAGCTCCAGCTGCCCAGCTGCGGTTCCCTGAGGCTGCCCTGCCTCTGATGAGTCCAAACGTCACCAGCTGCAGGACGCAGAGCAGCTGCTGCACATTGGTAGCCAGCACACAGAGTGGGTGACTCATGGAACCCCTGAGAACAAAAACATCAGGAGAGCAGCCTAGCATGAGCTTCCAAAGGAGAGGTGGGTGAGCTGCACGGGCAGGTGTTTCAGTTCAGGCCTCTTAGTTCTGCTCTGTCAGCTGTCTTGTAGTACCTCAGGGGAAGATGAGCAAACAGGCAATGGGCTAGCATTGCTTGTTTTCTTGAGATCCTCCGTGCTTTAAAAAGTTTACTAGAGGGATGTGTTCCACTTGAAAAGTGACTGGTAGCTGACCTTTGCCTTAACTTGACCTATGTGGAGAGATGGGGCTGCCCAGCAAAGCAGAGGCCAAGCACCAAAACAGACGCAGACACTGCCACAAAGACAGGTGGGGCATGGCCCATGGGAAACATCCTCATCACGAGCTTGCTGGGCAATGTCTAGAACTGAAGTGCAAGTTCAAGGAAGCATCTCGACTTACTTCTGGCAAGGAGCACACACACTGGCAGTGAACATCCTGCTGCTGTCTGCCCACAGGAGTCCCTCGCTCAGCCAGGGTTACGGTGTGAGATGCACAGAAACCCCACTAGCCCTCTTTCTGCTGATGCCACATGCAAACATCTGCATCCAATGGCTTTGGTTGGGTTGTTTCAGCATTCAACAGCACAGGTCTCCAACGTCATAGTTCCACTTTCCCCATTTTCCTGTCTTCTGAAGTTCCAGGAAAGCGGTGCCGTGGTGAGTAGCCCCCAGATCTCCAGCAAGCCCCTCCAGGGTCCAGCATTGCTCTCACATGGGAAACTGCTAAAAGCAATGGAACAGGAACATATGTTACGGCAGGTGGAGAAAGTCAGGATTCTTTCACCTCACAGAAGGAAAAGTACCCAATTGCCACGGCATGCAAGTCAGTAGTGAATTATTTGACAGTCCTCAAATGCACAGCTCCCCATACCTTTTAACACTGTTAAAAGTAATGGGCTGTCCAAAGCACTCTGGACAGCATGGGAATGACTGCTCCCTAAGACTTGGTTTTCAGCATGCCCCCTGGAAACAGCGGGGGTAAGACCCACAAGTGGCACTTCCGCAGCGAGCCCCGCAGGTGCTGGCAGCGCATTTTGCTGTGCTGTCCTGGGCCGCACCACACAGCTCTGGCTGGGACCGCAGTTGGAAGCTGTGGTTCTGGTCTGTCTCCAGCTTTCACAATGTTTTCCACTTCAGATCCTGGGGATTAAGTGTTATTTGGTATTACAAGTGTCTGGGCTGTTCAGAGTGACCTGTGTGTTTGGGAGCGCCAGGAAGAGGAACATCCTGCTTGGGAGGATGGAGTCGGACACCAGCCTCAGCCACTGCTGTGTCAGAAGACCCAAACATTGGATTTCCAGTGCTTATGAAAGCTAAAGCACTGGAACATCCCTAGGGCTGGAAAACAAACAATCTGAAATTTATCCCCAAAAGCAGATGCTGCTGACTCTGATGAGCAGTAGGTTGTTGACTGTCAGTTTTTGTGAGTTTGACATGAATCATCTGGCAGTATGGAAGAAAAGTAAGGGAACCAGTGAGCAAAAATGCACAGCCATTGTTACAAAAATTAAAGAAAAAAGAAATTAGTCTAATTTCACCAGCTTTAGGGATTGGGCAATTTTCAGAAGCTTGAACTACGTATGTATCTCCTTTTCTGCCTGGATTCATACCACCTGCTCTTGGAAGTGCATTAGGAACAGACTCACCTGAGGCTGTGATCAAAAGAGAGGTGAGCACACCCATGGGGAATTTATTCTCCACTGATGATGAAAAGCAAGTGGGAGCAAGTTTTATATCTAAAATGAGGTAGGATTATTGATGCTCTTCGAATTTCAAGTTTGAATTACATTTTGAGTGCCTGGATTTAGACATTCTGTTCCAAGAGAAATGCTCAGAGCTGTACAATTCATTACATATAAGACTGAAAAGACTCCTGTGCTTATACATAGACACTGCCTAGTGTATCACAGGCAGCACCATTTACACACTGCCGTGTGTTCTCCAGCCATCTCACTGGCATGCAACACTCAGCAGCTGCCATCTGCGACGAGGGGCGCTGCATGGTTTGCAGGGTTGTTTCCCCACCCTGCAGCCAGATGCCGCTGCAGAGCAGGGCACTGGGAGCAGAGACCAGGGGACATCTCCCCACAGGTCTCCAGGAACACGGGACAACTCCTGCAGGCACCGAGACCACGGACACAGGGTACCCAGAGGGAGAAGAGTGCCTCTGGATGGCACTCAGCAGCTCGCACTGCACCTAGGGTATATGCCCAGCAGCAGCTCTTTGCCAGCAGGCCCTCTGCTCCTTCCCCTGGGCCAAGCAGCGATGAGCTCCATCCCAGGACCCCAAAAGCCAAGTCTGAAGTCTGTGTCTCCCCATCACGTTCTTCAAAGCGTCCTGCTGGTTGCAAATACAGAAAGGAAAGAAAATATACATCCCGCTAAGCCACTTAAAGAAACACTAGGTACTGCTTGAAACTCTGAAATCAAAAGCTGTAATCTGCAGCAGGTTGCTTCCGAGCAAGCTGCCGACTGCCGAGGTGGCCTGACAACAGCCCTGCAGTGCCAACAGGGCTATCAGGATCTCACCTTCCAGCGTCTCCAGGGCAACTCTCCACAGCCCCCAGGTTCTGCTTCGACAAAGTGCCCAGGTTAGGGATCAACAAGCAGGAGGGGACAGCCCAGGGAGGAGGAGAGCCCCCAGGATTGCTCTGCATCTGTCTGTCCAGAGACATGTCTGCTGCAGTCACCTTCACTGCATTCAGATGGCACCTTGCTTCTGGTCTTCTCTTCTTTGCTGCTGTTTCACGTTTCTTCAGCTATTCACAAAACAAAGACAGGGAGAAATATTTAATGGGATGATATCCTTGCAGAAGATACTTGGAAAAAAAATAATCATACATCATGCATTTGCAAAAAAAAAAAAAAAAAAGGCAGCTCTGAAAATACATAAATCAATAAAATAGAAAAAAAAAGTGCCAAAGCTGAAGTTTTCATTTATATGGAGAAAACTGAATTATCTTAAACACCGTTATCTCCCGAGCCTGATAAGCACACGTATTTGGAGGATGACCCTCTGCTTCTCAGAGTTCCTTTTCTGCCCAACACAATCCATTGGTATGACAAAGTACAAAAACAAGGGCCAAAACTGGGGAGTTGAATTCTGCCAAACTCTCCTGTTTTGTTTTTTAAGAGGCACCTTTGTCACTTCCAAGTTCCCAAGAGCAATGCAGCACGCAAGACCTCCAACAAGAATAAATTTATTCCTACACAGATATATGTTCCACAGCATCATGTAGGATACAGAAGATCCATGTCAAATCAGATTGGAAAGAGCTACCTGCAAGCGCTGCCTGGCCGCCTGTCTGCGCAGAGCTTTCCATGCTGCAGAGGGCAAGCCGAGCAGCACAGCTTCCACTTTTGCCTCTCCCCCCCCCATTTTTCAGAGGGGCAGGCTGCAGCTAACACTGGGGACACTGCAGATCAGTAGCTTAAGTGACTCCAGACACTTTGTTCATGGAGTTTGTCAGTTCTGCCAGTTTCCATGATCTACTGAATTTCTCAACCGCTTCTGCCACAGCTCTGCCTAGATAAAGCACACTATTCATAGATATGTCTCAGCCAATGTCATACATCTCCAAAAAGGTGGCATTTCCACAGAATCAGGCAAGCTGCTGCTGCGTTAGGGGTGCTAGCAGCTGACGCAGTGAGAGAACAGCCCCACACGCCCCCTGGGATGCCTGCCCTTGGCTGCTGCAGAGACAAGGTCCTGGACACGGGCTTCTCACCAGCAGAGCCTGCACTTATCTGGCTGTCGCACAGGCTTGAAGCAGGCATTTAACCACACAGGACAACAGCATGCACATGCAACCCATGCAATTGACTCCCAGGGTCTCTGTGTGTTCATTACCTTATTTATGTAAATAGCATCAGTATCACACAGGTACTGAAATCAAAATTGGGATTTCATTGATTTTGACAGCACAAAAAAGTTTCAGAGAAGAAAAGGCACATTACATTAGCTGCGTGCTTCAGAGAACAGAAAGCACAGCTCTCAGGTTTCAAAACAGAGATTTGCATGTATTTAAGTAACCCTACTAGCGGGCAGTGCATATTCACAATGAATGTTGATTACCAGCTCTCAGCCTAGGAGACAGTAGCACAAAGAGCCTTCCAACACCAGGGTGCCACACAGCCAAACCTGCTCCAACACAGCTATAAACAGCTATTTGCATGCAAGCTTATTTCCCTTGGCCATCTGTACCTCTTGCTTTTCCTGCAGCAAGTATCCTATCAGTGGCCCTTTTCTAGTGGTAGTGGTGCAGGAAGCAGTTTCTCGCCTGTGCACCTCTAGGCTCTGCAATTCATAACTTCGTCTTTTCTGTAAATTATGTGATTAGTGAATAGCATGACATTCACTGCTCTGTAAACAGCATTCTCCTCTTTCACCCAAGAAAAGCCTACAACATATGGCAGGAATAATGCAAACCGACATGTTTTTCTTTGAGAAAGTTGTGAGCTAACAGAGTTGGCCCTGGGTTTCCCAAATCTGAAAACCAGTTGTGTATTCAGACCGCATGAGACTTGCTCTGTGGAATATAACTCGTATTTGTCCATATGTAACATACAGGTGGAAATGGCTCAGTATGAAATGGTAGTACAGCGTGCCATCGATGTGCCTCCCTCCACTGGCCATTTGGCAATGGCAATACTGATGCAACCCAAAGAAAAATGGCACAAGTGGCTTTGAGGAGGGAAGAGGTTAACTGGAGAAGCTGTGTTAGCCAGTGTCCCATCATGAACAGAATTTTGTGTTTGTTTTGCTTTTAAATAAAGGTTATAGTAAATTAAAGGTAAGGTTAATAAAGGAACAAGTACAATCACCTAAAACTTTTAAAAAATACTGATATAAATCAGGATTTGTGCATAGACGTGTACTCTCCAGCCTGCGCCCATACTATTGTCTAGGAATGAAAGTTCTGATGTAAGGGAAATGATTGAATTTGCGTTTCTTTGTACTCAAGAAATACAGGCTCATCTGTATTATGCAGGCCATGTAGGAATTACAGTTCTCAATTTTTTAATTTCCTTGCTTTCAAACTGTTCGAGCAATTTGAAAGGATATTTTAAAAATACTCATTTACAAAAGACTGAGTTGCATGCAAGCTGAAAAAAGTTGAGATTGGTTAAGATTCGGTATTAAAATGAATAAAACCAGAGGCACACAATTCTGATTCAATTAAACATCTTGAATGCTTTCTATGCAGTGTTTCACACTCATCTCAGCTGTAGAAATGCTGTGAGCTGTTCGCATCAGCTGCCCCTACAGCACTCGTACAGGTGCTGCACTTTGCACGGTGGAGCTGATATCTGCTCTTTTCCCAGGCGTCTTGGGATGCTGCTTCGTGACACGAGATGCAGCATAGGACTGGGCTGCAACACAGAGCCTAGCTGCATCAACATGGGGCTGAAACACTCGTGGCCGTAACACAGTGGGACCAGACACCCCAGGTGCTGGGCTACAAAGTGCTGCTAGCAGGCAAAATCACACACGAGTCAACACCCCTCAAACCTTTAAGACAGTTATTACCGCTGCTATGCTTCTCTAGCTATCAAGCCTGAAAGCTCAGAAGGGGAATAATTTCAGGTGCAGACAGGCAAGCACTGACCCTCATCCCCTCAAGCCCCAGTGCTCATATCTGCAGACCTCAAGGCTGCAGGAGCAGTGTCCTGCACCTGGCTGCTGGCACACCGAGGTGAGCGGATGCATCGCGCCAGGGCTGCCACTGCCCCTGTGTTGGGGAGACTCAGCATCTGGCCACAGGGAGGACGGGAACGCACTAAAACTTGAGTTTGCTTAAAGTGTGAACCTGATAATAGACACGCAACAGCCATACCTGACTTTGTACAGAACTGCTCTTGTTTCACACAAAAACAAGATGACGGATTAAGCGTTCTCTTATAATGCTCCCATGTCATTTTTGCTAAAACCAACAAAGGAGCAAAATTTTCTTATGTGCACAAGAACTTTACTGGAAAAGTGAAGTTAATACACCTATTTATTCACCTATTATTGAAATAGAACAAAAATACAGAAATAAAGCAGCGGTTTATTTAATTTATTTAATTTAAACGTTAAAAAAGTAACTATTTCTCATTCAACTACAGAATATTGTATTAGTAATGAAGTTAAACAGTTTTAGTCAGAAAAAACAGAGGCCTTTAGATAGAATTCAATTTTCTACATTCAAATCAGCTATGAGAAGAAACAAATAACCAAATCTATTTCCTGTCCACAGCCCATGGCAACTTAAACACCCAAGATTCTATTTGGGACTCCAGCAACACTGTGCAAAACAACATAAGCCAGCTTCTTTCTGCATATTTATAAACTAAAAACAGAAAACAAAAAACCACCAACCCAGCTTTATACGACGGCATTTAGATAAGGCACATTCCTAATGAAAAAGGAAAAACGTATAATTGGATGATGTGGTATTACAGTATTATTCTCAACAACGATGCAAAGCTGCACAGAGATAAAACAGCTGTCAGATAAGCTTCATGATTAATACCAAGGAGTCTTTGCTTTCAGTTCTGTTGCTCTTTCAAGATACTAACCAAAGTCACAAACTAAGTATGCAAACAACTTTCAGAAGATGAGCAATGCAGCTTTTCCTTCCTACGATCCTTTCAGAGAGAAAGAAAGGCAAGAACTTCACTGCAGTTTAACCTTCAACTCCAACCGCTTTTTTGGAAAAAAACATACAAAACTAGCCACGTTCATTTATAAAATCCACTTAGTATGCATTACTCTGATTCAGGGAGGACTAAGCAGAAAACACACTAGACTTCCAGTTCCAGAAGCCACACGGATGAAGCTACGGGTATTCACGTAGCACGGTCCGGCCCCTGGCTAGACCATGAGGCCCTCAGCCAGCACACAAAGCACCAGGCAGGACCTCAGGTTAGCAGCTTCTGGGCACATTGTAAAATGGGACACCAGCCCTTGTTAGCGTAGCAACCACATAACCACCAAGTGATTATATGAAGGTGCTTTATTCAGCGCTGGAAGCCGGGGCAGGTGCCCAAATCTGGCTTCAAGTCCCGTTACTTTCCAGCCATTATTTATACATTTAACATTACGTAAGGCATATATATTCATTACAGGTTGCAACATCAGCCTCGCATTCCATTCTAATTAGCTCTCCTCCCATTTGCACATGCGTGGTGCTCTCTGGTGGTCGTCCAGGTGGTCGTCCAGATGAAGTAAGGAGTCTTCCTCTCTGCTAAACTTTTCACCTTTCTCACTCGACGCATGCTCCCTCCGCTCCTTGGTTCTGCTTCAACTCATTTCAGCACTTCCAGGCCCTTATCCAAGGTCAGGTTGTATCTGTTCCCTCCCAGGGTTCCCCTTCAAAGATTCATTTGACTGTTCAGTATACTCCCTAAGTTTCCCAGTATACATAGATTATTTGATAATATACTCCCTAAACTTCCCAGTATACATAAATTAATTGATAATGTAAGTACATTCGGCAATGCTTAATTATACTGTATGACCCATCACCTAAGAGACATTAATAAAACATCCATTCGATTCTCCCCAACACTAACACCCTCACTGCGGGAGAGTGAGCAGGGAAGAGAAAGGGGAAAAGGCTCGAGCAGCATGGATGCTGCCCAGCCAGATCCAAATCACCCCTTGGCCACCTGGTCCTGCACAACAGATCCACCCCTGGCTCCCTGGGGGACAAAGCAGTCACCCCTGCAAGGCACAGCAGAACTTGAATGCCAAAGCCCACACCTGGCTGCACAGGAGTGGGATTGCTCCTCAGCACCATTTCACTGTGGTACTCTGAATACTGCATTGAGCTCTGCTTTTACATTGTCAAGGAAGAAAGGCCACAAGTTCCTCCAGTGAAAATTTATTTTCCACCACAAAAAACCTGGTTCGGTCTCACAAAAACAGCATCTTTACCACTTAAATCAAACAAGATTAAGGCTTTCTGTACAAACCAGCTGTGACTGCTTCACTCGCCAAGTTTTGAAGTCATGAAAAATTCAGGATTAAAAATACAGCAGAACATCAGGGAAAAGTTCTGTCCTGTCAAAACAGGGCTGGCAAGCACCAAGCCCACCCCAACTGTTGCTACCTCATTTGCCAGGACAGCTGCAGCAGAGGTCACTTTAGCAGACTGGAAGTGCCTTTGCTTCCAACCCAAAGAGGTAACCGCTGCTGTAATGGGAACAGGTTGTTTTACAAGCAGGACTGGAGCACCAGAGGGAAGGGAGTGGAACCCAACGTCTTAATGGGTCATCTTCCATTTCACGTGGATGGCAATAGGAGGTGCCAGCCCTTTCCAAATGCAACTCTTGAAATGCTTCTGAAATGCCCAAATGCCCTTCTGCAGCAGTAGCTTTTAAATGGAAAATGAAACATCTTAACAATAGAGAAGTACCCCTTCAACAAGCTGAGACAAAATGATATTCACTTAGAAATGTGTTCATCACAGAAAGCAGGATGAGAAATGCATGTGCTTTACTAGTACATCAAAGATTGTCATCAAGAAAATCCACAATGAGTTATAAATGCAAGGAAATTTCATAGTGTTTATGGGAGAAGCAAGTTTTTTCCTGCAAACAGATGTGAAAACAAGGCGGTGAGAACAAAGACCTTGTTCCCTAAAGTAAATTTTCACTCATCCCAAGCATTTTCCATGGCAAACACACACTTCCCTCCCTGTGCAGAACGGAGGGTCACTACCAGCAGTTTGCTGGAATAAAAGGCTTTATGGACCATGAATTTTAAACACCAACTTCTGACAGCTCTGCTGATTGCTATTAATAGGGCAGAAAGCAACCCATAGATATGCAAACAAGAAGAGATAGTACGGTCTCCCTAAGTGGTGTAATCCATCTGAAAAGCAAAGACATTTCAATAAAATCACCCAACACTTCCCATTACACCCAGCAGCATTAGCTACTCTTAATTCTGTGAGAAACACTCCGTAGCCAATAACTTAGGCTCAGGCGAGGATCTCAGTGGAGTAGTAATTTATTCGCGATTGCAATGGCGGGCGCCCCACAGGCAGGAGCGCACCTACTAGTGACATAGTACAGTTTATATACCTTCTTTCTCGACGACCGGGACCCTCCCCCCTGTTTCCCCACTGAGTGGGGATTCCAGGTTCACAACCTATCCAATGCTTCACAAACAATACATGGCCTTCAGTTGCCAGCCTGTTAAATTTCAAATTTCTTTTGACTTTTTTTACTGTTTGAAGTGGTAACGTTTCTTCACTTATCTGACTTAACACCGTGATTTTCACCTAATTGCTCTAAGGAGTCCGGTTGTCTGCATTTTACAAGGTTGTCTGTTAAGCTTTCTTATCACTGCAAGCATATCTCAATACCACATTCCTTCCCTCTAAACAATGTAACTCTGCAAAAACATTTTTATTCCCACAGTGTGACAACCCATCTTTTATCTGGAACTTTCCAGACTTGCTTCTGCACATCACTGAACTCCTTCTGTTTCCAAAGGGGGAAAAAAAAATGTTATTTCAAGAAATATTTCTGGGGGAAATATTAACATAGAAGAAATTCACCAGTGGGCTTTTTGTTTCTGTGTTGGTTTGACGTCCCCGCTATTTCCAGCCCAGGTGTGCAACCTCCAGCTCCTCCCCTGCACACAGTGAGCTAAGAGTCCCCAGCTGCAGGTGAGCCCTGTGTAACATAGGAACTCAGCATTACCAGGTCACTCCAAATTAAGCTGTGGGGTTGCTTCTAATCCAGCTCCTCTGGACAGGGTGGACGGCGCTTGCAGGGCTGCCCTTGGCTCAGTTTGCAGCACAGGAGTTGTGCACAGTTAAAGTGGCTCCAGAAACCAAGCAGCAAGCACACTGCCTGGCACTGGAGGAGCCTGTGTGGGACCAGAACTGGATTTTGCTTGTGTTATAACTGTCTCAACAAGGCCATGCACAGAAAAGCCCATTTGGGTAAACTTCAGTATAGCATCTTTAATGGCCAGAGCAGAGCATTTGACTTTGCAACCTCAATTTTTCTTCAGTGAGGTTATTAGCACATAATATATTAACTGAAAAAAAATAATTCAAGTTCAATCCACCAAAAAAATCAATTTTTATATGAGCTAACTGATTTCCAAGGTGTTTTCAGGGGAAGAAGCTGCTAGCTCCATGCCTCGTAGTGAGGGCTGCTCCTGCAGAGAGCACCCAGAGATGCTTACATGTATCCATCACTGGGACAATTCCAGCATATCCATACAACTGCTCTCGGAATGCTCTGATCATCGTCTCGGAACGCGCCAGCACAGAAATCAAATAGAACACATCTCCAGCAATGCTTACCATTGCCATCCTGCTAAACATCTGCTATAAATAATCATGTTTCATCAATAATACATAAAGAATGTATTCAGCATGGGTTGTGAAACAGATGTATATTGAACCATTCAATGAAAATGAAATTTCCATAAAGAACAAATGTAGTCAACTTGTACTAAAGCAGGAATCCTGCATTCAGTAAAAGCCAGCATAAGTAGTTTTGTAAATTGGGAACTTTGTTTTTCTTTTTAAACTTGTAGTTGTCCTTGTTTTCTGTCATTCTTATTATTGTTTTTCACTTAATCATTCTCCATGCTCTCCACAGAAAGAATGCTTGATCAGTTCTTCCAAAAGCCAGCAATAAGCAAATTAAATCCCTTTGGCATCACTGCACAGAGCAGTTGCATAACAAGCCCAGTATATATAGAAATTGCATTCCAAGTGTTTACATAAGAGCTCCAAATAACACAGATGTAAAAAAAAAAAAATCAACCCAATTTACAAGCCAGCCCTGCAAGCGCTTTTGTGTCTGATAACTTGCAGCAAGTGGATCAGCTTACAAGTGGTACATGGTTAATATTGTTCTTGTGCTGTTTACATAACTGGAAAAGAAAGATTAAAAATTGAAAAGGCAAAGTATGTGTAAAATAGTGATTTGCTCATCTTCAAGACAATGCTGTCTTTAGCCAGAAAGACTGACACAGAGGCTGATGCTTTAAAATAATACAAGCTATCTAAAATATTCTCTAGTTTCTTGTATTCATGCAAATCACCATGCACTCTCAGATGAGACTTCCACAGGTATTTCTGCATGCTCTTCTCCCAGTCTTAGTTTTAATGCCTGCATCACAGATCAAGAAAATCTAAATTTGTTCCACAAGCGTTAAAGCAACTGAAGTCCTAAAAGCAACCATTACTGGGGGATCCAGGCTTCTAGTAATTCAAAGACAAAAAAAAAAAAACAGTAACTGCACAATATAACGCTCTCCTATGCAGGAGAGGGATGCTGCGTGCTGAGGAGGTTGCTGAGGATAAAGTCACATCAATTCTAATCCAACCTATGCATCTACAGTCTGAAGGCTATACGTTTGTCAACAAGTATGAACTAGAAACTCTGCTGAAGAGGTCAGCAACACTGAAAAACAAGTCATCCAACGTCACTGAGCAAACTTGTTCATTTCTAGCTCAATAAAATGTTTTATGCACAGATACAGGGGGGTTCTGGGGAGCAGAGCCCCACAGCCCCACGCAGCACTGGGGGCAGCAGGCACCAATTCCTGGGGACACAGAGCCACCGCTCTGAGGGGGGCAGAGGGGTGCCCCACAGGCAGGGAGGGCACAGGCCATCCATAGCAGGCTGCAGGCGGGCAGGGCAGCTGGAGGCAGGCAGTGGATGTGGGGCTGCTGGGGTGCGACAGCACCAAGAAGCTGGGTTAGGATGCACCCCAAGTACAGTACATTACAAATACTACCCAAAATTATCCCAGTAAGAAAAGCATTTACAAACATCATCTGACACTTCAGTTAGAAGAAAAATAAGTTTCTGGAGTTGCCTTTCTCTAGATAGGCATCATAGGTTAATAACAGATCATCTGCCAGCACCTGGAGTAGCTTGCAGAACCAGATTAAACAAGGCAAATTTTTCCACATGCGAAGCTGCAGGAGGTCAAAAGACAAAACTACAGTGGAAGAGATGATGGAAGCTCCAGCTGTAAGGAACAGAGAAGAATAATTGCCAAGATCACAAAGCAAAAGGCAACTGCAAGTGCAGTGCTGTGGGGGCTGCTAATGGGATTGGGAGCACTGCATTTAATGTTTGCATTAGCAATCCAGTCAGACAGCCCTGTTTCAGCCACAGTCAAGTTTCTTAGCTGTAAAACCAGAGCAGAGAAACGTGCAGGAGGACCAGAGAATGCTACAAACCGTTTGGAAGTACAAGACAAAATGCTCAATGCCATGAGCCAAATCTACTATTAGTAAGTGCAGAATATATACATACATACTATACACAAAACAATATACGAGCATGCAACTTTCATATTGTGGGAAAAAAAAAATGTTGTTTTTGCAGAGTTACATTGTTTAAAGGTAAGGAATGGGGTATTGAGATATGCTTGCAGTGATAAGAAAACTTAGCAGGCGACCTTGTAAAATGCAGACAACCAGACTCCTTAGGAGAATTAGGTGAAAATCACGGTGTTAAGTCAAGTCAGATAAGTGAAGAAACACTACCACTTCAAACAGTAAAAAAGTCAAAAGAAATTTGAAATTTAACAGGCTGGTAACTGAAGGCCATGTATTGTCTGTGAAGCATTGGATAGGTTGTGAACCTGGATTACCCAGTGAATGGGGAAACAGGCGAGGGTCCTGGTCGTCGAGAAAGAAGGTATATAAACCATACTGTGTGACTAGTAGGTGCGCTCCTGCTTGTGGGACACCTGCCATTGCAGTCGCGAATAAATTACTACTTCACTGAGATCCTCGCCTGAGCCTAAGTTACTGGCTACAGAGTGTTTCTCACACTTGGTGTGATGCAAGGACCAAGTGATAACACGGCGCCCCTTGGAACAATCTGAGCTGGAATGTTTCTTCACTTATCTGACTTGACTTAACACCGTGATTTTCACCTAATTCTCCTAAGGAGTCTGGTTGTCTGCATTTTACAAGGTCGCCTGCTAAGTTTTCTTATCACTGCAAGCATATCTCAATACCCCATTCCTTACCTTTAAACAATGTAACTCTGCAAAAACAACATTTTTTTTTCCACACAAACACATGCGTGGTGCTTTACAGAACAGATGAGGACAGGTCCAGGGACAGATATGTTCAATGCTTTCATTCTTCTGATCTCTCCCACCACCACATCCAGATCCAAAATACAGCCTAAAATAGAATTCAATTTATTTCTTTCTGGACAATGATGGAACAAATGGGCTGAAGGAGATCAGTTCAGCTTTCTATTACTGTGCACACATTAAACATTAAAGCTGCTATATTTCTTCCCCTAGTAGAAGTATTAAAAATGCACAGAACATTTTCAATTTGAATTCCATAATTATCCATAATGCTTTCAGAGTTGTTGTTTTTTTTTTTTTTCAGTTGTTACCATGTCACTTCCCCAAGCAGCTTCTTAAACCTCTTCCTTCTCCAATTCTGTATGTTTCTTACTACCTTTGAATCCCTCCCAAATACAGACAGATTCTATCACCCCAGGTTCAATCTAAACAAGGAAACAAAGAAGCCCAGGAAGCATTCTGGGCATGGCTAACCCTGTCTCAGCACCGAGTACATCAGACCTCATTGAGAGAGCAGAGCAGTTTGCTACACGCTTAGTATTGGCCTCTAACTCCCGGTTTCATCTTATCTGACCTGGTTCTTTCGGGCTCTCCCCAAATCTCAGATGGTGCTCCCAGCAAGATTCATGCTCGCTTCCACAGCAGAAGGGTGCTTTCCAAAAACAGGGTATTACCCGGGGGACCGGTAACCTGCAGGAGCAATAACTCCGTATTCTGTAGCCTGGGGAAATTCCCTCCTCCCTCCGAGCCCCAGAGACAGCCTTCACAGCCCATCAGCACTCTGCTTTAGAGCCACCACGAGGAATACCAGAGGCAGACTGCCATACCCATAGCTCCAAGTTTGCACATGAAAGGAGAAAAAAACAAATGCGCACATACTAAACAAAGGAAGACTAAGAGAGCGTTTCTCTCTCCTAGGGACGATCCTGGTAATCCTCTAGGAAGGAGCAGACTGCGGGCCGCCTCCACCAGCACCGAGGCGTTATCCCCGGATCACTGCCCTGCTCCAGCCCCTCGTCTCTGCAGGGCTGCAAGGGGGCACTCAGCAGCACGGGCTGGTAGGAAATCCAGCCCTCGTGTCCTTCGCTTTCCGTGATACGTGGCAGAGAGCAGCCTGCCAGTCCCGAAGATAAAGTGAAGGAGAAGGGCTCACGCCCACAACTAGATAAAGCTCGCTGCTCGAGAAAGCCAGAATTAAACCTCTCCCTGTCCCAAAATTACAAGGTAGATGTGTGTGTGGGGGGGGTGATCAGGATGTTAAAAAAAGTTTCTTCTCAAACCTATTTTTCAGATGATGCATCACCAGGACTGCAACTGTTGATGTGACTTCTATGGATCCTTTGTTTGTCCACGAAAACCTGTTTATCAATATTATTGAAATGGATACATCTAATTTTGGAAAAAAAATAATCTAATAATCGTTTTCCAGATTAAAGCTGGAAACTACAGCACGTGTGATTTCCACTGCTCTGCTAACAAAAGCCCTTTTGTTATCTGTATCACAACCAAGAGTAAAAAGAAATACTTTATCTGCCCGCACTCTGAAAGACTGTAACATATTTCATTGAATTTGTCCACACAAATGTTACACATTCAGCCAATTGCTCACATCCCCATGAAGAAACTCGATTTTTCTCGTTTTCTACTAAAAAGAAAAAAATAATATGAATCCCACAGTCTAGCTGCTAAGCCCCTATTTTTTCCCTAGACAAGTGTAATCACTGTCATCAACTATAAATGGGATAAGAGCATCTTTACACTGACCCTTTGTCATTTTATGCCTCTGTATTCTCTCTTCAGCACTTTACAATCCATGGTTCTGTTTTGCCTTTCAAGCAAAACTTTGTGACAGACTTACAAAAGAAGTGTTTTGATAGCTCAGGTAAGTGTCAGCTAGTTCTTTTAACTTTAATTTTTTATTATTGTTATATAAACACGTTCAAAAAAATGTGAATTTGCAAGTCACAAGTCTGAAAAGGCCAAGCTTCAGCACATACTGGTGATGTTCAAATACAGTTTTTCTTTAAATTTATGTAATTTGAGTAAGATTGAAATAGATTACAGTAAATTAAACTCAAGTAGCTACTGCTGTTTACTAAGGTTTCACAAATTGCTGGGATATTCTCTCTCTACAATTTTTATTCTGTAAAAGGCATTTATTTTCTGGATTAATTTTGAAGCAATGCATTTGTAAGATTGCAGCACAAGGAGCAGATAAAATTACATTTCAGTTATTTATACGTTACACTAATGACACATTACTGAGGCATTATAAAGGTCGGATAACCAACTGCTATTGGAAAAAAATAAACAAAAAAACGACATTTCACTGTCACATTCAATGACGTTAAAGAATTATTCAGCAGGAATTAGTTGCCTAATCTCTCTGTCAGCATTGCAGGATGGTTTATCTGTCTCTTCCTGCTGAAGAAAGCAAAGACAGAAGCACTGCCATCACGCAAGCTCCCAGGCATGAGCAGAGCAGCCGGCGTGACCATAAAAAGAAATACAGTGGGCAGGAAAGACGAGAGAAGGACAAGTTTAAGTTCAGTTCTTCCCCAGGCCACATTCACATGATGTGGGAGGGATGGCTGCACATATGTCAAGCAGCATCGTGGGCACCAGCGGCTGGCCCTGGGCAGGGACACCCACCAGCAGCTCCAGGAGCTGCAGCACGCGTGGGCGGTGTGTCTTGAGAGGAAGAGGGAATAAGCCTTGACTCCAGCTGTTCCCATGCAAGGTCAGCCTGGAAGGCACCCAACAGCCAGCCACACGGACACTGGGCACTTAGTATAAAAGCTTACCTTTGGGCAAGGAACGGTGCCCTGAGCATGTCCTGCAAGTCCCATCTTTAGGTATGAAGAATGAGATTCATGAAGGAAGTGAAGAGACCGAAGCAGTCAGATGCTCACACAGCAAACAGGAAATTCAAGCAGGAGGCAGGCAGGTAACCTGCATCTTCTCCAGGCTTTTGCCAATGTCGCTACCACCAGCATCAGCAGAGAAAAGTCAACAGGGGAAACTGGCAGCCCAGACAGCAAGGGCAAAACCCTTGAAGGAGCCAGTTCCTCCCCAGAGAGGGGCAGAGGCTGGCAGAGCCCTGATGACCCATGGGGTGGTTGCACCCTCAGAGGGGCAGGGGTAAAACTCTGCGCACTGCATTTTGAGCCACACCATGCCGTCCCCCAACAGTTTACCTGTCCTCACCTCACCAGCTCCCACCAGATGACCTGAACAAAACCAATGTCTCACCAGCTTTGCTAAGACCACAACACCACAGGCTCCTTCCCATAGCCCCAGGCAGCAAGAGCCAGATGCAACCCTCATCCCACCTCTGATGCCCTCACCATGGGTCACAACGCATGCAGTTGTTTGAAGGATGTGGCCACATGCCTGCAGCAGAGCCATGCAAAGAGCATGGAGAACCTCTGCAGAAGATAAGGAAGAAGTATTTCCTGGGTGGCATGGAGGGAACACCTCCTTGCCTATCCCATCAGCAGATGGAGGGGTGAGGGCACAGGGCCAGGCCTGTCACAGCACTCTGCCTCGACAACTCCATGCCTTTAATGTGGCACCTGAAAACAGGGCAATGACCCTTCTGAGGGCTGATACGCAATCCAGAGGGGAGAGGAAAGAGCTCTGTTCCTCTGCTTTCCAGCTTCCTGCAGATGTCATTTCCTGGACAAACCATGCAGCAGCTCAGTTCCTCCAAGCAGGAATGCAGGCAATCCTCATTGAGGACCGGGCTGCTGTGGTTACACACAATTTGGGTTGAGGACATCTTGTGCTAAAGCTGTGAGGGTACAGATGAAAACAGGTGCACACATGATGGAGGTAGTGCTTTCGGGGCAGGGGAGGTAAAACATCACCAGAGAACACAGAACAGAATTTGGAGGTAAAGGAAAACCACCTTCCAAACAAAATACCTTGCCCATTTAAGGCAACAGAAATACCAGCCACACACTGTTTACAGATTGTTGGTTTATACAGTTTTAATTCCAATGTGTTCTACTCTCAAATGCTTTAGTCATACACTCCTTGTAAACAAGGTTAGCCTGCCTACTGATAAGCATCATTTTTTTATTTTTTTAAAATTTACCAATTACACTTTTTTTTTGGGGGGGGGGGGGGGTGGGGTGGGGGAGGGAAGAGGGTTGAAGGTAATTCTGGTAATAAGTTCCACTCTTTTTCAAACATACATCATTGGTATTTCCACTGGGGGTGTTAACAGCTTTACTCGAGGCTGCAGTTACAAACCCTAGCCCTCTGATGGGACCTGGGCACGCAAAGATAGAGAGCAGAGCAGGACTGGTGGGCATGGCTGCTGGGGAAGTGCCCAGCCTTGCCCAGCTGTGGCCAGAGCTGGCTGCAGGGCACTGCCACACACAAGCCTCAGGTCACAAATGCTAGAGCAAGCCTCGCCACGACAGGAAAGCATGTCTCACCTGCAGAGGCTGCCTACTCCTCCTCCCAAAAACACTGTTCTGCAGGAACCAAGCCCTCTGCGTGGCAGCCCCTTGGCTTTCCACACTTGCAATGCTCAGCTGGGACTCCAGGAAGAATATTTTCAGTATACTGTCCTCAGGTTTAACCTAACTTTGAGCTCTTGCAGAAGCAGATAAACCATCTGCTAATAAAACACAGCTTACAAGCATATACAAATGTTTATCTTCCTTCAGGAGCAGTGTTTTATTGACTGATTGTATCTACACAAGTGGAATGAAAGCACAAATACTATAAATCTCTCAGAGAGACATCTTTTTATGAAAAGCAGGAAAAAGGCAATTTCTGTAAAGATAGCTTGCAGAATTAAGAGTAAGGAAATGAAGAATGCTCTTAAAACAAACAAACAAAAAAAACAAACAACAAAAAAAAGGAAGAGCAGACTGCAGCTTCTAAACTTCAGTAATTTTCAGACACGCCATTGTGGAGTGAGTTTCCGGCAGCTACAATTGCCGAGTTGGTTGGCCTGCCCAGGCAGCGACAAAGCGCAAATTGAACCACAAGACAAGCTCCAGAGAGTAAAAAGGGTTTACCTCTGTCTTTATGACAACATCAGTCCTCTTTTAAACAAGCAATTCCATGAACAGGACTATCTTTAACTAGTTGCTCCAGAATAAAAGCAGCAGAATTCTTAAAGTTCCCCTCACCTTGTGGGTTCTCAAACAAGAGGTAAGCCAACTGTCTTTCTATGTGAATCTGCTGCTAGACATTTTCTTCTACCCGAGAATCTGATTTTCACAATGTTTAAAGGCATTTCATACCTCAACCACTCAAAACCCTGGCCATGTCCAGCTGAACTTGTCCCAGAGACCTTGAGGCAGCTGCAAGGAAGGGGACAGCAGCAGAGCCTTGCTCCTGCACAGCCTGCCCAACCCAGGCCATCCCCTTGGAAGCTCCTTGCGCTCCTGCTGAGCCTGAGGCAGGTGGCTGCAGGGCTGCAGACACCTGGCTGTGCCTCCGTCAGTGCCAGGGGGTGTGCGCCCAGCAGGGCATCTGTCCTCTCCCCCTCCCTGCCAGAGGCATCTCTGGCAGGAATGCTTCTTTTCCATGGTCTGGTGATAAATCTGAGGTCAGGCTTGAGCCAGTAAGGTACTTTGGTTTCAAAGCTTAAACCATGTCCTGCAGTTCTTCAGAAATGAAGTAAACAGATATAAAACAAGCACTCTAAAATATTTTAATACCTATTCCAAAACGTGAATCCCAGAGACAGAGGCTACCAAAGTCAAACAACAGAGCAGAAATTGCTTAGCACATACGTAGGAGATGGCAACAACTTCTCTTGCAGCCAAGAGCCAAAGCCCCACAAGGAGCTGTGCTCCAAAGCAGTGCAACCTGGCTCTAGGCAGCAGCATCAGCCAGCGGGGTTGAGGAGCTGCTAGACATCTCCCCTCCTCCCTCCACCGTAACTAAGAGCCAGATAAGGGGGTGGCACCAGGTGCATCATTTGCCATATACTGCTTTTCAGGTAAGCAGAGCTACACCTGGCCGCCTGTCGGCATGGCGTTGGACAGAGCTGGCTGGGAGCACGTGGGTCTTCCCAGCAGGAGGGGGTCCCACCTGGGCAGGCAGGCTGGGAGGAGGCCCTGCCGACTTCAGCAGGAAGCCAACGTGCCACCCAAAACACCATCTCACATGGCTAAGGTTGCCATGGAAACACTATCCTATATAGGTCACCCAGTCCCTTCCCAGCCCCCCCGCTGAACGTTGAGATCTTGTTCCACCTGGCATTAGAGCAGCTTGGGATACATGCTGGAGGTGACTCACACCTGCTGTGGCTCCCTGTCTTTATGCACAGTGCAGACACTGGCCACAGAGGCACCAGGACTTCTTAAATAGCAATTAGATGGCAGCCAAGCAAAGCAACATTACTTCCAGTAAAGACTCTTGTACCAGGTATGCAGCCCACGCTAAGTCCCATCATACAAAAGTGAAGATCCCAGCACCACCTCTGAGTCCTCAGAGCCAAATTCAAGCAGCAGATTTTAAGCAGAGTTAGATTACAAGTGATGAATACCCCTCAATTCCTACATGAAAATCTGAAGTAAGAGGCAGGTCTCAGATACTCCTCTTGCTGTGATATGCAGCTTGCAGCTCTCATTATAATTACTTCTAGAAATATTTCTCGGGGGGGGGAACAACCCAAAGGTATAACTGATAACCTATTTGCTCAGCAATAATCCTGCAAGCATGCCACATTACATCACTGCCCTGTCTTTGCCAGCTTGTGAGATTCAGGTCATGGTCTTCGTGCTATTACTCAAAGCCCTCCATCTCCAGGAGGCTGCCTATAAATATTGGAAACCATCTCCTTCTCCATACGGCTTCAACATCCCAGTAGAACAAGGCTGCAGAGAGGGCACTTTGGATCAAGGCAGTGGCTGCGAAAGATAAGGGAACCTGCTAGAGGAGACGTGGCCTCCACTGCACAGCTCACCTCCCCAGAACGACCACTTGAGGAGCTTCCAGCTCAGAGCCAGCTGCAAAACTCATTTCTTCGCCTGAATTGACCTCACACAAGTGCCTTCTAAGCAGGGAAACACAGCAAGCCCATAAAGTATCAAAGAAAACAAAACCCTAATAAAAATAATCAAGTTATCCTTCCCATGTACCAGGAGAGAAAGAAGGAGGAACAAGATTATTTCCATGTTTAAGTGCCTGTGATGAGCTCAGATGCTACAATTGCCATTACAGCAGTAAGGAAATGGCTGACAGCTGGCTCATCAAGGCGTCTATAAATAATGCAGTACATCTCCAGACCTGTAGTTAATTTGCCAAAATGTATGTTACAACTAGCCTGGACACTATGTTCTTTTAAATACATGAATCAATTATAGGGTGACATATAGTATATTAGCATTAATTGTATGTTTATGTTACCTATATGTTACACAGTTACGCTACCTGTAACTATGTTATAGGTATTCTTATGGGCATATAACCAAAGCCTTCCATGCCAATTCTGGAAGCACACTTTGCAAGGAGAGAAGCAGTTCCCCATGCTCTGAGCAGGTGTCACCTGTCACTGGACCAAGGCACCATCAAGACAAGGACTGCCTGGTGCCTGAGGCTGCTCAACCCTCTGCAGTTATCGCCAATCAGTAGGCTTTCGGTGTGACCTCCGGCAGGCCCATGGGTGGTATACACCTGTCCCCTCCCTCAGACAGCTCAGAGCAGCCACCCGTGCAAAGGGCTGTCCAGTGAGTGAGGATCTCTTCTGTCACAAGCCTGACACATCACCTGTTTGAGCAGCTCCTACAGACCTGCTCCCATGGGTTCCCCACATCAGAGGGGAACACACAGGCTTGCTTTCTGACTGCCCAAAGCTCTGCTTCAGCAGTAGCATGGTTGGCCAACTCAGGTCCTTGTGTGCCCACAGAACTGACAAAAAATCACTGGCCTTAGTTTTAAAAGATGTAAAGTCTGAATGGATTTTTTAAGATAACACAGACCTCTGTGAGGCTGTTCCTACAAAGTCACCTTCTGCAGCATGCTTTACAGTGTCAGATTTTGCTGTGTTTAGTCTGGCATGGAAAAAAAACAACAGCTGATTTTATCATAAAATTTCAGAATTTGAGTCAAAACTCTTCTCTGCTGATTGCTTTTTAAAAGTCAGATGTGTCATAGCCCCATTAAAAAGAAATTACTTCTGCGTCTGTTCTAACCATCCAGCAGCAGTTTAATGCTGCTTAGCATCCAGAACACAACTGTGAAGTACTGCTTAATAAAATTACAATTGGTCTAGGAGCAGTTCTTCAACCCACTATTTTGCACACCTCTCCCCCCCTTTTTTTTAGGGCAGTCCTTTGCTTAAAGATTCAATATCACCAAAGCGAACCCTAGCAAGTTTGCAAAGATTAAAACTGAAGTCAGAAAATACAAAGAATAAGCCTTTAAATGACCTTTGAAGTGCATGGGAGAGTATTCAAAAGGCTTATAGTTTTAAAAAAATAAACATGTAATGATCCTGCTGTACTTATTTTTAACATGCAGTTTTTCTAAATCCTCATATTTGACAACATTGTCCAGAACTGGGCTTTAGCAACACTGCAGTGGCTCTCAGACACACAAGAGACCTCACACTTCACCACATTCTTCAGGTAGCAGCGGGGATGTTGCAGGCTCAGTTTAATGAGGCCAGTTGTGGTTTTGTTTTGCTGTTCCTGGACAGGGCCAGTCTTCACGCTGGTGGAGGTCTGTGGTTTCTTTCCCAGGATGGACTGTGGGAGCTTCGCAGCTCCAATTCCCCAGCATGCCACAAAACCCCTACTGCAGGTGCAGGACAGGAGCAAGCCGATGTCATAGGCACCAGCTGCTCGAGACAACCTCAGGCTGCCCTGGGAGCTGCAATTCTCCACCTTTCCCTCCTGCCTTATCACCCACCAGATACCGCTTTGGAGCTCTGGCTTCCCCAGCTCAGGCTCCTTCCCACATCTCATGTAACAGGAAGAAGTTTGGTTGATGATGCCAGATTCTACCCAAAATTTGTGTTTTTGTATAGAACTCTCTTCATAGAGATTGCTGACTGCCTTTTCCTACTCCATCCTCACAGTCAGGTCTGTGGCTGCTGAGAACATCTGCAGACCTCCTCCCCTTCCACACACACTGATTTCCCAGGAAAGTCTGCCTGAAGTTCATAACCCACACCTTTGTCTTCAGCACGATGGAAGTTACTGATGGGCTCCTCATCCCTCCAGCCTCCTTGCAGCTGTCTCCCCACAGCCTCAGCACATGATAGTCACTGGACCAAGCCTCTCCACTGCCACCCCATCCTCATTTCCTCACATCCACACTCCAGCCATGGGGCCTGCAGTGCTCCTGAAACCAGGCCAGCAGCACAGGAGGACAGGTTGCCATTAGCCACAATACCTGGTTGTTCACAGAAACCTGGCCCTGAATTCAGGCATGCAGAATTGATGGGCTTCTACAACTTGTGCAGCTGAGGAAGACCAGGGTTATAAGCCATCCCCATCTCATGCTGTGGATTCAGTGACTCCACCAGCCAAGCAGCACAGAAGCGTGCTGCAGTAACAGGCGTCTGACACACTGAAGCTGGGCCTGGAGGCATCTACTGAAGCGCGTCCTCTTTCAGTCAAACTCAGGCATCTTCAATAGTCCCATGGGAGACAGTTGTGGCCACATCTGCTGTGTGGAAGGGACAGTTTTATGCATGTGGGGGAGGCATCAGTGCAGGGGCTGGTGCTCAGGAGCATCTCTGGAGACAGATGCTCAGACACTGACAGTGTAGCTCTCCATCAGGGAGAAGACAGATGACATTATAGCCTCTACCAGAGCCGCCACCTCAGTTTCTTGATGCACACTGTAATCTAGTGCAACATCGCTTTGACATGTGTTATAACCATTTCAGCCTTACTCTTCAGAGCAGTGCAAAACACAGAAGCCTGCAGGAGGTCAGATGCATTCTCTAGTAGGGAAAGAGTGGGGAAGCAGGGGAAGCATCTGGGAAACACAAAGCTGAGCCTGGGTACAGCCTTGAGCACTTTGCATCTCAAAGATGCAGGAATGGCTAAGAAGCTCAGAGCTCAGGACAGGGGAGAGCACCCCAGTGTCCTGGGGACACCTGGAAGAAAAGCCACTTACCTTGGGGAGGACAAGGCAAGGGGCTGCAGCAGTGAGACAAAGGTAGAATAACAACAACAAAAAAATCTTTTCAAAGCAAACTTTAAATTGCACAAGTCAGTTTTCCACTTCTGCAGTTACCATCCACCAGGGTGTAGGGAACTGCAAAGGTGGCATCAATCTCCTCTAAATTACCTCCCATCTAGTGCAGCTGAAATGTTAGCTCTCTCTTAACCTAACAGAAGCCAGCCCTACCTGTTTAATCAAGCAGGCAGTTCTTCACCAGCATAAGAGCTCTTTATATCTACCAAAAAATAATAATCCTTGCAAACTGTAAATTGCTATTATCAGGGCTATGACTTGCCAGGATACAAACATTATTTCAATATAAGGATGAAATAAAGACATCTAATGATATGTCATCCATACAAATTAAGATAGAGGAGGCTGTATAAAAGCCACCACTGCATTATCAATACACTTTATCAGCAAGTTCCCTCACTTACTAAAAATGCACGCGAGTTCTTGCATTCCTCCTTATCACTAGCAGAGGAATTCTGCTGAAATTATTCAGAATCTTATACATATGCATTATATGAATTATACATATACACGATGATAAAGAGACTTGCTGCATCCAACCTGCAAGGAGGAAACCCGCGAGCATCGCTCCCCAGAGCCCAGCTGGGACACAGCCCATGTTCCTTTCACCGCCAGCTCTCCCCAGCAGCCCTCTGCCCCAGAGGCAATCGTGTCAGAAGAGGCATCAAAGCCTGTTATAACCAAGTTCTTCATACAGACATGGAGTTCGTGTGCAGGGAAGAACATCACAGAACAATTACTAAGAGAGCCTGAAGTTCAGGTACACACTCATCCCTGTGTTTGTACATAGCGTCAAAGAGAAATACACGCTTTGAGCCCGGCAGTGTTTGACTGCACAATCATTAGAGAAATTTCTTTACCAGATGTGCTTTGTTTAGCTTTCTGTGGGATAACCCCCCCATGGAATAAACAAGGTGGCAGCCCATTAAGCCTGCACAGTCTCATCACTGTTCCAAGGAGGGAAACAGGGAGAGCACCATGGGTGGCCAGCATGCCCGGCACTCTGCTCCCTGCACAGGTGTCTCCTGGCCAGGACAGGTGAAGCTGAGTCCCCAACACCCAGGTTGAGAGAAACTGCATGAGGAACAGCTCTGGAAGGCCCAGGGCTACGGGGTGGAGAAGTGGAAGGGTTTGGAGATGCCACTTCCACACCTCCCTCTTGCTTCTCTGTGCAGGCCTGCTCTCTGTGCCTCCAGGAAGCACCCACAGGCAAAACTGTGGAGCAAAGCTTCCCTGAGACCTCCGGAGGGGGCCAGGAGGCTCAGCACCCCCAGTCTTGTAACAGCAAGGTGGTGAACAGGACTGGCAGAGCAGGCAAGAGGACAGACACTGACACAAAGTGACCACTGGTCTGGGCTCAGAGGAGCACCTTGCACAATTCAGGTGACACTTGTGACAATTCACACTCAGGAAGAAGAGGCACCGTGTCCTCCCTCATGTAAGCAAATCAGCAGCAAACAGGAAACAAATTCCCTGTGGCCACCAGAAAGACAACAGCCCAGCACGTGTCCCATTGTACAAGGCTTGCATGGTTTTCCACGATGGCTGGTCCAAAAGCAAAGCGGCCAGGCACTGCAGCAGGCTGCCTGGAGAGAGACCAGCACCACTGTGCTTCCAAGGGCAGGGCGGGCAGGCAAACTCCCAGCTTGGTGCACCCCACCCTGCTGCCAGGCCAGCCCACACACCCTGACCTGCCTCCAAACAGCAGCCATGCACCCGATGTTTTGCTTCTTCCTGGCTCACGCATGGAGCAGGAAAAGGAGAATGGTGTGAGTCTAAGTGACCAGAAACACCTGTGCTCCATAACACCCACACAAGGAGCAGCTCGCTCCTCTTTTTATCTGGTGTTCTTCATTCAGCTTCTGTCTTTAAGACAAAGCAAACATCGCCCCAGCATTCAGCAAAGAGCTTGAAAAGTCAGTTTTCACCATAACATTGCTGCATTCAGCTTCTCTTACAAATATTTTTGAGAAAAATCTTTAATAGGCTTGAGATAAGGTGTGCAAAACAGGAGAGCTTTATCCAGAAGACAGTAAACATTTCAGATTTTTAGCTACAATTAGTACGCACGCATTTGTGAAGCCCAAGGACTCAGCCAGCAAGCCCTAGAAGTCACAGCTGCCCTACTGACCCTCTTCTCCTCTGCTCTCTGCCAGCAGAAAAAACGTGCATGCGCCAAAAATCTCTTTCAAAATCAGCAATCCACAATTTTAAGGAAAAACTACTGCAGAAGAGATTTCTTTAGCTGTTCCCATTACATCTCAAGTACGTTTCAAACGTTTCAAGCTATGCACAAGCCCCAGGACGCAGATCACCCAGTATTTCCCAGTCTGTAAGAACAGAGCCCTGAGACTTGCACTCGAGCAGAAAGCCTCAAGACGAAGCGTCTCTGCTGCCGCCTGGTGCCCCAGCACGCCTGGCCAGCTGAGAGCTGTGCTCGGCTGCCGGGACACAGTTGGACTACAGCAGCTGCCTCCCACTGAAAAATTTAAAGACTACTGGCAAAATTAAAGCCCAGAAGGCATAAAAGCCAGTATAAATTTAGATAAGCTAGATTTTACCTTGTATATCAATACAATATGGTTGGTTTTACAAACAATACTGATTTACTGTGCAAGCTTTTAGGAAGATTTCACAAGAAAGAATTGGCACAAACATACATCAGCATCACAGCCAGCAGTTGCACTGAAATTATCAAAGCAAACAAAAGCACACACACTCAATAATCAGGCTTTAAGAGAGACTGTATAAACTTATATGGCTGATAAGAAAACCCAAACATCTAATTTTACCTAAGAAGAATGATGATTAACAAGTAACCCAAGGACAAGACTGTATGAGCAAGACTTTTCCTTGCTGGTCAGCCAGCTGCATAAAATAATATCACTGAATGTGGGACAAAACAGGGCTGGAAGGACTTACCAGGGTAAGCAGAGGATTGCACAGACTCATCCTGCGAGCACTTCAGATAGGCACCCACTCCAGCAGACACTCCAAGGGCAAGGGAAGCACATCCCCAACTCCATCCTCTCAGCATTCCCATGTTTGGGGGTACATCCCCAGCAAACACATCCTATCACCCTGAGTCTCCCACCTGACACCCACCACCTCCAGCTGCTACCTCCCATTCCTAATTTAAAGCCACTTTCCTCACTGGATTGGCCAGCCTGCAGGCAAATAAGGCTTTGCTCTCCTTGGCCAGGTGCATCCCATCTCCCATCAGCCTTCCAAAATGGCTCTGCAGGGGTAAAAGCCTAATCACTGTAATTGCCACCAGCTAGCACTGGAACCAGGCCCAGGCCTCTTAGTGGGCAGGGTCAGGGGAAACCACCTGGGCTCTCCTGCCCTTGAACACCACCCAGGGCCACATGGGACCTTCCTCTGCATAACCTTTCTGGACCTCTCCTGGCCGTGAACAAGAGCATTTTCTATTGTACTGATGAATTAGAAAAAAAAAAAAAAAAAGACTCCCCCCAAGACTTTATGAAAATCTTCTGCTCATTGCTTTTTCCCTCTGAAGTACAAAAAGTAACAATGAGAAGCCTGCTTATGTTGCTTCAACTTTATTTCCAATAGGTAATTTACTATAAAATATGTTGCCAATATGTTTATCTAAATATCTCTATTATGTAATATATACAATATTTTTGGCACTAATTTCTATAGAATTGTCTTTCAGGGGTTAGTTTCAGTATATTTAGTTTCTATTATTGTCCGTCCTGAATAGTTTTCTGGGATAAAAGCTGACTTTGGTAGGAAGTTGAACAGATTGCAATCAACAGCATGTATTATTTTCAACTATCCACATGATCATACATATTTTACAGAACTACTGGAAAAAAAAAATCAAATGAGGAATGAATTGAAGACATCTTTCTCATTAAAGAAATTAGATCTGTTGTCTTGGCAAGTTGGTATCCCTGTACAGTACTGACTGGGACGTTTTCTAGGAGCCTGAGAACAGTCAGTCTTGTCCTAAAAACAAAGCTGCTGTCCACTTCTTACAGTTCTCAGACTGGTGGTAATAGCTGCAGATTCCTGTACTTGCCTCAGGACAATGCCTTTCAGTTGCTAGAAATAAGACACCATAACAGAGAATCACCTCCAATACAGTGCTTTTTTTTTTTCAAAAAAAAATTTCTCTGAAGTCAAAAATAGTAAAACCCTTCAAGCACATTTATTCATCGCCAATGAAAATACTGTACAACACCCAAGAAAAGGAACAGGGGAAGGCAACCTATTAAGGTTGGCTTTCATCAATGTCTTTGTCTGGATCCATTTCTGCAGCTTCACTCTCCTGTTGCTGTTTCTTCCAGAGTTTAGCCATTGCAAGTAGTTTGAGATTAGGCTGATTGGCAGTATCTTCTGGGAAAATATAATCATAATACTCCTCCCAGCCAGCATCAGACTAGGGGAAAAAAAAAAAGAAAGCAGGTTTAATTTGCATGTTAATGTTAGCTATTAGAAGATGCTTCTAATAAGCATAAAAATGAGATAAAATTAAAATTCATGTTTGTTACAACATCCATAGCAGCTAAAACCAGTAAGCTGAATGGGTGCGAGACTGTACTACTTCTGCTGTGCATAACAAACAAGCAGATGTGATGAACAGCTTGCCAAGTTACGAAACAAACACTGTCAGTATAGTTCTACCTACAGCTAGTTTCATTTGCCTGGCCTGCTGAAGAGCAAGGAGCTTAGCAGTGTGTATTTCAGGACAATGCTTGTCTTCGATCAGAGCAGTAATACTGGTATGCAGTTAGAGCACCCATCACTGCTGAATTTGTCATGAGTATCAGATCTCAGCATAACGCAATCAAGAATTCAGAAAGGGTACTTGCATTATGTTTCCTCTTACCCCATCTTCAGCCTGCAGTTTTCTCCTCTTCTTTATTTTTTCAGGCATAAGTTTTTCTATTCTCTCTTTGGTGGTATCAGTTCCGAATTCCTCTTCAAAGTTCTTCCAGGATTCCAGAAGCATGACTCTCTCCTCTTTCTCCTCACAGTTTCGCATTGCCTTATTAGCCTCTTCATAAATCTGCCGACATCTTGACAAACTCTCTTCCCTTCCAGCAGATAGTTCAAACTGTGCAAAGCTGATCCATACCTGTGGCAGAAAAAACAAAAATCAAGATGAAACTTCCATCCTAAAGTCTTACAAAAATGACAGGTTAAGTGATAGTTTAAAAGAAAACAAAGCAACCAAAAAAGGAAATATCAATGCAAGTCTAAAGTACTTTTTTTTTTTATAAGCAGATACCCAGAAATTTCATGTTTGTTTCACGTGTGATATTTACCTCATTTTGACAAGACAGAATATTCACATAAGCAACTTTGACAAACCTCTTGCACTTATTTTAGGTCATGATAAATCTGTTTGAATTCAGTCAAATGACAGCACCAAATTACACGATGAAAATCACAACCAATTTTTCTTTCCAATGTTTTAGCATCTAAAATTACAAAGCAATTCAGCAGGAAGAGGGCTGCTTTCCAAAGCTTCTACAAAGTCTTCTTTCATATAAGATATTCCTTTTGTTATAGGAAAGTTAGAATTTTTTTTTTCCTTTTAATACCACTGGCATGAGACTGAACTTAGATTCTCAGTTGATTTCAGACAGCCAGGCAGTCAAGGCTTTCCATCAACCATGGACTCAATTCAAGCCCAATTCTGTATCCTGGGTACCTTAACATGCTGTGTCCGTTGAAGTAATCTGCGGTAAAGATTTCTTGTTTTTTCATACTCCTCTTGCTCAATTTCAAAGTCAATGTAGGATTTCCAAAGAACCTGCAAAACAGAAGTCTCCCCTTACGTTCACAGCCTCTTCAAATAACCCTGTATGTAACACTGAGATAATGCCAAAAAAAAAAAAGTTTTCAGTGGAGGAGCATGGATAAACATGAACATTGTAAAAATGAATTTCAGAGATCTGAGTATTAATTCACTGTATTAGCTAAGATTAAGACTAAGTAATATGAAATCTTGCCCACATAATCCATTTAGCTTACTCCTATAAGCATGTTTTTCTCTCCATTCTTTGTCATGGGTTTTATAGTCCCGTGTACCCTGCTAAGAAACAGATGCTACATTAATGAGACACAGGCTAGGCTGCGATGGTAAGATGTTCTGTTCAAGCTGTTAGATCATTTACATTTTAATTAGCTACACTATGTAACAAATACCTTAAAATTACTCAAATGTTAAGTTCATCTTCCCCCTTACCTCTGGCATGTCTAGCCGGGGCTGGCCAATAGCCAATTCATATATTGCACGGGCTCTGTCAATATCACCAAGGATGGTCTCCAGTTCAGCAAATTTAATCCATGATGTGCAGTTTTCTGGTGCAAATTCCAGGAATTTTTCATACAGCTTTCGGCAACGATCAAATTCTCGCAGTTGTAACTCCAGTTCAATATAGCCTTTAAAAAGTTTGTTTTTTGGACATTTACCTATGGATGTTCCCTGTTAAGAAGCCAAAAGCCAAAAAACACTTAAGAGATATTGCCAAGGAGGAGGAAAAAAAAAAAAAACCGAAAAAACCCACCACACTGCTATTTCTAAACAACTTTTTACTGTTTGGTATTTAACTGAAATGCATTTTTGAGCAGAGTCTGTTTTAAGACACTGGTCAGGGCTAATATGAAATCTAATCACTGTCTGCAAAATGAGTGTGCATACATAAAACATCAACAAAAACCTGAAAATAGAAAACTTTCTGACTGGTTACACACTTTTAAGTAACATCAACTTCCCATGAAGTATTAATTGAATCTCACCGTGGCTCAACAAATGAACGCTTCATCTTGCATCAAAAGCTGAAGAAAGCACAGTACCAGTCTGTGCCAGTCTTCAGGTAAGTAGTTCTGAAGTATCTTATAAAACAAATTATACCAAGAGAAACCGTCTCCTGGACTACCAGTGCTATGCATCATTACATAGAGAATTGTCCACATTACCTGACCGCTGACTTACAGTGATGGATAGCTGGAGAAGAAAGTTTAAACCGAATTTGTTTTGATATGCTTCAGCATCTGAACAAAACTGCCTGTCCTCAGCCACAAGTACCAAGCCACAAGAAAGCAGTTTCTGATTTTTAATTTGGGCATCTTTTGAAGCAATAGTTAAGACTGACCACGCCTGTGACATGTATATAGTGAGCTTCACTCTGACACATTTCTGAAGACAAGTATTATTTATTAGGCACTGGAACCTCTGCTCCTTCAAGGTGGTATGAGTAAGTAATTTGAGACCAACTTCCCTTAATGCAATTCTCCTGCAGAACTTCACTACACATTGCCTATCTTGGTACTTAACAAAAACGGAGGAAACCACAACTCTGAAATATTGATTTGGCCACCGTTAGGCCTCTCCAGCTCTAAAAATGCATTTTCTGTTTCAAAATATGCTTGGTTCTTCCCCATAGCCCACCCCATTACTATTTCTTAAGCAGCACAGGCTTCAGCCTGTCCTGGCAACTGTCTCCAAGTCCCAGCATCTCTCAAACCCTATGAAAACAAAGAATCCATGCAACATCTGCAGCCAGTGAAAAATAAGGCATAACAATGTACTGCCTGCATGCTGACAAGAGCTTCAGGGTCAGGAGATGGACCTGTTCTTCTGCATGGTGACAGTGTGAGACCTAGATACTCACCTCAGGACAGAAGCAAGGCTTCTTGCCAAAGAGGTGGTTCAAAATCAACTTACTGCAAAAGCAAGGTTAACTGCATGCCAAATCTAGGTCCAATCCCCCCCCAAAAAAAGATGATGGCTGCACCAACAAAAGCTGGTTTGAAAGATACGCAAAGTAACCTACTAAAAAAAGGTCTGTCAAACTAAACAACAGAAATTAAACAACAATAGGGAAAAGACCAGCAAAAGAGAAGTCTAAAACAAACTGAGGAAACTGTGGTTTTCCAGAGAGACCAAAACAGCCTTTCCAGAATATACTAAAACTATCATGCCTAAAAAAAAAAAAAAAAAAAAAAAAAAAATGGCTGGAAGCAGGATGCTGATTGGTGACTAAGGTAATTTGCAAGTATCTTAAACTAAGCTAGAACAGAAGTGTGCTTCAAGACAGATGGTTGTCCTCTCCTGCAGGGAGACATTAACAGTCTTACAGTGGACTTAATCCCTCTGTTTTTGTTTTTTTTTCTGGCCAAGGGCAGGAGCCCAGCTCAACAGACAAAGTTTTATTAGCACATTAGAGAGTAAACTTGATCTAGTGTCAGCTACAGAGGGCCATTCACATTTATAATCTTATCATTGTTGCGACATGTATACGATCAATTTCCTCTTTAAAGTCAAGCCACCTCAACTGCTACCATTACTAACTTTCTCTCCAAATTCCTAACAGTCACCCAAATTATTGAGAATATCTGAACCGAGGGGAAAGCAAATTTTTCGTTTTAGAAGGTTTTTCTGCCAAAATGCATTCCATCATACTCTGACATGGTAGTGAATTCTGAGCAGAAGCTCTTGTGCTGCCCCAAAGTCCCCATGATTGCTTCTGTCAGCAACCAGGTAGCTGGGACTTAATCTATCATGCAAGTCTGAATTTCTGAGAGTCAAAAAAATCCTACTGATTTGGGTTTTTAAACAGCTATTGTTAGTACAAGGATCGTTCAAACAAATCATCAGCGGTTAAAAAGTTTCAAGTGTACTAAGCTTATTTGGGTACCCTTGTATTAAGATGTACATTTTGTCAGCTGAAACGGGAAAGATGTATTCATTTCAGTCCGTGGCTAATTTATCGTATCAAGCTATGCTTCTTTTTAAATCATACATGACAGTAAATACTGGTCCCTGCGGATTTTCTAGGATGCTTTATTTAAGTGGATTAGTACAGTTATTTATAAAGGACAATTTAAGATCTTTTTATGCCATTCCCTTGTTACTATTAGTTAGTAAAGTCAATTATGGAATTAACCAAAGCTTACCAACGCTCTTCTGGCAAGTGGAAGATTTTTCTGTCGTATTTCAAATTGTGCATACAGCAGCCATATTTTGGCAAATGTAAACTGAAAGAAAAAGAACAATGTGATGGCTGGGTTGGAAGCTTAGCAATTAATTCCGCACATGTTCATTAAAAATCATCACTGTCTACATACAGAGACACATTACTGCTACTGCAGTTAGTTGCATTTGACTTCTGTGTTTTCCTGCTGAAAAAGATGAGAGACTGCAACCCAAAACAAACTCTCTACACCAAGACAATTTACTGTACCACGGATGGAAAGTAAAAATAGCCAGGACAGAAGTCTCTCCAAGGAAGAAAACAGTAAAACAATCAACTGATTGATAAAATATCAGCTATTACTGAAAAAAAAAATTGCTAATCGACTCTTAATTATTACAGATTAACACTAATCCACCTAGTTGATACTCATATGATGTGACGAATAACACATTAGAGAAGGACTAAGTACAGGGAACTAAGATTTCTTGACATTCCAAAGCAATGCATTGGTTAATTGTTTTCAAGGTTTGGCCACGCAGATATTTTAGTTAAAATTCACTAGGAAAAAAAAAAGGAAAAAAAAAAAACAACACCAAAAAGTCGGAAAGTCATGTCTTGAAGACTGTAACGGAGGATATAAACTCTAATGATGGTTTATGAAATGTACCTCCCTCAGCTGGGACCAGGTAAACAATTAGAAACAGTTACTATAAAAAGTGGTAACTCTACATAAAATTGACTAACAGATATTTTGCAGAGACTGCAAACAAACAGGTTGAGAACAGGTATGAAAGAACTAACTTGAGGAGTAAAGTAAGGGAAAAGAAGAGATAGAAGAATCTTCTACCATTTAACAGCACTGAAGTGTCCTCTAAGTATGTGATATTTCAGCTTTTTATAGCATTCTTGATCACTTAAAAATACTGATGAAACACCAATTTCATGTCTTTATGAGGAAACCTGACATCAGTGTGTAGCCTACTGTTTCCCAGTGATGATGCAAGTTACAGACACCTAATGCCATAAATGGGAAGGGGGGAGACACTATGGATTTTGGAAAATTACCTTTACGAAACTGGAAGGGAGTCTACTTAAAACCATGGATAAATACCTCCCTTGTTCTTGAGCAGGGTCTTCAGAAATGTGCTAGTAGCATTTTGGAGGGGCTTATGCACCTCAGCCTTGCTTTCTACAGTATGCCTGATTAAAGACAATTTAAGGGACTTCTGAACCAGGAAATAGTGGAAAGAAGTAGGGGGAGAAAACTAAAGGATCTCGGTCCTAAGGTTTTTAATCCAAGACTTTATATGAACTTGAAGGAGCCATACCTTCTTGTGGGGAATGAGCTCAATACATGCCTGATAAACTTGTCTGGTTCGCTCTGGATCCTGTAAGAACAGGCAAAACTAAATACTTCATTCACTACTCAGATTATGCTACAGTAATTACAGTTTTATATCACGCAGTGATTACCAAATGCAGAACAGTATTTTTAAGCACAGGAGTTTAGAATCATATATACTTAAAAATATGTATACATTTTTCTACATATCTGTGTGCACAATTCAAAGATGGTAACTTCTGAGGGTCAGTAAGTCTTTTGAAACAAGGTTCCTCATTAAGAATGATACAATTAAACCAGTAGTGTTGCATTTAGGGTGAAAAAAATCTTTTTTCCTTTTACCAGACACTGAACTATGATTTTATGAAATAAAGCACAGCTATGTTACATGACTGATAACAAGGTAGACAAAGTCTCGAAAGGCCACTGTAGCAAGAATTTAACTGCTTCACAAAACTTCACAAATAGTTTTGTTATACTACTTGTAATACCATTGTATTTGTAATTTTATGTTATATGACTGATAAACGAAATACCTAGTGAAGCTTAAATACTTGTCTCCCATGTAAGGGAGACGTTACACACAAATACAAGTGTGTCTGTGTATAGGGGGAAAGATTTAAATAGCAAATCATGTAGCAAATGACAAAACTTTTTTTTTTTGTATTAACTTATCTGTAGCTATTTAGTGTAAGGAAAATACCTGGGAAAGAAAGACTTAGAATTACTACTTGCCTTTGCTTCCAGCTCTTCATATAATGCATAGTTAATCCAAAGATAAATATATCTCTTCCAGTGTCTCTTCTCTTGAATTGGAGGAACGTTGGCAATGGCTCTTTCATACACTTCTCGGACAGTCTCTGCATCTGCATCGCTTTCAACTAACCTTAAGTAGTCAAACCATGCATCATAATTATGTGGATTTGCCTTTCAGAAAGATGGGAGCAGAGAAATGGAAAAGAAATTTCAGTAACTGAAAATAACAAAACTTGTTCCTTTGCTTACAGTTTCTATGTAGAACTTCTCTTTTAAAACTAATCATTGAAATATTAGTAAAAATTGTCAGTCTCCGGTATGCTAGAGCTAGAGGTTTTGAGGGGGGGAGGGGGGTTAAGGTCAGTTAAGTGTCATTATTTCTCTGTTTGTTTGTTTTTTTTTACCTACAAACGTTCATTGTGAAGGCAAACCAAAGTATGAGAAGAGGAAATGAAGAAATATGCAGTATTCAATAATTTGGTGAACAATAGACAGGTGTGGCACATCTGTTTCCTTATAAAAAGGTATTTCTGCATGAATGAGTAAACGTTACTGCATAACAGAAGTGAAGGAATAAGTTACAAGCTAAATTGTGAAGGGTAATGAGTTCTCAGTGCAATCAAAAACTTTGGCTCCACCATCTACATTAGACTGCAGAAATGAAAGAGCAGTGAACACGAGTATTGTTCTCTCACCTGTGGATGGAATTCTGTCTTCACATTTCTTGGGATCTTTTTTGGCTGAAGTACCATAGGTAATATAATAAATATAATAAAAAGCCAGCCTTCCTATCATGAGACACTTGCTTCCCTTAAGCAGCAGGTGGATGTATGATGAGCCCAGTGAATATCTGTAATACATACCTTCACCTCCTCTTCATACTGGAATCTTCTCTTGCTGACAATGATGTCTTCAATTCCCCTTCTATCTCCAAACTTCTTCTCAAAGATGGTGTAATTTTTGAAGAGATTTTGAGCATCCTGTTTTGGAATTCTATCCAAGGCGTATTTGTAGATCACCCTTACTCTTTCAAACTGAAAACATTAAACATCACTTGAATTGTATTTAGAATGCAACTCTTCTCCTACCCCACAATGTGTGTTTTAGTTTGTCAATGACCTTTTAGTGGTATTTAATGTAAACGATTGTTGCAGTACAGGATTAACACAAATCTCCCTGAAAAGTAAGACTTGAAGGGAAAAAAAATAAATCTATAAATACCAAAATCTATCATCACTTAGTCATTTACAGGTTTGGAATATTTAAAATATTTTTAAGGGTCTGTGGTTTGGGGTTCAGAGAATGTTTTGAATTGCTAAATAGCCTGGGCACTTCAACAAGAGCATCTGGGAAGTACATGGCTAATCTAATTCTTCTTTTTATCAAGCAGGCAGTTGATGTAAAGTGTCAAACTTATAAATCTGAGGACGTATATTGGATTTAAAGGCACCGTTTTCAGTTTTGGTAGATTTTGTGCTTACTTTCTTAGAATATATTTACTCAATGTGACCAAAAGGCAAATAGAAGCTAGGCAAAAAAATTGATTCCTTAACTCAGACTACAGTAAGACCTCAAAGGTTTTGGAAAAAAACAGAAGTATTGAAATGATCGTTAAGCAGCCTGGAGTTTGATATTCAAAAAGAAATCTTGTGGGGATAGTTAGTATCAGCCTGATGTATGGAAGTCTTACTTCTTTCTGGTTCTCCTCAAATTTTGCAAAAGCCACATACAGGTGCTCATCCATATGGTCTTCTCCAAAGAACTCCACTGCCCTCTCATATACTTTCCTTGCATGAGCAAAATAACAGTGCTTCTCTTCAAAGCGAGCATACTTGATCCAGTTCTTCACATCAGGGTGAACAATAACAAGTAGAGCTATGTTAAAGAAACAGTAGCACTTGAATCGGACATCTCAAATTGCATTCTTCCCAGTGAGCTCACGGACTATATGAAACAACTCCCATGGGTGATATATACAAGGGACACAACTGGGAAGAATTCAAAACAGCTCTGAGCATGCAAAGGCTTCATGTTCAGTACTGAGCACTTGAATTTAAAAAAAGGAATAGAAGTCAGACAAGAAGGGTCAGGAAAAAGGTTAAGGAGGAGAAAACTGAAATAAATGACAACTGCAAAAAAGCCAGAAGTATGAGTGCTCTTACATATTCACTGCTGTGGCAGGATATGTCCATTCACTTAACTGAATTTGGAGGCATATACTAAGCATGTATGTAATACCAACTGCTGGATCTCAGCATGGTGTTTTACTCCAGCACACCCCAGTAAAAGGAGCCTAGGACATACCTAGAGACAGAATAGACAAGCAAGAAATGAAGAAGTCTAAACTTGGGTAGCAGTGACCCTGCACTAAAAAGGATATATCTCTCATAAATGGTACGTGCCCTATCCACCTCCTTGTATCTCAGCTCGAAGTTAATATAGGAATGCCAGGCTTGCTCCTCTGGTTGCCACTCCATCCAACGTTCAAACACCTGACGAGATCCAGCAACATTCCCCAACATTTCTTCCATGTAAGTATATTTATACCTTGGAAAACAAGATCAAGTGTTTACGATCACTTTGTAAGTACATAAATTTCAGTCATTTTTCAAGTGCTTAATAAAAGCATCACTGAGACTTCTACACCTACTCCCCACTTGCACTCCAGAAACACCTATAGTGTTGTGATGGGCAGCATGCAGACACATGAATATCCTTCTCTCCGATACTCTTACCATTTGAAAAGTATACAACTATTCCAAAATTAAGCCTTTACCTCTTTTGGGGCTAGCCTGAAGAACTGCAGAAAGAGAAGACAATGTACTTTTGCACGATGCCAAAATAAAAAAAAATTAACGATGTCTTTGGGGGTAAAAGAAATGCTCCATTCTCTGTAAACGTACCAGAATTGGTTCACCCTAGGGAGGGTGGTAATGGCTCGATCCCAAATGTTTCGGGCATGATTAATCTGGCGGTTCTTCATTTCCATTTCTGCATATTTCAGCCAGAGTGTGACATTTCTGTAGTCTACATCTAAAGCACGCTCGTAAATGGAACGGGCTCTGGAAAGCAAAGAGAAGTTAAGTTGTGCATTTAACATGCCTCTAAGACTGAAAGTGTTTATCAATGTGTCTTAAGAGGTTTAACAGATCTACAGCTATATCATAATTACCTCTGTATTTCTTTCAGGCTTTCCTCCCATTGTGCGTACTTTATCCAGTTACTGATAACAGTTCTGTTTTTTCTTATGTTATCTTCAAAAGTCTGAGAAGAAAATTATTTCTGTAAGTAAAAAAAATTCTTCTGTGCAGACCAATCTTTTTATAAATGGCTTACACATTATTACTACTGGAATGAACTCTAAATGTCTTGCATAGAATCACAGAATGGTTTGAGTTGGAAGAGACCTAAAAGATAACTATTTCCAACCCCTCACCACGGGCAGGGACACCTCCCACCAGACCAGGAGCTTCCAAAGCCCCGTCCAACCTGGCCTTAAACGCTTCCAGGGACAGAGCATCCACAGCATCTCTGGGCATCCTGTTCCAGTGCCTCACCACTCTCACAGTAAAGAATTTCTTCCTTATATGTAATCTAAATCCACCCTCTTTTAGTTTAAAGCCATTACCCTTTGTCCAGGCCCTACACTCCCTGACAAAGAGTCCCTCCCCAGCTCTCCTATAGCCCCCTTTAGGCACTGGCAGGCCGCTGTAAGGTCTGCCTGGAGCCTTCTCCTCTCCAGGCTGAACAACCCCAACTCCCTCAGCCTGGCTTCATAACAGAGGTGCTCCAGCCCCTTCATCATCTTTGTGCCCTCCTCTGGACTCGTTCTAATACTTCCATGTCCTTCTTGTGCTGGGGCCCCAGAGCTGAACGCAGGCTCCAGGCGGGGTCTCACGAGAGCAGAGCAGAGGGGGACAATCCCCTCCCTTGCCCTGCTGCCATGCTGCTTTCGGTACAGGCCAAGGTATAGGTGCCTTTCTGGGCTGCAAGCACACATTGCTGGCTGATACTGGGCTTCTCATCAACCAACCCCCCCCCCCCACGTCCTTCTCCTCAGGGCTGCTCTCAATCCATTCTCCGCCCAGCCTGTATTTGTGCTTGCAACTTCCCAAGCCCAGGTGCAGGACCTTGCACTTGGCCTTGTTGAACCTCATGAGGTTCACAAAGGCCCACCTCTCAAGCCTGTACAGGTCCCTCTGAATGGCATCCGTTCCCTCTAGCATGCCGACCGCACCACACAGCTTGATGTCATCAGCAAACTTGCTGAGGGTGCACTCAATTTCACTGTCCATGTCACCCACAAAGATGTTAAACAGTGTCAGTCCCCAGTGCTCTTCCCCTCTCCACTAATGTTGTAACCCCATTGTAGAAGGCCACCAGATTTGTCAAGCACAATCTGCCCTTAGTGAAGCCATGTTGGTTGTCACCAATCACCTCCTTATTTTCCAGGTGCCTTAGCAGAATTTCCAGGAGGATCTGCCCCATGATCTTGCCAGGCACAGAGGTGAGACTGACTGGCCTGTAGTTCCCTGGGTCTTCCTCTTTTTCCTTTTTAAAAATGGGGGGTTATGTTTCCCCTCTTCCAGTCAGTGGGAACTTCACCAGATGGCCACAGCCTCTCAAGTATGACAGACAGTGGCTTAGCAACTACATCTCCCAGTTCCTTCAGGACCCACGAGGGATATGATGATATGTATCATCAGGTCCAGCAGACTTATGCACCTTCAGGTTCCTTAGACTGTCTTGAACCTGATCTTCTCCTACTCTCTGTGGTTCTTTATGGGTGACCCGTTCGGTGACAAACTGGAGCTGATTGATATGGCGGTGCACTAAGGGTTAAGAAGAAGGTTACTCAGGGGCATAGAGTGGTAACCAGGCTAGAATAAGAGGAAGTGGGAACCAGTGAGAAGAAGTTGTTAGGCTCGGATGGGCCTATAGCCGGCTACGCGTGATCAAAAGGAATGCACCAATCAGAAGTCTGTAACTACGCACGCTAGCCACGTGCAGCTGGCTCAGAAAGCTATGTAATATCTGCCATTGGAACAATAAAGGGTCTCCATTTCTCGACTATTTTGGAGTCCGTGTCTTCATTCCCTTCAGTTCTTCATTCTTCCAGTCCCTGCCTTTGCCTGCTGGGGCCCAGTCCATGTGGCTGGAGCTCTTGTCAGTGAAGACTGAGGCAAAAAAGTCCTTGAGTACCTCACCCTTCGCCTTTATCCTGGGTGACCAGGTCTCCCGTTTCCTTCTGGAGAAAGCCTAAAGTTTCCCTAGTCTTCTGTTTATCACTGATGTACCTACAGAACCCTTTCTTGTTGCCCCTGATGTCCGTGGCCATATTTATTTCTAACAGGACTTTGGCTTTCCTAACTTAATCCCTGGCTGCCAAACAATGTCTTTGTAACCCTCCCAGGCTAGCTGTCCTTCCTTCCTTCCACCCTCTGTAGGCCTCCTTTTGCTGTCTGAATTTGGCCAGGAACTCCTTGTTCATCCATGCAGGTTTCCTGGCATTTTTGCACAACTTCCTCTCTGTTGGGATGCATTTCACTCCTGAGCTCGGAGAAGGTGATCCTTAATATTAACCAGCTTTCTCAGCCCCTCTTCCCTCCAGGGCCATATCCCTTCGTACTCCACACCAAGCAGATCCCTGAAGAGGCCAAAGTGTGCTCTCCTGAAGCCCAGAGTAGCGAGCTTGCTGTGCTCCCTCCATGTTGGCCTCAGGATCCCAAACTGCACCTTCCCATGGTCACTGCAGCCAAGGCTGCCCTCGAGTTTCACCAGCCTCTCTTTGTTGGTGAGAATGAGGTCTAGCATAGCACCTCTTCTTGTTGGCTCCTCTACCACATGGAAAAGAAAGTTGTCAGCAATGCATTCCAGGAACCTCCTGGATTGCCTACACCCTGCTGTATGACAGGTATCAGGGTGGTTGAAGTCTCCCCCTGAGGACCACCTGGACTTGCGAACATGAGGCTGCTTCTAGCTGCCTGTAGAGGGCCTCATCTGCTTCATCTTCCTGCTCAGTTGGCCTGTAGCAGACTCCCACTATATGTCACCCATACCCACCCTCTCTGTAATCCTGACCCATCAGCTCTCTGTTAGCTCCTCACCAGCTCCTCACCCAGGCAGAGCTCCAGGCACTCCAGCTGCTCACTGACATTAGAGGGTAACAGCCCCTCCTCACCTCCCCTATCTGTCCTTCCTAAAGAGCCCATGTCCTTCCATCCCAACGCTCCAGGAGAGCCATCCCACCACATCTCTGTAATGCCAATGAGGTCACAGCCCTGCAGGTGTGTGTACATCTGTAACTCCCCTTCTTGACTCCCCATGCTATGGCTTAGCACAGAGACATTTAAGTTGGGCCCCTGATGAAGGTGATGTATGGGCTGGAGCAGCTGGAATTCCTTTGTGCTGCTCTTCAGGTGCTCTCCTACGTATCTCTACATCTACATAGATGTAGTGACAATACATACTCAACACAGCACTTCCTAAAAATTGCATAACAGAGCAGCTAGAAATGTTGATTGCTATACAGATAAGGACTAAACTCAAGTTCCTGCAAGCTGATACCTGAAATATTGATGGAACAGTTACTGAGAGCACTAAAATTGTGAACTTTTTTTTCAGTCTCCTGGTTAGCAATTCCAGTGGCAGCACTACCTGGTTAGATGGAATCTAGTCATTGCACGACCCTGAATATACTTGAATGCACCAGCATAAGTTTATCCACTTTGATTTGTATACAACATTGTTTTACACTTTTCTTTAAAGCATGCTGCCTTATGATTATTCCCCGGAATTAATATTTTGGCTTCAAATGTAATAGACAAATTTCACAGCTCAGTGCAATGATGACAGTGTTGTGTTTGGCTGCTGTCAAAATCAATACTATTGGTATAAAACATGCGGCTAAACACGGTTCAAACGCAGCCAACATGTGGTGGCTTATTATTGCAATTCATACAAGCAAATAAAAAAACTAAAAAATCTGTCTCTAGATGTTGACTATATCTAAAAAGTAACTGATCAAGCCGAGTTGAAAACATTTTCAGTTCATTAAGAATATGTTTGCTTTGCTTTCTATTGATCCAGGACAGAAGTTATCCAAGAAAAAAACAAAACAAAGCTGTACATAAGTTTGTACAAGCAAAGCAGTCCTTTTCAATAAAAAAGAAAAAAATATACCTCAAATCTCACATGCAAAATGGTTCTTTCAAGACAACTGTCAAAAAATAAACATGATTAGTATAAAAATCTGTTCTAAAGTATTGCTTGTGAACACTGTGGGTTTTTTTAAACAGTTGACATGGAAATATCACCAGCACTACTACAAAGATTGCTAATGTTACATCATACCATCATAATATTTGTGAAGAAGCTATGTACAAATCATGTATGCAACCCACCTTGCAATGCTTGAAACATACTGAACACATAACATGTATTACCAAATTTTGTTAAACATGTTTATAACTTAGTTTTTTTACACAAAAGTAACAGTTTTCTTAAGATAGTGCTAGTTTTTAAAACATAAAAAATGCATAAGTAATAAATATGAAGAACATTCCATTTAAATTAAGCATATTCCGTTTAAAATAAGCATATTAAAATTTTGGTGCTTTATAGAAATATTACTTTTTTTTTTTTTTTTTGCTTTTACCTTCCTTTTCCGAAGTTTGTAATCATTTAGCTCTTCAACATCTGTGATCTTCTGCTGAGGAGGTGGTGGGAGAAGCTCGAGCTCTCTCTCCTTTGCCTCTCTTAAAAGCTGCTCTGCTGTGATCTGGACTTCCGCGGGTGCTTTGTTTTTCACCTGTGAAGTAAAGGCCCGGTTAGCGCTTCCCCCTTTCAACGCGCAACTGCAACCTCCCGTCACGACGAGGACGAGCTCGGAGCTCGGGCCCCGAGCCGGGGTCGGGACCCAGCCAGGCCTCTCCTTCTTCCCCGCTCCCGCTCCCGCTCCCTTCCCCTTCCACCTTCCCCTTCCACCTTCCCGGCCCGTTCACAGCCGCCACCCGGGCCACCTTGGCCACTTTAGGGATCCGCTGCTTCCCGGCTGCCGTAGACGCCATCTTGTCGTCTCGCCCCGCGCCGGCCCCACCCCGCTCCCGCCCCCTCGCGCTGCCCCGCCGCGCGCCGTTGCCGGGGTAACGGCGGCGCGTCCCGGCACTGGCACGGCACGGCACGGCACGGCGGGGCAGGGCAGAGCGGCGGCGGGCAGCGGGCGGCGGGTGAGTGCCCGTCACAGCCGGGGGCCCCGCGCCCCTCGCGCCCCTCACGGCCCCTTCAGGACCGTTCAGGCCCCTCACGGCCCCTCAGGGCGATGCGGTTCCCGCCGGGCGGGCGGCACGTGCCCGCGGGCAGCGCTCCCTGGCGGCGCGGAGATGGCGCTGCTGCGCCCCTCAGCGCCCCTCACGGCCTGTCACGGCCCCTCACCGCCCCTCACCGCCCTCACCGCCACTCAGGGCGGGCGACAGCTGCGGTCCTGACTGGAAACGGAGCCGCTCGCGGCAGTGCCGGTGCTGGGGCCTGAGGGACCGGCGGCGATGTCCCTGGTGGCCCGGTGGCAACGCGGGACCCGCCGGCTGTCAGGGACCGGGTCCGCCGGCGCTGCGAATCACCGAAACGGCACCAAAAAGGCAGATTGCGCCTTGTCAGCGCGCTGCTGGGAGCGACGCGGGGAAGCTGCCGAGCTGCCTGTCTGTCAGGATCCCCTGGCATTTCGGTGCCACCGACGTGAGCTCTGCTTTGGCCAAAGTGCACCGAGCTCTCATGGTGCTGCGGTTAGCGCTAGGCCGTTCTCATCCCCAGCCCTGCAGGCTCAAGGCTGGTAAGAGTTTGAGGGGACCAACGGTAGGCACTGCTCGGATAGGCAGCGTGCAAATGCCTGTAAGTGAATAAATGCAAAAGCAATTTGTATCCCCTTAAGAACATTTCCTGCGTAGCATGTAGAAGGCATACAGTAGGCGTTATTGTCTGTGTTATTTCTACATGTGCACTGTGAGCACACTGTACGTGTGTGTGTGCAGGCAGTAGCCCTGTATACAGAGAGAGTTACACAGGAAATAGGAACAGAAGTCCATCCAGCTGACTGCACTTCTTCATAGCTGTTATAACAATCCATTTCAAGTAACTGCATTGAACAATGGATTGCGGCAGGAAGGATCTGCTAGAACCAGCAACGTTTTCTTTCTTTTTGTTACAGTTTACAAGATGACTACAATAACATCTTCAAGAGGACATACAGAAGTGGTTAGTGCCAGAAGGACAGAGTTACGTGATGTTTCTGATATTATCAGCCTCTTCAGCCATTTTACAGAAGATGTTTTTGGAAAGATTGATGTCATGCACCTTTTGTAAGTAACACTGGTTTTGGAGCTTTTATTTAGATATGACTGGCACAGACCTGCCTCTAGGACAGATTAAAGGGAAATACCTGTCTTCATGTTTTTATACCCTTATAACAGCTTTTGTATCTGTTCTCAAAATTTTTAGAATACAATCTGATTATTAAGTGTTAAACTTCCCTATGCTTTTCTTTTGTATAGTTTCTTCAAGTTCTGAATTAAATTGTTTTCACAGAGAAAAATCTAATCTTTCTCTGATACTCTGCAATGAGAAGAATGAGGTTATAGCCCATGCTGCCTTTCTGGACTATCCAAATTGGAATATCACTGATCAGTCTGATTGGGAATCATTCTTACATAAAAACTACCTTAACAACAAATGCACTGTAAGTAAATTGTATAATTTTATTTGTTTTTTTTTTTTCCACTTAAGGCTCAGGTACAAAAATACACATAGGCCTCTCAAATCTCTTTTACGTAGATCTGAGGTGTTCAGGCCAAAGAAGCTGATTATCTTTCTAAACCCTCAGGTGCTCAGAAGTTCATGGGTGCTTGTGCTTTTGCCACTACTGTAACATAAGGTAACTGTCATCCTGACAGAGGCCATTAGGGAATGCAGGTTCTTTGCTAGACATGTGCAGAACATGTCTAATGCACTGCGCTGGCACTGAGAGCAGCGTGAGCTATAGCTGCCACCAACATTTTTTGTTCAAATACCTGTCCCGCTCTGGTGCTATCTAACAGAGCATTTACCCAGGAGGTGGAGACTTTGCTGTAACATACTTCTTATTGTAGGGGAACTGAAATCCTAATTTCTCACCTTTTGGAATAAAGTTTTGCTCTTTTACACAACAGAATCCAAATTTAATGGCTTCAGAGAAGAGCAAGGGATGAGGAGCATACCCCTCTTTGGAAGATGCTGAATTACACTGAGTAGAGGACCGTGCTGGCATGAGTATCTTGATTCTGGAGTGAGTTTGTTCAGTGCTGGTGTGGATATGGCTGCACTCCATTCTGTGTGGTGCCAGCTTTCATAACGGCTCCTCAGTCGAGTTTGTAAATTACCCTTAGAAATTATGGACTAGAAATAAGTGCTTAGAAGTTTATTCAAATGCTGTCCCTCATTCAATCCATCTAGGCACTGGATCATCCTGTTATTGTTGAGAAAAGACCAAAAACGTTGACCATAAACACTTAAAAGCTAGGCAGCATTTGCCAGAATAAGGTGTTGGTGATACTGAAATTGCATCCCAACAGTTTGTTCATCAGTTTTTTGGTGCTGTTCTGGGTGTTATTAAGCAATGGCTTGCAGAAAAACTGACAAATACACTGATTGTATTAAAAACTGCTGTATGTGCCATTAAGAGAAACAGAATTATTACAGCCAAAGGGAGTATAGGGGAAAAAAGACCAACATGCAATTTTCTTGTAATCTGTTTTCTTTGTCACTTGAGCAGTACTTTGTGTACTGGCATATTGCAGACACAACCACTTCATTCAGTGTGCAGCTGCTGCTGTTGGGTTATGCTGTGCTGTCAGTTCTGCAAGCTCTTCCTCAGGCAGTCTGCTTGACAGTATCTTGCAGTAAAGCTGCAGCTGACTTCAATGTCAGGGGCATACAAAGAGAAAAGGAGACAAACAGACAAACAGCTTTAGCATGTTAGGAATTACTGCTCAGAAGCAGGAGTAAAAGATGCTTCAGAACATTAATGAGGAGCAGAAGAACTCTTGCTTTGCTTAGAATGGAGATTATTTCCTAAAATCTATACAGAAGATTCAGTAGATATTTCATGCTTCTGTACTGGCAAAGCAATTGTACGTGTTCCAGTTGAGATTCTAGGTGAGATTCCTTTGCTGTAAGGTGTTTTCCAGATTAACTGGAGGTAAATAGGAAAGACGTCTTTTAGTCAGCCCTTTTTCTGGATGTTTAAATGTGTCTAACAATGCAATCATAAGATCTTGTATTTTTTCCTACATCTTTTAAGGGAAGAACAATTTTGGGAGCATGAGGAATTTGCAAGCTTCTTTTTTTTTTCCCCTGAAAACCTGGAAAGAAATAGTCTTTATTAATCAAATGTTAAATGTTGTTAAGATTTAGTTGTTAGTTGTTGTGGTTAAATTTAAATGTTATTAGTTAACACAAATAAGGAACAGAACAGTGTTACAAATAAAAAAGTGATGTTTATAAATTGTATTCTAACAGTAAGCTGGAATATGAATCAAATTTAAAAACATTACATCGGCACAAATCATAATATAAAAAATGTCCTTTATTCATATAGCTTTATCCACACACGCCTTGAAGGCAATGAGTTACTCACATGCAAAGTTACTCACTTTGAGTGTGGATCACAGATATTGGATTCGTGCATTGGATTTGTGCATTTGGGTAGACAATAAATACAATATTCGTGGTGTTTAGATTCTCATTCTTCATGTTCTAGCCTTTGAACACGCTGTTCATGCATCTTTTTGTGGCAAAAGAGGAATATGCAGCTGGATGTTCCCAAGAAATTATTAGGTGAGTTAGTATGCAGCTTTCTGTAGTGAAGCACGTGCACTCTCCTCCCACTGTTTGCTATCAGTATTGCAGTTGCAAGGCAGAATGAATTTTTTTCTTTTCTTAAATTTCCACTCTAAATTTCCATGACTGAGCATGAAGCTTAAAAAGCTGTAGATATTTCTGGAGTATGGTTGTTCCCAGTTCATCTTTTGGTAGTTTACTAACTACAGATTATACAGTAAAGTCACAAGCTATGCAGTACAAACAGCACAATATATCATGTTAGCTCAATACTCAGTGATTGCTCGGGTTATTTGGTATCGCTCAGAACCTATTTATATAAACAGAGTGAATTGCATTTGGTGCTGCTTCTGTGAAATTTAGTTACTTTGTCATGTCAAGCCAGATCACACAGATGCCAGGTCAGAGATGTGCCAGCAGAGATCTGGCATCTTTAATTTTTTCACTACTGTGGAACTGATATAAAAAGCAGGATGTTTGAAATCTAAGTATTAGGAAATTGAGAGAGAAATAGGATAGAAGAAACAGTAAAAGATGCCCTGATTAATTCCATATCATATTATTTATGATAAATAAAATGCTTTAATTTTTGAGCCATATGGGCTCATGAAGTAAGATTGGAGACGCTGGAGAAAAAAAGTCATGCATTAAAAGAGTAGCTGCTGTTTCTGATTTGGTGTAGTGATGAAAGACTGAATACAGTTATGTTATTTGTCCAGGAGGGTTTTTATTGCAATACCAGAACTGCAGTTTATACTTCTCTTCATACCAGCTGATGAGAATTTAGGTAAGAATTTAAAACTTTTTTATTCTTAAAATAACAAGAACTAGTTATCACTATTATACTGTGTTGGTGAAGTGTGTTGTGTTTTTTTGTTTGTTTGTTTTGTTTTGTTTTTTAAATATATTGAGAACAGTTACCATTTTCTAAACATAGAGAAACCACAGTCTTAAAGTATCCTCTAATGGACATCCCTTGTAAAAAGCTGCATGTTCCATTCAGCAGTCTATCCATTTCCTGCGGTCTTAACATTTGCCAGAAATGGATAGGGCTTCAAACAGAGGCACAGGTGTCTCAGAAATAAATTCCCACAAGTTTTGTGAAACCTTCCAGCTGAATGGGGTCAAGAGATTGAAATGAGTGCTTGTCGTCTGACAGGCAGTGACTAACACACCAGTCAGCCAGGCATCATACCTATGCATCAAAAACAGTCACATCAGGTACTTTCTCTCACTTGGCCAAGTGAGTACAAGAGGAGAAGAGGACTCTTTCTGGTAAGGCACAGAAGGAGTGCTGGAGACGTGGAAGGAAGCTAGAATTGTTTCTTTTAGAGCAAAAGATGGGAGGATGCACATCTTACCATCTGACTTTGAATTTCAGTCCTGAATTCAGACTGTTAAGCTAAACAGCTACTTAATGACTGATATGTTTGCCTGTAGCTTTCCTTAAAGTGAACTGGAGTTTTTTCTGATATACCAGTTTCTCGGTATCTTAGTGCCAGGTCACGTTAAACAATTCCTTAGTAATGTATAAAGTACAGAAACCAGTACCTATATAATGGCTTTTGTGAAAACTACCCTAACTACAAATCTCAGCTTTTCTTCAGTGTACCAAGTCCTGACAAAGAGTTTCTCCAGTGCTTTACAGTGTTGTTTTTAAGACTAGCATTTCTATAGGGATTTGATTCTGGCAATTTCTGATTGCTTTGAAGCTTATTCAGATTTGGGATGCTGCAGGCTGAGGGAACTCTCACCTACTGCTGCTACAAGATACTGAAGAAATAGACATTGGTTATGTAGAGGAACTAGAAGAATGGTCAGAATAATCCTTAAATTAATCCGGTAACAATCTTTTAACATGCATATGCTGCTGTTGCTACTGTTTCATTGCTTAATTTAAGAGAGCATTATGCCATCTGGGGTTTAAATTCAAAAATCCTTTTTCCTCAAACAGTTTTGCTGATAATTTTAAAGTTCAAATAATGATGTTTCTCTGCAGCTCCTAACAGATTTTTATTGTTCACAGAGCCAGGCTTGGAAAGTGTCTTTGAAAAGATGATAACTGCTTCAGGTTCAGCAGTGGATATAAACTTTACTTTGCTTGTGAGCCCCAGACATCGGTATCACCCGCAGCTGCATGTTCGCAAAGCAAGGTAATGCAGTTTTCTTGCTTCTACATTTATGAGAAGGTCTGTCTGGGGCAATTTAAAGAATTCACATTTTGATTTACAGCATCAGTATCTTAATTCAGTGGCCATGATTTTTCTTGATAACCTAATTAAGTAGTTGTTTTATGATTATGCTGTTTTTATTCTACTTCATAGCAAGATCAATTGTATTTTTTGTAAATCTGATTTTCTATCTAGAAATAATAGAAATAATACATTTTTTGGTCAGCAATGTTTATTCTGTGAATGTTGGCTTTATTGTCTTGTTGTGTATTTTAGTGAGTGCATATAGTTTTCAGGAGCATATTCCAATTAATTTTTTGCATTTTTTAATTGTATCATACTTCGACCAGGTGAGCAAAAACTGAAGAGGAGGGTTTATCATCTACAGCAATTAAATAAAAGAGTAGAGACTCCCTAATTCCACTAGTCTGTCAGACATGGAAAGTAATTCTCCTTCTGCTCTTGTACAGTTTTTTGCATAAGCACTTCATATATTCCCTGTCATTGTGCATCAGGGGAGCAGGCCATCAGGCCTCCTCAACATTGCCAAGAGATCTTAAGAAAATAATAGGGTAACACTTTTTTTTTTTTAATTTATTACATAGTGTCATGTATTTCAGTGTGTGCAGTTTGAAGCAAAGACTTTTTCTTTTTTTTCTTTTATGATATGCTTACACAATGTGCCTTTCACACAGCTTTGCAGTTATTTTGGGACTCATCATAAATGTCAGTAAAAAAGTTTAGAAAGAAAAAAATTAATATTGAGTCTCTCTGCCAATCTATTGGTAGTGTACACCAGGCAGAGATGCAGGTTTCTCTATCCAAAAGCCTACTGATGTCTACCTATGCATAGACCATTACAACTGTGTTTTTTTCTGTCATTTGAATTCTGCTGTTTATGCCAAATTGCAGTTTTCTGCACGTGTCAGCACTGAGTACACTAAGCGAGAAATGCAGTTTCTGCCCCTGACAGGCTTTATGTTTTTCTGTATAGGTTGCTGTATCATATATGCTATCAGTGCTGTGTAGATGCTTCTCTGTACTGTGGTCAAAATATAACTAGTATATATCACATTTTGGTTCACTTATTTTCCTCTCCATGCTGCAAAGAGCACATGTAGGGTAATGTTTCATGAGGTAATAATTTTGATTCTGATTCTTTCTGGTGTTGTTTTTCTTTGTTCTAAATGGAAGTGCTGCGTTGTCCTTATGTAGCAGTATTATGATTTAAGAGATTTTTCCAGTCCTTGTAATAGAAATTGAAGTTTAGGGACAAGCACGTCTCTGGGAGGCTTCATCATACAATATTGATGTATGACCAGTGCTAATGGAAGGTAATGCCACATTAGGAACCTCTGTCTGCCAGGTAAATCCATACCAATCAGTTCATGAAATAGTTCATGCTAACGTCTTGCACTGGGTGCTGACGGAAACCTCTCTCTCATAGAGAGATGTTTTATACATACTTGATTTTGTCAAATAGGCCTGAAACAAATCTGCAGACTGTGCTATTTATCCTACAGTTTTATTCAATGCTTACAATATCCTATGGCTTGGCTTTGGAGCATTGTGAGACAAAGGGCTGAGACCTGATGTTGGCCACTTAAAACCATTCTACTGTTGGTCTGGATATTTCATTATGTTACAAAATCATTTGCATACCAACTTGATCTACACTTTTAAAAAAGTGAGGTCTTTTTAAAGGCTTTTAATAAGTATTTCCTTTGAGTAGTCTACCTTCTATCAATATATGAACAAACCCTTAATACTAAAAAGTTATCAGTAGGTAAATTAATTCCTGAGGATTTAAAGTTTTTCTGTACCCTTTGATTCTGACTGTTATAGTTTTTCATTTAATTTGAATCACATTCTTTATTTTGATAGCCATCAGATATTGGCAATAGGGAATATTTTTGACATGACTGGAAGTGTCAAGCAGGCTGTAGCAATATAACACATAAGAGATACCATCTTGCCTGGGACTTCTGTAGTTTTTATGAATAATATACATGATTTTCTTTTATAAAAAAAATAATAATAAAAAAAACATAGAAAACTAGAAAACTAACCAAGAAACTGCTTATTTCTTTTGAATTACACAGTCTCTGTTGATATGGTATTCATACTTAAAGATATATAGGTAATACAGATTCTCTGAGTAAGAATTATGTTTCCAGGAGATGCTTTGCCTTTCCTTTTCCTCTGTATTCACTTTTATACTTCACTGGCATCCATAGTAACATTCAAAGGAGCCCTTTAGAGATTTATCTATGGAAGTTGCCCACAGCCACCTGCCTAGCAACATGTTCTGGGTCAATGATAGGAGATTAGGGTAATCTCTTTTCCCTCTACCCTTACTTATGGCGAGGGGAAGCTGTAAACTGATACTTTGCTTAACCATTAATTTTGAAGTTGTTCTCTATCTGACCTTTATAATGTGAAATAAATCTGTAGTATGCCTGAACCCAGTCCACTAAGCCTTTATGTTCTAGTTTCTAGCTGGTACATCATCTTTAGATCCTCTTCCTTGTTTTTGTACCATGTATGTAAGACATCACAAATGTGCAGCTCTGTGGAATTCCTTTATTGTGCTTGTTCTCTGTCTAGGAATCTTGTAGTGTTTTTATATATTTTTTAAATGATATATTTTTTGTTTTGCTTTGCTTGTTTGTTTAAAAAAAGTCTAAGGTACTGGTTGGGGGGTTGCAGAAACTAAAAATAGTTCTGTTCCTACAGTTTCTAGTTTGCTGGGAGATGACTGGGCTTATGCAGAGCCTGCTGAGTGTCATGAGCTCAGTGTATGTATGGCAGTCTCTGCATAACACGAGTCTGCAGAATTGCCACCTGTGTCTTGAGAGGTGGCCTTGTGGTGTTGTGCTTTGCAGAGCAGAATGCCGTGAGGGACTTGGAGCAGCCTGCATGGCAAGGCATTGCATTGGCAAAGCATTCAGTTTGGAGATGGGGTCTGTGTTGTTATCTATCCCAGTGAAACAACAGATTTCAATTAAGACTTCAGCCTCAATCCTCTAACCGTAAATCAGTTTGGTTTCTTTGAGGTTTTATAACACGTTAATGAATTTGCTATAATTACTATGTGAAAGTAGTGAAGTTCTGATAATAGAAAACCTTTCTGCTGTTTTGCCCTTGAGATACTGGTGCCTGGGAAGAATGGGAAGACTACCATTTTAGTTTGAAATACAAAGAATGTGAATTTATAATATATTTTTACAAGGTTTGATTGTTTTTGGAGCTTTATTTCTCTTGCAGCATTTGAAATGATTCTACAGACAAGTGATTTATAGTGTCTTAACAGCGAAAAAGAATGAAAAAGCGTGGCTTGGAAGTTTGTCACCCCAGCAGCTGTCTTCAGTTTTGAGGGAATAGTCACAATATTCTCTCTTAGTTTCTCAAGCTGGCTTTCTTAACTTAAAACTCAATGAAAGAATCTGGTGACTGCCCTCCAGAAGAAAAATTAAATTATCTAAAACTCCTGGCAGATGGAATAGTACAGTGACTCAGGACATCCTAAAGGTCACAAGTTAAGCATTTATTCACCCCGCTCAAAAGGCTGTTAATAAGGCATGTGTAACAGATACCCACTGGAGGCTGGAACAGCTCCCGTACTGTCCATCTCGCCTGAACAACCTGCTTGGCTGACCTGAACAAAAAGAGGTCAGCGCAACTGGACCGGGGATGGAGGGGTGTGTAGGGCCTTATCTCGGGGCTGTTCTGGGCAATGGGACCAACGAGGGCAAGCGGAGAGCTCTCAGACAGATGGCCTGAGAATAAGAAATAACGTCAAAATAAAGGGGGTCGCCGGTCCCTGGCAGAAAGGTGGTCTTACTCAGAAGGTCACATCCTTCTGGTGTGTAGGAGTGGCAAAAGCCATCAGAGTAGCGCTTGAATTGTCCTTCAGTCTCATGTCAGAGTCCATCAGTACTTAGGTGATCAGACCGTGATTGATAAATTAGAATCTCTGGCCCAGCTGTGTTAAATTTAAGGCTTCTGTGAAATCCAGAAACATGCAAAGAGTGAAAATTAGAGTAGCTTTATTTGGTTTTTCTGCACTTGCTGCCTGTAGAGAGCTAAGATTTCTAAGCTATGGGTACAGGTACTTGGGTACAAGTGTGTACAAACTTGAGTGGCTGCAGCCTGAAGCAAAACGCAAGTTTTCCTAAAGCTGAGGGAATTGTTAATAAGCATTCCTGATAACGAACTTCAGAAACATGTTTCTACAGCGTGTATCGTTTTTAGAGGAAAAAACTATTTTACTGTATTTTTCTACTGACACTGCAGGAGGGTTGGGCAAAGGATACCCCGGCCTGAAGACGGAGTGGGGAAGTGGAGAAAGGCAGGGCAGGGCAGGGCAGGGCAGGGCAGGGAAGGGAAGGGAGAAGGGCCCGGCCCTGCAGCCCTCCGGGAGGCCGCCAGGGGGCGGGCGAGCCCTGCGGCGCTGTGGGCCGTCGGGGGCGGCTGCGGGCTGTCCGTCGGGGACGTGCCGGGCTGGCGTCCCGTTCCGCGTGGTGTGCCGAGCGCTGCCTCCCGCAGGGGGTCATCTTCCTTCTCACACACGGCTGCGCTAGCTGAGGCGGTCGAAAGCACGCTAGGAGGAAGGGATTTCTTAAGCGTGCCGTGAAAGCGGCCCCTCCTCACCGCCCACCGCAGTCCGACTTTTCTGAGCCACTTTAGAGTCACAGAGTTGTTGCTCAGACCGCTTACGTTCTGGCATTGTTTACAGAAATAAAGCAGCGATTTCACCCTGTCACGGGAAGGTGTTCTGTGTTGGAGCTGCTTGGCCCAGGCCTACATGCCACGGGTGCAGCACATACCTCTGTTGAATTCCTTCATGGCAATTTCTACACGTTGGTAAAAGCAGTGAGGTTTTGGTGAGACTTGCATTGATCCTGCTAAAGAATTAACTTTTTTTTTTTTTTAGGTTGATTGATGGGAAGGACTCTGTTATCTATTTAAAAATCCATGCAGTCTGGGGCCTATATGATTCTAACACTGAAACTTGGACAGCTTAGGAGTCAGCTCTGGCCACTTCATGCCAGCAGCACGGAGACCAGACTGGAGCAGCAGAGGCAGAGCTGCACTCCCACCTATGCAGAAGGCTTTTCATGAGGCAGAGGCATACAGTAATTGCACTTTGGCCTTTGTATCTTTTTCAATGGTGGAGCATTAACTCGACCTTACAAAGGCATAATGGTTCAATTTCTGCCAGTTGACTCCCACACTGCTGTGTGTAATAACAGTAATCTAGCCAATACTCAGCACTGTTTCTCCCATACAAGAAGGCACTATTTTGTATTTTTTTTCTTTTTCTTTTTCTTTTTTTTAATTTTTCTTAAAAAACACAACTGATTTCCTAAATTGCACTGGTGTAGCTCTTTTTGAGATCTCTGCCAACTCTAACCAACTGAGATTGGGCTCACTGAGTGTAATTATTTTAAATGAGGCCAAAAGCCCAGATCCACCTGGCCTGAGATGCCTTAGGCGAGAGAATTTTGAACAGGGCTACCCTCATATTTTTTGCTTTGAGGGAAAGATAACCATCTCCATGGCGAAATCCAGATCTAAGGTGGGTTGCGTTGGCTTTTAAAAGTGCTTTCGTCTCTCCTCTGGTGCTGAGGCTACCAACTTAGTGTGTGTTAGGAGATGTCCTATGTGAAATTATTTCTTCACTGGTAGGGGCTTTGGATCAGTGATTTTTAATATCTGTCAGTATGCTAACAGAGGGGAACAGAGGTATTGGGACCTTTTAACAGCAGAGTTTTAGGACATTACATAATCTCTTTTTCATAGGTTGGAAGATTACAATGATCTCATGCCAATCTGGATGCGCCAGAATGAGACTCTGAAAGAAACCTATAGCGAATATTTTCTTGCTGATATAATAGAACATCAAGATGAAGAAAATCAAGCTGTTGTTTGTGAGGTCAGTCTGTCATATGCTCCTGTTTGATCTAATCATCATGTTACTGATGTATATGTAAGTAGCTCATGCTGCAGCTTAGTGAATAAAAAGAACAAGCTCACTTTTGGAAGGTAGAAGTCATGATCTGCACACACACAATGCCCTCTGCCACTTTCTTTGTGTATCTCAGTTCTTTAGGAGTGGTATCTCCTGTTAAGTAAATGAAGCAGCAATTCCTGGTAATTGTGTGGATTCTTTCCAAGGAATTGGAACAGGCCACTCTGAAAAAAAGGTTGCTGTTTTAGACATTTTACATTATAGATGACCAATTTTCATTCCTTGTGAAAATTAATATTGCATGTGAAAACTAGAAGCCAGTAACCATTTCTCAGTTAAAAATGATGTATATTTTTTCCATCTCCTGGCTGGGGCAGTCAGGTTTTTGCTGAACTGAAGACAGAAACTCAGGAATTAATTTAAATAAGAAAGAGGTACTAATAGCTATCCGTCTGAAAATTCCTCTTAATATTTTCACGCGTTAGTAACTGTGCATGGTATCATAAGCTGATAGGCAACATAACCTACTTAATTCCAGAAGTCTGCTTTCTATACCAAATGATTTTATAAAACCTTAACATGTAATCACTGCCATTGGAAGCCAAATAGGAAACAATAAGCCATTAGTGTAATAGCACATTACAAATGGCTATCTTTATAAATAATACATTTCAATTGTACGTTCATTGCTCGATATGATACCAGCAAAAAGTGTTTCAGGCCCTCATATTTTATACTTGCCTCTGCTGCTGTGAAAGACACCTTCATACGAACCAAGATAGATGCCAATTTTCCCTGCAGAGAATGAAGCTGGCAACCTCTTTTTGCACATATGGTAGATGGATTGGTTAATCAGCCTCTTCTGAGCCTTGGGCCTAAAATTACACAGCAGCCAGACAACTGCAGTGACCCAGCTTTTGTTCAGTTACGCAAACAAACAATCACTTGTTGTTTGGGGAAAAAAATTAAACTTGATTTTTTTTATTTTTATTGGAGTGCTGATGGCAGAATAAAACAGCCATAAAAATCCATCCTGTGAGTTTTCATAATGTTTTTAAAGAAGGCTTTCATTATGTGTATTAAGGAAAAAAAATGTTGATTATTTGTTTTATGAGAAAGTTGAATATAGGGCTAACATTTGAAGAGTTTCCTACTTCTAGACTGGTCTCAGCTTGAAGCCAAACCCCTCCAACACACTGGTTCTGATTTTCCAGAGTCTATTTCTGTCTCAACTCTGCAACTTTCTGGAAACATTCAGTAATAATCAAACATAAAGTGACATGCCATTTCAGTGTTGCAGGGATCTTTGTCATTCCCAGGGCTTTTTTTTTTTTTTTTTGAAGGCTGGTTCTTAGATATTTTCAGAACCTGAAAATATTCGATGCTTGTAATTACTTTTCATAATACATGCCATATAATGTTTTAGAACTCTTTATATACTGTACAATTGTTTTCTTTTATTATTTTCATAGGAAAATAAAATACGCTTTTCAGTTTGAGCACAATTTATTTACAAAATAGCATCAAATAATTAGTCAACCATTATGGTTAGCTAAATCCAGATTCTAGTTTAGCTGCACTTAAGGAACAATTATGCCCTTTTTGGAGGTCTCTAGTTGAAGGGTGTTTTATTGAAACAGTAGATCATAATTTGGTCCGTATAAATAATTCTAATCCCCCTGCAAATCATAACTATAATAATAATAATAATAATAACAACAACAACAACAATAACAATAGCAATAATAATAACACCTAATGTAGAGGGTGTAATACACTTAATTGAAAACAAATCTTCAACTTTCCTTTATACTTTTCTTTTACACACAGCTACAGCTAGTATGCTGAAATTCTTGTTTTGCCCTTTATTTCCCTCTTTCCTCCTCACAACCCTTTTTTCTTTGTCCTCAACTAAAATTATCTGCTCAACTTTTGCATGTGTGTGACATTGTTTTTATATTGCAGGCTGGAGACACTGCAGTGGGATTCATGAGCTTATGCTCTCAAGTAGATGTTTCCTTGTTTCATGCATGTTTTGACTTAGGGCCTTTCCATGGACTCTGTAAACCACATCCTGAAGATGTTCTCAAAGCGTCACAGGAGCCAAGCATTCCAGAAGGTACCTATATTCTAAAATTATAGGCAGATTCAATGTGCATTTATTTCTAGCTTCTGAACGGGTTTTGAAAAAAAATGGAAGAGGACATAGGCTTATATTAGTAAGAAAAAAAGAATGTGTCTGCGCTTTGGAGATGGTTGCCTGGTGTTTTTTAATTCAGGGGAGTTGGTCTGTACAGTGTGTCACACTGAAGACTCTCATCAAAACAGAGGTGTGAGATACAAGTAGGTTTCAAGTTTTGGAAAGCTACTTTGGAAAGTAGCATCTACTTCCCATCAGTTGACTACAGTTGTGCTGTTAAATTAAGTCTTAATTTTTAAACTTGATTCTAATGTCTGTCAGCAGCTAAGCAGCTGGTTATCAGTGGCTGTCATGTTGTCTTGTGATTTGTGCTCTCTTATTTCCTTGAGGCTCATTTTCTGCTCTGTCTGCTTACTGTTTGCAGTCTTTTAGGTTACAAGGTTTTGTAAGACCAGGAACTGTTTTCATTCTATTTTTGTGTTGGACACAATATGACAAACAACCTACAAGCCATCTTACTGCAACTAACAAATAGCAGTAACATGAATATGTTGCCTATTTATAGACCACTAATAATTTACAGTTGTCATCATTATTTTTCAGTGTTGAAGGTCTTTTTGTCCAGAAGGGCAGCATTTTGCTGTCTAATAATTATTAATAATAGAATTAAAGAAACACCACTAGGTTGTTACATATCTGCTTGTTTGAACACAAAGCACCAGGCAAAAAAGCAACTGGGCAGCTTCAGAGCAGTCACCAGCTGGTATCTCATAGCTGAAAGCCATGGAACAGTAAAGGGAAAGAAAAAAAATGCCTTCCAGCCACACTTGTGGACTTCCCCTCCCCTGCAAAGAAGAATATTGCTAATAAGAGATGAAGGAACCCAGCTGCCTTGTCCTGTATCAGTCCGCGCTCCTGGAACTTCAGGAGTATTATTTCAAAATAGGTGACAGACATATGTAGAAATGTAGGTAGGACTGAAGGAGGAAGAAAGATAATTTATGATAGTCTCTTCTAAAAACTAGACCTCTCTTTCCTTTCCTGCTGTTCTGGGCCAGCCCTCTTTGCACTGTTTGGTCAGGAACAAAGTTTGGGAAGAACTTTCCCACCCTGCAAAGTCATGCAAATTTGCTCGGGATTAGTTCTTCAATAAGCTATATGAAAATGTGCAGAAAAGTATGAAATATACCTCATTTTAAAACTGCAAATATTATCTCAGTATTTTAAATTCTCGTTAACTATGAGTAGTATTGACTTCACTTTGACTTCTGTCCTACTGCTATATCAGCAGGAAGTCTAGACATATATGTTGCCTACTCCCTTCAATCAGCAAATTTGCTGATGATACAAAACTGGAAGGAGGAGCCGGTATGGCAGAGGGCTGTGCTGCTGCCCAGAGGGGCCTGGATAGGCTGGAATAATGAGCTATTGGATTTTCTAATTGTTAAAAATAAAAAAAAAAAAGCATGTAAAATCAGCATAAATGATTCTTTTCAGGTTCCTATAACACTTACCAGCTTAGCATCTGAGTGCTTTTGAGAAGCGTATTAAGCACCTTGGTTAGCAATCTCAGACATGATTCCCTCTCTTTTCCCTCTCCATTTAAAAACTGTATTACTTTTGGTGGTTGTTGGTTGTTTGCAATGCTGTATTTACTTTTTAAGTACAATTAAAAAAAAAAAAAGGAGTAGTATCACTCTATTTGGAATGGCAAATAAGTTTTGTGTCAGGATCCTGTGAAATACCTGCCTTCAGCACAGAGCCAATTCCCAACTTCTGTCTCCAGAAGAGAATGGCATCAGGAGCTGCTACAACCCTACTGTCTCCTCCATCTGCCTGCTGAGTGGGCAGCCTGTGGGTGCGCTTGCAGCTGCAGTTCTGTTAGAGCTACAGCCACAAATTTCAAGCTTGTTGTGTTCAAGAGCAGCCTTGGGGAAAGAGAATTATTGGTAGGCTTTTTCAGATATCTTGAACACATTGAAATCATTGAGGGTCTCAAAGACAGACACCTGAGAAGGAACTTGATTATCATCAGTGAATTGCCTGTCTCCGATACCATTCTTAGAGAGTGAGCCACTAGAAATTTAATAGTAAAATTAGTGGTAGCTCATGGCTATATATTGCTCAGGAATATTAATTCTACTATCATGGAATAATAATAAAAACTATTGTGGTAACTCTGTACATTTTAGAACATAATTATAACATTTTAAAATAGTTTTGCTTGTCCTGAAGCATTGTAAACTGTTGTTTATGCCTGCCCAGTATAGCCAAAAAGAAAGTGATGAAACTAAAGGCTGTGGTAGTTGAATTTTAAAGAAAGAAAACAGAAAGAAAAGAAAGAAAGAAAACAAACAAACAAACAAATATATACTGTTATTTCTCTAACCTCTAATATCAATTCAATAAAGTGTTAGCTTGTCACAAGTTACAAAAGTTTTATATGGTTTATTGAAAATATGTGCTTTATGATGGATATTTGATAAATGTCTTTTATAAACTATAAACAAATTGTTTATGTAAACAAAAAGTCTGTATTTTTCAAATGGTTGGAAAAAAAAAGCTCTGATTCAGGTTTTATTATTGAATGAGACATGACTCAAGATTCATCTCAGCAGTCATTCATGAAAACATCCAGGAAAAGCAGTGGTGTTTCCTTTATTTATTTATTTATTATTAAGAAAGGAAAAGAAAAGAGCCCACCATTTTAATAAAGAATTTTAAAGGAAAAAAAAGACGCCCCCCCCCCCCTCCACCCACTGGCCACCACCGCCAAAAACAAAAACAAAAAAAAAGCATAAGCATAGTTCCCCTTCTGTCTGAATTTTTCATTTTATTAAAAATTTAGTTTGAAAAGGGAATTATATCTTGGGCTTTTTTGGTAAATGGAGACCCAAATAATAGTTCCAACCTGGTAGTCCATCGATAAGCCTTTCCAATATAAGGGCCTACCTATGTCCTTGTAATTTGCTATAGTGTCATTGACACGTAGTTTAAACTTGATTATATAGCATAACATGCGCATGACTATATAAATGCTGTTATAATGATGGCACCATTTCTGCAGTCTATTGTATTGGAAATGTGATGCCAAATTGTCTTTTGTCTAGGGAAGCTTTGCTGCCTTTGCATCTTATGTCAATAGAAGATGTCGACTTTCTTTTGTTGAATTCAAAGGCTGAGAATTTAAAATGCGAGCCACATTCCTTTATAGAGTATTCACATGTTCCCATATGAAAACAAAACAAAACAAAACAATCTAAAAACCAACAAGGATATTTTTTTCAAGCTCTTTAGCTTGAAAATAGAGACCACAGGTTGATAGTATTTTTTCCTTTCAAAATGTAGCACTGAATAATAATGAAAGAGTGTACCAAAATCTGTGTTTAACACAATATTGATATGCCACTTACATTTCAGGGTAATTACAGTAATTTGGTTGTTACTCTATATGGTGTCACGAATTAGTGGCCAGAAAACATTATGATGCAGTGGGAATGATTCAAGGGCTTTTCATCAGGCTTCATGTTGAATTGGCTTCTTGATCCTGCCGACTGTTACCTCTGCTAACAACCTAGCAATCCCAGAATTATTTTAATTTTATTTTTGTTCATGTTCCTTACTTCATTGAGCGCAACAATATTTACATTCTTTGCAGTCACTTGTGTACAGCATATATATAAACAGTGATGCAGCTATATTTGACAGTAGTGAATGGTGGAGCCATTAAGGGATTTCATTTTAGTGTGAAGTCAGAAACAACATATCAATATTTACATGACAACAAGAGGCTTGTATTAATTAACTTTTGACACCTGCAAGGCTGTTCATAATGAGAAATGTAGCTGGGTTAATCAAAACGACATTTGATCATTTCTGTGAAGTCTCACATCTGTGATACCCCTGGAGAAACCATGATTTCTAACCCCTGTGTTTCTTCTTGCCCTGCAAATTGTATCTGCATTCTTTTCTACTAACAGTGAAACAGATTTTCAGATAACAGATTTTTTAAAAAGACTTTGGGCTAAACTATTTTAAACCTTTGAGTTTTTTTTTTTTTCTTAAGGAGAAAAAAGCTCATTACGCTATGAATAAAAATGCTCATGTCAATGAATGTAGCTTAGATGGATTTACCAAATTCAGATAGAGGAGTGAAGAATCCTATTGTGCTGTGATTTTTGAATTTTTTTCTCCTTCTCCTGGAGCTCAGAAACTATGATTTTCCTGTGTTATTGGAGCTTTCACATGCAGGGATGTACTGGCCTGATCTGTTTTCTACAGCCATGATGCCTATACCTCAAGAGTTTATTGGTTAAAAGTTATTTTCAGACTTCATTTTTTAATATAAATGCAGTAAACTGGGATTGTATCTGTAAGATTAGGGAGGGGATGATTTAAGGAATGGCAGAGCTATTGAAGAGACACACTCAAGGAGTAAAAAAGAGCAGCTGACATTTAGCTTTGGTAATTTTAAGTGGTTATTTGGTGTCATATGTAGGCTTTGCTAGTACTTCAATGTTTCTTTTCCAGGTTGATGACTAGAATAATTGTAGTCCATAGCATTAACTTTAGATGTGGCCTTTATGGGTTATCAGGTGATCTCTGGTTCTGAATACCCTCACCTTCTACTGACTTTAAAGAGAATAATCCATCAGCATGCAGATTTAGGAATTGCTTTCCCAAAAATACTTTACATGTGCTGAAATGGTGATTGCCTGCTGTCAAACGAGCATCAAGGTGTTGTGAAAGTTAGTAGTCTGCTCTCTCACATTGGTGCCAGGTACCAGCAGAGTTCTGTAGGGCTGTTGTGTGTTGCTGTGTAAACTGTCAAGATCTGCGTTAAGATACTGGTTAAGTAATTAAAATAAAATATAATGCATCGTGTATATTCCACACTGGTATTGGACATTTTTATTGTGGTTTGTTAACATTTTAATTATCAACTCTGGAATTGCTCCTTGGAATTGCCAAGGGGGTAGAATGGCAAAAAACGCATATAACAATATTTAGATAAACTCCCTAATATGTAGGTGTTTGTTTTAATTGGATTCAGCACTTGATCAGAAATGCTGTAAGTATGTAAACATATATATTGCATCATGTACGTATATATCATGGCTGTTTCTCAGGTCAGTCAATGATTAAAAATTGATTCATAATATGGCTGCATGTAATTTCACCCTATCAGCTAAGAGAGCTGTTTTACTCACAAAAATATTACTACTCTGATTGGGATGAACTAAACTAGAGTGACGCTGTAATGTTGCTGAAGAAGGTAGGATGATCTTTCATGTTTAAAACCTGGTTTCTGTGAATTTGATTGTCAATTGTATTTCTTTTCCACTGAGCCTTTTTTTTATTTTTTTAATGATGCTGATGTCTAAAAGCCTGCCACACCTGTGGTCACTGCTACTGTGGGCATTCTGTGCACAGTTCAATGGGTGTCTGGTTTTTGGCTGAAAAATCATACATGAAAGAATTGCAATGGCTGATGAAGTGCTTTGAAGCAGTTGCTTCAGCATCCAGGAAAAGCAGCAGAGGAGAGCATTTCTTAGACGAGATGAAGAGGAAGAGGCAAAAATAAACAAACTGAGAAGCGTTGACCAAATGGCAATCACTTTTTATAAGAAATGAAATAAGGGTTATAGAGCTAGTTAAATTCAGCAAATGAGAAGGGAATTTCAATCCCTGTTTCTTGTCCCTATTGGTTCCAATAAGTAAGGGTTATGGCTTGCCTAGATTTTATTCTGAATTTCAGTTCTGTTAGGAGAATTAATGTGAGAATCAAGAGCCTTGCTCATTCTTATGGTCATCAGAAAAAAAGGTAGCAGCAGACAAAGTTTAAGATACCAGTCAATACACTAGTCACTCATATTTTTCTCTTCAGATAGGGTCAAAATTTATTACATGTAATAAAAGAGTTAGGAATTGCTTCCCAACTGTGTCTTGTTCAATTCCTATTTTAAAGCCAATTATCTGATTTTGCCTTGAGATCAAATTGTCTAATGAAGTTCTAGCCAAGTAAATAGAGGAGTCTATTTTAAATGTGGTTATTACAAATAAATAAAAGAAACCTGTCAACAGGAGCAGTCTGGCACACTTACTGTTTAGTTACTGCTATGATTCTGATGGGTATGCTCTCATTTTTATGTGTGTTTATTCTTTTTCATTACTCAGGTGAAGATAAAAGCAACCAAACAAGTCAGGAAGCAGAGTCCATTTCATCTCAAAACGTGGAACATATTAGTGACCAAGATGCAGCTGTGCAGGTAATACCCCTGTATACAGCAGTGCTGCTAACTTTTGAAGTTAATTTGAAGCAGACATGGAGGCTGCTAGGACAAGTAGCGTTTCCACTCCTGCAATGTCCACTGCAAGTGCCCACACTAGTGTCTGCTGTCCTGCATAGCTCAGGAGCTGCTCTAGCTAGGGTCTGGGTGGAGGTGGCAGTTGTGATTAACCAGAGGAGTTTTCCCATCTAGTTCCACCTGAACAGCAGGCAGCATGGGAATGGGAACAAGTGGCACGGAGGGAGAAAAAAGATGGGGGCTGCTGGTGCGGGTCTGCCACCGACTAAAGTAGACAACCTCAGCAGTCAAGGTCAGCCGCCTCGGAGCCAGTGCAGCCACAACCGCAGCGTCCACCCATGACTTACAGGGGGACCTCGGTCCCTTGCTTCGCGGCCCAGGACAGCAGCATGACCACGCCGCACGTGCCAGCTCTCCCGAGAGAGGCTGACAGGGACTGGGCGTAGCCAGGGATGGCTGCTGCGCCCAGGCCCTCCACCTAGAAAGAGCCACCAGGCATGGGGAGGGGCGGCCAGCACGTGAGCACTGCCCACAGCGTGCTGCGGCGGTGGGTGTGGGAGCTCGTGCAGTGGGGCACAGGGATGCTGTCCCTCCTCCCTTCTGAGTCCATCCTACCTGCTGGCAGTCTCTGTGACCACAGTTTTTGCCATGGTCTCCACCAGGCAGAGAGCTTGCCCCAAAAAGACCATGGTGACCCAAAGGGAGGGCCTGTCCAGAACCGTGGCTGTACAGGTCTCTGGCTGCAGGGAGTGCCAGAGCCTGCTGCTGCTGGAGGAGGGCAGCAGGTATTGCACCTGTGTGAGGTGCAAGCAGGTGGAAGGTGTGCTCAGCATGGTGGCAGAGCTGAGAGATGAGGTTGAGAGACTGAGGGCCATCAGAGACTGTGAGCGGGAGATCGACTGGTGGAGTAGCTCCCTGGCGTGCCAGAGAGAAAGGTGCCAGGGGGATACCCCACAATTGGTGGTGAACCCCCTGCCCTGTCCCTGTCGGGTGGGGGGGCGACCTGAGGGATGGGGAGGGTTGGGAGAGGGTCTCTGCTTGGCACTGTGAGGGAACTCCCCCTTTGCTTCCCTCGCATCCCCAGGCCCCCCTAAGCAATAGGTTTGTAGCATTGGACAGTGAGGGGGGGGAGGTGCAGGAAGGTTCCCCTAAGAGGTTACCAAGGACAACGCAGTTGACTCCACGCATTCAGACTGCCTCTGCCAGGAAAGAAAGAAGGGTGGTTGTGGTAGGTGACTCCCTTCTCAGAGGAACGGAGGGACCCGTTTGCAGACCAGAGCTGAGCTGTAGGGAAGCATGCTGCTTACCTGGGGCTTGGGTCAGGGACATAACTAGAAAACTCCCAGAGCTGGTTCACCCCACTGATTACTACCCATTACTCATAGTTCAGGCAGGCAGCGATGAAATCGCTCAGAGAAGCCTGTGAACTATGAAGAGAGATTTCAGGGGTTTAGGGTGAATAGTTCAAGGAGTGGGAGCGCAGGTTGTGTTTTGTCCTATTCCTTCTGGAGAGGTGAAGGACACGTAGTGGGCTAGGAAAACATGGGTAATGAGTAAGTGGCTGAGAGGCTGGTGTTGAGACAGAAACTTTGGGTTCTTTGACCATGGGGCAGTTTACTCGACCCCTGGCCTGTTGTCAATGGATGGAACTCACCTGTCTCAAAGCAGGAAATGAATTGTGGTGCAGGAGCTAGCAGGACTCATCGAGAGAGCTTTAAACTAGCTGTGACAGGGAAGGGGGTAAAACAGCTCACCAGAGAAGTGCCTAGGGGAACAATACTGAAGCTGGGGGTGAGGCAGATGTCTCATCTGAAGTGCATCTACTCCAATGCACACAGCACGGACAACAACGAGGAGGAGCTAGAAGCAATTGTGCGACAGGCTAACTACGACCTAGTTGCAATAACTGAAATGTGGTGGGATCACTCCCACGACTGAAGTACTGTGATGGATGGCTACAAGCTCTTCGGAAGGGATAGACAAGGTATGAAGGGTGGTAGTGTGGCTCTTTATATTAAAGAGTGTTTTGATGTTGAAGAGCTTGCGGTTGGGAATGATAAAGTTGAGTGTCTATGGATAAGGATCAGGGGGAAGGCCTGTAGGGGTGACATCTTGGTGGGGGTCTGTTATAGACCGCCTACTCAGGATGAAGAGATGGATGAGGCATTCTTTGAGCAGCTTGCAAAAGTTACACGATCACCAGCACTCGTTCTCATGAGAGACTTCAACTTCCCTGATATATGCTGGAAGTATAATACTGTGCAGAGGAACCAGTACAGGAGGTTTCTAGAGTGTGTTGAGGATAGCTTCGTGACACAGCTGGTTCAAGAGCCTACCAGGGGATGTGCCCCACTAGACCTGCTCTTCACCAACAGAGAAGGACTGGGGGGAGATGTGAAAGCTGGGGACTGTATTGGGCAGAATGGCCGTGAAATTGTAGTTTTCTATCCTTGGTGATGTCAGGAGGGTAACTAGCAAAACTGCTGTCTTGAACTTCCGGAGGGCGGACTTTGACTTTGTCCTGAATAGGACACTTATTGCAGAGGTCCATTGGGAGTCACTACTGAAAGGCAAAGGTGTCCAAGAAGCCTGGACACTCCTCAAGAAGGAAATCTTACAGGCACAGGAGCAGGCTGTACCTGAGTCCCGTAAGGCGAGCCGGAGGGGAAGAAGACCAGCATGGATGAACCAGGAACTTTTATTGAGATTCCAGGAGAAAAAGAGAGTCTATGTCTGCTGGAAGAAGCGACAGGCTACTTGGGGCGACTACAAAGAATTTGCTAAGATATGCAGAGAGGAAGTTAGAAAGGCAAAAGCCCAGCTTGAACTCAGATAGGCCACTGCAGTAAAAGAGAACAAGAAATCCTTTTACAAATATATTAACAGCAAGAGAAGAACCAAGGAAAATTTCCATCCTTTACTTGATGCAGCAGGGAATGTGACCAATAAGGATAAGGCTGAGGTTCTCAACACCTTCTTTACATGTGTCTTTAATAGTCAGATAGTTATCCTCAGGGTACTTTATGCTTGGACCTGGATGTCCCCTGTGATTCAGGTAGAGAATCACCCACTGTGATCCAGGAAGAGACAGTTAGAGACCTGCTCCTCCATCTGGAATGTCACAAGTCCATGGGACCAGACAAGCTCTACCCTAGGGTGCTGAGGGAGCTGGTGGAGGTGATTGCCAAGCTGCTTTCCACCATCTATCAGCATTCCTGGTTATCTGGAGAGGTCCCAGAGGATTGTAGGCTTGATGATGTGACTCCCATCTACAAGAAGGGCTGTAAGGAGGACCCAGGGAACTACAAGCCTATCAGCCTGACCTTGGTTCCAGGGAAAGTTATGGAGCAAATCATTTTGGGTGAGATCACATGGCACTTGCGTGGCATCCAGGGGATCAGGCCCAGCAAGCACAGGTTCACAAAAGGCAGGTTGTGCTTGTCCAACCTCATCTCCTTCTATGATCGTGTGACCAGACTGGATGAGGGAAGGGCTGTTGGGGCAGAGTGGCTAGAAGACTGTGAAGAGGAAAGGGACCTGGGAGTGTTGATTGATTCTCTGCTGAACATGAGCCGGCGGTGTGCTCAGGTGGCCAAGAAGGCCAATGGCAACCTGACCTGTATTAGAAATAGCGTAGCCAGCAGGAGCAGGGACGTGATCACCCCCCTGTACTCAGCTCTGGTGAGGCTGTGCCTTGAGTACTGTGTTCGGTTTTGGGCCCCTCACTACAAGAAAGACATCAAGGCCCTGGAGCATATCCAGAGAAGGGCAGTAAAACTGGTGACGGGTCTGGAGCACAAGTCTTATGAGGAGCAGCTGAGGGAGCTGGGATTGTTTAGCCTGGAGAAGAGGAGGCTCAGGGGAGACCTTATTGCACTCTACAACTTCCTGAAGGGAGGTTGTGATGAGGAGGGGGTCAGCCTCTTCTGTCAGATAACTAATGATAGGACGCGAGGGAATGGCCACAAGTTGCACCTGGGGAGATTTAGATTAGATATCAAGAAAAACTTTTTCTCTCAAAGAGTGGTCAGGTACTGGAATGGCCTGCACAGGAAGGTGGTGGAGTCACCATCCCTCGCAGCATTCAAGAAGCACCTGGACAAGGTGCTATGAGATATGATTTAGTAGCTTAGTGGGTATTATTGGTGACAGGAAGATGGTTGGACTAGATGAATTTGTAGGTCCTTTCCAGCCTTGTGTTTCTATGATTCTATGAAAGGTGTGGGGATGCACAGCTTCAAGTGGGACCTGCTGCAGATGTGAAGAGAGCATTCTGTAGCAGGGCAGGAGTCTGCTTACTTTAAAAGGTCTGTGAGTCTTGAGGTTTTGACTTGACTATGTTACCAGGCTTCAAATCTGTTACTGACAGAAAGCTACCAAAATGTTAAAAACAGAAGTATAGCTTCAATTTTCTCCCATAATTTGTAGAACTTAAAGGGTGCCTGTTCTCTCTGTGCATTTTCTGTTGTTTCTGATGGTGAAGCTCAACTTCATAAGAGAGCATTACTACGACATGTATTGGTGCAGTACAGATCAGCAGAGAGTTTATCCCAAGAAATCTTAAACAGTTACACCTGTCTTTTAGTCTCTCTCTTTCAGTAATGTATCAAAGCTACTCTGTTTTTTTCATGTTATTGTTCATTTCCATTTTAACAACATTATCTGCTTTGATTCCATTTTCTTTACTATAACATGTTTTAATTTTCACATAGCTTCAGTATGCATGAGAAAGCATTTCTGAAAGATGTTTTATTGCCTTGCAAAGTGATTCTAATGACAATCACAGAATCACAGAATTGTAGGGGTTGGAAGGGACCTCGAGAGGTCATCAGGTCCAACCCCCCTGCCAAAGCAGGTTCATTAGAGCAGGCTGTCCAGGTAGGCATCCAGACGGGCCTTGAATATCTCCAGAGAAGATAACTATTAGTTTATGAATATATTGCTCTTTGGCAACAATTTCTATATTTTTAAGACCATTTTAATCTAGTGTTTTAGAAATGAAAGCGTATTAAAAATACCTCCTCAAACTTTTGTGTTTGTCAAGGTGACAGGTAAAAACTACATCCCTGCATGTCTGCTTGGAATGCTCTAAGATAGGAATGATACAAGACCTTAATTTAAAATAAATAAAATTTCTTCTGGAATGTTTTAAGTGATCGCCTCTCTTATTCTTGCAGAAAGGTGAAGCGATTACCATTTCCCATACTGAACTGCTTTTAGATTATATCACATACAAAGATTTTAAAGCCTCAGCATCACCCCTCCTTGAGACTGAAGAAAAAGATACTTTCCATCCAGTGTACAGAGGAGCTTCAAATGCTGTCTGTATTCGTCTATTTTGTATTGATGAGAAGTATGAGACTAGGTGAGTGTGGATGAATAGTTACTGCTTTCCTAATCTTAGTGACAACTTTTAATGTAACATTTTTGGACAAATCTGAAAGTGTCAGCACCTGCTGGAACTAGGTTAGATTTTTCTTTTTTCTTTTTTTTTTTTTTTTACTTTCACTGATAACTTACTGAAATTTTCAACTTCCAGCTAGAACTTCCTACCTCTGGTAGAACTATGAGGACAAAAATTAGCAAGTTACTTTTGGTGGAAAAATGCTGGTTGAAATTGGATGTTTCTTTTTCTAAAAAACCATTAATTTCAAATCTAAGAGAGAAGTGCAGTGCTTGTAAGTCTGTGCTCTTAGAAACACTGACACATATGAAACACTGGTACATACGAAAGAATAATCATGTTGCAGGAAGTCTGTTCAAGAACAGTTAATTTATGGACAATCTAGACTAAAACAAAATGAAGCAAGTCAATTATTCCAGAATAGAATAATTTTTTATTTTAAATTAATACTGAGGTGAGGGACTTGCTCTGGAATGACTCTCACTACACCAAAGTAACAATACAAAACAGTGATCTGCTGCAACTATGTTGAGAAATAATCTCTCTGTAGTCCAGCTGAATTCTCTGCTCATGGTGTCCTTCTTAGGATAAGGATCTGTCATTTCTTTGCCCACTTCTGACATTCTGTTCTTCATGTGCACCACTGTTGTTCCTGTTCAAGATATGTTCACTGTGTTTATCTCTGAACATTGCAGACCCTTTCTTCTCTCCCTGGAGACATCTCTGGAACAGTTTGAATTCCAAGATGGATGTCTGTGGAGAAGATAGCATTCCTTTCCATAGTCTTCTTCTAAGATTTACACTTATGCAAGGTCCTCTCTTCAGAACTGAGGAGTCTGTAGATCATGGTGTTTTCAGATATTTTCCGTGTATGCTTCCCTAGCTTGCACTAGCTTGATCCACCTGTTTGCAAAAGGTACTGACCGTTAGAAAAGTAAATATGTCTGAGAGGATGACATGATGTAATCCTGACTGTATCTCAGAATATTGTCCTGAAGGAGTTACTGCTGACCCTGCATGGCATGGATCCCGAAATAGTAGTTTGGTTTTTGTGTAGGTATGATTGAATCTTAGCCCTCGAGGGAAGTTCACTGCTGAGGAATTTGTATTATCCAGTAAAGTTGTGAAATGTTTCCATCTCTTAGGTCTAGAGCTGTTTTGTGGCTTGCTAGTGCATTGTAAGTAAAATGCAAAGGAACCAAACTGCTAGTATATATCTGCAGATGTTTGATACTTTTTTAAACCTGCTGAAAAATCTCCTACCTATGTGCCTGAACTCCTTGCTACCAAGAAGGTACCAGATACCAAAGAATAGAAAAATACATTGCTGTAACATATTCCTTTCCCTTAGATATTCTCCTAACTAGTCATAATTATGAATTATATAGGTGAATATATAATACCCAATCAAATCTGTATTTTTAGCATTTTTAGTTTTCACATTTTTCACGCAATCACAAATATATTAATTTTAAAATACTTCTGCTTCCATCTAGTAATGTTGTTGGTGAAGAAATTAAAGGGAGCTTAGTTATTTTAATTACAGGTCTGGATAGGGAGAGGTTTTATCAGTATTTTTAGGTAACATATATCTGTATAGAATATCTTCAGAAGACAAATTTTGTACTTTGGAACAATACTTCATAAAGCTTCATCATAACTCTATTTGATGGGTTGAGAGCTATTTGGTATCCTTAAACACAGGAGAAATAGGATTAAATTATTAGATTTCTTATGGCTTTTTAAACTCAGATGTCACCTTTCACTGTCCCCATTGGACAAAGAGTGTAATTACTCCAAACCAGGAGGTGAGAAGTGGAAAGAAGTTAAATGGTCAGAAACAATTTCAAAGTATTGATGTTGCCATTAGTCTGATAAAGTACATTGGATAGGTTTGCCAAATGGATACTGACACAAACCTTGGGAATACTGTGGTCCATGACAACAACTTTTTGTAATCTCATTTAACGTTTACTATATACTAATGCTGTCCTCTTAGCCCATGGAAGTCTTCTGGAAATATTTTTTGAGTCAGCAACATCTAAGTCAATTTTTTCCATTCAGTGAAGAAAGTAATGTTTTGATATTATTTCAGACACTGAGGCTTGTTCTTGTTAATAGTGATGCTTCTAACATGCTGATGTGCAGCATGCGACGTCTGCAATTGATTAATGTTGAGTTAGCAGGAATGTCTGATTAGCATTGTGAATAAATATTCCTTGCATTTACGGGGAAGTAAATATTGAAATGTTTAGGATCTGTTTGTTATGCATTTTTTGTAATAATGTTTGCTCTTGGTTGCAGATCACTGGATTTTTTGCATTATGTTTTCAAGCTTTTTCCAGTACGTATACTTTAAAGTTTTAAAGTTTATGTGTATGCTTGGTGTGACAGAAGTGCAGCTGTGAGCAAGAGTAGCTCAGGTCTGATGCCTGAGTAATTCAGTGACTCACAGGAGTGCAGCATGGCTAGCTACGCTGTACTGAGTTACCCTGAGTCTGACTTCTGTTTTTGGCTGCTTTTGGACTTTCTGTATTGTCTATATAAGTTCTTTGTTTATGTTCCATGGGGGATTTTTTTTATATTTTTCTGAGATGCAAATTTAGAGAGCAAATGTTTCGAACTCCTTTAAAATTGTGTATAGATCTATATGGTACCTAAATTAAAAATAATATCAATGAAAATACATTACAGGAGCCAGAGTTAAATCATAGGAAGCAGCACTATTAAGGGAATCTGTATTACATGCCTATATCCTAAACCGTGGGTGTTTAGGGCAAAGCTAACGTGAGGTAAACAAGGATATGAATATACAGTGGAGTAACTACTTACCAGGAGTAGTAAGAAAAAAATTAATCACACAATGTGCTCAAATTGACTGCAAATACGATGTGTGTTTGTATGAATAGGCAACCTGTAGCACATGCACACAAACAATGCCAAATTCAGGACAAGATGAACACCACTGTATGTATACAAACTTATATTCTTCAGGTTTAGTGTGTGTACAGTGCAAGGTATGGTGCTGTGCATGCACACTGACTATTTGTTCAGGATCTTAGGACACCCTGCTCTCCCTGATGGTCTCACTTGGCTGCAAATGTACAAAAGATCCCCAACAGGCATACATTGTCTTAAAATTCCACTGCAACAGAATTGCAGGGTAGAAAAAAAAAACTCTCAAGGAAAATAAATTAACCCTAAAGGTGTGGGCATAGGCATAATGTTTCCACTGAGGAAGAAAAGAAGAACAGGGAAGGGAAGGACCTTAAGGGAATACCAGCATTTTAACTAATAAGTCTTTACTACTGGAGCTAAAAGACCCATTTCTGTAAGCCAAGTTTATGTTGGGCTCATCAGTTCCTTTGTGCTGCCCAGGCATCAAGGTGTCTTAAGCAGAACAACATTTGGAGTGTATGGATGTTTTAAGCACATTTTTTAAGTTTGTTTATTTTCTTTTTATCCCTTCTAGTCAGAAGCTTTGGTGTAAAGCTGACATTAAGATCACTAAGAGCCTATATTCTCTGCAAATGTTTTCAGGACAAAGACTTCTGTATCATCCTTGTGCCACATCATGTGCCCGAGTTCTGCTTGATCCGGAGTTTTGTTCGTGTTGTCCCTTACTTTACTACCCAACTTGGCCATGAGCTTTACGTGTTCCACCGTGCGGGATTGCTCAAGTGAGTCATGCACCTCGTGACAACAAATGATGTACTCTGAGTTACTTTTGTGGAATATACTTGCATCATCAAACCTGGCACCAGATGCATATTCCTTCATTATCTCAGAGCAAGCTGATATGTCTGCATGGTACAGTACAACATCTTGCAGAAATGGTAGCTTGAGTCCCAAAACCAGTATAGTTGAATAGCACGGGACTGTGCCTGGAACAATTAGGATCAGGGCTAAGTAACTTAGTCTTCAGCAGCATTACTGCAACTGTCTCACTTCTTGTGGAGTGAATTCTAAGCCTACTCAGATGTATCTCCACATAGCACTATACTAGATGGTGTAGAAATACCTTACATTTTCAGTAAAATAAATTAATTAGTGACTTGATTTTTAATGAAACAAAAAATAAGGTAATTAAACATGTAAAAGCAAGTGGTCTTCTGACTGCCAGCATTTATATGGTTTCCTGTAAAGTAAAAAGAAAATTGCAATAGGAGGATTCCTTTAAAGTTTGAATGTATGGTACTAACTTAATGAAGATGAACATTATTATGAATGAGTAGCTTCTCCAAGCTACTTCATTGTAGAACAAGGCCAACAGAGAAATATAGTGCCATATTTGACCCTTTAGACTTGGGTTGGTTTGAATAGCATTGATATTTGAAAGCCAGATGTAGATTTAATTATTGGAAACATGATAAAATTCTCTTGCAAGAGAGAACTGCAGTAATGTATTTCTTGAACATACACAGCAGTAACCTCATTGTTGAGTATCTATTTTACCTAATTTATCTCTTTTTCTTGTGTGTGTCAAATCAGGTATTTCATGTTTTTCAAATTTATGCTACTCTGAACATTTTATAGTCTGAAGTATTGGTAAACTGGGATGCAGAAACTCTGTCTTTATAACTTCTGTCACAATCCTTCATTTGTATCACAAGCCTGTGCTGGCCCAAACACCAATCTTAAATTTTTGACACAGTAGGACATTTTCCTTTTGTTTCTTATTAATGTAGCTAAATACTCTGTAATTTCAGAGAAATAATTCTATTTTAGTTGCATACTTAATCACCATTGATGGTATACAAATAGCCTGTGCAGGAACTGGCCAGCTACTCTTGGACATATGCAGAAGCCTTTTACCATGGGATCAAATTGGGCTTCTGTGTATTATGTAAGAATCCAGCTGGACAAAGATAAAGCCACTGGAGTAATTCCTGTTAATCTCAGCCACAGCTGTTCAGTAATCCAGCAGTAGGATTGGTAGTCATGAGTCCTTTTGCGATTTTGTTCAAAATTAAACTCGTTATCAAGGTTTTTAAAAGACCTTAACATTCTGATTAAATTGTGCATATTCCAAGTCATACCAGTCTTTCCATGACAACAGAATAGTGTCATTAGTAGCATTTTCCAGCTCCCCTGCAGCTGTGCTGGAAAGTAGGAAAAAATAGCCTTTAAGTGAGGTTTAGGATCAGAAGAGGTGTGGAAGAAACCAGGTGAAGCTTTTAGAAAGTTTCTGTGCACAACTTGGTGTACAACAGCAGATACTCCCTTAGGAAAAAAAAAAAAAAAGAGGGAAGAAAAAAAATTATGAAAAAGTAGAAGATCAATATATTGTACTTGCACCAAGAGCTTTCAAAAGGCATGTGAGTGAAAAGGACATCACATAAAATGGATTAAAAGGAAAACAGGGGTAAGAAGGTGGGAATGTGAAGACATGAAAGGGCAAAATCAGAAGAGGCACAGGCACAAAATGAGATACTGATTAGCAAAGGTTGTAAGAGGAGTAAGAAAAAGTGTTAAGTACACAAAAAGCAAGAGTGCAGCAAATGGAAGTATAGGTCTGCTACTTAACAGTGAAGGAGAAAAAATAACAGATGAGAAGGCATAGGCTGAACTGCTTAATGGGTACTTTCCTTCAATTTTCACTAAAAGGTATAATAATAATAGTAGTGTCCTGGCTTCTGAGCAGTCAAAGGAACTGGGCATCTAAAGTGAGTTAATTCTTTGCTGGAAAAGAAATGAGCCCAAACCTTGGATAGTCCTTCCTACTCTTTCATATTGACAGTGGATCTGGTTGTTTCATTATTTATATATTTATTTCATCTTTAAAACAATTTTCATTTTTTATGTGTTCTATTTTTTTTAATGCTAAAAATGTAGTTCATTATTGGCCCAATTGCTTTCTTTTGGCCATTGGAGGGGGAATAACTCAAACCATGGGCACACTAGAGTGGCAGGGAGATAGAGTGCTCACGAGTTGCAGGGTTAACCAAATTGCTGATCTTGCTGGCCATCATCCTCATCACTTGTTTGATCTTGCAATTAGCTGTCTGTGGAAATGTGTTAACAAGTGTGGAAACTGAGCCACAGCTCACTTAGAAATTCAGGATTAGTTTGTAATTTGGATGCCAGCTGCAGGGTTTCTTACAGAATGTAGTAATCAAATGTATTGTATGCTTTTGAGCACTCAAATAATTGAGTTGAAAGTATTCCATGAGATTGAGCTGTGAAATTTGCCATAACATATCATATATTATGTAGGTATATATTTTTAAAGTTACTAGAACTGATATTATTAGAACCATATTCCACAAAATCAATATTAATGTGACTTAGGATGAAGAATAGCACATACAAGTTTAAATTGAAAACAAGAACTACAGGAATGGAAATTATACTACATGAATTGCAGGCTTTTGTAAACTGTGGGTGAAAGATGAATTCTTAATTCTTTGAAATTAAGTTTTAATTGAGTTCCTTGAACAGCACTCCATAAGTCTTAATTGTATGTGAGTCTTGTTTAACCAGGAAGGGTTGATGCCTTTAAAAGATAACAAGAATTTATCAACTGCTGTAGATGGTTAGTGTGAAGTATATTTTTTCTTTTTTGGGTGGGAACATGTTTTATAACCAAGTGTGTGAACTAGTTAGGTGCCAGGGTATTCCTGTCTGTAGCTAAAGTTGGTGGTTTTTGTACAAAAAACCTGCTGAAACATGCTACATTGCATAAACATTTTTATACCGTGTCACTGTCACGTGATTAGTAATTGGCAACCTTATGTTTAGCAGAGGCATTTTATTTGTATAAATTTATCCTCACGTATAACTGTTTGAAGAATTGAGGCCTAACACAAGTGTTAGTCATTTGGTGTTTATTGGAGAAATTCCTGTGTTGTATTGATATTCCTGCCTTTTGTTCCATATCTGAAGATGACAGTTGGCTCTACTTATTTTTCTTTTTTTCTCCCTCTTTCTCCTCTGTTTTGTTTCTTTTCTTTCTTTTCTTTTTTCTTCCCCATGTCTGTATATTAATGGATTCTATTTTTATTTTTAAAGATTCCTTGCTTCCTGTCTCCGGCATTTAGTCTCAGGAACACGATACCTTGTGGTTACAGCTATGGCTAGTCTTTGCTTTGTGGCATTGGGATGTAAGTGTTTAGTAGCAATTAAAGCAGCATTCCTGAGTTGTTTTAAGCAGATGGTGTGTGATCTTTCCTGTTATTACACAATAAAATTTAATATACACATTTGGAACAACTGTCATGTAGCAACCAATTTCAGCTATGAAAAGACGTATTTAGAGCTTATGGAAGAAAGACATCTTCACATGCATAGTAACTGTAGCCTTTAATTTGTCACAGAGAAAACTTCTACTTTTTTTCTTTTTTACTAGGTCCTTTAATGTAAGAAGAGCAACAACAAATGATATACCTGGTGTCAAAATGCTTATTAAAACCCTTAGCTTGAATGAAAGTATATTGAATGACTTAAAGATATTTACTTTGGCTCGCAGGGATCCAGTGAGTATTTGCTGCAAATGCATTTACAGTAGAATGGATAAATACAGATAAATACATCAAGAACTTATTATGTTACTCTAAACAGGTGTACTGTATGTATGTACTCAGTCAGTATCAGCAGTTGGTATAGACTGTATTCAGCCTGACTTGATGGTTAATTTGATCTGTCGCCTAGACCAACTGCCCCTTTTTCTGGTGATTCTGCAAATGCTGAGATAGAAGCAGGATGAATACTTTTTGTTGTTGTTGGCCACCCACAGCCTGATTTCCATTGTTGCTTTTCTTGCATGTACATCTGGCTGCATGATGAACACATAAGTGTGTTTTGTTACATGATAGGGGCCTATTTCTCCTTCCCATAACACAACCAGACATATGCTTAGGAAACAGTAGGGAACATCAGAATATTTTTGCTCGCTGGAACATGCTACATGGACAAGATACCGAGTATTAACATTAACAATCATACAACTGCAGGGAAATCTATTTTATACTGCTATTGATGAAGATTATGTATATTTTAATTAATGTTATTTCCTAACATCAGAACTTAACCCAGGACTAAATTAGTGGCTGAGCCTATAGCACTGCTGTAGCAGCTAGACCCTAAACTAAACTTTAGTCAGTGTGGTTCTGCATGGTCAGGAGTTCGACTATATACAACACTGTTCTAAGCATTCATTATGTCTTGAGTTTAGGAAGAGCTAAATTTGGGTAGTGCATGAATATGCACTGGGAAAATATTTTAACTGTGGTCATGTGGCGAAATACACGTTTACAGTAAAATGTTGAGATCAATAATAAAATAGGAACTGTGCCTATCCTATGTTGCTCTTGCCTTGCAGGATGGGACCCCAGTACAAGCATTCATAGCAGAAGTTTTGGATCAAATAGTTGGCATTTCAGTCATTAGAGATGAAATGGTAAATTCTATTTATATTTTCCCCATTTGCTATGTTTGTATTGTATGAAAATAGTAACAATGAGCCCTCAGCACCGAAGGCTGAGTTCTGTGCTTGCCACTATACATGTACCTAACAGAAAATACATGTGAAAAATAATGCTTCTCTAAGCTTTCTATTTCTTTCCTATGTAAACTGTATTATTTCCCTTCTCATGGACTATGATTGACATGCAGATGAAAAAAAAATCATCCCGTTATTTGCAAGAAATTGTTTGATGGGTTCTGAAAGTATGCCTCCTGCATCCTTTTTTGGTTCTTTAGCATAAAGCCATTCTGCCTCCAGGTGTTTGGAATTACTTATTTTGCCCCCAAGAATCCAAAGTCAGTGAGCAGTTTTGCTAAGCATACTGCAAAGAGTAGCACCTGTCCTTCGAGATTTCCTTTCTTAACTTCTTTTCCCAACAGTAGCTTATAAATTGCACTTGACTTCAAAACAAAAGAGCAAAAATCATATGCTCTAATGGAATACCAAAAAAAGATAAAGTTGAACATTATTCTTGGAAAATAAACGTTCTTTAATGCTTAGTTTTATGGATTTCTGATATTATTGAAAAGGTAGATTATAGATCTTTCAACAACTGTAGTGCTTAGTTCTTAAACTAAGGAGTAGTTGCTCCTGTTTCCGAAAACAGCTCTTAATTATTCTAAGTGCGTTGAGTTAAGAGGATGCAACAATTCCTGGAGTGTATAAATGTGCAAAAAATCCCAGCTTATCACTTTAATAGGGGAAATCTGTTGGAGAGCCTTTCTTGCACAGCTCTTTTCTGTAAAATTCCTCTCTGTTGGTTTAATTCTTGTGAGAAGACCAGGCTTCTCTGCCTTGAACTCCGCTAAACAGAGATCGTTTTTTTTGTTGTTTTTTGTTGTTTTTTTTCCCCATGAATGTCCATTAACCTGTATCAGCAGTTGTTGTGAAGGGGTCAAATATGCATTCCCTGCAAATAAAGGTGGACAAATAGAATAGTAGTTTTTGATACAATGAAAAGATTTCCAAGAAAAATGTGTTCAGTCAATGTGCTTTTTAATTGAGAATAACCCTCAAAGGCTCTTCATTTTCACTGGAACAGGCTGCCCAGGATGATTGTGGAGTCTCCTTCTCTGGAGATATTCAAGGCCCATCTGGACGCCTACCTGGGCAACCTGCTCTAGGGAACCTGCTTTGGCAGGGGGGTTGGACCCGATGATCTCTTGAGGTCCCTCCCAACCCCTTCAATTCTGTCATTCTGTGATTCATTTTGGTATTCTTATTTAATTCCTTAATTGATAAAAAGCAACTCTTGCTAAAATACTGTGGATGTAGCTATTTCATCACTGCTGATTTTCAGTTTCTTACTTTCCAGGACATTGAGTATATTCGATCACATTACAATATTGAAGACTTTATTCATTTTAACCACCACCAGCAAGAGGAACATGGACGTCTTTACCACTTTGCCTTAAATCCAATATTTCATCACTATACCAAACACTTTCTAAAGGAGATTCTTCGCTTAGCCCACAAATCTTCTCTTTACTACCCTATTTATCCACAGTATGAAGAGGGCAAGGTAACAAAGAAGTTGTTTGCATTTTACATATTAAAAATTGTCACCTTTGCTCACTTTGTTCTTTTTGCTTCTATGACTGACTGTAAACAGGAATTGTCTTAGCAACCTGGAGCAAATTGTACTTTGTTTTCTTGTGCCACATAATCTGCATTCATGGACACATCTGTTGCATAGCAGGCTTAGTCTGTAGTGTTGTTAGCAGTGCATGCAAGTCATAACTTACTCAGTATCTTCAGTAAGCGTGTGGAGGACCATAAGTTTGGTGTGTACTTGTCCATGGCTCTTTACCTAGGCTGTTAAGAGAATGGAGCTCTTCTTAGGGGGTGGCTTTTTCTGGGATGAATGATTCTTTGTGAGTGTCTGTTTTTCTATCAAATTTAGAGGATCCTAGGGCAACTGTTCTCTAAATGTGGTTAGATGTCTTAAGTTACACATGTTAGTATGTTGCCCCGGGAGCAGCACAGTAGAAGAATAATTTGTTTGCTACCTCCTCATTGTTTCTGGGTGACGTATATCTGCTTCTTACCCACATAGGTTCTCGTATTTGTTGTATGAGTCCCTTCCATTAAATATACTGTAGTGCTTAGGGTCAAGTTTCTGCCCTTTACTGTCCTTTCCCAATAGATCTGTTCCAGGATGAGGTAGCAAGCATTCAGTATTCCCAGTCCTGCCTAAGTTCTTGCCCCTAGGTTAGACGTGTAGTTAAAAAACAAAGAACTGTCGCAACTCATCAAGTGAGGACCAACATAATGTTTTCTGTTTAATTGCTTTCAATAAGCCAATACATCTGACATATCTTTGTCATTTGTATGTCAGTTACCAAGCAAATATTAAATGACAAGGTATAATGCACATATATCACCTTTATATTTAACAATTTATATTTCTTGTCATAGTTTATTACTAGAGCCAAATTGAGTTGTGCTGTCTCACATACAGCTACTCAGCTACACAATGAATTTTGAGAAGTACTCCTATTTGTTTAGATTCAGACTGAATTGGAGGAAGAAAAAAGGAATTATGTCACTGAGCATAGTACAGCATGAGCATGTGCAAGGGAAAAGTATCAAAACTACATCCAAGTGGTTTTTAAGAACACTTCAAAAGTGATTTAGGTACTTCAGACTTTCATCAAAACTCAGGAGGATCTAGGCACCTCATTGTTACTGAAAACAAACGTGTTTCTGCAAGTGCTACAGAAGAAAAATAAGAACCTAATGCTGCATGAGAAGATTAATTTCCAAGAACATAATTTGTGGAAGCAGAAGAAAAGATTCTTCTAAAAACACTCACATGTCTGTCTTGTTATCAGTCTCATGTCAGGCAAGAAAAGGGAGCACAAAGTAAAATTTACAATCATGTCAATGCATTGGTGTGCAGCCATCTACAGCTAGTATCTGGCCCAGCCAAATCACCTAGGCTCCTTGCAGAATTAATGGAGAAAACACAGTGCACACAGAGGGCAGTTCATCTATCGATCATAGCTACCTATCTTAGGACGGAAAGAATTGCCCTCTGGAGATGCTCACCTCTTTCTTCAGCTCTGGGGGGTGTCTGCATGACTAGCTGGACTAAGCTCCAAGCTTTTAGATGGCGACTGAGATGAATTCAGTCCTCTGACTTATGTGGTTTTGGAATTGTCACCTGTTTTAACATAGGAATTTTTACAAGTTGGACAGGTCCATTTTCAGAAGGGTGTATTTTTCTGCTTCTCCAGTGTGCACTTTTGTGGAGTTCTGTGAAGTGCTCTCTTGAGAAACCAATGTCCTTGCGTAGCATTAGGTTCTCAAGTTCTTCAGAGGCACTTACAAAAATGCAGTTTAATGGCAGTGGATGGAAGGAGAAGTTAATCATACTAATAATTCCAGTTTGGTCTATTTCCAGGTTAGAGTTCCTTTAAGTTACTTTAGCTCATCGTTGCTTTCTAATAAGCAGTAGAAGTGATATTTTACTCAGTTCTCAGTGTAGTAACATTTTTTTTGATCTTTGTGGATGGAATGGTACTTCAGTGTAATTTAGTTTGAATTAATGGTCATTCTCTATTTCCTGTAATTCTTTTCTTTTTTTCATTTTCATGTCATAAGTTATGATGGAGCCAGTCATACAGTAATAAATGGAATAAAGCTACTTCTAATGATCCATGCTAGTCACATTAACATTAGGGTTTTCATTCACTTCAAGTTTATGCCAGTTTATTAATATTTATCACTTGGATGAAATTGACGTTTTAGTTGGTATAGAATTTTTATATAAATTCATAACCATTCTCTGCCAAACAAGCAAAGGTTAGCAGTAAGTAGATAACATAGCTTAATGAGGTCAAATCAAGCTGATTCATGATCACTATGGAGAAAAATATCCTCCCGGGGAAAATACTTGTGCTGAAAAATCCCATAAACCAAACCACTTGTTTATCTGTCATTCCCACAGAGATAGTAATGTAATTACTCTCATAATTATCTTCATTAGTGTCAGGAATTATCTGCAATTCATTCCTCTGCTCTGAGTATGTTTGTTTATTTACTGATTTTTCTCTCAGATTTAGCCAACAGAGCTAAGAATTTTGTATTTGCAAAGCCATACAAGAGACATCTGTGATGCACTGTTCTGACATTCTCTCTGCTGAAATATAGATCTCTGTCTTTCAGTTTCAGAATCCCTGTGCCCATTCCCTGACATCTGCCCTTCATTACATGGTTCCCGTGCGACCAAGACGACAGATTGTCTATCCTCTGGAAGAGCTTGGCATAAACGCTCCATCAGAGCAGGTCTCCAAGGATCAGGTGGGTAACAGAAGCAGCAGCAGGCAAGAGGCATAGTGCCAGCTAATGCAGGGTTTGGCAGATGGGATGGCATTACCAGCTTTGTGTTGATAGGTTGCTTCTTAATTACATTGAACATGGTGTCCATACCCTTACAATCCCAGCTCTGCTTCTGCACTACCATTGCTTCTTCTAAGCTTGAATTTAAAACATATTGCAACCAGCAATTGCTGAACTATTACATTTACCTACTAATACATGCTTATGTTTTACCAATATTTTTCCATGGTGGTACTTTTAAGACTCATAACACATTTTAAATGTTCTGACTTACTATTTATTCCCACTTCCTGGTAAGTTCATTTAGGTATTATGCTCTCCAAGTGAAAAAATGCAATTTTATGCTTCTGACAATTTCTGTAGAAATTGCTTATATCAATTTTTTTTGTCAGTCCCGAAGTCAGTTTTCTTCAATGCATAGGGTACCTTCAAAAATGCTTCAAAATACCAGGAATAATTTAACAGCAAAGGAAAAGTTTGTTTTCACTACCAAACAGTTCTTATTTATGTAGGACTCATGCAGTCAAGAGTTTCTGAAATTCAAGTCTCTTAAAATTTCATTGGTTAAATAACTTACACTTTATGCTGTCTTATAGTTTTAAATAACTAAAATTTGATGTGAAGAGGCTCCTCACAAGAATAACTAGTGAAGCTGAAATACTATGAAAAAAAACAATTAGTGATAGATACTCTCAGTAGGTGGCTGTAATTTACTAAAGAAACATAATTAGGGAGCTTTATGTCTGTCTACTACCTTCCAGTTGGCTGAGATGGGTTCCCATATAATATTTTTAGTGCTGTCCTTTTCGCAGTCAGTCAGTAATTTTTGGCATTCAAAATTCTTAATTAGGTAGCAATTGGCAAAGCAAAATCCAGAGCATGGCTGAGCCCATTGAATTGAGTTTGGCTTTGTTGAACGAAGTCTTTCCCTCAGCATGTACATCCTTACCTTCCTCTTCTATACAGAATAAACTATCTAACCCTTCTTTTTTAAACTCCTTCCTATTTTATCTTTAAAGTGTGCTGTTACTCCTACTAGAAGAGCTCATCTTAGTGTTTTTATTGGAGATAGAATATTACAAACCTCCAATTTCTAAGAGATTTGCAAACTGGTGTCTGCTCATTCCTGGGTTCTTTCTAAGGATTTCTGAGAGTTGCAGGTAGTGAGATAATTGTTTAAAATCTCCAATGTTTAATAAATTTCTGTTGAGTAAAACACACAAATATTTCACTAGCAAAGTTTTGCTGTGGAAAAGAAAAGTTAGCACCGTGTAAGTATCCGTGCATATGCACCAGCATTAATTATAGATTTTTGACAGACTGTGTTCTATCAAAACTGACATCTGGGGTTGATCCCTAGGCAGTAACTTGAGGATAAAGCTAGTCCTGTACTGCTGCCTATAGTTTTCTGAAATACCAAGAATTTGAAACCATACAAAGCTAAACTGACTCTTCTGTTGAGTGAAAGAAATGACCTCTGGCCAGCATCGGTTGGGAAAGCTTTATAATTTAAGAGGTAACCTACCATGGGGGACTGCATGTGCTAGTGTAAGTAAAAAGCTGTTGCTGCTTTCAGATCTTGGATGTTTTGTTAGCTCTGGCAAGTAGCCAGGCATAAGGCATTTGCCCTCTCTTTAATGTTGCAGAAAGGAAGATTGATGCAAATCAATAATCCTACTCTTCCCTGCAAAATCCTGCAGCTAAGTTGCAAATAAAAAGAGGTGTATTTTTATAAAATTAGTATAATTAGCTTTCAGCAGGCACATTATTATCATACCTCTACATCATTTTAGCAATCAAAAAGTGTGCTCAGACACTCTGTAAACAGAAAGGCACAATTCCTGTTGCAAGGAGCAAGATACTACATATAACTCCTTGATAGAATAACTGCCAAATGGAAAGGTTGAGAATAGTCACCTCTAAAAATAGCGAGACACATTTTGGTCATGGAAGAGAGATGCTAGCAGGCTATAAAGTGAGGTAAAAGGGAAATGAAAAAGAATGTTGGAAGGAAAGTGTGGAGAAGAGAGAGGGAAAAATGAAAGGCAGAAGAGGCTGGAGTAGGAAGTAGTGGGAAACTTTCTGAGGCAAGCACCTTAATAACAGTAAGGAGAAAATGTCATTTACCATCTTTGTTAGGATGGTTTTAAACAAGATCTTTCCCAAGCTGTTGTGTAGATGTGGCAGGAACTTGCAGGGTCTTAAAACCATTGGGCAAGCAGGGCTTCCAAGTAGTTGAGACAGCTCCGCCTGTCTTTTTCACATGTTTCTTCTGGCTTGCTAAGCTTCTTTTAATTGAGGTGTCTTTTCCTTCTTATGTTAAAACATACAAGCAAACAAACAAACAAAACCCACTTCTTTCTGAAATTAGCACAAGCCCACTTTGTTCCTGAAAGCTGAAGGACTGGTTATTATTGTAATTCCTGTTGTAGGTAGCTCTGCAATGGTGGCAGTTTTTTCACATGCCATTTACAATCTCTGTGTTGTAATTTAAGTCGATTTTGAAAATGTAGAATTTTCATTTGAAAATTCTTTTTTCAATTCTTTTTCAATTCTTTCTTGAAAGTTCTGCCTTTCCTAATTAATTGCTTGAGTATCTCTGTTATGATGGAGATAATTGTAATGAAATTCTTGCTTTGATACCCACAAGATGCCCCTTGATATCTAGCCATCAACATCTGCTTCTCATCTACTGCTTTTGCAGCTTTTTGCCCTCCTCTTGTCCCAGCCTTTTTTTGAGCTGTCTCTCTCTTTTTCTTGCTGCAAAATTTATTTTTCACCAGTAACAGCTTGGGGCTCAGCAGCTCAGCCATTCGGTGTCTGAGCACAGCTCTTGATTTGTGCATTCATATCTCTGTAGGCCATTAGTGGCTTAGTATCATAGAGAGAGTGCACAGTGGGAGCCTGGGGGCTCAATCAATTTGTGTCTCTCTTTAATACGTTCCAGCCTGCTTGTGACCTTGAAGAGATTCACTTGTAAACAGTGACCAAGTACAGATAAAGAGGACCCGCAAGGACTCCCTTCCCTGTTTCCTTCCTCCAAAGCCAGAAGCCAAAGCAGTGATCTAAATCAGGAAAGCTTTGCCCTCAGCTAATTCGCATGTGTTGCCAGTCCGGATGGATCCTGGCTGTGCAGAAGAGAGGTGGTTTTCCTGCAGGTCTGGATCAGTTGTCACAGACAGATGAGCACCAGAAGTTGTTTTTTGTCTATAATAACTTGCTCTCCTCATCCCTCTGTCAAAGCTCTTGTCTACTCCAGAATCTGGAAAAAGAGAAAAGAGGAAAACCCTATGTGCTACTCTGTATGGACTCCTGGCCTGCTCGCACCTGCTTCTAGCAAGCAGAATGAACTGGGTTTCATGGTGTTTATGACAGCATGGGTCCTTCCTTCTGTAGTCTTTCTTGGAGAGCTTGGTGTAAGGTAGAGATATTTGCTCTTAATGCAGAAATTTATCATATGAAAACATAATTTACCATTAACCAAGCAACTGTTTAACTGCAATTATCCAGCCACCCCATTCACTCCTTGTCCTTTCATTCAGTATTGTTTCTGGTTTGAGACAGGCTTTGTCCTGTGTTTCCTCTTTGCTCGTGGTTAAAATGGCCATGACTCTGAAGAAATACAGACTTTAGACACTCTGTTCCTCTTCTCTGATTCCTGTCCTTGTTATTAAAGCCTTGCACTGGTTTTAAGGCAACCACAAGTTTTTTCACTGTTGCTCCTAAATTACGACTCTGTGCTGCTTCGTCTTGTGCTTCAGAAGACCTGACGCTTCCCAAGCAGTGCCTGTCCATTTCCTAAAGGGCTGAAAATTCTTATGACCATAGTAACATCTTCCTGTAATAGTCACTAATGACAGTGTGTGTTTTTATTGCATTCCTTGAGATGGCAAATACATTTTGCTGCTAATTTTCTGTCTGATCCTACAAAACTCTATCTTGCATCCCTTTACTGAAGAGGTTGGGATAAATCAGGTGAGGATTTACTGAGAAGGCACAGAGGGGGCAGCCTTATACTCCCCAGTCTCCCGCTGCAGCCCTCTGGAATGACACTGTTGCTAATGGTCTTATTTGCATTTAATCCTGGAAGTACCCAGACTTTGGGATGCCTGTTAAGCCTGCCCTTCTCTAGCAAGCATATCAGAAGTTCCACATATTAGCTCAAAATTGCATCAGGCCATACATCTGCCAAGCTATAGAGTTTCATGACACAGACCTGAAAAAGCTCCTGTCTGCTCATTAGATCAAACACTTTCTACAGCTGTTCCAAATCAAAAAGAAATCTCTGATTTTTTGTATTCAGAATCAGTAAACAGCATTGAAGCGCCAATTGGCAGAAGATCCAAAGATTCAAAATCTTAATTCCCACAGTGTTAAAACAGATTAGATTATTATTGTGTTTTGCACATCTGTCAGTCATTTCAGTCATGTTATGTTAAAAAGCAGTTGGTTACAGCAGAATACTAAATACCTTATGAAGTGCTGCTGGCCTTTAAGGTGCCTGTACTTGTTGGTGGAGTAGAAAACTGTAGATAATGAAATAATTTTTAATGATATCTTCATAAATAAACAATTTGTAAACTTGTTTGCTTTCTCACCATCTGGGAGCATTCTGTTATCCATCTGCTTCATGTAATTATCAATAAAAGGGAAGAATAGGTGATATAATTAACAAGAATAACTGATCCACAACAAAGAACAAAAATGTCACACATCTGTCAAATTATTTTCTTGTTTCTGCTCGATCATTATTATTCATGCTATTGGGTTTGTTATATATCTTTTATTTCATGGTATCATTCAAGCTGTCAGGTTTTATTCCACAGTTCAGAATTGTTTCTTGTGCTATAGCTTATAAAAGGAAGGCAGAACAATTGAATATTGTGGAAGTCTGCACAGCATTGTATAAATCTATTTTAAAATAACATACACGATAAATCTTTCTCGGGTAATTTTGTACTTCTCAAGTCATGCTACGGTGCATTAGAGGAAAGGTCTAAACTGGGACAAGAAGTAGTCAGTGAAGGAGTGACAGGCAAAAGCATGGAGTGAGGTGCTCAATCCAGTCTTGAGTTTGCTGAGCTAGTCCACTGTGAACTTGTTCAAGGGTTGAGTGTTGCCAGGGTGCCTGGATTGATGTCCAGGAAATGACTAGGGGGAAGATTACGTGTACAACAGTGGGTTTGGTGCTGCGTCCCACCACAGAAAAAGTTAGCCATAGTTCTGTGGATGCCTTCTCTTCAACATTATTCAGTAATAAATTTGAAAGTGCGCTGAATTACTAAAAGTGGTTAAGAAAAACTGTTCTTGCTATTTTATGTTATAGCTGCCTGCCCTCCCCTAAAATGTATTTTGACTTCGTAGAAAATCTGTAGCAATAGGAAATTTCATTTTGGCTCAGTTTGTTCTATATGGATTGAAGTGAGGCAGTGGAATATACTGAAAGTGGCTAAAACATGAAAGTTGTTGTTGTTTTTTTGAATCAGTAAGCCTCGGTTAAGATAAAAGAGAATGAATGTAGCAAAAAAAAGCTTAAGTAAAATGGGCAAGAGAATTCCCTGCTTTTTAAATGTTAAGATTGACGGATCAAAGTAAAAATACAATCATTCCTACATAATATAATTTGTATGTGAACACGTTGATATTAAAAACAAAGGCTTGGCATGTAGTTTTCATTTAACCAGGGAAGTAGTATTAATTTTTAAAGAAGTAACTGTTGCTTAAGATGCTATTGTGCCTGAGTAATGTATTTTTAATGCTTTTGTAGCATATGCATGTATTAAAATCCATTATTTATTGTACCTCCACTTTCTCGGGGAAGGTGATGATTTTTCTAGCACCAGTAAGTCATGCAAACACAGCCATTCTGAACTGATGGCTGATAATAAATTTCCTTACTGTAAATGTCAGTGGGTTTTGTGTATTGCTGCCATTACATCTTGTTTGGAAGGCTGAATATTACACAATTATGGGAGGCACCAGATGGCATCATTAACAGGAATGCTCTGAATGTTTACCACTTATGTGCATGTGTGAAATTAAAAGTAAGATGACCTATCTTTATTTTGAAAGCATGATGTCAGTACTATACAGGTGTTAATGACATTTGCAGCAAACTAAAATAGTAATTTCTGCTTAAAAACAGGTCAGACTTGTTTTCAAGCCTTTTCAAAACATTTCCAAAGACTTTGGAAGTGGTATAATTGCAACTTGCAAGGAGGGAAATAGATGTTTTTTCCCAAAGAAAGGTAATGTTGATTATTACAAAATGAAGAACCACAGCTGTTGTCACTAAAATATGACTCTACTGCAGTAAGCTGTGAATCAATCTCCCCTTGTATCTTCATACTGTTAGTAATTGTGTTTATTATTTTCAGTGTGAAATGTGATGCTTGCCTGTCTTTTAGATTTTATGTTTTAAAGCTCTTAATTTTATACTTCTCTTACATTCTTCAATGAACTCAGTACTTCAGGAAAAATCTACCTCTATGCCATGAGCCTGTGTGGAGTAGGTCTGATGGACAGAGGTGGTTCTGCCTTCTCCCTTCCCAGAGCATATACAGTCCTGTTTTGAAATGGGTATCATGGAAGTTGTGATGTGCTGTGGTGGTTTTCTAGTGGTACTTGTTATTAGCAGCCATATTATTACTTTTCTCAAGAGAAATCCCCAGAGGGAAACCCTCCCGAGCCAGCCATCAGTGAGAGATTTTTACCGTGAGGTCCTGTCAGGGATGTTCAGCTTTTACAGTTTATAAACAGAGAGGTGAAGCAGGGCTTGCTTAAAATCAAAGCTTAAGTAAGTTCTGTGTTTGTGGAAAAAAAAACATTGTAAGGTCTGGAAAGGCTAGTGGTATTTTCAGTAGCCTATGATTTTGCTGTTTATAGGTAAATCCTAATTTTAATTTAATTTGTTTATTCTACGTGAAGGTAATACAGTCGATGTGCATTGTGGTGGCACAAGAACTATGTACAAATAAAAAAAATAATAATAAAAAAAAATGAGAAGTTAAGGAAACGTTGGTTAAGTTAATGATGGTCTGTGGCTGAGACCCTGGTCCTAGTGCAGGGAAGTATTTTTCCATATCCATTTATGTTTAGAGCCAATTTGAATAAATGACTCTTATCCCATTAATTTCAAATGGCTTTGGTTCAGACTGTTAGACTCCAACTTCTCTTGTGAAATTATCGGTAACAAATTAGTTTTAAAATGACTACATTTTCAATCTACTTTATTTACCTTGGAGTTGGAGTGACTTAGTAGATGTTTGATAATTATGCCAAAGCAGGATTTGAGGAATTCTGTCAGCTCTGATACCTGAGAAGCGTTTGCTTGCTCTTTTGACCCTTTGGGCTCCAGCCTTCTCTGTGCAGGAGGGCAGAGTGCCACAGCTCTGGTTTTGGTGCAGAGTAGTGATCAGGACCAAGCTTCAGGTACCTGCTTGTGGGACCAGGACTTGGAAGGAAACTTCTGCCTCTTCCCTGTGGAAATGCACGGTAAAGAAAACACTTAGAAATCAAGGACTGTATGATTAGCAATGAAAGTTGGGTTGGCTATTGTACTAGTATTCAGATGTCTTAGAAATTTGTTCAAGTAACCTGTTTAAAGATGTCATTTACCAAAATTAATCGTATTGGTAACATGGTTATTGCAAACTATTCTCTACGGTAATTTTCAACATCTAAATTATTTGTCACACGTTTTTCACGTTTTTCAATTAGCATTTTATTGCAGTCTTAGGCTGTTAAAAGAAATCTTTGCTATTTAGCATCTGCCTGCTTTAAAGGTGTGGGTTATGACTTCCTCAGGGTCACTGTTGCAGGATCATGGTGAGGCAGGAGCTCCTGGGTGCTCAATTTCTGAGGTGGTTTGCACCAGCTGAATTGCGGATACAGTCACCAGCAAATCTGAAGGACTTTTTTGGCTTTCCTGCAGTTGTGCCTGGGGCATCTGGTACACTAAATTGTACAAATAGAGAAACTAGGGCTATGCTTCCTTGGTGAGAAGGCAAGAGAGCTGTTACTGGTTACGGATTAATTGCATTCTTTAAGGGAAGGTATGTCATTCAGGGGAGCTGCCACTATTTATGCTGCTGATCCGTGGAAAAGCAGAGCTGCGCTGCAAGAGCAGGTCTGCTCTTACCCCTGCCAGGAGGCACATGGGCCGCAGGGAAAATGCAGGTGAAAGTTTGCTTCCTTGGGTCCCCCAGCCCCTGCACTGTGGAGGCTTATCGCCGACACCACGGAGCATAGCACAAGGGTGCACACCGGGAAGCTGCTGGTAGCCACTGCAACTGCCAGCGCGGTGCAAGTGCCAGGGAGGTGTCTGGCAGAATGGTTTCCATGGCATCTCCCCGAAGTGCCTCTGCCTCTCCAGAGCAGAGCCATCTCCATGCCAATGGGCAGCAGAGGGCTCAGTGCCAGTTGCAATGAGACACTGGGACAAGCTAGCAGCACTGGTGAGCTGTGTGCAATAATTTACCTGCCCCTACACATTGGCCCAGCGTCCAATCCAGTTGCTATTTCCAGAATAATTCTAACTGCTAGGATTCTTTACTTAGTTCGGTGTTTCTGTGCAAGCTGTGTACAGTCAGAGTGTTCTCATCAGAGTCTTTTATCCAGTGACTGGCTGTCTGCACTTCTCTGTTGTATGGACTTGAGCTACAGAGGTCAGCTTTTTGCAAGGATTTACAAAAAGCAGGACAAGGAGAGAACCTTCCAGCACTGCATCAGTAGCGTCTACATGGTTATTGCGAGCTCCAGTTTTGCTGCTGTAGCTTCAGGCACAGCTAGAGCCTTCCTTGGAGAAAATCAGTATAGCTTCTTGATGTTATGTGTAATAGACCTTTGATGTTTTATATAAATCTGGCATACAGAATTGAAAGCCATCCAGTCCAGCCCTTCCTGTATTTCCACATTTATTCTGAGAGTCCAACTATATAATATCTGGAAGGTATTTCAGGCTGAAGCTCCTAAATATTGCTACATTTTTGTGTTTTTGTTAATCTTGTCAAAAATAATGTTTCCATTTTATTGCCTGCTTCTCCTCTCCCCTCCAAATACTTGTGGGATAAAAATAAGTAGACAAAGATGAACTGGGAAGCAAGAATTGCCAGCAGAGCATTAGTGACTTTCTCAAAACAACAGATGAGCATTGACCTCTGTAAAGCTGATTTCTTTATCTTAAAATCTGGGGAAACTAACTCTGAGAGCCAGCTGTATGCTTTGCCCACTTGCAAACCCACTTTACACACTTGAGTGGCTCTGCTGCAGTTCCTGTGCCTTCCTGCACATCACTTTCTTCAATTAACATGGGGGAGAACTGAACTCTCTTTGAAATTGACAACATTTAGTGTTTAGTCATTTGTTCTTTTAAGCTGAGCAGCAATCATGAGATCTTTGTGCAAGTGCAAACTGTCCAGCCCTCTTTGGGCTGGGAAGCCAAATGTTAATGCTAAAAGCAGAAAAAGAACAGTTTCTTACCATGGTAGCAATGGTTCTGCAAGGATATTAAACGTGTGTCCATGTCTGCTCTCTTTTGCTGCTCTTTGGAGTTCGACAGTGAATCCCTAGTTTCATAGGGAGTCATAGGGATTGTCATAGGAATTATCATGAATGTATAATTTGTGGTTTTTCTAGAAGCTGAAGATCAGAGTTTCCTCATATGACGACTGATGTAATAATACTGACTTCATTCATAAAGGCCTTTGAGGGCTGTGGGTGAAAAATGTTATATAATGGCTACATTTTATCTGGTTAGTAAAACCAAGTTACTAAAGAAAGTTTCTTCTTAAAAAACAATTAGAATTAAAAAGTTATTCAGACTGCATTGTTGTTTTTTTTTTCTTTGTTTGTTTTTCTTGTGAATCAAATGGAGCTTGAAATTAAAACAGGTCTGTTTGTTCACTTTCTTGTTTGCCTGCCACTGTTGCTGATCTCAGCACTGATCCAGGAACAGGTTTGTTGATTGTTTTTACTCCTTCTGATGCTTTTTAAAGTAGCAGACTTCAAGTTACATGGATCCTGCATGGCAGTAACTGTTATTCAGATTTCTTGGTGGCAAGTGCTCAGTTAAAACAAAAGCTTTGCATACAGGTGTGGAATCACAGAAAACAGTGCTGGAAGATGCTCCTTGCTGGAGGTCTGCCCGGGTGGTGCACTGTTACCTCCAGGAGTAATAAAGGGTCTGTAAAGGTGCCAAACACACAAGTGAGTCAGTTCCATGCTTACCTAGTAGCGCCCTGAACTCAAGAGTCAGGCCTTATGAGTTCAGTGGCACTCCCACATACTTAACATTTAGCAAACACTTGATTGTTTTCAGCTGGATAAGGCCCAAGTGCTCAGTGTGTAATAAAATCAAGTCCAAACTCTGCAGCTTTATGGAGTCTTTGCATGAACAGTTCTAGCAGTGGCTGCAGTAGCTCTCCTTGACACACTTGGGATGTTTTACTAGGATGTATTTACCAATACCCAATTCAGAACATCCCACTGCTCCTTTTCTGTCAAAGCTCTGTCCAACTTCTTTTCATTCTTGTTTGTTCGGTTTCCATTGTTTCTGTTTAAATGAAGGTGGGATTTGATATAAAACCAGGCCTATTTTAAAAACAATAGCAATAAATATTTTTATATATCTTACAAATAGCCCAGGGCCCATTGCTTAAAAAGAGAATTAAAAGAAACTACAAAATACTCTCCATCTGAGTTTGTACTACCATTGTATACTGTGAGTAAATGTACAATTAATACATTCCCAAGCACTATGCAAACGGGATGGCTACCCAGACGAGAGATCTGAACGTGCCTTGTGGATGTATGGTGCTGCTTCTCCTGCTTTGGAAGTGGGGAGGAAAAAGTGCATACAAACGTGTTCACTAAAACCAAATTACTATTTTTTTCACTGCTTGCTTAGTGTAGAAGGATGTGTGATTTTTTTAATGCTGTAAAATTTCTTATTCTGGAACATATACTATGTGATGATGAGTAAGACATGATTTACATGCAGGATTTGTGTTTTCAGAGAAATGCATACGCATTTTTAATGGAAGTAAAGCTTGAAGGCCTCTAAGTGGATGGCACTGATGGTCCACATGGAGACATATCCCCCATGGGCTAATCAAGAGAAGCCGCCTTTGTCAGCAGCTGGAATTGAAGCCATAGGTGGGCGCTCTGCCCTCCCAGGTGGAAGCAGTGTGACAGGTGGTGCAATGGCAGAGCCTGTCAGATAGGAGAGTAGAAGGGAAAAAAATAAATTAAAAAAAAATCTCATTTTGATAATCAAAGAAAATACTTTTCTCTGAGCTATGGGTGCCTTTTCTAACAATGGCAATAATTGTTTTTTGCTTCACATTAGTTAATGATTGTTATTTTATTTAATAAATTGGATACAAAGTAAACAAGTTAGATTTTGCTATTGACCTATCAATTATGATGTCTGATTGTTCCTCTGGGGAACATATGTAGTCATTTGTCCTGACATTTTGTTAAAATAAGGTGGTATTATGGGACCAATCCACCTAATTCCTTACTCCCTAGGGCCATTTAGTGTACTTAGCTGTTAGAAAGGTGATTTCTGAAGCATGACAGCTGTTGGTATTGGGGCCATTGTGTGGCAAACAAAAACAGTTATATTCTACTCATATGCTGCTTTTGTATCATTGATACAGAAGCCATTTCATAAATTAGATACAACTCTTCCCTAGAAAATTGTATTACTGCTTTATATTTCTTTGTTGGAGTACATTAAAAAACAAAACAAAAATGACAACAACAACAACAAAAAACAGCACTGCAGTGGAAGATATTTGAACTTGGCATTGCTGTAAGGTCTTTTGGGTTTATCTTATTAGTGGCTGACATTCCTGTCTAGTTATTTTGGTTGATTAGACACATTAGAAGAAGTTTCTCTTCATGTTCTTCTTACCATTTTATTAGATTTGTTAAAAGCCATGTTTCAGCAAAAGCATCACTGATAATTTTTCCTTCAGAAGGCATTGCTTTTTTAGAAATTTTCTAATCTGTGCACAGCTAAAAATAAAATAAAATTAAAAAAGCCTTTCATTGCTCTTGACTGCAGAGTTCACAGACCCCAGGGTCTGAACACACTGCACCCTCAGCACGTATTTGTGGTGCCATGAGATCTCCATCTCAGCCCTTGCAGAATAATGCTAGGCGTTGCAGTCAGGGCTTACCCATTTAGTATGCTATAAAAGCATAGCACAAGTTTTATTTTAAGCAGTGCTTTTAGCTGCGTTAATAATTTTCATCTATTCTTCTTGTTTCTGAAAATCTTTAACAACGACATATGTTTTCAGTGCGATATATAAGGTTTGTTCAGTTTCTGAAATGTGGAAGTGTTATATCTTCATTTATGATCAAGCTCTTTTTATTGGCAAACCCTGCTGTAAGGAGTGTTTAACCATGTTAGAAAGCACAGGCTTTGGATTAGAAAGTTGCACTGGATCACAGAAAGCTGCAGATGCCCTACGTATCGTTAGCTTTGGCAGCACTGCAGCCGTTATGTGCTCAGCCCTGGCTATGGCTCTTCGGCGTGGGGCTGCATGAGACTGCGGGCACGTGTCAAGCTTCACACTCCCAACTTCCCCAATAAGCAGCACAGTGGGCCGGTATACTTTCTAAGGTATCTTCTGGAATTTTCTCAGTGGAGTTCAGCCCGCTCATCTCAGAGATGAATCTGGCTCACCACTGGATGTCATCATTGCACTGTGAAGAACTACAGCCAGAAGAACATTTATCTGGCGGTTAAAAAAAAAACAACAGAAAAAAAACCCAACCAACAAACAAACAGAAGAAGTTGCCTGCCCAAAGAACACATTTAATTGCCACGTCTTAAATTGTCTCCTCTACAGTGATGACGGTTTGCAAATAATTGACCCATAATCTCGCCTTAAGATGTGGCAGAGCACTCTAGTGTGGTATACAGCTTCTGTAGCGAGACTGCTGAAATCTCATCTGTAGGTCACCACTGCAAAGGCATAGCATAACAGATTGCCTGGGGATCTCAGTATGCCATGTTCTTCTTGAGAAGGCCAACGTCATTACCATAGCTTTAAAATAAAGTACTTATTCTTCATATATTGAGTTACTCTGTCGACTAATATATAGCGAATATTTATACTGTAATTTTATAGGAGGAATTTAGAGGGCTTAATTTTATTAACCTGATGTATCCTATTAGTAATAGAGGAAAACCTGTTAGAAGTCCTACATTGCTTCCTCCTTAAGTGACACTGCAGAAATATATAGGAGAAGTGGCTGACAAAGTAGCACGGTTTTCTATTTCTCCCTTCAGTGCATCCATAAATCTATAATTATTCATTCTGTGAAATGTGAAGGTATATAACCCAAAGCAATAAATAAGAAAAAAAGCAGAGATATGCTGTAAGATGGAAAGTGTTTCCCTGTCTTTCATCAAAAATTTGAAAACTAAATATAGTTTGGGGCAGAAAAAATAAAAGTCAAATGCAATGTTGTCTCTTGACTCTCTTTTATATTTTTGGGAATCTTTCAGTTAGTTCAGGAGACCTAAAGAAACAGTTACAATGAAAATACCAGAAATTTACTGTCTTAAACATGTATGCAGTACATGTATATGCGTCAGGAGAAAGAAAACTGAGAAGGTATTAACTAAAACTCTGTGGCAAGATTTTTGCCAGGGTATTTGTCTCAGTGACATTATAATAGCTTACACATATGACAGCCTGGCTTTTGGTGTAGCTGTTCTGTGTTTAATAATATATATGTATGTTTTGAAAGAGATTGTATATTTAACTAGCACATTGAAAACTAAGGCATTCAAGACACAGCTTCCTAATGATTTTACAAGTAAAAGCATTTCCATAAATGAAACAGCAAGAGTAAAAATTGCTCCAGAAGGTACAAAAATTATCTCAGCATCATGTAAATATGTGCCCCAGGAATTAACTAAATGGTGGTAAATTCTAGAAGAGACAGTATTTTTAAACCTTACAAGACTCTATAGTGTCTTTTTCAAGAGAAGCCAGAACATCAAGCACTACTAATTTTGTGACCTATTAAAGATGCATACGTTTCATCATTTTTAGTACCTTTAATCTACTGTATTATCTTGTGGTGTCCATGGGAAAATCATGATGTTAGTCATGTCAGTGACCTGTAAGTTTTGTATGAGTGCAAGGCAGCACAGTGCTGATAGCTTAATAATTCTTAGCAGACTTTTCCAGTTATTTTTAATGTATATCTATGTCACTATGTCATCTTTTTTTTTTTTTTTTTGTACAGCTGAGTTACTCTTTGAACCACATAAATCGAAAGTTAATAACGGAATCTAAAACATCCATCAACAGTAGAATTGTGGTGGTTGGTGCATCTGATGTTGGAATCTCATTTCTAGAAACGCTTGTTTTTTGGTAAGTTTCTAATTTTATTTCCTTTACTGAGAAGAGTACATTACCTTTTGTTTGAAGGGGTTTGCTTCCTCCATTTAAAAATCATCTCAGGCTGCCTTTTTAGCCAAAAAAAAAAAAAAAGTGTACACATGTGCTTTGAGTCTGTATCCAAGTAGTAGCTGTTAAAGTTCTGAGCCTGTAATTTGAAGATGTAGAGAGGTTGGTGTCTCCACCCCAACTAACTCTGGAATTCAAAAGTGCTTGCAAGGATGCTTGTAGATCCTCAAAACAAAGGCCTACCAAAAATGCGAATTCCACATACTTACAATCGCTTTGACCACTGCTCTTATACAAAATCACTGTAGGTAGAGATTAAGTCCATAGCCCTTCACATGTGCTACAAAGCACTATTGATTGTTAAAGCTAGTTCTGCCTATTGGAACCACAAATCACTGTCTGAACCCCTCCATTCTCCTACCTTATGGTGCTGTTTCCAGAGCTGTGCAGGATGCCTAACATGAGCTTGTTGAGATGTACCCTCATGGTACCTACCGCCTGTAAGGAGAAGTAGCATACCTCTGATTCTGATGAGGCATTTGTTTTGGGGAGTGCTTGGGAACTGGAAAATTGCTATTTCTGGCCCCTCTGCCATTTTTACTGTAGGCCCTGGAGTGAGCGTGGGAAAGGTCTAGCAGAGGGCACTGCACTCTGGCAGTTACAAGCCTGCCTTGTGGCCCAACAGAAGGACAGGCTGTCAGCAAACATTAAAGAATTTTTTACCAGTAAAACTGGAAATAGGCTCTGTTTACCTCAGGTTATCCAAACTGGAGTAAATAAACTATAAACTGGTTAAGAAGGGGGATAAATGTATGCAACTGTTTTTATACCTTCCTCTCTCTAAGCCAGAGCCAGCTGTGGACACAGTCTGTTTTACAGACTTTCCAAAATTAGGAACGGGGACCCTCTCTCTGCTATCTCACTGCTTACACCTTCTATGCCAGTACCCCATCCATACCAATTTTATGGGGTTATCAGAAAGTTAGTCTGTGTGAGAACATAAAATGCAAATTCTGAACGTGATCATGACAATTAAGTGCTCATTACAAAAACTAGTGGAGTTTGGCATCTCTATGGTGGGCAGAGAATGGAAAATTTTGCCTACTTTTTCAGTTAAGCCAGAAGTTGGTCCTTCTACAACCATCAATGACATCCCAAATTAAAATATCATTATAGCAAGAGAAGTTGTTGCAGTGCTTTATGAATGTTGTTAAATTACTAGAACAGTGAAGAAAAAACATCTGCTTCTTACTCTCTTTTCTTGGCTCCTGACTTTTAATGTAGAACATCCTCTATCCACCTTAGGGTAAGAGCACTTTCCTCTCATCTTCCTGTTTCTCAGCACTTTTAGGCATTTAGTCCTACTCAAAGTTCAGTTGAAAACGTATTTTAGTGCTATTAGCTGCTTTCTCATTATTCATCCTGCGCTGCTTATTTCTATGCTTTCGGTACAAAATACTGTGAGGGGAAAAGAAAGCTATTTGTGCACCAACCAGTCTGTCCTCCTTAGCCAGAAGCTGTCTACCTGTAGTGAACAGGACATACAGATAGCATTGGTGTTGCAGGGAAATCATTTATACCTCTGAGACACCTCAGCCAGAAGTTTTATTTAAACTATATTCTAGGAAAGAGTTTGTGCAGAACATGTCCTTCTTGTACATAGGAGAGCACTTGTCTTCAGCACTGCACAAATGGAGTGCTCCTGCTTAGGAGAAATTGAGTATTGCTTGGAGAATGCAGAAAACAAGCTGTACTTAGTGCAAAATGTCACAGAATTTATATTAACATATGTACAAGTTTAAGAAAGATTTTTTTTTAATTTTCTCAGCAGCAGCAGTTAAAGAAAGTCTCCTGATCAATGTGAAGGCCTTTTAATACAATCTAGTTTGATTTACTCATAATTTTCTAATACTCTGTGCAAAGGCTACATGCGCTAAAAATAGCTAGATTGAATCAATTTGTAAGCCCCTAATCCTTAAAAAGAGGAAGTAGTTTTCTCCTCATTATTCTTCATACTTAATTATTTTACATTATCAGTCACCATGGAAACACACAAATGTAATTCACTTACCTACCTAACAATTATTAGAACTACATTTTACAAGTGTTTTCAACCTGTTTGAGACTGAAGAAATATATTTTTCAGTGGACAGAGAAATAACGATGAGAACAGTGTCTCCTCCCTCGAGCATGTGGAAGGCTGCCTCTTGCTCCACCGCGCTGTGCCAGCGGCACCGCAGCTCTCTGCCAACATGCCCAAGGCAGAGCGTGGTGGGGCAGGGTGCCAGGGAGCAGCCATGGGTACCGCATCCTATCCGCTGGAACGGAGAGTGAGCTTTGAAACGCTGCTGCAAAGGAGGGGTGGATGCTGGGAACCAGCGCCTTACAAACTGCTGCTGCAGTCCTTCGCTCTGGTTCGTTATTGAGAGTTTCTTGGACCAGGTCATCACAGAGGTCAGAGCGCTGGTGTGCCCAAATCAGTGGTGGTTGTTTCAAAGGGCAGTGCAAAAATGCTGCAGGTGAGTATATGGAATGACCTGCCAGTAGGGGAAACTTCTTCCTAGTGCCGGCGTACCATGAGCCCTGGAGTACCACCTCCGTTGTGCTTAATCTAATGCCAGGTCAGTGAAGGTGATCTCATTGGGCATGTTGTTTCACCATCCAAATAAATAGCTTCTGCTGATTTTCTTTTCTTGAGTGCAGTCACATTCGGATCTGTTCCGAGCTATAGTGCTGCGTTTTTCCAGGACACGTAAGAATTTTTTATCCGAGGGACAGGCAGACGTTGGAGGAGGCAGCGCTGGGCAGTGGTGCAGCTGTGGGCTTGGCTGTGCAGCTGCCAGCAGGTACAGGTGTGAACATGGGCACCCTGAGGGCCCGGTCAGCATGCAAGGAGCTGCAGCAAGCTACGCAGCAGCTCCGAGGTGCTGCAGAAGGGGGGCAGCGAGTTGCATCATAAATTGCTTCAGTAATTAACTTCCCTGCAGGAGCATGGCAAGCAGGCAAGAAATTGTGATTCCCACAATTCCTGCATGAGGCTTCTCCTGGGCAGTGCAATTATGCGCTTCCCCTTGCACAAAGCTGGGACTTAGGTCGCTCTAGCACTAGGACGGGGCATACACAAATTGCAGCAGCATCAGACCGCATGTTAAAGCAATGTAAATTCTGAGGGATGGCCAGTCCTAAAGGAGAAGTAGCAACTGAACAAATATTCCCCTTGTGAGAAAGCAGTTCAGCCTAGCAACGCGGAGGCTCTGCCTCTATTGTTCCCCACCCTCCAAACTGTCATTGCAACCGGCACTGCTGCCTCCCCTTTGTTGTGGATGTGGGGAGAAAACTGTTTCAGCATCAGACTGAATCAAGCCAAAGAAATCCGAAGCGTGGTTAGGCTGAAACTGCAAGGTGTTTTTAGTTTCGTTTGAGTGACTTGGTGTTAAAAAAAAAAAATCAAGAAAAAGTTGTAACAGATCCTCCATGTGACCTTCACTTAAGCTTGCAGTGCTGAGTCACTACCATTGACAAATTATCATGAATGAAGACCCTAAAAAAGAGTCTGATTTAAGAAATTTTAAAAAGTTACATTTTTGTTGTCTGCACAGAGATAAAGCATACATATACTTAATTTATAAATGAGAAAGCTGTTTTAAGCATTCAGCTTGCAAATGTTAAATGAAAATTGGATCTGAAAATGATTTGAGCACAAAAAACCTATTTTCATGAATAGAGAATATCAGTAGCTATGAATATGGGAACAGGGGTAATGGGTTGAGTTCAGAGTTCTGAAAATACCAATTCTTGGAGGTGACCTTCAGCAGAAGAAAGAGCAACTGCAGATAAATAATAGATTTTAAACACTGTGAACACCTAGAAATTGAAGTACCAAGCTGAATAGATCTCCGTTAAATCATTCTTCCCCTACATGTAGTTCCTGAAGAATGTCAGCTATAGCACATTTTAATCTCTTTCTATTCCCAAGTACTGAAATGAATTAAAAATAAGCTCATTGTTAAATACTAATTTATCAGGAGAGCAGAGTGTTTTGTTTTTTTTTGTTTGCTTTTATGAGTTAAGAATGATGCTCATAGCAGCAGAGTTAGGCCAGAAAAACATACAGTTCAAAAAATAGCATTTGTACTTAATTCGGTGGATGATTCACAGAACAGCATGTTAACTAGTACGCTCTGGGGACAGGTGATTGAAGTTTGGCTGCAAGAATGCAAAAACCTTGCTCACAGCAGTATCTTGTCATTGGTTCCAGTGTAGTGAACCAATTAGCTTCTTATCCACCTCTTTGCATATAGCTGTGGAAAGCGTTATTGTCTTCTAATTATAGGGAAAACCCTTTTTAATCCATGATTTCGAAAACCTTTTTAATCCAACCTCTGGTGTAAACAATGCCTTATTCTCTGAGGATGGTGCAAATATACATAATTACTACACAAAATAGCAATAAATGAATGGCAGCTAAGACCACATTTTGTATGAAAAGGTTGTGAAATACATTTCTCTTTCCATTTGGATGCTTTAAAATGGTTATTGCATTAAAAAGTGAACATATTAAAGTATTTTTTTTGTCAAAGTCATGAATTTTTCTCTTAAAATAGAGTTAGAATCCAACACAGTCAGTCTGCCTGCAGGACAGCTTCTCCCTTCCTGAGTTAAAGGTGTCTGAGATGAACATAGAAATGGCTGGGGATTTTAAAGCACACTTTCTGACAGAACAACTACAACTGCCGTTATCTGGCAGCACAGTATTATACAATATCCTGCACATCTGTCCTGTTTGGCAATAGTTAGCATAATGCTTGCTGTTTAATTAGGCTTTTTATCTTTGCATTTGTCTGAGAACATCTGAAGCCTTCCATGTTGCCTGTCACTAATTAGTTGACTAATTAAATAGTTAGTGCTTACTTGCTGATCACGGAGCTAACATGTAATGAATGGTTTAGTGATCTTCATTGTTTTATACTACCTATCTTTGCCACAAGAATCGGTATACATGTGCTTCCTTTTGACTGCCGTTTTCTCATACCAAGGCAAACCCAGAACAATGTTGTAGTTGACCATGTGTTCACTGTCACCAGGCCCGCATCCTTCAGACATTGTTGCCTTCCATCATTTCTGGTGAATAGAGATCAAATTGTGACAGAGATAAATACGACAGGTCGTATCTCGCCTTGTTGTGTAGTCGCTATCACAATGAACGCTGTCAGTGACTGATACCAGACATAAACTGGGGAGAGGACATGGGTCCTCATCATTCCCAGCAGCCGTTTGACTGGCCTCTGCCAAAAAATGGCACTCAATTTGCATCGATGTTTTGTTATCTTGTAGTTTATATTCTTGTTTTAGAGAGCTTTCAATTTTAAGTAAGATTATTTCAACTTCATGTACTTGTCCTTAAAACATACACAAATACTTGTCTCAGCCCAAACTGTTCTTTCGCACTTTCAACTTGTAAGTATTTGCAGATTTTATTTTGTTAATATTTATATGTCGGTAGTCATAACTTCTTTTTGTATATTTAAAGTGATCTTGGAAATAGTAGTTTTCTCATAAAAGGCCTGTTTCAAAATTGATGTGAATCAGAAGAATTTTTATAGAATTATATTTATCAGGCCTTACCTGGTGACCGGGCACGCCATCGGCGCGGCTGTTTCAGCAGCTCTGAACAGAGCTCGGTAACCTGACTACCCGGAGCAGCTCTGGCAGCAATCTGGTCAGTGCAGTTCAAAGCAAATAAAGAAGCATTGCAAGTGCAAACACCACATTTAGGCTTTTCAGTTCTTTGCTGAAGTGATGGAGTAGCTGTACTTCCTGTTCTGTTCATATTTATTTTTCTTTGTTTTGAAGTTTGTTTCCCAGAGCTGCAGCAGAGGTGTTGTAAGTACTGAGTTCTTCAAAGCAGTCTATAACCTGCCTTTGGGTTGGTTTGAAAGCAAACTTCTCAGACTAGTAAAATGGAGAAATAATTAGTTGGCTGATGGTTATGTTGTGATTCTGCCCTCCAGCGACTGATGTAGATTAGATTCCTGTTGGTCTATATTTACTCTAACATGCAGTGTAAGGGTTGTGGCAAGCGAACATCACAAATCACAATACAAATGAGGGTAGTTTCTTTTTTTTTTTTGAATGTGTGATGAGCTGAAATTTTAAATTTTCTGGATTGCTGTAACTCCTGTCCACATCCCAGGAAGGAGAAGAGCATGAATGCAGTTTACATTGCAATGAGAGTTGGGTGTCCATAAGATATATTCATGAGATGCTGAATCTTTACCATATGCCCTGTAATCTAGATTCCCCGAGTGAAGATTGACTAGGTTCGATGGAGCTCCTCAGTGCTGTATCTTGGTTGCTTCCAGTACCCAAGCACTGTGCTGCCTTTCTGTGTGACCTGTAGCACACTGTGCTGTGCGGTTTGTTTCCCTGGGAGCTGCTAGCATCTTGGCATTAATCAGGCACAATGCTGGTTCCACATTAGCTGCAGGGCACAGGCTGTTTCGGAAGGATGCGCTGTCGGGGAAATGTCACGTTGGCTGGGTAAAGAGATGGGCACTACACGGTGTGCGGTGCTGTACCTCTCAGAGCTGCTTCTCTTTCCCGGATGCAATATCAGCGAGGCAGCTGTGCTCATCAGACTGCCAGGGCTGAAGGTGCTGCGAGACCCAGATTCGCAGCTGCTACATGCAGATGTTTGAGATCAGGAATTTTGGCCCCGCTGAATCCTCTGTCAGCCACGCATGCTCCCGTCCTTCCCAGGCTGCCAGCTTTCTGTCAAGAGAATGTGGTGCTGGGGTGGTGCCTCAGAACATGCAACTTTTGTGAGCATCTTCTCTTTCTGCATGCTCTTGCTATTAGGAGGAGAAATATTGGTACAAATCTCAAGCTCATCAAATTCAAGGGGAGCCTCACTTTTGACATCCATGGGCTTTTCTAGGGTGCATACTTTTTCATCTGGGTGAAAGAAGCATTGCCAAATCTGTATCAACCACTATCAGAGTCAAAATTTTAATCTCCTTTGCAATAACATGCAATAACTTGGGGTAAATAGACAGCCACAAAAAAAAAAAAAAAGCAACAATTTTGACTTTGATAATTGTCCGATAGTATTACAAATGTCCTGTTAATGAGTTGGAATTTTCATTTTCAGTTATTCACTGAAACATTCACACAGGAGTAGACAAAACAGCAACCTCTCAGCCACTCTGTAGTTTTACTTCCCAGTTTATGGTACCTTTATTTGTGGAAAATGGTGTTGATGTGACCTTGAATCTGCCAGGTGATTAGGTTTAAACAGCTAGAGACTGTAACTACCAGTGTCATCATGAGATATCCCTCATTTTCTGTCTAGAAAAATAATTGCCCTGTTTTGTGCTTTGAACAGGGTGAAATACTGAAACATTTGTGGAATGAAAATTAAAATTTTAGTTCGGAAATGCTCTAGCAAAAGCAATGGCTAGTGGTACTTGGATTTGGTCAAATTCAAAGCCAACATACATTTGGGATGACAGTGCTAATCTTGTAAACTTTGTAGGTAGGGGTGTTCCCGCATAGGTATATGTGTGCGTCAGATTCAGATCTGTGTTTTGTATGGGTCACGAAAACAGCTCTTCAGATTTTCCTGTTCTGTTGTATAGCAATTCATAGTATAAGGTCTTTGCCATGCTTTTTTTAATAAGCAAGATCCTGGAACTACAACAAATCTTGGGTGAATATTGTAGTTTTGTAAAGAGGTTTCTAAGAAACCTGTCATTGGGTTGTCTGACCAGTCAGAATATGGCTCATACTATGCTACAGAAATGCAGTTTGTGCAGTAAATGTGTAAATAAGCAAGTACCTAAGACTCAGTTTTAGGTTGTGTTAATTTCCTCTTAGTTGTTGTAGTCCAGCGTTTGTGTGCTACACACTTTAACCTGTGTGCCCATTCAAAGCCTGGTGTGTACCTTGCAAGTACTGGCAAGACGCAGAGTCAGACAGTAGGAGAAGAGAGCTGAACGAGAGGTGGTTAAGGGATGGGGAAGAGCTTAGTGGTAAAATAGCAAGGGTAAATATGGGTTGAGAAACAAAGTGTGGAGAAGAATTAGTCTAACAAAGGAGGAAAGCCTCAACTGAATTACAGTTTAGAGCCAGAATCACTGGAGAAGAATGGCGCAAAAAAGAATAGGGGAAACTGAGTTGACATAGGTGAGGAAAGCAAAAAACAGTTGCTGGGAAATGACAGGTGGATAGAAAGGATAGAAGCAGTGACAGGAAAAGGGTAGCAGGATTGTTTCAGAGAAATGAGTCATGATATGGACAGGAGTTTGACGGAACATGGGAGAAGACATATTTGGTAACATTCAGGGAGTAATCGAGATTAGGGGGTGATTTAAAGCTGCCTAAAAAGGAGAAATTAAAGAAAGAATTGAAAGTACAAAGTACAGAGAGAAAAACACAGTTTGTGTCATCAAGTACCAAGTTTGCAGAGAGAGACCCAATGAAGGAGAGCAGGCAGCTGGGGACAGAGAAATACTCGCAGCATCATTGAAGGCTGTTACTGAAGGGTCAAACTAAAAATAGTTTGGCTTTTTGAAAGGATTCTTGCATAAGATGTCAGAAGTGGTGGTCATGTCTTTCACAGCCTGGGCTTGTAGGCTGCTCTCCTTTGGAATTCAGCATCTGACACAATTAATCAGCAGTACAGCTAGTAGGAAGTTTCAGAAAAAAGCACTGTACTTGATTAAAAAGTACCGCTCCATCCAAATGTAAGTCTTTTTAAGGGTGAACATTGTTTTCATATAAGGAGATAGTTATTGGGACATGACAAAATGTTTTGTTGGGGTTTCTTTTTTTTTAAAAGAAATTTCATCTTGAAATATCTCATAAATTAAAATCAGACCCAAACATTTCCCTCTTAATCTATGTTCTAAACAATTTGAAGAGTATTTTCTGAAATTGAAATGGGTGGTGTATATCACCAATGTTGTGGCCCGTCTTGGAACAGAAACAGTCATGTTCTGGAACGAAGAAGGTGTGAATTTTCCCACTGAAGTAATCAACTGACTTACCTATTGCCCAGGGCCAAAAGTGTCAGTCACATTAAATGTGAGCTACTGACAATCAGATTCACTTATTGTTTTAGTTTTGCTGGCGTTCTTCTTGACACATCTGTCACTGGTCTTTGGAGAAAGAGTTATAAACAAGCAGGAAGAGGAAGAGTCTATAAACAAGCACAGTTTATAGAGCAAATGTATATGTGGAAAACCTCTTTCTTGACTCTTGCATTGAAAGGTGTCCCAGTAAAGACTTTATTGTTATCCCTTCTTTCCTTGAGCAAATTCATTCACAATCGTAACACTTTTTTTGAAGGTTGATCCAATGGAGAAATGGCTTATCTTTGATTACTTGTAATTAGAGATGGATGACTTGTAGATGGATGTCTGTTGGTCAGCAGTTAAGCTAAAGTCCTCTTCTGAGGTTTGTAATTGATGCACTCACTAAGGTTCTTGAGAACAGAGGCTTTTGGTAATTGTTGATGCAAACAATAAACCCTTTCTGCTTTGGTCACTGACTATCTTACCAAAAGCATACTAACTAGGCAGTGTAAGATCAGCTGCAGAGCCTTCATAATACCAGGATGGCATCACATAGCACCATACAGGGAAATGGTTCTGCTGTGTTATTTTCACATATCTTCATACCTGATTCTTACTTGTCTGAGTTCAATGTATCTGTCTGAAGTGTGGGAGGAAGAGGAAAGATAGAGGCTTTTTCAGCTCTGCCTGAGACAGCAATGGGCTTTGTTCGAGTAAACAAAAGCAATTTAGTATAGTGCAGTGTGAAAATGCATTGCTTGTAAAGGTTGCTCCTAAAGTCTATAGTACTAAGCAACATATTCATCACTTAGTAAAAATATGCATATGTGGTGTTTTTTCTTTCACTATTATTATTATTAGCAACCTTTGCTAAGCTGAGCTTTTTTATTTGCAGTTTTGTGTGGAGCTGTAAAATATGTTAGAAAATCTTTTCCTTTTGGAGATGTCAGTTCTCAAAGTCATGTCTTGATGACCTTGCTCTTGAAAAGTGTGGGGTGCTGATCTTCCCCTTTTTAAACAAAAAGAAAAAAAAAAAAGGGTTGCATAAATTGTTGTATTATTTGTGTCAAGGAGAGGTTCTGCCTATACCTTCCTTCTGGGGTGAGACCTGTACCTGGGTACGTGGACTTTCTGTGCCCTAAACAGCAGGGACTCATTTTGCATCACCTCTTTCTCATTCAGGGCTCCTTCTTCCCCACAGAAGTCGTAAGGTTCATTTTTTGTTGCAGAGCAGTGGGGAAATTTCTCTGAATCAGAGTTTCATTAATGCAAGAATTTCTCAACCTAATCATTGGTAGTGCTGAAAACAGACTGTTACCATTTTTAGAATTATCTAGAGCTGCTGTATTTAAATGCACTGCTACATGAAAGTTGAGGATAATTATGACTTTACTTTTGGATAGGTTGGAATGCCAAATATGAAAGTTAAATTGTTCAACGATTATGCATACAGGAGGTCAGTAAATGGAGCTACCTATTTTGGTAGTCATGTTGGTATTATCTTCTGTAATCGTTTCTTACTTTATTTTCTATAAATGACTGGAAAACTTAAAAAAAAAAGTGTGATGCTTAGTTTCAAATAAAATGAAAAATATAGGTTCAGGTAGACTATTTTGCTGTACTTTCTTTGCTGTTACAAAAGTGATTTGACTCATTATTTGTGATGAGGGGTTTAAAGAAAGCAGTTAAATAATTCATTCAGACACCTTTTCACCATCTAAACTTTTGTTGTTGCACCACACACCCAAGAAGGAAAAGCATGGAGGCAAAAAATCCTGAGAAACTAGCCAGGAATATTTGAACAGATTTGCAGATATACATAAATAACATACTAAAATTTTTGTTGTTTGTTCCTTTGATTTTGTTCACAATAAATTGGTAACCCAATTTTATTTCAAGGACAGGGGTGTTTAGACTTGCTTTTGTAGCTGTCCTCTAGAATTGTGCAGTGAAACCCAATACCTTTTACTTATTTCCCTAGATACTCTTAATCCCTCCCTGCTGCACCAGTATCTTTGTGCTGTTCTTCCCTTTGTATCCACAGCAACGTGAATCCCGGCTGGAATTACTTGCTTCTGAAATGCAGGTGCACTTGTTTAACGTTGCATTGGTTCGGGCTCTTAACTTGAAGACTTTTTCACCAAATGGGAACCTGTGCTTTTACCATACTCCCTATTAGGCGTTGGCATATATTTTAGAAGCACATAAGACATTCTCTCTTCTACCTGTTTATCAGAGCCTTTGTTGTTTTCCCATTTTTAAGAGCTTTTAGGCATCAGTAAGGAATCCCCAGCCATCATAAATAAACCATCTTTTTGTTAGCCTAGAAATAATAATGATATGTGGAGAAAAGGGGTGAACGATGTCAAGTGGTAACGTGCCTGACAGTCGCTGTCCCAAATAGTCGAATCCGTTACCTGCCTGTAACTCTGTGTGCCAGTGCCTGACAGTAACCACAGCCAAGCACCTACAGGTTGCCTGTATTTTTCAGGCTCATAATTAAGTGCCTATATATAGATTTAAAATCCTAAGCTGAGGCATACCAGCTGCACTTCTCAAATCAACCTTTATAATCTTCATGGCTAGTTTTTGCTTTTATTTTCATACTTAAAGATTCTGATAATTTTCATGAATGCCAGTTTGTGTTTAAATCCAATAACTTTGATCCTTAGGTGATGAAGTATTTTATTTCCCTGTTTGCAAATGTGAGCATTATTTGCATGAAATTGACAGAGATAATCATTTATTGCCTGACTTTTTTTTTGAAGGCTCTGCAATTGTCAAGTTTTCAGAACATCACAAGCATCTAACCTTATGCCCCGTTGGCTGGATCAGAATCATAGAATTAGAGAATCATCTAAGTTGGAAAAGACCTCTAAGATCATCTAGTCCAACCCTAACCCAACCACAGCTCCTTGCTGCAGCAAATGTGGCAAGTGGCCGAAGTGCTAGGGGGAGGATTGTCTTCTATTGTGGAGGCTTCGCCATTCATCTCTTTGTGGAAATCAGTTAAAAAAATATATCCGTTCACCTCCCACCATCTGCTTCCAAACTGGGGAAGCTCCCTGCCATCCCGTCTTCTCTGCTGTGCACACCTCTAACCTCCAGTCTTCCACTTTCTGCTCAGACAATGCTTTACCTCATAGTTTGTGGTTGCAAACCTTGAGTTCTTCTTTGCAGAAGAAACACAATTCATGCCACCCACAGTTTGAGCCACAGTGTGATTAGTGGCCACAGAGCTGCTTAACAGTGGGCATTTCTCCAAACCGAGGTGCCCGTGGGGTGTCTGCCTCTTTCTGCCATGTGGCACCTCGATGCCAAGGGACAAGGGAACAAAGCCAAGAAGCCTGCAGCTGTTCTTCGCTCACTTTTGGCAATTCCAAGTTGAGATCTGGGACCGGGAGGGCAGTATCAGGTACCAGCTCTGGGTCTCTTCTATTCTGCCTCTGACATCAGCACCCCCTTTTGATAGCTTTAATCCAATTTCCTTTGTGTATTGATTTTTTTTTTAACTTAAAATAAGAATCAAAGTTATTACTGATTTCATCATAGTATTCCAAAGAGTTGCTAATCAATGATTTGATGCCTACAAGATGAATGAATGGGAAACATGAATTAATGTTTGGAGTGTATGGGAATGCCGTGGGAGTTCTGAGGTAGAAGTAAATTGTTAGTAAATTGTACTGAGTGAGAGGTCTGAGCTGAAGCCTCACATTTGATGGGAGAGAACTGAACAAATACCATATGGACTAAACAGAGGTACAGCATCTGTAGAAGGAAATAGTATGTGATCAGATCAATAATGTGCATCATTGTGCAGCCATGCAAAACAGGTACATTATTGTTGCCTGGGGCCTTTATTCTGCCATTTTTCTGATGCTTGCTTGCAGCATTTTCATCCTGACTATTGTTAATGTAATTTAAACCTAATGTTATTATAGCACCTGGATTTGGAGACATTGGCAAGAGGCCATGGGGCAAGTAGAGAGATGATTTCAGCTCTGAGTTGAAAAGAAACTTTGGTACTGGGAGGGCAGGCAGGATAGAAGAATGTCTGGGATGTTTGTGTACTGTTGTAGCCCTTTTCCTCATAATTACATGTAAACTATGTGGTAAGCAGTCATACTATTTAGGTGTCTATAGTTTATTGCAATTACTCACATTTGCACCCAACTAGAAGGATTCCATGAGCGCAGATGGCATCCTGTACACTTTAAATTCAGCTCAATATATTGGGCTAACTGTCATTTGCATTAAGACCACTATATATCACTCAGCCAGCATAATGTGGCCGTAAATGAAGAGCAAATTCTATTTACACCCACCTCTGCAGAATGACCTTAGTTTAAATGAGAATCAGGCCCATAATCTGTATAAATATATGCACTCTGTTACATTAAGGTTATTTATTACATTGTGCTTGGCCTGAGTATGCATGGAGATTTATCATAGATAATCCATAATCCAGAATTAAACTATTAATACGCATTTTGAGAGTGGCAGCCATAACCTCAAAATTCCTTGGTTTAAGTATGACCTTTAACTTTGTTTGAATATATTTTTTTAATGTATGAATAACAAATTAACATCGGTTGATAAAAAACATTCTGATTCCTTTGTACCATTTGCATCAATCCATACTTAACTTACACAAAGCCTTGAAGATTAGAAGGCTTAATCACTCATAATATTTATTTGTTTTTAAATGTCAGATCACATTTAGTTCAACATACTGTCAGACTTGTTCCCCCCCACCCTCTGGTGTTAATGAAACTACGGCAGTAAGTACTCTTCTTTTTCTGTACAAAGACACAATCTTAGCAAGATGATAAACCACGCTGTACCTGCCCTGTGTAAAGGAGTTGTTTTCTGTATCCTCCTGCACATGGAATTGAAGTCTGTCTTGTTCCTCTGATATGGCCTCCTTCTTTCCTCTTGCTGCCATCTGAGGGACGCAGAGGCACCGTGTGTGTGAGGTGCGAGCAGGTGGATGACCTGGTCCATCTGGTGGCAGAACTCAAGGAGGAGGTGGATAGGTTGAGGGCTATCAGGGAGTGTGAGCGGGAGATAGACTGGTGGAGTGACTCCCTGCAGGGCCTGAAGGAGAGGTACCGGGGTGAGACACCCCAAATGGGGATGGACCCCCTGCCCTGTCGCTGTCGGGCAGAGGGAGGCGACCTAGGAGTTGAGGAGGAATGGAGACAGGTCCCTGCTTGACCTTGCAGGCAACGCCCCTCCCTACTGGCTCAACCTTCCCAGGTGCCCTTACATAACAAATTTGAGGCCCTGGAGCTTGAGAGGCCGGTGGGTGAGGATGAGGTAGAAAGTCTACCCAGGAGGATGCCTAGGGCGAGGAAGCTGTCTCCACGCCTCAAGACTGCCTCCACCAAGAAAGACAGAAGGGTGATCGTAGTAGGCGACTCCCTTCTCAGGGGAACAGAGGGCCCTATTTGTGGACCTGACCCTACCCGTAGGGAAGTCTGCTGCCTCCCTGGGGCCAGGGTCAGGGATGTTGCCAGGAAGATTCCCAACCTGGTTCGCCCCTCTGACTACTACCCTCTTTTGATAGTCCAGGCTGGCAGTGATGGTATTGAAGAGAGAAGCCTGAAGGCTATCAAACGGGACTTTAGGGGACTGGGACGGTTAGTGGATGGAGCAGGAGTACAGGTGGTGTTTTCGTCTATCCCTGCAGTGGCAGGGAGGGGTACCGAGAGGACACGGAAAGCCCACCTGATTAACACATGGCTCAGAGGCTGGTGCCAACACAGAAATTTTGGTTTTTTTGACCATGGGGCGCTTTACTCGGCACCCGGCCTGGTGTCCGCAGACGGGTCCTTATCTCTAAGCGGAAAACGGATCCTAGCCCAGGAGCTGGCAGGGCTCGTTGAGAGGGCTTTAAACTAGGAAAGAAGGGGGATGGGGCTGAAATTAGGCTTGTTGGAGCTGTAACAGGGGGAACAATGGCAAAGCCGGGGAAGAAGGCAATGGCCCAGCTGAAGTGCATCTACACTAATGCACGCAGCATGGGTAACAAACAAGAGGAGCTGGAAGCCATCGTGCAGCGGGAAGGCTATGACTTGGTTGCCATCACGGAAATGTGGTGGGACCACTCCCATGACTGGAGTGCTGCGATGGATGGCTATAGGCTCTTCAGAAGGGACAGGCAGCACAGAAGGGGTGGTGGTGTGGCTCTCTATATTAGAGTGTTTTGATGTTGAGGAACTGGAGGCTGGGAATGCTAAGGTTGAGTCTCTATGGGTTAGGATCAGCGGGAAGGCCAACAAGGCAAGCATCCTGGTGGGGGTCTGTTATAGACCACCGAACCAGGATGAGGAGACCGATGTTGTACAGGCAGCTGGCAGAAGCCGCGAAATCGTCAGCGCTTGTTCTCATGGGGGACTTCAACTTCCCGGACATATCCTGGAAGCACAACACAGCCCAGAGAAAGCAGTCTAAGAGGTTTCTGGAGAGCATGGAAGATAGCTTCCTGACGCAGCTGGTTAGACAGCCTACCAAGGGAGGTGCCCCGCTAGACCTGTTGTTCACAAACAGAGAAGGACTGGTGGGAAATGTGGTGGTCGAGAGCTGTCTTGGGCAGCGTGACCACGAAATGGTTCAGTTCGCTATTCTTGGCGAAGTCAGGAAGGTGACGAGTAAAACCGCTGTCTTGGACTTCCGGAGGGCTGACTTTGAGCTGTTCAGGACACTGGTTGGCAGAGTCCTTTGGGAGGAGGTTCTGAAGGGCAGAGGAGTCCAGGAAGACTGGGCACTCTTCAAGAAGGAAATCTTAATGGCTCGGGAGCGGTCTGTCCCCACGTGCTGAAAGACGAGCCGACGCGGAACTAGACCAGCCTGGCGGAACAGAGAGTTGTGGCTAGAGCTTAGGAGAAAAAGGAGGGTTTATAATCTTTGGAAAAGAGGGCGGGCTACTCAAGAGGACTTCAAGGATGTTGCGAGGCTGTGCAGAGACAAAATTAGAAAGGCCAAAGCTCATCTGGAGCTCAATCTGGCTACTGCCGTTAAAGATAACAAAAAACGTTTTTACAAATACATCAACACAAAAAGGAGGACTAAGGAGAATCTCCATCCTTTACTGGATGGGGGGGAAACTTAGTTACAAAAGATGAGGAAAAGGCTGAGGTGCTCAATGCCTTCTTTGCCTCAGTCTTTAGCGGCAAGACCAGTTGTTCTCTGGATACCTGGTACCCTGAGCTGGTGGAAGGGGATGGGGAACAGGATGTGGCCCTCATAATCCATGAGGAAATGGTTGGCGACCTGCTACAGCACTTGGATGTACGCAAGTCGATGGGGCCGGATGGGATCCACCCGAAGGTACTGAGCGAACTGGCAGAGGAGCTGGCCAAGCCGCTTTCCATCATTTATCGGCGGTCCTGGCTATCAGGGGAGGTCCCAGTCGACTGGCGGCTAGCAAACGTGACGCCCATCTACAAGAAGGGCCGGAGGATAGACCCGGGAAACTATAGGCCTGTTAGTTTGACCTCAGTGCCAGGGAAGCTCATGGAGCAGATTATCTTGAATGTCATCACGCGGCACTTGCAGGGCAACCAGACGATCAGGCCCAGTCAGCATGGGTTTATGAAAGGCAGGTCCTGCTTGACGAACCTGATCTCCTTCTATGATCAAGTGACGCACTTGGTGGATGAGGGGAAGGCTGTGGATGTGATCTACCTTGACTTCAGTAAGGCTTTTGACACCGTTTCCCACAGCATTCTCCTCAAGAAACTGGCTGCTCGTGGCTTGGACTGGCGTACGCTTTGTTAGGTTAAAAACTGGCTGGATGGCCGGGCCCAAAGAGTTGTGGTGAATGGAGCCAAATCCAGTTGGAGGCCGGTTACTAGTGGAGTCCCCCAGGGCTCAGTGCTGGGGCCAGTCCTCTTTAATATCTTTATCGATGACCTGGATGAGGGGATCGAGTGCACCCTCAGTAAGTTTGCAGATGACACCAAGTTAGGTGCGTGTGTCGATCTGGTTGAGGGAAGGAAGGCTCTGCAGGAGGATCTGGATAGGCTGGACCGATGGGCTGAGGTCAACTGTATGAAGTTCAACAAGGCGAAGTGCCGGGTCCTGCATCTGGGGCGTAACAACCCCAAGCTGCGCTACAGGCTGGGAGATGAGTGGTTGGAAAGCTGCCTGGCCGAGAAGGACCTGGGAATACTGGTTGATAGGCAGCTGAATATGAGCCAGCAGTGTGCTCAGGTGGCCAAGAAGGCCAACAGCATCCTGGCCTGTATAAGAAACAGTGTGGCCAGCAGGTCTAGGGAGGTGATTGTCCCCCTGTACTCGGCTCTGGTGAGGCCGCACCTCGAGTACTGTGTTCAGTTTTGGGCCCCTCGCTACAAGAAGGACATGGAGGTGCTCGAGAGAGTCCAGAGAAGGGCAAAGAAGCTGGTGAGGGGTCTGGAGAACAAGGCTTACGAGGAGCAGCTGAGGGAGCTGGGGTTGTTTAGCCTGGAGAAGAGGAGGCTCAGGGGAGACCTCATCGCTCTCTATAGGTACCTTAAAGGAGGCTGTATTGAGGTGGGGGTTGGTCTATTCTCCCACGTGCCTGGTGACAGGACGAGAGGGAATGGGCTAAAGTTGCGCCAGGGGAGGTTTAGGTTGGATGTTAGGAAGAACTTCTTTACTGAAAGGGTTGTTAGGCATTGGAATGGACTGCCCAGGGAAGTGGTTGAGTCGCCATCCCTGGAGATCTTTAAAAGACATTTAGATGTAGCCCTTAGTGATATGGTTTAGTGGAGGTCTTGTTAGTGTTAGGACAGAGGTTGGACTAGATGATCTTGGAGGTCTCTTCCAACCTAGACGATTCTGTGATTCTGTGATTCTGTGATTTCAGTAGACCTGGTGCAGGAAGCAGCCACATTACTTGTCAGGAATAATTTCTTCCTTTCCTGCAGCCATGTCTCTGCTTATGGAAGGTGAGCTATGAACAGCAGTAGCTGTTCCCAGTTCTCCAACAGGACCACAGCTTCCTGTGTTTTCACATGTTGTGTGATGGTGTACTGGAAAGAGTACATTACTCATGAAAATGACACAAAGAAGTACACTGCTCTGGACAAGACCTTTCATGTTTTAGAACCCTGCTTTAAGCATAATACGTTGCATTGCTGCAGAGGTTGACTTCCCTTGTAGCATGTACTCGACAAATGACATAAAAATGATAATTAGAGTATTGCACAGTTTTTCAGCAAGTGTCTAGATAACTGCAGATTTCCAGCATGATTTTTTTAAGTGCTTCTTGACCTTTCTTCTGCTGGTCCTGAAGCTCATTCTTTGATCCACTCCTGTTAAGCAAAGTGCTTGAAATCAGTGAGACTCACCAGACTGAGTACTGGATTTTGTTTTTCATTTTTTTCCAGCCTTTGAGCAAAGACTTGGTGGTCTTGCAATATCTATTGTGGTCATGGAAGTTAAGTCCTGCCAGAAAGTCTTAGGATCAGAGTTTCTAGTGACATGAGAGAATCTAAATATTTCTGTCAGAATTGAGACAACATTGTGCTACAGCTCGAATAAGAGCCGTAAGGATGGATTGGGGAAATCAGTTATCTGTCAATACAGCTTATAACTATATGTTAAAATGCACTCACATTATAGCTGTACCAAATGGAGACTCAGCAAAATCACATTGATTTAACTGTGGCATGTCTTTCTTTCCACAGTCCGCACCTGAAGTTTAACAATCTGACCTTGATTTCAATTCACGGCCTTCCAGGAAAAGACCTTCCAGCCTCCAAACATAGAAGATTTTTAATTAACAGGTTTGATTTAATATCTAAACAGTTCCATAGCTTCAAAGGAAAGCATAACACTTTGTAATTTTCTGTGAACTTGTGCTAAATTTTAAATAGGAACATAGGCAGGTGCTCTCAAAATAATCCAGTCTCTCTATATAACATGCATTCACCTGTGAAATGTGTTAAATATAACTGTTACTAGGGAAATAGCACAAAGCATTACTAAAGCAGTAACTTCAGGACAGTGGTCCATCATATTATACCAGAACGCTGCTCTGCTGTCCAAGACTTCTTAGATTACTTAGATCTCCAGGTTAAGGATAGATGACAAAAGATGTATGTTTGATGTTTAAATATTGCTTAATTTAACTTCCGTGAGTTTTGTTCCAAATAATGCTGACAACCTGGGAGGGAGCTGAGTACGCAGGGGAACATTTAAGATTAAGTTGACAGATTTGGAAGAACTGTGCTGCATCAATCCTGCTGCTTGTGAACTGTTTGTGTGTCAGTCATTGGCCTGTGTTTGGAAGTCTTGCTCCAGTCCCTTATGCTCACTGTCACCTGGCTGGCAGAGCTATGATTCTGGTGCAGAACATCTCAAGGGAAGACTGAAAGATGCTTGTGTCAAATGTGGTCAAATATTTTCACAAGTTTTCTTGTTTGCCAATAAGTAGAGTAGCTTCCAACTACTAGGATAAAATTTTGCCTCATTAAAATTCACAGTGTATAATTCTCACTTAAATTTGGTATATTTCTTTTAGGCATTTTATTTTTTATATTGGAGTAGTGACCAGGAATCCCCACTCCAGAGAAGATCATTGTTGTTCTGGACATTGAGAAGCACAGTCATTTTGAGTAGCTGGGGATAAACTTGGTATAATTTATTTGGATTTGGCATGTGACATTTGGAACCAGCACATTGTTCTTACCAATTTTTTACTTAGAAAGCAGTAAAGCCCTAAAGAGACAGCTCTTTAAATGACAAAACAACTCAATGTCTCCTTAAAACAGAAATCTCTACAAAGCCATGGAAATGGTGTGATGTGGACATGTTTAAAACTAACTTACCATATTTGGAATTTTGCCCTGTGAAGAGCAAGAAATTTTTGATAACTAGTTACCAGGATTAATTTTTTACTGTAGAAAGGGGTGTTTTTAAGTACAAGTCTAGGAAATGAAGAGATTGTATACTCACACAAATGCATGTACACTTTTTCTGGAATATACTGTAAAAAAAGACTTGTAATAACAAAATATCCACCCTGACAGAAAGTTGCCGTTCATGGCTGCATCCCCAGAATTAGCTGTTAACATTTGAAAGCGGATTAAGAGTGAAATGGAACTCTGCAGGGTATGATTTTTGAAAGCATCCCTGTGATTTTGGAATATCAGTCTCCCAGGAGCTGTGTACCTCAATTATAAAGGTGCTTTTGAAAAACCTCATCTCTTCTTGATGTCCATTTTATTTATAGATTTCTGCATGATTATAGTTCAGAATTGTCAGTGGTTTTCTTCCCTTATTTATTTCCCTCTGGTATTTGTGAGTACGGAGGATGCAGAGCACCTCAGAAAGCCTGGACATTCTGTTCTAAAATTCTTCGGGACATGAAAGCAACTTTGTTTGTTTCTCCCTTTGGTTTTCTATTTGTTATTGCCATCATCCTCTAGGATAATTTTGGGAAATCACTAACAGCAATTAATGTGTACCAGTCAGCTCTGATGTTTTAGAATGTGTGTTCTGGTACTAGAGTAAAATAAGTTGTCGGTGTTGAGTCTCTGAGTTCATAGAATCATTAAGGGTGGAAAAGCCCTCCAAGATCATCTGGTCCAACCATACCCCTACCACCAGTATCATCCACTAAACCATGTCCCTGAGTTCTCTTAGTGAAGATTAGCATTTTTCACATCTGCACATTTCCCTCATAAACCTGCCAATTTTGTTTTCTTTTGGATAACCAGTATGATAATTTCTCCTTTATGCCTGTTAATATTCAGTTCATCTTGCAGAGGAATTCAGTTGCATTTTACAGACTTTTGAAAGTTTGTGGGTAGGGGTCATTTTAGTGAGTTTCCAGCATCTTTCATTCTTATATTTTGGAAAAGTTCATTTGGAAAAAGATCACCAAGAAAAAAAATGGATATCCCTGCCTACCTCTTTCACCTCTGACAAGCATTTTACTACCTTTCTACTTATTTTTAAACTTTCCAGACTAACACTTTGGTACAAAGGTGTTAAAATACCAGTGGTGCCATAATTGTATTTGCATCTCACCATAGCTCCTATTGGTGAAGCTGAATACCAAATGAAGCACAAGTGAAAAAAAAACAACATGAGAATCTAGAATAGGATAAAAAAATGAATTATTAAAATATTTTCTTTGCAGGTGCAAAAGTCTCCTCCTCACATCAAGCTGCAAATGAAAAGCAACATAAAGCATTTATTTCAGAGTTTGTTTTTAAATTATGTGGTTGTATGGCCCAGTGCTGGGAGGGATTATTTGGTTTTAGCAGAAAGTTGTCAATTTGTAACTGAGTATTCCATAATGACTAATCTTTTACTATAGGCTGCAGTAAACTCACAGCAAGAGAACAGACTTGAACCACTAGGAGACTTTGGCTAACTCACCAGATGTCTAATTAATGCCTGCTGTCAGCTGCTGAAATGTCACTTACAGATATTCTTTCTTCACAGCCACTGTTTTAATGATGAAGATTATGCACAGATGTCACTTTGTTCCTGGGTTAACATTGTGGTTGGTAAAATGATTGGCATAAATCGCACTGCCAAATATGTAGTTATTTCCAAGCAGAGAAAAGTACCGTATGACTACCTTGTTCTCTGCATGGGACAGAAATACCAGGTAAGATTGTGTGCAGAGTGAAGAAAAAAGAAAAAAAAAAAGTAAACATTTTTTTACAGTGAAGAGCATTTCTGTGATCAGCAAAGGAGTAGAGTACTCCATAGCAATTGTATAACCAGAAAGCAGCCCTACAGCATGGCAGGTTGTTCTGCTTCAGTGCAGCTATAGAGTTTGGAGCAGATAAGAGAGGGAGATTTACAAATTTTTCTACAAGTAATGTCACTGCTCAGTACCAGATATTAAGCAAAGCTGCCAGTATTTTGCCACTGTGACCATTAAACCCACTGAAGAGTAGGCCCAAACGACATGTGGCCCCAGCCACAGGAGACTTAACTCCAGCTGGTGTAACACCATTTGACCTAGTTTTGGCAATGGAGGCAATTCCTTATCAAATTAATTACTCAGTTCTCATGATGACCATGCCTAGGCACCTACAAGGTGCTGTATGTTATTGTAGCACACAGTTGTGTTTCAAGTGAGATAAAATGCTTCAGGGAAGGTGACCTATGGTGTTCAGTGGAATCTCACAGCATTTATGCTGGGGGACACAATCCTGGGAAGTGAAGGCTCAAGAGTGAGAAGGACCAGTTTTCCAGCTGGGGTGCTTTGTTTTAGCCTTGGTGACAACTAAAGCAATTTTGCCATTCCCCTGGTTTACAGCAGCGGTGCAGGTTTCAGAAAGTGTGTGTGTGGGGGTGGAACTGAGAGCTCTGTCTTGCTGCTGAATCAGACCTCTGTGTACTAGATAGTTTCTTCCAGTTCTGTATCATTAGTTTAATTGTGATTGGATTATTGACTATGAAATGGGTATGGGGCGTGTTCCATGAAACTTCTGCGTTACATGGAGGACAACATGTGTGCAACAGATTTGTGGAGCAAGAAAAAAACATTTTTTTCTGTAATTGCTCTTCAGAGTTGAGACACACTTCAAATGACAATCTATGTTCACTATTCATCAGGGATGAAACAGAAGTTAAAGTATGGTCTGAATGACTTTAAGTGCTCCTAGAAAAAGATATTTGGAAGCAACTCTAATTTGCAATATAAGTTGTGGGAAATAACTACACTGGAGGAGAAAGAAAAATAAGGAAGCAAGAAAAAACTCAGCCTTTATCAGTCTTCAAGAAGAAAGCATCATCTATTCTTACTTCTAAGCTCTATAAAATTAAAAAGGAAGGAAGGAATTATTTTTATCATATGGTTTCTTTTTTATTACATAGAGCTGATTTTAAAAATCTTTCTTAGCAGTGCTCCAAGATTTATGCCATATATTCATTCATTCATTTGTTCCAGGTCCTGTCTCCTACTGGAGCAGATGTCAGTAAACTCCCAACTAACAGAGATGTCCTAAGTGAATGGCCACAGAGATACACAGGGAAAGTCCCTTCCAACCATTTTACTCTCAATGACGATCAGGACTGCTTAAAGGCAATGCACTGGCTGGAAGAAAACATCGTCAACTCAGAAGGTAGGGGTTTTGGTAAACACACACACATTTGCAGAAATGTTTTCTAAGCTTATCGTTTCCTTAATTCCATGGTGTGATTGGTGCCTGATTAATTCTAACAAAGTCTTTCATCTGCTGTGCTTTGTTTTCCAGATGAATTTAAAATTTGTTGTCATTTTTGATACCCAGCATATTTAGCTAGGGGAAAAAAAAAAAAAAAGCTTGAGATAGATTAATTATCTATAATTATTATATAAAACAAAATGAATCCCAAATGCAAAGCTAGTTGGAGTCATTAATTTGACAATTAAATAATAATTTAATTAGTGAGTGTGTTTTTATGTTGTATAGAAAAATACGTAGATTCAAGGCATAACATGAAGAAAACAGGTCTAAATTCAGAGGTGTTTTTTTTTTCAGTACCTGTCATCTTTGTGTTCTGTTGCATCAGTTACAGATTTACACATAGAACTGCAGGCTCCCTGTATTTTCTTTTATCCCTTTACATCACACATTTGTGCAGGTTTTTGTCCATCATATGTGTACTTCTTGAGCCTGCTCATGTGTGTGTTGTTCATATATTCACTGAATGTGCATGCTATAGAAAACACCTGGTATCGTCCAGGCTTCTGAGTTAAACTCTTTCAACTGCAGAAAAAGAGATAAAACAGTGAATGAACTCACGTATCCTCTCTTCTTTGTGCCAGATCTGAGTCAGGGCAGAGTTCAGAGGAGGAAAGCTGTCTTTGTAGGAAGTTCCTGTCAATTGAATGCAACAAGAATTTCCTAAAAATGTAGTTGAACTGGCTTACTTGGTAGAGAGTAGAATAATGAAAATTGATAGTTATTTGCCATGGTCTGCTAAGTTTGTGTCTTGCTTGGCAGACCTTTAAGGAAGTTCTCAAGATACTGGAGGTTTCTTTATCATCCTCCAAGTCTGGCTGTGGTCAGGTCAGAAGACAATAAACATGGTAATGTCTCAGTTCACGTTTTCCTCAAATAGCTTCCTGGCCTCAGGCATGTAAATAAAGCAGTCTGTATGGTTTTGCCTAGTGTCCAGCTGACATGCACAGCTGCGTTTGCATAAACAGATGAGGTGGTTGCTTCTCCCTATTTGTTACTGCTCATCTTTCATGTAAATCTGTGCATGCCCAGTCCTGGAATGTGCTCCAACACACCTGAGCAGAAATGCAGCTGAGAAGGAGACAGTGTCCAGGATGCAAGGCACCCAGAACTGCTCCTCAGGCACAAGAGCAGTCTTACTACACCTCATCTCTTTTGGGACCAATGCACCTTTATTAATACTAAGTTAATATTAATAATTTCAGTATTGCTGCTGGCTTTTGCTGTGGTGTAAAGATGGATATATTAATTAGGCACTATCATGTCTTCAGCTGTAAGCTAAATCTACGGCTTCTGCTGTGTCGAGACACGTTTCCTGCCAGAGGGTGCCTGGAAGCACTCGGCAGGGTCCTATGGGACTGAGCCCTGGGCTAGGGCCGGGGCCAGGAGCAACACCCCCAGAACTGGGGCAGCTGGCACAGGGGGCTCAGGGCATGGTCTGTGCTCAGCTGCCCCAGCTCCATGGAGGGCTGAGGAGGAAAAGCTCTGGACAGGAGAGGGGATGAATATACCTCCAAGACCACTGGTAGTTCTGGAGCTTTTTTTGAAGGGAAGTGTTAAGCACTGAACTTCACCATGTGAGTCTTATTAGCCTAATTGGATGAAAACTTCGTTTGGTAGCACTGATTTTGAGAGTGGCTTTTAATTAAGAGTTAAAGTAGAGGTTTTAAACTGCCTTTTTTTCCTGTGCAAATGCTGGGTACCACTTCATTCTGGTTGAAACCAGCGGGTGCTTTTTTACCGAAGTTAAGCAGAGCAGGATCAGCCTGGTAGCAGGCTGGCAGGAGGAATCACACATGTGCTGAGCAGCAGGCGATGCTGGAGGACCCGTGGGACAAGCAGAGAGCCACATCCTTCGCTGCTCCGCAGCTGCCCACTCCTGGGCTGGCAGCTCGGGAAGGGCCGACTGCTGCCTGGGGCCCGGAGCAGGGTGAGCACCAGCCCCTAGCCCTGGTGCTTTAGCTTCTCTGATGAAACCCAGCCACCTAACGCATGTAACCTATTACAACTGTAATTGTAACTAATTGAAATTCATCTCCTATTAGCACTGCACTTTCCATGAAAATAAAAAGTAGGATGGGAGTAAAGTAAGGAACAAAACTGTTTTAATGGCCCAAAATTGAGCAATTATTTTTTCTCTTTACCTAAACATAGTTTACTGCCTTATTAAAAGCATGTTTGTAGGAATACTATCGTATTAAAATTCCAGTGCCTGAATCACCAACCAGAGACACTGATGCTTTAGCTAATACAGGTTTTCTTCTTTAGCTTTTGCAAACTAAAAAGAGTCAGGTCATGCTGGGGTCACTGAAATCTTGTGCTTCCACTTGTGGAAAATGAATGAGCCTGCTCTGCAGCAGAACACTGACATTTGAGTAATAAATAATAAAACTACTCTAGTGGTCTTTATTTATGGCTGCTTTTTTCCATGGAAGATTATTATGTTTACTCACAGATAGATACATTTTCATGTAGTTAAATAATAAAAGCATCCTGAGGAATTGCTATCTGTCCAGTGAACATAATTTCAGTCCATAATGAATATCGGTAGTTCCTTGACTACTAGCACTGTAATCTAAAAAGCCACTAATATTGTAATAAGCAGAAACTGTAAATTGTTGATTTACAAGAGGTCAGTAAAGGAGCATTGCTTTCCTTAATCCAATGTAGTTGTATTAAATATTACCATATAAAACAGAATTTTAATTTTCCTTGAGAAATGCGAGGCTGGAATCTGATCTTGTATATACAGAAATGCCAACATGTAATGCAATCACTGAACTCCCCCTGAGCAGGCTGGTTCCACCAAATAGTGAAGATCTCTCTGCTGCCCAGACTTTCATGCCTTAGAGTCAGAATGACACTTTGCTAGGCTGCACCTTAGGTAAGTGTAGTGGGTTTACGTGGCAAGGTTTTGGTAGCAGGGGGCCATAGGGGTGGCTTCTGTGAGAAGGATCTAGAAGCTGCCCCATGTTTGGTACGGGCCCCACTGCTGACCAGAGCTGAGCCAATAAGTGATGTTCTTTTGCACCTCTGTGAGAGCATATTTAAGTCAGGGGAAAAAAAAACGCTGCGCCACACAGCAGCTGGGAGAGTGAGAGGAGTGAGGAACAGCCTTGCAGGCTCCAAGGTCAGTGAAGAAGGAGGGGGAGAGGTGCTCCAAGCACTGGAGCAGAAGTCCCTTGCAGCCTGTGGTGAGGCTCATGGTGAAGCAGGCTGTCCCCCTGCAGCCCATAGAGTACCATGGTGGAGCAGGGTTCCACGCTGCAGCCGGTGGAGGAGACCACGGTGGAGCAGGTGGACCTGCACCGACGGAGACTGTGGCCTGTGGAAGACCCCTGCCGGAGCAGATTCCGGGCCAAACCTGTAGCCCATGGAGAGGAGACCACGCAGGAGCAGGTGACCTGGCAGGAGCTGCTGCCCCTGGGGGACCCAGGTTGGAGCAGTTTGCTCCTGAGGGATGGACCCCGTGGTACGGACGCATATCTGGAGCAGTTCTTGAAGAGCTGCTGCCTGTGGGCAGCCCACGCCGGATCAGTCCAGCAAGGACTGCATCCCGTGGGAGGGACCCCACAGCACAGGGGACAAGAGTGACTGAGAAGGAGTGGCGGAGAAGAAGTGCTATAGACTGTCCATAACCCCCATTCCCCCGTTCCTCTGTGCCCCTTGGGGGTGGAGGTGGAAGAGGGTGGATGGGGGAGGAAGGTGCTTTTGGTTTCTTTCCTTTGTTTCTCGCTTCTCTAGCGTGTTAGTAATAGGCAATAAATCTTTCTATCTCCCTATGCTGAGTCTGTTTTGTCCGTCACAATAATTACTGCGCAATCTCCTCGTCCTTATCTCAACCCTTGAGCCCTTTTCATCCTATTTTCTCCCTGTTCCTCTTTGAGGATGGGGACTGAGAGAGCGGTTGTGGTGGAGCTTGGCCACCCACCCGAGTAAAACCACCACAGTAAGCACTTCTCATTCCCTGTTGTCACTGAGAAGGGAGTTCTCAGTCTGTCCTACAAGAGCTGTGTCATTTTGCAAGGGTTACCTGAAGGCGGAGCAGATTGGAGAGCCTGGCGATGCTTTCTATTCTGACAGAGGGCAGGGAGGAGAGGAGCAGTTTTCGGGCCTTGCTCAAATGAGTACTTAGTGCTTTATATTACACCGACCTTAGATAAAGCACACAAATGCCCCTACGTATCCAGGTCTGCCTCCCACCTTGCCAGGAGGGCTGTGAGTTACAGAACCTGCTACCTCCCGTCCTCACCTGTTTGCTCTCGTCTTTAACTACGCAGTTTGAAGTGGTACCGCTTCAGTGGGCGAATGCTGCAGGATCCTACCAAACAGCCTGCGGCTTTGGAGCGAAAGGCATTCCCTTGAAAGGTGGGAAGTGTAGGTCTGAATCAGAGCTCCCTTTGCCTGGGGGGAAAGATGGAGCTGGTTGAAATAGTGGCAATGCACTGTGAAAGGAGCAGTGATATCCAAGGGCTGCTTTCATACCTGTCACAAGCGTCTGCCTCGAACGTGCTGGTTTCCCAGCAGTGTGCAGTTCTGGCTGGGCTGCTTCGCAGCACAGCATCAGGCCTTTGGGTCTGGGGCCTCTCATCAGCCACCTGCGCAGAGCAGCACAGGGCTGCGTCCGCAGGGGCCTCTCTGCTGTCTGGAGATGGAGGCTTGGCAGGAGGAAGCCACAGAGCTGGTGACCTCCTGTACTGCACAACGCCTGGTTTTCTCTGTGTTGGTCTTTCTAGTTTGTATATGTTTTTCTGCATGATGCATTTAATTTGCTCCTGTTCCCCATGTCCCTTCAGTAAGTGCTTTGACTAAGCAAAACTGAGCAAAATTGAGGAGAGAGAGTAGAACAAAATAAAAATGGGTGGGTTTTTTTTGTTCCCAAAGGATTTTCAATCAAAATAATTTCAAATTATGGGGTCAAAATGAATGTCATACTTCTGTGTTAAGTACTTGCTTACTTTGTGGGATGTTTTGTACAGATTCTTCACTAAATTATCTTAGCTACTGTTGCTAGGTAACATTGTTTGCTTCATAGCATCAGAGAAATAAGAGGGTCAAAGAGAGCAATTTCGTGTTATTATCATCTGAGTTACACTAATAAGGTTTTCATTGTACATCTTAGAAATTTCCCCCCCCTTTTTTTTCCCCCTTAGGGAACGTCATTGTCTATGGGAATACAATTGACATTTACACCACGGTAGAAACCCTCTTATCTCTTGGAATTAATGGTTCTCGCATACATCTCGTGCAGCCTCCACTCAGCTCAAATGTTACTTGCCTTAACAACAGTGAAATCGAAAGTGCTGTTCAGGAGGCACTGTCAGAGGCTGGCGTGTCTGTTTATTATGACAGTATCCTGGCACAGTGGAGCAAAGGCGACGACCCAGACCTTATCACTTGTGCTGCTTTCACTACTAATACAAAACCATTCAAATTGCAGTGTTCGGTAAGTATATGCTTTCATTGTATTTCCTTCAGTCTGTTCTTTAAGACAAAGACCGTCAAATCATGATAGTCCCTTGCTGATTTATCTATTTTCTCATTGTCTCTAGAAGAATTAGCATTCACTTGTTAGTCTGAAGGATTGTTTTGTAAAAATCCAAATAATACCATTGTTAATTCCCTGACTGATCTGGATTTAAATGTATTTTAGTCAGCTGACTCACAAGTAGTTGTTCACTGCTGAATGACAAATACTCCTAATACGTTTTCAGCATAATTCTAGAAATTTCTCCCTCACCATTAATGACTGCATTTTTGTTCATCTACCTTATCTAGGTAAATTACACACACACACTCACACATCCATGAGATCTGAGATGGTTTTTAACCTTTCCAAATGGGCAAAGCAGCCCTGTTTCTCATCATTGGGCTAATCTGTGTGAGTGAGCTTCTAGTAGAGTCATTTTAAAACGTGCATCCTTAGGAAGCCTTAAGGCCTCACAGCACATCCCCACTGCCTGCAGGCTCCTTTGTGCCTCAAGTCTGCTGTAGTTCTGGAAAGGAGGGACCACATAGCACCCCCAGAGAGGTCACCAGCCACCGGTGGTCCCTACAAATCATTGTTTTTTTTCCAGTCCTTTTCCATGTATGGATATCTCAGCCTTTCCTGAAGGAGGTGAAGACCTTGCACAACACTTTTATCCACTGACAGTCACCTTTGATCACCATATCAGTAGCGATGTTCCTCTTGCTCTCTCCTCATGCAGATCTTCAGTTTCTCCCCTCTTTCCCTAAAATCCATCTATTTTTATTCTTCTTCCACAGAGATGTGAATCTGGTTTTTGTAACTTAATATCCACTCACCACCTCCCCACGAGCCCGTCGCCTCTTTCCCATCACCTTTCCTGTGTGGCCTGTGCCATTCCTTCAAGACCCCCATTTCCTCGTGGTTTGTTTCTCTTGCCCTTTGTGCCCCTTGCCTGTCCTTTCTCCAGTCATGGCTCTTGCCTCTTGCGGTCTTACCCGGCCTCTAAGCTGAGGGACATGCAGTTACTTGTGATGTTGGGGGCTTTCTGTTCTCCAAACCCAGTTCAGCTGTCTTGCGGGGCTTGCAGCCGCCTGTGAGGACGGGCTCCAAGGAGGACAGGAGCTCCAGCGAGCAGCTGTGTCTGCCAGGGAGCAGGCTGTGCAGGAATTGGCACTGCAGCCGCGCTGGGCCTTTTGGGATTTGAGCCAATGTCAACTGTTGATTGGCAGTTCTTAGGGGCTTAATTTGTAGAGTCCTGTAGGATGAAAACAACAGGAGAAAATCTCCTCTTTCTCAAATGCAGCAGCCTCCCTCCTTCCCCTCCCAGGCTGACAGATGGCTCCCAGCCTGGAGGCTGCAGCGGTCCCCTCTCTCCCTCCCTCCCTCCCTCCTCTCCCCTCCAGTGGCACTGTCCTGCTTGTCAGTAGGCAGGACACCAGCCAGAGCTTACCTGATTTTGGATCTGCTAGATGGTTAGCCTTTCTTTAGCTGCACATTGTTCATTACCTGTTTATATACAAAAAGCACAGAGGCTGTAGCTCCTCTGCTGCTGTGTGCCTGCCTCACCAGTGGTGCTAAAATTTCCAGCTCTCTTGGCTTCCCTCTCCTGTGCCTTTTCTCCTGACCGGCTTGTCCAGCTGGCAGTAAGCATTTGACACTTGCCTTCAGTCCCTAGGACAGCTCCGTGGTGGTGTAATTGGGTAATTCCTTTACCCTGGTCACAACTGTGTCCTCCCTGAGGCTGACTGTAAGCGACGGATGTGTTCCTGATGGCTGTTTACCCTGATGTGGTTATGTCTCGGGCTGCTGAAGATGAGGGCAGTAATGTAATGCACGCTCATCCGATAACTTCTTTCACCACCCTTTCCTTGGCTTGCACAGTAATATTTCTTGGTTGTGGACAGGAGTATTTGTTGTCATGTAATCATTTTAAAAGCTGAGGGCACTGATGAAGGAGAAAGCTCCTTTTAAAGGATCTGGAGCTTCACAATATATATATTGCAGCAACAAGATGGTAAGTCTTTGTCTGTTCCCTTTGCACACCATGTGATCTCATTGAAAGCATATCTCAGCTTTGTCATTACTACTTTTAACCCTCAATGCCCAGTCTACACTCTTGTTCTACGCTCTTGTTGGGAGCTGCCAGCCATCATTTTATCCTTTGTAAGAGGCATCTGTGAAGACCCTGTTTGCAGCTGTAGCTTCTCCCGCTTCTGTTGCTTATGATGCTTTCTGCCGGAGGTGAAGGTGTGGGGAAGGCAGGGGTTTGGGCTTGTGCCCCCAGTCCCGAGCTGCAGTGACCCAGGCTCACTCGCCCATGCTTCATTTCTTGTGCTCCAGGACTTGGGGACCCCCGGAGACGCAGGACTTTTAACTTCACACGTACCTCTCTCATCTTGGCCTGAATAGGCACTTCTTTCCTTGGTGAGCACGTTTTTGGCTCCAGATTTCAGGTGGGCTTTTGCCTCTCTAAATCACTTTTAGACATTGTTGAAAAGCAAATAAATCAGGCATCAAGAGATGTGTTAGATGTATGTGATTCTGAGAGCAGTCTGAGCCACTCTATTAATCAACATGCAGAGCCGTGCAGAGCAGGCAGACAAAAGGGGAGGGCTGGCAGACCCTGCAGTCCTCCCCCTCGCACTGCACTGGGTTTCAGAGCAGCTCTTGGGGCATCCAGTGCCTTTTGCATGACGTGCTGTGTGCACATCTGTTCCACGCCGGCACCTAGTGCGTGGGTCGAAATGGTGGCTGCTTCCAGCTCCACCTGCTTTGTGGTGCTCGTCGTGGTTGTGCTGCCTCAGCTCCCGTTCTGGGGAGTGGGGGTCTCATCTGCTTTCTGGCATCCCAGGAGAGGGACTAGGCAGATGCCACAGGAGGACAAAAGAAGGGAATTATCACTAGCTTTTTCTTTCAGACCTAGAGGAGGAATTCAGGGATTTAGGGCTATTTTCTTTCAATGCCCTTGAAATCTCCTGTGGGGAAGGCGAGCTCACGGCCTCTGTAGATGCTGCTCCTGGAATAAATCCCTACCTCAGGGCCAGTTCTGTAAGCTGAGCAGTAGGACAGAGGGGGCGGTGTTTACAGAGTGGAAGTCGTGTCTCTTTTCACTCCCATAAACCAAAATGTACTGAATATGTATCAGCTCCGTTTATTACCAGATTCAGAAATGGACTGCCAGATGTACCAAGGATTTCACTTAGCCATGGTCTCTGCACTGACCCAGATGATCAGTGGGTCTGTCCGACATCCAAGACCTGTGCTCTGTGCCCTGTCTCTGAGAGCAGGGTAACTCTAAGCAGTAAGGGCGTGCAGAGTAATCTGCTTCCTAAAGCACGCATTATACAGGCCTGGGATACTTAGAGATGTGTTTCAGCCCTGACGAAGTTGGATGTGCTCTCCAAAGTTTAGGTCACTATGAGGTATATTAAATTTGAGTGCTTTCCTTTTCATGTACGTGTTCAGTCTTTTTATACCTCTCACAGACTTCTTGGCCTCCACAGCACTGACTGTACTTTGAATGAGGATGAAATTTCTTCTGAACAATTTGAATTTCCTATCTTGCAATTTCATTGAATGTGCCTGTGCTGGTAGCCATGGTTGCATAGTTTGCTGGTATACAGTTAGGCACAACAGTTTGAAAAATATTTGTAATATATGGTTATGCTGCTAAAATACAAACTACATTGTGCTTTTTCTATTAATTAGTTTTTCAATTTAGCTTCACCATTTGAAAGAAGCAAAACAACTTTATGAAGAATTCAAGTCTGTTTCATATACTAACGCAGAAAATGTGCACATCTGCTCAGGCTATCTGACATACGTGATCTTAGAGGTTTTTTTATCAAATTAATTTACTTAACCAGAAGTAGGTGAGTCTGGTTTAGTAATTCTCCCCTTCTGATCCAATATTTATAGCTTTAATTTTAGTTGCTATGAATATTGGATAAGAAGGATTTATCTGTGTATACAAAATCAAACTGTATTTCATGTTCCTATTTTTATAAAATAAATAACATTCAGAATGAAACGTATCTTTTTATTTATGAAATTAGCCAGTAACTAATGTATAATAACCTGCATTTGCTTACATTTCTTCTTAGGCCTTTTTCAGCTTTGCCTACAGGACTGTGGATTATGAAACCTTCAAGGCAATTAATGATGCTTGCCTTGTTTTTGATGGAAGACTTGTGATTGATACTGAATTCCATACTAATGATGTCAGTATCAGGGCTGCAGGTTCTTTAACAAAGTACTCCAGGAAATATTATGCAGATGAATGTACACACAGCAACTTCAATTCAAAAGAGATTGGCTTTGAACTTGCTACATCTATGCTGAATCTCTTTGATCCAACCCTTAAGCCCTTTTCTAAGCCACCAGAAGGCATGGATAGCCTCATCCCCATGTACAAGGGGTGTAAAATTAAAGGTACGTGAAAATGGAGTTCTGCCATCCTTTCATACCCTCTTCAGTATTTTTGCTGCTATATAGTCATTGTAGGTCCATTTCACTTCAGTATCCATCTAATGGCAGTAAAGTCATCAAAGCTCCCTGTACAGTCAGTGGAGAGAGGTGAGGGCCTCCAGGTGATACCAGGGAGTGATTCTGCTTGCATTCATGTAAGGATTCATTTCTTCTTGTCACCACCTAGCTCAAGATATTTAAAAGCTTTGTCTAACCTATGCTAGATTCCCACTATTTTCAAGTGAGAGAAACAGGAGCATCCAGAACATGACTGATGCTGTCTACTGAGAGGTATCTCAGATGGGATGCATTATTTACAAGAATTACATGTGAACTATACCATGTACCCTAATGTTTGCCATTCCTCATTTGTCTTTAGCTCCGTAGACTTGTCTAGGAGTTGGGAGGAAGGGGAAAAAGAAAAAAAAAGAAAAAGCTTACACTGAAGATTTTTGCTAGTAATGGACCAAGTTGTGCTTTTATTTCTATTGCAGTCATGATCAGAACTTTTCAAGATGTGGCTGCTGCACCAATACGTATAACAGTACCAAAGAACTTGAAGCCACAACAACAATATAAATTTTCCTCTTTAGACACTTAGTTAAAAAAATAATAATCATTCTGGGAAAAGGAGGGTAAACAGACACTTTATTTTCTTTTCTGTGTATGAGTGAATAAATCTCATCTTTTCATTTATGGCAGGAGGTATTCTTCCCAGAGGTTGTAATTACTTGCATATTTCCAAACCAGAAATCCCCATCCACTTGGACATAGAGCTTGCACTGTCTGACCATGTAAGTTATGTTATTTAACTTTTCCTTGTTTTTTTCCTCTGTTGGGAAGATATCATGTTTGCTTTTCCTCAGTGCTCTCTTTTTCAGGATGGCCTTCCTTTTGCTTGATTCTCTAGAGAGACACAAGTCATTTTCTCAGTCACATGGAATATGTTGCTTTTGAAGTTTCTACCACATAGGTAATACACAGAACTTCAAGGTAGTGGTGGTATTTGCCATCAGATTCATGTAGTAAATCCAGAGTCTGATAAGCCTGCGTGCATCATATAAATCAGGTGCAGCTGGTGAATTATAACAGTATGAATTAGTACGAACTGAACCTCTTAGATGTTCATTACCATACTTTCTGATATTTGGCTTTCTCCAAAAATGTACTTTTGTTATAAAGAATAGATAGTATAGCATTAGCTGGATTTCTCTGAAATATGCTTTCAGCCTTAGCTCTTATCCTCTTCCCTCTGTAATAAGGTGCCATAAATGCATACAGATGATAAAATGTCACAGTCTTATCAGCGAAATTCAGTTGATTTCTAGACTAGAAGGAAAAGAATATATCCTGGAAGGGATGGTGTGTACTTTGCTGCTAGAAAACAGCCAGTCCTACAACCATGAGAGTCTTCTTCCTCTGAGTGGGAAAGAGGGAAGCACTTCGTGCAGTTAGGCTATGTGGAAGATTCTCCCATGACACTAACGTGGAGCCACGTCTATTACTGCAGAACCTCACTTGTGAAACATGAAGACTAGATTCATGTATTTTAAAGCCAAAAAGGACCGTGCACCTATTCAAGCTACTATTTCATATACATTGTACCTTTTTCCTCAGGGATTTCTACATCAAGCCCATTCTTGTAGATGAGGTAGAGTGTTTTCTCAAAGACTACTTCAGTGTTCATTTTAAAACTCAGGTGGCAATGGTCCATAGAAAGAAATGATGTTTTAAAAAGGGAATCCATGCTTTAGCGGGGGAAGGAAATCAAAGCATGGCTCACCTTGTTTTCCGGCTTTTCAGATCCAGGATGAGCTGTCCAAAGCAGCACGTACTGGGAGGCAAAAAGGACTATCAGAGAGAGAAAAATTGATTTTGTCACTCCAAATTGCTAGAACATGATAAGAATTCTTTTACTGCAACTTTGACTCCCCGTTGTCTGAAAAGATAACATCTTTAAAGCCACTCCACAAACTTCATGTAAATCCTAAAAGAATTTCCTAGGAAAGTAGTAAGAGAAGCTAGTGAAATGAATTAACTGAGAGATGTGGAAGTTACAAAGGTGACTGTAGCCTAGCAACAGGTTTTAAAGATATATAAAATTGGAACATGAATACAGCTTTAAAAAATAGCTTCAAGCTATTTGATCATCCCACTGTGAGATCTGAAACACATTTTTACATTTTTGTCTTGTATTAAGTAATTGATTTAACTAGCTGAAACTAAATGCTACAGTTTGAACATCAACATCCAACACTATTATTTTGTTATTGATAGTGATAAGGTAAGCAATAGTCGACAGCCCTGTTTCTATTAGCAAGAGGGTGTCACTGAGAACAATTCTAAATCATATGTATATATTTGCACGTGTGTGCGTGTATATATATGCATATATATATGTCATGTATGTATATGCATATATTTTAAAGTAATTGTAATTCAAGGTAACATCCAAAGAGATCAAGCCCAGCCTCCTGCAGTTGCAGACAACCATCTAGTGCATAGCCATTTATAAAATTTAAAGACAGGGTCCTTCTTGGTGGTAATTTTATTGTTGGAAGGCTGTTCCTACACATCATACCTCGGACTACTACAGAATGATTGACAAGTGATAAATTTGTGGGTTGTAACATTGAAGCCTGCTTGTAACTGATTAATGTGGTAATATCAACTCTCTGCCTATTGTCATATAGCTTCTACATGCGCCATAAATTTGGACTCTGCGCATATACTGCTTGTATATCCATATAAATATATATGTATGTATATATACTTATGAATCTGGAGAGAGAGTGTAGGTATACTAGTGTGTTCTTTGTTCATCAAGACGCTATCTTATAGTAAGTTATGATATGCCATGTGTATGCAATAGTATGGACACTGTATAGAATACAAGGATGAACGGGGATCGATTTTGCCTAAACAGAGCGATCTTGTGTTTGAGATGCCCCAGGTCATCCCTTCCGACCTCCAGCTGCTGCTCCATAAGGTCACAGGTCTCCCATGGTTCCTTTGTCATAACTGCCAGCCCAGTTCGGATGTCCCAGATACCCTTAGGTGTCTCACGTGGCACTCGGGCTTGGGCAACCAAAGCCTATGCCGTGCTCACAGTCATATGCTTCACAGTTTCTGTGCAGTTAACCAAGGTCTAAATCACAGAGCAAATCTTTGTGCCCAAATGATGGCATCTTGTTGTATAAACTGTGGTACCAGGAATAGATATTCTTGGTTAAAAATGTTTGTGGATTTTAAGAAATGGTAAATATCAAATAGGAAACCCTAGCAGATCCTGTATGTATGCCAGGTCAGGTGTTCTTTCCATCTGCATAGTTTGCCTTTTATTTTGTGTTCCAGGGTATGGAAATTATAACTGGAAAGGCAAGACATGGGAATTATTTTAGAATGCATATCAACAAATACAGCATGGTAGATAGCATCACGTGCTTTTCAAAGACACCCTTTCCTGTGTCCAACTATATTTGCTTGTATGGACAGCATGAACGTCTTCTTAATGATCTTCATTATCGCTGGAATGAAGGGCAGATTACAGACCTTTACAGGTAAGATGAATTCAACATTGTGCATAAAATTTATGTTCTGAATGAATTATAGTTTTCTTTTCTTATGGTTTATCTTCTAGCTGTTTTCCCTTAGAGTTAAAGATAGATTAAAAAAATATATTTTCAACTACTTGGCAAAATTATCAGTGGCAATGCAAGCCCTGAAGAGATTCCTGGAAAGAACTGTCTCTCTCAGATTTATTTAGAGAAGGAGCAGTGGTTTGCTTGAACAGCTTTCATCTGAAAGAGCATTTCAGAATCATTATAACATTTGCTTAGAACAGTCAGTAGGCTTAACTCATTAAGCTGAGTCTGAAGAATCCTTTTTTATTTTTTAACTCAGGATTCATATTCAGAAGTCAAAATTAAAAGTCAGTGTTTTAATCACTTCAAATCAAATTTTTATCCAAAGTTTTCTAGGGAGGTTTTAAATCACACATGATGTTAGTCACACTGCTTAGCTTGTCTGTCAGCTGATGATAAAACAAATCCTAGAATTCATCCTGTAGACTGTTGTCTGTCTAAATGAACATAGGGAGTTACTTAATTTTATAGCCAAAAGCTGTGTCAGAGTCTGCATGCTTAGTGGATGTTCCCCATACAGCTTGCAGGCCTCCAAAGCAGTTTGCAGCAGTGAAACAGGTCTTGCAGATTTTCTGAGGTGCTCCCCTCCACCAGCTGTGCCTGAGCAAGTGCAGGGCAGTCTTGGGGACTAGGCGTTTTGAGGCAAGGACTGAGACTCAACGGGAGAGACTGGAGAGCCTGGCTATTTCTAGCTAAGATCTATGTCCTGTCTCCTCTGAAAGACATTCTCATTGCTTTTGAAAACGCAAACTTTAATTAAAGAAGTTGTTTTGGAAAAAGGGGGGTGTTTGAAAAATGAGATCTACCATATCTTTAATCTTCTGCTACTACTGCAGAACTTGATATCTTAAAAAGTTACATGGACTAAAAACTCAGACTTGGTTTATTCCTTATGCCTCAGCTAAAATAAGTGCTTTTGAGTTCAGGCATGGCAAAAAATTTCCTGAGTTTCATTCATGTGATAGAATTCTTTGAGCATGTAACTAAAACTTGCTGATACATCTTTGATTTTTTTTTTTAAATCCCTCGCAAGTGATGGCTTGGGACCAAGAATTGTCACAGGTACTGTGTAAGTGAAGTACTGCCTTACATAAACTGGTTTGGAGATAGACAGCCAAGCACAGGAACAAATGGTAAAATTTCATCATGATACAAAGCTGATAGTGGTGCCTTAAAAGTCTTAAGGCATGATTTGGTTATATTTGTAACTGATTTGAAGAAAGGCATAAATGACAGTAAAGCTTTCAGATTAAACAATACTATTTAGATAATATTTAGTAAAAGTTTGATGTAAAGGATGCGCTGTGGTCCAAGAGAAGTTTTGTGGGATGACAGGAGTCTGCTAGTCCAAAACAAAGTAGAAATATGTAGTTTTAATGGCACAGTCCTCTGTGTCTAAATTGCATTGACTGTGCTGATAGTTGCACTCCTCTGTAGGAATGAAGCACCTGGTATCTTGAGACAGGGACTTACAAGTCTCTGAATTCCTGTACCTCTTACTCTAGCTTTTGCACTTCTGTTGGTTCAGTGTCAAAAAGCTTCACTGGAATATGGATAAGGCATTGTACATGGCTGAGGACAGAGAAATGAGCATGCCTGCTGAAATGGGGGAGGGAGGGAATCCAATCAAGCCTTTCACTTAATGACAAAAGATTGGTTTGTATGCCTTGTCTTGAGAATAGTGGTATCAGCTGTCATCTCAAAGGGTGAGCTCCCCTGAAAAGGACTCGGTGCGTCACTGCAGCTGGATGTGCGTCTCTCTTATTTCTTCGGATGCTTTGCACTTCTCTTTCTGCAGTCTCTCCTCATTCTAAATATGTCAGAGTCTGACTCCTCATTCTTTGTTATTCCCCATCTTTTACAGGAAGATGGGATGAACTCAAACTTTAACTGTGGGTTTTAAAAGTTTCTTGGACAAAAATGCTTCTTTACAGATTTCAGTTCAGGAGATCCAATATGCCTCTGCTGGGAGGCATATTGATTTATAGAAAAGGTTGGGTTTGTTTTCCAAGAGAGCAATAGCACCCAGCAAATATAAAGCTCACATAAACAGTATACTGTCAGCAGGTGTTAAGTAGAAACTGAAGGTGGATGACACAATTGTATGAGATAAAGGCCAAGACTGAAGAAAATTTTCTTCTCACAGCTGATCAGCTAATACATTTTGAGCACTGGAAGAAACTCAGTATTCAGGTTGTGGCAAGGTATCATCAGCCTTGTTCATGGTGCTACAATATGCAAACACAGCTGTGAACTAATCTTTTCTGTGAACCACAAACATTGTCGGACACACCTGTGCTGTTTGCCCAGATGTGGTTAGTGTCAGTAGTTACATGCACTAGCAAGTTTCACACCAGCATCAACATCTGGAAGAATACGTCATTTCGCTTTGGGATTTCCGTCTGCAACACAGGTAGTGGTATTTTCCTGACCTTGACAAAACCAGCATTTGTTCCCTTTCACTGTGTTACTGTGCATTGGGCGTGTAGCCCAGCCCAAGGACCTCAGTGCAGCTGCACCTGTCTGCACTCCCGATAGCCACACACACAGATTTTAAAGAGATGAGACATTATCTTTCCAAATGGACAGCTTATTTCTTCATGAAAGCAATTAAGTGTGTATTAGCCTCCCTTGCCGTCATGATGGTGACAGGATCCCTACACACTGTGCAAGCTCATCAGGGATTACAAGCAAGATCAAGTTCTAAACATCCACAGAGATTTAAAAAAATCTCAAGAGAGATGAAGATCCCAGTGATGATCTGTTAATAGGATGAGGTAGGCCAGTCAACATCAGAAGAATAAGAAGGGCAGCTTTATCTGATGCCAGCACAGACGCTCAATGGGGGAGTCATCAGCTCTTGCAGAAGACTGGTTGCATCTTAGCTGGTCTTTCTCAGGGCTGTTTATTGGCCGAAACTGCTGGGAGCCTAGCAGGTTGTGAAGCCATGCAAAGTCAGGGTCCTCTCGCACCCACATACTCACAGGCACCACCACAGCCTGCGTGTCCAGGTGGTCTGGCCAGGATCACAGGTGTGCCACAGGGGAACACTGCTCATCAGTCCTCATCGTATCTCTTCAGCTCTTCTTAAGTAGTGATGCTGAACAAAGGTTGCCAAGGCAGAGTGAAAGGGCTAGTAAGAAAAGGAAGAGGCAGTGAGAAGAGGAAGCAAACTGCCTGTAAGCTCCATGTAGCAGTCCTAGTGCAAAGCACACCAGCACAGGAAATTGCTTCCTTCAGGAGGAGGTACAGCAATGGAAAAAGGCTGGGAATACAATGTAGTCTTAGAGTGTACATGTATGTGTACAATGTGCAACAATGTACAATGTTAAACCTAGCCATTAGAAGACTATCCGTTAGAAAACCATGAAATTGAAAAATGTTTTGGCATCTCTTGTGGGATGAAGATTGTCTTGAGGCTTACATGCAGGTGAAAAGTGGCATCTGATCTTCCTTTGGCAAGGAATATGAAAATGTGATCAGTGATTTCTCTGTGTGGGATAGAAAGAAGAACTGGTTTGGCTGATGTTCACATGGTCTGTAATGATCTCACAGCACTGGGTGAGTGTAAACCTGATGTTAAGGCTGAATTTCTCTTGTTGGAAAAAAAAATCCTTTTAAACTACTACACATTACACCTATACCCACTTGGCAGCATTTTCTAGCAAGTTGTGAAGCGCCCTTAGTGAAAAAAGAAAAAAAAAAAAAAGTAGACTGAAAATGTTGCAGTTCGTTAGTTAAGCTTATAAACTTGCTGGTTTGAAACATTCATTCCCTTCGTCCTTTCTTTATGCCTGTATTTTGGGAAAGGCCTTCTTATAAGGCAAGAAAGTACATCGCTTTAATCTTTTGCTCTGCATCTAGATTTCACGGCATGGCATCTAGTTCCGGGAATGGACACAGTAGAACAGCTGTCACCTGGGAGCCAATTTATTTCTGTGTAGCATGCAAATTGTCTTTTAAATAATTAGAGGCTGCACCTAGCAATGAATTTCCTTGATGATTTGCATTTGGTATAAAGGCTGAAGGTTAACCCCATGATACTGGATTTCCTGGCCGTAATGGGCCAGTGCCATTTTCAAATTAGCATTAGCAACAGGCCCTCAAGATTCAGCTAACTTGAAGAAGTAACCCCTTCCGGTTGCACGCATGAAACTGCCACCAAAGGTAATAATGAGATAAATAACATTTCCTTGTCTGGAGGGAAAAATTCCATTGACTTCAGTATGAGTTTAGCATGATTAAAAGCTGCCTCTAAAAGAAGCCTCTAAGACTTCAAGTTGGCAGATTTACAAACCTGGTGAGCAATAACTGAAAAACGAAACAAACAAACAAACAAACAAAAACAGCATAAAATTGTGTAACAATATTTCCTTGGTCCCATGGCTAAGAAATGTGCTAGGGCACTTGAGAGTCTGTTATCTTTTAGTGAGCTCCTCTGTCTGACAGTACTTTGACAGCTCACTGAAAGTCTCAAATGCTTTTGAATTATTACTATTTTTAAGGGAAACAATGCTTTTAGCTTTGTGTTGGCTGGTCTAACTGAATCTGATGGAACTAATGATTTTTCAAGTTTCCTTTCTCCTTTCTCCTTCTTTAGCAGACAGGTACTATGGACATCCTTAAAGGAGGACCTTAAATGGACATCCTTAAAGGAGGTCTCAGTACAACTCTGCAAGTGCAGAGTTAAACTGAATGCTCCTCAGAATGCCCAGCTGCCTTAGCTGTGATCCCAGTGACATAGATATTAATGTGATAACAACAGATACCAGATTTTTCAAAAATAATTGCCTACAGTTAAACTCCTGCAGCCTAATCCTACCATGTGTTAGGTACTCCATCTTAATTTAGAGTAGCATCTGAGTGGCCGTTACTTAGCTAAACATGAAATTAAGAGCCAATGTTTTTGTTTCTACCTATGCAAACAACAGCTGAGGAAATAGGCTGTTAAGCCAAAAGATGGTCACAACCAGTCAGACAGCTGTCTCTTCTGCCTGCACCATGGGGGGATGCGCTTCATCCCTCTGGCTGTTTTACAGGATGCCAAGGTCTGCTGGGCAAGTTGTCAGGGACTTAGACAGGCAACAGTCCCTGACTGAGCAAAGTCTCATTCTCACTTGTCGTTGCACTCCAAGAAGCCAGCATCGCATCAGCAATGGTCACTCTTCCATCTGCCTGGTGCCGCCACGGCCAGTGCACTCACTCCATCTGGGCCTTTGGCCACCGCATTCCTGAGCAGAGAATGAGCAGCGACATCCTTCAGATGTCGCTGTCAGACATCAGGCAGACACAACCTTGGGAACCACAGACAGTATCCTGAAGCTGAGGATTTTGTGTACATTCTTTTCATGTCACTTGGATGTTTCACAGCGTTACTACCTAGATTTGGAATCCTCTTCAGGAATGAATTTCTGCAATTTTTATTGATTTCCTGTAAGGCTGCATCTTGAAAAGGCTCTGATGGAATTTAAGCACCTAAGAGTGAGGCTCCTCCCAACAGGGAAGATTTTTCTTGAAGGGAAAAGAAAGCAAATCCCAGCAGGTGTAACACGAAGCACTCCCTGCACCACACTCCTTCCCTTCCCTCGGAGGTCTCTGGCACTTGCTGAAAGCCTTCAAATCGTTCCCATTCCCATAGCAGCAGATAAAAGAGGCAGGTGCGGGGAGAGGCCTGAAATACTTTTTCTTTTAAGCTTGTGCGTTTGGTTTTGGTCATCAGTGCTCCACACTGCTTCACAAAGGAGGAATGTAACTGGCCAGTTGCACCCTTTTGTATGCTCCTGAGGTGAAGGCAACTGTAAGGCAGTTGCCAAGTTATGGAACGTGTCTACAGAGCGGTGGAATCTCCCTCTGCTGCATCTTGAGTACAGAACAGATAATTACAGTGGTCTCCTGGTACTTGGCAACCAAATGGATGCTCACTGGCATCATGCCTTTAATATGAGAGAGAAGTGCTTCATATAGGCTTCATTTGGCATTAATGAAAACCAAATTTACTAACACAATGCATAAAAATCTGGCCCACTAGTTTCTAAAATACTTAACTAGCTTATTTATCAAATAAGGTGTGAGTGCTTTTCCTACTTGGGATGTTGTAATACTGCATTAATGAACTTGTTTTCAGACATGACCTGCAGAAGATGCCAGTCGCATCCTGTTAATGAGGCAGTAATGCTGATGACAAGACAAAGGAGCACCACTATCTCATGACAGCGAGAGCAGCAAAGGCAGCAGTGCTGGGACAAACAGCGCAGATTTGGGCTGACAGTGATGAGGAATCCTGTCAGAGGCACACCATTATGCTGACCAATTTCTAAAAGGCACCCTCTGAAATGTTGTGTTGATCAGCCATCCCCTTCTAAAGTTTCTTCTTGGGCATATTCAGTTTACTCTCGGTGTAACGCTGAAGTTAGGAAGATGCTGTATGAGAAGCGCTTCTGGTACTAAACAGTTTGTAAAGCATGGTGATAGACTAATGCATGATGTGGCAAAGTGCTTGAATCACACATAACACAGTACTAAGTGCTCTATTTATACTGCATTTATATTTAGCTCTTACCAGAAATGTGTTTTAGCCATCTGTACTCACTAGGCTTCGGTTTGCATCCTGGAGCCATCTCAGTGCACACAGGCTGCGTGCCTTGTGGAAGAAACGAACTAGCACGATGCACTGCATGCTGGTGTCCTGCCCGTGGGACCACACAGCAGTCGGCCCAAGAGAGAGCAATCAGAATAAAACCCTGAAACACATCTGGCAGGGGTGTCACGTCCGCTCCACCTGTCTGAACTGTCTGCTGACAAACAAAGACAAAGCCATTGAGATTCAAACAGTAAAAACAGTTCTAGGTAAGTGCTAAAATTTTGCATTAGTTGATTTAAAGTAAGGACTGCCCTTCTTCAAAAAATGAGAAGAAAACAGGAAGAATTCTCAGAAGTACTTTTTTCTTGTTGTTTTGATTAGGGGAGGAACAAAAAGGCACCAAGTAATTTCTGAGTGTGTGTTGAGAAGTAGTAAGTCAATTCCTGCTTCCTATTTTGAGGGGAACACCTGGAGATTCAGATGTTGCTCTATTATATATGTCAACTTTCCAGCTATAACTGAGAAGTGCATATATAAGATAAGACTCTGCTGCTCAGTCATGGTTAGACAGATATACTTCTGGGCATCTCCACAACCAGATGTTTAGGAGAAAAGCCTTGCAAGGTTAGCCAGTAACCATGTAGAAGTTTTCTGAGGTACCCCCGTTGGCATAAGTGCCTAAATCTTGTGTAACGCCCTGTGCCTATCAAAGTCTAATTTTTATTTTTTTTTTACCAAAAAAATCCCTGATGCAGGAACCTAAGCCTTACTGATACGCAATAGGACAGAAGGCTCCCAAACACACAACAGCAAGGAGTGAAGGGGGTCAAGTTGCCATTCACTAAGGAGCTTTGGAAAATTCCGTGCACAAACTATAAAAGCGGATAATACCACTGGATGTTTCCATAGCTGTTCTCTTCAAACACGCTCATTTATGCTCACATTAATTTTTTGTACTAGCTGTTCAGGCTAAATGCTTAAATATTTTGAGCAGTATAAACAGCATTTGCTTCTTTCAAAGTAACCGTTTGGCCTTTTCTGCTTAAATTCAAATCACACATCATAACACTCTGTACTTTAGGCTAAAAGTAATGTATTAATCAGTGTCATTTAATGAGAGTTTAAGCAGAAATGCCACACTGGATTGTTTAATGATACAGCTCTAATAAATCTCACAGCATAATAGAAAAATTAGGAAAAAGAACATTTGATGTTTTCAGTATTATTTTTTAAAGGACTAGTTACTGATATACATTTATTACATATAGCCTGGATAATAAGTGATTAAACAAGAAATACATTCTACATACAAAAGATGGTTTTAAAACAGACTTTCAAAAATGGAGCATGATTGTTCATTAAGAGAAAAACTAGACTGCAGTGCTGTCCAGGATGTGCTGGGTCCCATACATTAGCACACTGCAGTTACATTTAAGGGATTCCACCTTAGGCTTTTGTTCATCATGCAGACAGTGAGACTTATTTTCTGCAGGCATGAAAAAAAAACAGAAAGGAAATGTGGCAGGTAGTGAGCATGGCTGAGAGGGACTAATGCTACTCAGTACACTTTGCAGCCTAATTAGAGGACAAATTGTGTGCTTTTTATGAAGAGAGAGCGAAGGAAAAAGGAACACATGAAGGGATATCAAAGCACTAACATCTATTTTCCTTACTAGAATTAAATGCTAACCCCAAGGTACCCTGGTAAAGCTGTACTTTCACAGCAAATCAATACAAATGGTAGACCCCTTTAGGTGACTTTCAGTTTTTATATATTAATGTAGTTTTAAGAAGCAGCTAACTTGCTAATGAAGAGCTATGTTACTAAGAAACCCCACGTCCAAATTAGTAAGTAAAGGCCAGTCAGCTGAGTCTTACCACACTAATTTGCAGTCAAACATTGCTGATTCATATTAATAATTATGCAAACCATTATGAATGATTGAACTCTGAATTCATAAGCAAGTAATTACAGAAAAGCAATCATACCACTCCACACAGCATATTTGTTGATTTTGTGAGTCGGATTTAATTTCCTTTTAATTGTTTTTCATAATACATTACATGTGAAATAGTCTTACATGAAAAAATGCAATAAACCTTACCTGAGGGTCAGCTATAATTTTCCTGTAGAAAGAACAGACAGCAATGTTTTTATATCAATTCTAAAAGGCACAGAGTTTAGGAAGTTTAAAGAGTAGCATTTAGTGACAATGAGATACACAATAACTGCTACTATCTAGTAAAATAAGCACTGGACACCAATTCCCATTGCTGAAATAAAGGAGAATATCTCTTTTTAGTTACTGAGAATAGGAAAGGACTGCAGCATTTCAACAGGAAGCAAATGCTGCTAAGATTTGTTTTCTAACAGTGCCTCCAGGTAATGGCACTTTATTGTAACATTTCCTGGATATTAAAAATGCAGAAAACAGAAGTGATTTATCAGTCATGATGGATAACTGGCCTTTGCAAAGTGAAGGTGCTGGCAAGCAGTAAACACTGTAAACCGTGACCTACATCCCACTGAAGTCACCATGTCTCTGCAGTAGCCCCAGTGTGATGTTTGTGTGCATGTGTTGTTTGTTTTTGTCTTTGTTGTTGTTGTTTTGTTTTGATTTGATTTTGTCTTTGTTTTGATTGGGGGCTGAGCCTTGTCCGCTACAAAGGCTGGAGTCAGTGGCCATTTTTCTTGAGCAACAACTGTGAGATTCGTTACGCTGCACTGTTTTTTGCTCTTTCAGCTGCAAACAAAAGGGTTCGATAAACCAGAGGTTTTAAACCAGTTGTCTTCCAAGTGGAAGGCTTTACTGCTTCTGTTAAAAGTAGTAAAAAAACACAGGCTTCCTGTCTATGATTTACTTACCAAAAAGGACAAATGAATCATCAGCCTATAAGTTAATGAACTACATCACTATTTTGTAAATATGCGTAACAAAGTAAATCATAGATCCAGACTCATTGTCCATAAAACTACTGATTTCACTAATTTCTGGGTCAGAGCAGTAACAGTCCCAGATTAATGAATTCAACAGGAGTAACTCAAATGCTTGGGCAAATGGGTGTTCAGTGAGTGGAACTATAGAGCAAGGAGTTAAATAGCATTCTTGCTATTAGCATGCCATTTTTCCAACTTGTGCTTGATTGTTCAGCAATTTTAAGTGAATTTTAAGAAACTGCAAACCAGAGAACATTTTATGTTCTTTGTGATTAAGAACAATGTTTTCAAGTGCTGCATTATGGGAGTTAGCTCAAGTTGGTCTTGATTTTTCCTTACATATACAAGCTGTCTTTCCAAATTATTGGTCAGTTGATATGTAGTAGGAAATGCTCAGTGTTTATGGTATCTATATTGTCAGCAACTGAATTTCTACTCTCTGATTTCTGGTCTACTTATGCAAGATATAGCTACAAATATTCTATTTATTCCACTAGAATCACAGTATTTTTGTAATTGAGTCTTAAAAATATCCATTATTTTCCCCAAAACAATGCATCTTCTCTTTTCCTGGCAAGATGGGACATTTCTTCTTATGCATACTTCTGTTCATCCCAACCCATCACAACAGTTTCCTCTCCCCACTCCTTGGAGTGGAATTCCCTGCTCTTCATAGGTACTCGTGGTGTAACTGTAGTATACTGGACCCCAGGTCAGCTGAGCAACTGTTTAGTTTTGTCTGTGTTTGTCGTTCTGGATAAGTTTGTGTCTGTAATTGCAGCACCTTTCTCTTACTGTGGCAAAATTTAGCAGAAGGAATGAAGTATGCTGAAGCAAAGGCACACCAGCAGTAGGGTAACTTTTTCCATCACATGCTAAAAGCACAAATGAGAAAGTCAGCTTCCCTAAACGGCCAAAATCATTTCAAGTTTGAAGAATCTAAATGTGTTAAGAAATTACTTTGAATATTTTGAAGGCTTAATATTTGAGAACTGATCAAATTGGAGCTGGCAGGGCTCATTGAGAGGACTTTAAACTAGGTAAGAAGGGGGACGGGAATGAAATGAGGCTCTTTAGAGATGAGCCTGAGGGAACAATGTCAGGGCTGGGGGAGAGGGCAACGGCCCAGCTGAAGTGCATCTACACTAATGCATGCAGCATGGGCAACAAACAGGAGGAGCTGGAAGCCATTGTGGCAGGCAAGCTATTGCCATCACTGAAATGTGGTGGGACCACTCCCATGACTGGAGTGCTGCGATGGATGGCTATAGGCTCTTCAGAAGGGACAGGCAGCACAGAAGGGGTGGTGGTGTGGCTCTCTATATTAGAGTGTTTTGATGTTGCAGAACTCGAGGCTGGGAATGCTAAGGTTGAGTCCCTATGGGCTAGGATCAGCGGGAAGGCCAACAAGGCAAGCATCATGGTGGGGGTCTGTTATAGACTGCCAAACCAGGATGAGGAGACAGATGAGGCGTTTTACAAGCGCCTGGCAGAAGTCGCGCAATCGCCAGCACTTGTTCTCGTGGGGGACTTCAACTTCCCAGACATATCCAGGAAATACAATACAGCTCAGAGGGAAGCAGTCTAGGAGGTTCCTGGAGAGTGTGGAGGACAGCTTCCTGACACAGCTGGTTAGTGAGCCTACCAGGGGAGGTGCCCCGCTAGACCTGTTGTTCACAAACAGAGAAGGACTGGTGGGAAATGTGGTGGTCGGGAGCTGTCTTAGGCAGTGACCATAAAATGGTAGAGTTCTCTACTCTTGGCAAAGTCAGGAGGGGGATCAGTAAAACTGCTACCGTGGACTTCTGGAGAGCAGACTTTGAGCTGTTCAGGACACTGGTTGGCAGAGTCCCTTGGGAGGCAGTCCTGAAGGGCAGAGGAGTCCAGGAAGGCTGGGCACTCTTCAAGGAGGAAATCTTAAAGGCTCAGGAGCAGACCATCCCCATGTGCCCAAAGACGAGCTGGCGCAGAAGACGACTGGCCTGGCGGAACAGAGAGTTGTGGCTAGAGCTCAGGAAGAAAAAGAGGGTTTATGACCTTTGGAAAAGAGGGCGGGCCACTCAGGATGACAATAAGGATGTTGTGAGGCTTTGCAGGGACAAAATTAGAAAGGCCAAAGCTCATCTGGAGCTCAATCTGGCTACTGCCGTTAAAGTTAACAAAAAATGTTTTTATAAATACATAAACACGAAAAGGAGGACTAAGGAGAATCTCCATCCTTTACTGGATGGGGGGGGGGGTACTTAGCGACAAGAGATGAGGAAAAGGCTGAGGTGCTTAATGCCTTCTTTGCCTCAGTCTTCAGCGGCAAGACCAGTTGTTCTCTGGGTACCCAGCCCCCTGAGCTGGTGGAAGGGGATGGGGAGCAGAACGTGGCCCTCATAATCCACGAGGAAATGGTTGGCGACCTGCTACAGCACTTAGATGTATGCAAGTTGATGGAGCCAGATAGGATCCACCCGAGAGAACTGAGAGAACTGACAAAAGAGCTGGCCAAGCTGCTTTCCATCATTTATCAGCAGTCCTGGCTATCGGGGGAGGTCCCAGTCGACTGGTGGCTAGCAAACATGACACCCATCTACAAGAAGGGCCGGAGGGTGGACCCCGCAAACTATAGGCCTATGTCAGTCTGACTTCAGTGCCGGGGAGGCTCATGGAGCAGATTATCTTGAGTGTCATCACGCGGCACTTGCAGGGCAACCAGACGATCAGGCCCAGTCAGCATGGGTTTATGAAAGGCAGGTCCTGCTTGATGAACCTGATCTCCTTCTGTGACAAAGTGACACGCTTAGTGGGTGAGGGAAAGGCTGTGGATGTGGTCTACCTTGACTTCAGTAAGGCTTTTGAAACCATTTCCCACAGCATTCTCTTGAAGAAACTGGCTGCTCGTGGCTTGGACTGGCGTACGCTTCATTGGGTTAAAAGTTGGCTGGGTAGCTGGGCCCAAAGAGTTGTGGTGAATGGAGTTAAATCCCGTTGGAGGCTGGTCACTAGTGGTGTCCCCCAGGGCTCAGTATTAGGGCCAGTTCTCTTTACTACCTTTATCGATGATCTGGATGAGGGGATCGAGTGCACCCTCAGTAAGTTTGCAGACGACACCAAGTTAGGTGCGTGTGTCGATCTGCTCGAGGGTAGGAAGGCTCTGCAGGAGGATCTGGATAGGCTGGATTGATGGGCTGAAGCCAACTGTATGCAGTTCAACAGGGCCAAGTGCCGGGTCCTGCACCTGGGGCGCAACAACCTCAAGCAGCGCTACAGGCTGGGAGATGAGTGGTTGGAAAGCTGCCTGGCAGAGAAGGACCTGGGAGTATTGGTGGATAGTCGGCTGAATATGAGCCAGCGGTGTGCTCAGGTGGCCAAGAAGGCCAACAGCATCCTGGCTCGTATCAGAAACAGTGTGGCCAGCAGACTAGGGAAGTGATTGTCCCCCTGTACTCGGTTCTGGTGAGGCTGCACCTCGAGTACTGTGTTCAGTTTTGGGCCCCTCACTACAGGAAGGACATTGAGGTGCTCGAGAGAGTCCAGAGAAGGGCAACGAAGCTGGTGAGGGGTCTGGAGAACAAGTCTTACGAGGAGTGGCTGAGGGAGCTGGGGTTGTTTAGCCTGGAGAAGAGGAGGCTCTGGGGTGACCTTATTGCTTTCTACAAGTACCTTAAAGGAGGCTGCAGCGAGGTGGAGATTGGTCTGTTCTCCCACATGCCTGGTGATAGGACGAGGGGGAATGGGCTAAAGTTGTGCCAGGGGAGGTTTAGGTTGGATATTAGACAGAATTTCTTTACCAAAAGGGTTGTTAGGCGTTGGAATGGGCTGCCAAGGGAAATGGTTGAGTCACCATCCCTGGAGGTATTCAGAAGACGTTTAGATGTAGAGCTTAGTGATAGGATTTAGTGGAGGACTTGTTAGTATTAGGTCATAGGTTGGACTAGGTGACCTTGGAGGTCTCTTCCAACCTAAATGATTCTGTGATTCAGTGATACAGTGATACAGTATCATTCAGAGATAGCTGATACAGCCTGGAAACTTTTGCATTTCAAGGATTACAATAAAAAAAAAAATAACCCAAGAAAAATGGACAACTAATTTGTGACTTCACCACTAAGTGCGGGAAGCTGTGGAGACAAACAGAAACTTTAATCACAGATTCACAGGAGATGAGCTTACCAGTGACTGTTTTATTTTGTGTCCTAAAAAATGCGTGCCGCTCTGACAACCAACTGCATGTGCTTACAGTGCTGGATGATGGAAGATGCAACATTGAGCAGAGTGCCTCTGACCTGAGCAGGACATAAGGCAGGTCATTAGTGATCTACGGGCTGCTTCGTTATGACACGAATGTGATTTCAAGAGATCCATATGGATCCTACCTATCTAGAGACATTTACCAGAAGTTACAAAGGGATGCAAACCACTTCATAGACTCTCTGTGAAAGAGTGGGGATAGCAGGAGGCAAGGAGTTCAGTTTGGTTTCATTACTGTTGCCATAAAAGATTTACAAAGCAAAAGAAGACCAACAAACAGCATCAGACAACATCACCCAAAACTGTGGTTCAAACATGCCGGTGGTCTATGGCAGGATTCTCCAAAGGCATTGTCACAAGGAACCGGTGCACAGCTGCCCTCTGGGCTGTTGGAATCCTCCCTCGTCCCAGCCTCGCAGCAGAGAAGTCACCAGGAGCGCAGGTGGGGCAGCCGTGAGCATCCAGCTGGCGAGGTCCCTGGCTTCAGTTCTCTTAGCTGGGTTCTGCACTAGAGCCTGGCTGTCTCGCCACACGCACACCTTCTGGTAACCTGATAAACTCACCTGGAGGCAGCGACTGTTCCTCCGTAGTTTAATGAGCTGTTGGCTCCACGCTCCTGATCCACAAGGTGTGCCCCAGGCCTGACCACAGTGGCACCAGTTATCTCTGCTGTCATCTGCCTCGTGGAAGCAGCAAGAAAAGGAATGGACGTAATTAAAAACCTATTACAGTCCTTGTATTAAAAAGTAAACCATTGGGTTTTAGGTTGTAATTAATGAGATTGACTTTCAAATTAAGAGGAATCAGAAAATCAAACTTTGAAAAAAAATTGGTTTCTGATTTCTTTTTGCTATTTTTGATACATTCACATCACTGCTCTTAGTTTCTCTTTCTGCTGGTGATTTTTTTTGAGAGAATTTCAGCTGAGATTTTCCAAGAAAAGCGCCAAATATGAAAATGACAAAATCAACAACAATCTTCATAAGCACATCTTTGGTGGTATGCATGGAAGCTACTTGGGCCTCACTTTGTTTCATTTTCATGAAGGGAAGCCCAGCTTGCAGAAGTTTGGAAAATACTGCCGTGGTGTGATAAAACTGGTCTGTATGAGTATTACAGTTATGCCAAGCCTGCAAATGGTAAGGATGATTAGCATTTTCCCTGTGAGGAAAGACTGAGAGACCTGGGTCAGTTCAGCCTTGAGAAAAGAAGACTGAGAGGGGATCTTATTAATGTTTACAAATATCTTAAGTGTGGGAGACAGAGGGATTTGGCCAACCTCTTTTCAGTGGTTTGTGGGGACAGGACAAGGGGCATTGGCGACAAAATGGAGCACAGGAAGTTCCGCACCAACACGCAAAAGAACTTCTTCATGGTGAGGGTGACAGAGCACTGGAACAGGCTGCCCAGGGAGGTTGTGGAGTCTCCTTCTCTGGAGATATTCAAGGCCTGTCTGGACACCTACCTGGGCAACCTGCTCTAGGGAACCTGCTTTGGCAGGGAGGTTGGACCCGATGATCTCTTGAGGTCCCGTCCAACCCCTACAATTCTGATTCTGTGATTCTGTGATTCTGTGATTCTGTGATTCTGTGATTCTGTGATTTAAGTCTATCAGAGTAGATAAGCTCAGTCTGCAGAGCTGGTCTTCACCCTTCTGCCATTACTTTCTTACCATGGGACTTTAAATTATTTGTAAAACTGTAATTATTTACATTTTTTTCTTAACTTTGTGTTGCTTTTTTGTTTTGGCTGTAAGAGTTGATTCTTATTCTGAAGGCTTCTGCTTCAATCGTTAAGATTTCCTGGCTTTCACATCGTGCAGTCAGTGGCACACCTCATGCCTGCTGCACCTGGCTTACCTGACTGGACCGTTGCCAGAGGTCAGCACTGGGTCCTTGCTGCCTTTGACAGGTCACATCGCACAAGTGCGGCCACTTCAGAATTAACTTCCCTTAAGACAACAGAGTTGTTCTCTGAAAGTGCTGTGTAGGTGCAAATGAACTGCAGATCAAAGCTCTCGGACTGAAAACCATTTCCATGCATACTCCATTTTTGCTTGCTAGCAGTAGCCAACTTTACCCATTTTTTGTTGTGCTGTATCTCTTCAAAAGCGAAATATTCTCTGTCTTTTGTACAGGATGCCACTAAATATTTTCCTCCTTCTTCCCTTTCATCTAATATAGGCTATACATCACAAATGAGGCAGAACAGACTTTAAATATTGTTTGTCAATGAAAGGCGAGAACAGCTCCCTAGCAACAAAAAGGATGTCGCTTACTGTCTTCAAAAGGAGACCATTTCATCCCATCTTGTTACAAATGCCTTCCTGTGATAGCTTCTGTAGATATAAAAGTCTGCCAGCAGGGGATCCCCGTTAGGAAGTGACCAAGTTTGAAAACCCGTTATGCTTCTGGCAAACATTGTCATCTTGTACATATTTAGCCTGATCGCTCTGGCAGGTTATGAAAGACTAAATGGTGCAAACATACGTGGCAGATGCCGTCCTCATGATAGTTGAGGAGCCTTTGAGCCTCCGTTGGTAGCATGCCAGCTTCATCTTGTATACTGAAGAGCATTATACTTTCAAGCCTTCTACAGCTTGCCCTGAGGGACTGCTGCTAAAGTGGTAATAAAATTCAGAATGAGCCTCAGAAAGTTGACTTGTTGGTTTGGCTTCATTTTTTCTTTTTCATTATTAAAATTTGCTTTAACAGCTATATGTAGATCTGCTTTCTCAAAAACACCATGTGTCCCTTTAGAAAGGTGATTCAAATGGAAAAAAAAAAAACACAAACAACACAAAAAACAGATAAAAATGCAGAGCCAGCACAGCAACTGAAGTGTTTCTGTGAAGTACATCTATAAACTGCCTTTGATGCTTACGTTTCTTCAGGTGAAGGGAAGTAACGGCAGTCAGGGAGTAAACGTTGTTTACTGGTACCTCCTCTTGGCAGTCTATCTAGAAAATGCAAACAAAGCATTTTCCAAAAAGGGCATTTTATTCACATCAAATATTGTAAATTGGTGGCAAATTTCATTTTTTAAGCTCCAAATCTGGGAACATTGACATGAACCGGCAAAAAAATGCACTTACTGGCTGAACTGGTGATGGTAGCAGCAACATATAGCATCCCTGAAATATTTTATAAACATTATTTAGTACGACATCTTGGTGAGGTGGGCGAATGATGTAACAAATGTAAGGCAGTTAGATGTGCCTCAATCAAGAGATGAAATCACCATTAGGGTTAGAATTAGAACCCAAATACCAACTTGTAAACATAAAATGTTTGGCCGGTGGAACATGGGTTTTAGAAGGGCATATCAGTAAAACTGGAGAGCCTTTAATTATCTTAATGTATTCTTATATAACACGCACACACACACACCACCCTTCTCCCTGCTTCGCTATCTAATTTTGACATTAAGTTAAAGGTTTGGGTTGGGTGGGGCTTTTCTTCTGAAATTGAATTTGCTTCAATATTTGGGGAATATCCTGTTCTTCTCTCTGCACCTTACAGGTACATAATTACTTAAATGAAGATACTTGAAGCTGAGCTCTTTAGCACATTTCATATCCAAACGAACAAGTAGCATCAGTCTTGGTCACATGGTCCCAGAGACTCTGAGGCTGGGCAGGATTTACTGTAGCAAGAACATAGTATTTGTAATAGTGTCAATAAATATTCATACTGGGAAAACATCTACCCGAGAGCCCCACTGTGCCAGACACCGCAGATCACATGGAGAGGCAGCCCCAGCCCAGACAGCTGACAATACAAAGTGAAATGCAGATGAAGGGGACAGTGAAAAGGGAGAAAAGAGCTTATCATGGGATAAGTGTGTAAAAAAACAACCTAAGTTCTGCCAGGTACACAAAATGTTGTCAATTGTGCAGGGCATTAATGAGAGCTGAAGTTTCGGTCAAGGAGTGAGAGGCAGAAAATACGGCAAATCGACATTACAAAAACCTTTCTTCTGCCAATAGGAAACAGCACATTAGTTTTCTGTAGAGACAGATAAGTCAGAATTATTAAGCTTGCATGTCACCTTTTAAGTTGCTTTATGCAGATGTTCACTTATTGACCATGCAACTGCATCAAGCAGTAGTGCAGGTGCACTCCTGACAGCAGTGCCAGCGATGCCACTGACTTTCCAAACAGAGCAACACTGGTTGTGGCCACGCGAGCGCACCCCTCGTAAAGCCTCCCGGGTGACCCCGCTGACATCTGTTCAGTCGTTATTTGGGTGAGCCTCTGGTTAGCATTAGCAGGACTTACACATGCACAGCATTTTGTGAAACTGTAAAAATTATTTTTCATTGTAGAGGCAACAGAAATAATTCACAGCTCTGCAATTGAGCTGCCTCCCATTATTTTTGCAGCATTGAAGTTCTATGTCAAGTCATGTCCTCACCATCCTTTTACTCCTTTTTCACAGAAGAATGCTGTCATGAATGCTGTCAGTGGAAGAAAAAGTTACAAGAGCTTCCTCCTAGAATAGCCTGAATTTAGCTTCAGCACACTACTGCAAAGAACATATTGCAACACTGTGGTGGCCTGTTTTTCTGGCCTTTATTAATCCAGAAACCTTAATGATGAACAACATTTGTGTCATTGTCTACACAAATTTAATTTGTTTATGCAGCAGTTCAGTTAATCCTGCAATCTGCTTTTCTCAAATGAGGACAGATAATGGAGACACCGTTCTTTACAGGTCTTCGGGCTTTTAAATTCTGATAAAATCAGGATTCTTCACTGGGTCTTGCCACAGCTCTGAATTAAGCCACTTTAAATGTAATTACTGAAGCTGGCTGTACATCAGGAACATCCATTAAAAGAATTGATTGACCATGCTGTTACGGGAGGCATTTCATGAACAAACGATCATGATGGGTCCAGAACTGTAATTTATAAAGGCAAAAAAGCAGGTAAATACTTTATTAGTGGTTAATGAGAGGTTCACAAGATAACTAAATTTCTTCTTTTTTAACCAGCTACTTCAGGGAACCTTGGTCCATGGCCATCTATCATGATCGGTTTATTGATCTCAAGAAGGAACTGCGCCAAATACTGCTGTCGGAACAGGTAAGAAAAATGACCAGCAAGTGCATTTTATTATTTGGGCAATTTGTTAGTGTTGTTCACTTTGGTTTCTTTCCCCATCCTTCTCCTAAAGCGTTGTGTTTCTGTTTAGCTATTTCCTTTGGGAAACCTGAACAGATCCTATACCTAGCCGGGGGTTTTCACCAAGTACAGCATATTGTTTGGTTTCATTTTTTTGGCATATTTTTAGATTTGTCAGTAGAACCTTTCACTAAATTGCTTTGTTTTCCTGCACAGCATTTTTGCATTACACATGCAGTTTAGTAGAAATATCCAGGAGGATCTGGAGGCTTCTTTTATCCAGTTATCACTTAAAAAAAAAAATCCTAATAGGAACACACTAAATGCCATCCTAAACCTGTCTCAGCTGAGGCTATGAAAAGTAGATTTTTCAACATCTACACATAGGGAACGGCCTTTGTAAATAAAAGAGTCAAAAATTTTTTTTCAGTGATAGGTGGATTTCCTGAATAAGGATTAAAATGTTTGCTAGTGCTGTTTACAGCTTTAGCCTTCATAGTGTAGACAAGAGGCATAAAGCCTCAGTAGTCTGTAACTTTGCCTGCTCAAAACCCAAGCCCACTGCGCACCGTGAAACAACCGCTGTCTGCAGCAGATTTCCAACCACCCAAGGACCGCCCTACCCCAGCGTATTTCTGGTTGCTCTCAGACCTAATAGCAGCCCAAATCCTGATCCTTCCAACCTGCTGTTAGGGACCACTTGGACCTCCCTTTCCTCACACTGTGTTTGCTTTTGTTTTATGCAGCGAGATTCTGTGCGAGTGCAGTGTTTTTAAGCATTCGCTGACAAAGTTTTTAACTGCAGAAAGCAAACAGAATCAACTGTGAACGGACAGAGGCTGACAAAAGGAAGGGATGCTGGGTGGACAGCAGCCCACCCGCTCACAGGGCCCAAACTGGTGCGCTGTCTTGTGTCACAGCTGTAATACACAATTGCTCAGCCCCTGCCTCCTCCCAAAGGACGAGATGCAATTTTCCTCCTTTTGTCATGATACCGACAATGCCTCGGTGCAGTTTTATTTTAGATTCTCTTGAAAGATATCTATAAAAGAACACAAAATGAAATTCTGTGCAGAATAGGAGGCCTGATGAGAAGTGTTTCTCCTGCCATCACTCAACCACATTTCACATGCTGTAAATGTGAACAACTTTAGAGAAAGGGGAATTGGTGTCCTACAAATGTCACAATTAAAGACTTGCTTGCCTTACCCTTTTCTAGTGGCAGCAGACCTGACACACAAAAATAGTCTCACTGAATGCACCAAAAGCACCTCTATGAGCCAGAAGCACAGATGACAGTAACTGCATCTGGATGCAAATTTGGCTTTGCCTTTTGTATTTTTGCTTGGATTTTCTTCACGGTGATTTTAACAATACTTATTGACTGCCACTTCTGTACACTTTCCTGGGGTGCTCCTCCCTGGCATGCTGCCAGAGGCATGGTAGGTACTTACGGAATATCTCACACGTGCCTTGGGACTGGCTTGGTATTGCTGTGTGGGGCAGGAGACCTGCCGTCTGTGCTTCCTGTTGCTCATAGCTCAGCTCACTTCGGCATGCAAAAAAGCTAGTAATGAAATGTAAAAGCGAGGAAAAAGCATGTCTTCCAGAGAGCCGGGTAAGAACCGAGGGTAAACACACACAGGTCAGCCGTTTCCAGTTACGGTTTCCACAGATACTGGTGATGAGTCTCACGTGTTTAGGGGCAATGTTTAAGGAAATATTTAAGGAACACCGAAGCAACACATGCCTAGAGGGGCTAGCTGCGGCTGGCACGGGAAGTGTTTTCAAGCCCCGTACAGAAACCTTCACCCAGCACTGCAACCGGCGTGCGCACGGCTCGGGCGTGGTGCCCGTGCCCAGCGCCCGGCCCTTTCCCTTCGGCTAGGTCCCCGCCGGGGCCGCCAGCACGGAGCCTGAGGGCCCTCGCGGGGCGCCACGCGAGGGGCACACGGCGGAGCGGCTCCGCTCCGCGGCTGAGCGCTGCCGACTCGCAGGTGCCCGGGCCGCCACCCGCGGCCGAGCCGCCCCCGGAGCGCCCCGTGGACGAGCGGCCGCTGCCCCCAGAGCCCATCCTGCGCTACCTGCACCGCCACCGCCCGCACCTGCCCATGTACGCCCGGGCCGCAGGTGAGCGGGGCGCCGGGGGAAGAGCGGGCCGGGCCGGGCTTTGAGCGGGAGGAGTGGGGGGAAGCGGGGGCGGGGGCGGCGTCTCCGTGGCAGCCCCCGGCGGGGGGGCGCGGCGCGTGCCCGGCGGGCCGGCAGCTGTATGCTAATGGCAGCGGGCCGGGCCGCCCCGCGGGGGGGGGGGCTGCGGGCGGGGGCGGTACGGCACGGCACGGCAGACGGGCGGGCAGCGCAGCCCGCGGGCCGAGCTCGACCCGTGTCGGCCCGGCCCGACCCTACCCTACCCGTCCCGCCGGCGGCCCCCCCGGTGCCGCTGCCGAGAGCGGCCCCTCCTCAACGGCCCTTTGTGCGGCCCGCGGGCGGCCGGGCACAGCTTTATGCTAATGCCGCGCACAAAGGCGGCCGGGCCGGGCCGGGCGGGGGGCGCCGCGCGTGCCGACCGCGTGCCCCCACCCCCCAGCACCCCGGGTCGGGCCGGCTGCTTCCCCCTCCCCGGCCGCCACCTGCGGGGCGCTGGGCACCGCCCGGCCCCGGGCTGTGTGGCGCGGACAAAGGGCTTAGGGGCAGCGGGGCCGCGGCCCGGTGCTCGCCCCACCACCTGCCGCCGCCCTGTACGGCCGCGTGTCCGCGCGGCCCGGGGAGCGGCGCGTAACAGGTAGCGGCCGCCCCGGGGCTCGTCCCCTCGCAGAGCAGGGGCAGGACCCGGCCCCCCATGACACCCCTCGCCCGGTTACAGGGTCCCCGTCCAACACCTGACGCCGAGCGGCGCCCCGGTCCCGCCGGGCCCCCGGGCGCCCCCGCGCCGCAGCGCACCCGGAGCCCCCGGCTCGGCACCCCGGGGGGGGGACACGGCCCCGGCGGCCCCTGGCGGGGGGAGCGGGCCTGGCCCCGCCGCGGGCGGCACACAAAGGCCCACGCGTGCCGGGGGCGGGTCGGGCGTGTGCCGCGCCGCGGGGGGGCGGCCGGGGGCTCGGGCTCAGGTGCAGCCGCTCCGCCCGCCGCCGCCGCCCGCCGCGGCGCCGCTGATTGGCCGTGCCCGCCGCTGCCGGGCCGAACAATGGCCCCGGCCCGCTTAAAGGCAGCGGCGGCGGCGCGACGGCCGAGAGGGGAGCGAGCGCCGCTGCCGCCGGGCGCGGAGGCGGCCTCCCGCGGCGGCGCGAAGATGCCCCGCGGCTTCCTGGTGAAGCGCAGCCGGCGGCCCACGCCCGTCTCGTACCGGGTGCGCGCCTGCCGCGAGGCCGCCCCACTCCCCGCCGGCGGTGGCGCCCCGCCGCCCACCTGCCCCGCTGCGCCGCCGCTGCCCGCTCCGGCTCCGCGGGAATCGCCGCCGCCGGTGCCCTTCGGGACGCCCGATGCCGCCGTGCAGGCGCTGTACAGCCCGACGCGGCCCGTCAGCAGGGACAAGTACCTGGAGCGCAGCTTCAGCCTGGGCTCGCCCGTCTCGGCGGAGTCCTTCCCCGCGCCGGCCGTGCCCAGCACCATGGACCCGCTGCTCTTCGCCCCCGCCGAGCTCAAGCTCTGGGCCGCCGCCGGCCACGCCGAGCCACCCGCCGCTAACAACGGCCCCGGCCCCGGCGCAGCCCCCGCCGCCCCCGGCCCCGCGCCGCCCGCCCCGGCCGGGGCCCCCCCTGCTGCCGCCGCCTCCGGCCGCCCCCAGCCCGGCAAGCGGCCGCCGGGCGCGGCGGAGCCCGGCAGGCAGAAGGCGCCGTCGGGCAAGAAGGCGAAGGCGATCCGCAAGCTGACCTTCGAGGACGAGGTGACCACGTCGCCCGTGCTGGGGCTGCGCATCAAGGAGGGTCCGGTGGAGGCGCCGGCCAAGGCGCGGGGCGGCTGCGCCCGGCCGCTGGGCGAGTTCATCTGCCAGCTCTGCAAGGAGGAGTACGGGGACCCCTTCGCGCTGGCGCAGCACCGCTGCTCGCGCATCGTCCGCGTGGAGTACCGCTGCCCCGAGTGCGACAAGGTCTTCTCCTGCCCTGCAAACCTCGCCTCCCATCGCCGCTGGCACAAGCCGCGCCCGCCCGCCGCCAAGGGCGGCCCCGAGCCGGGCCGGGCACCGGCGGAGGAGCCGCCGAAGGAGGCGGGCGGCAGCGGCAGCGAGCGGGACACGCCGAGCCCCGGTGGCGGCTCGGAGGCGGGCTCCGAGGAGGGGCTCTTCGAGTGCCCGCGCTGCGCCAAGCGGTTCCGCCGGCAGGCCTACCTGCGCAAGCACCTGCTGGGCCACCCGGCACCGGCCCCGGGAGCGGGAACGGCCCCGGTCCCCGGTCCGGCCCTCGAGCCCGCCGCCGAGGTGCCGCCCGCGCCGCCGCCCGCCGAGTGCCGCCTGTGCCCCGTGTGCGGGGAGACCTTCCCCAGCAAGAGCAGCCAGGAGCGACACCTGCGCCTCCTGCACGCCGCCCAGGTCTTCCCCTGCAAGTACTGCCCGGCCACCTTCTACAGCTCGCCCGGCCTCACCCGGCACATCAACAAGTGCCACCCGTCGGAGAACAGGCAGGTCATCCTGCTCCAGGTGCCGCTGCGCCCCGCCTGCTAGAGCCGCCCGTGCCTTCCCGGCCCGCCGAGCGCCTCCCGCGGGCTGCGCACCGGACTCGCCGCACCGTTAGCTTTAATATGGCTTGTGAACTGCTGGAATCTGGCTTTACAGTTACCTTTTCGGGTTCTCTTTCTCTCTCTCTCTTTTTCCTTTTTTTCTTTTTTTTTTTTTCGTTTACTTTCTGTTTTTATAAATGTGAACAGATCAAAGCGCTTGAGGAGAAATGAGAATTTCCTTTAGTGTAGCCACAAATGCCTTGACTCTGCTGTTGATGGTCTCCAGAAAATGCTGTAGAAACTGCCTTAACTGTGACATGCCAACTTTCCGTTTTTGTTTGTTTTGCCCTTACTAAGGTAGCTCATGAGTTGACTATTTGTATATGTTGGTTTGCGTAATTATGTTATTTATTTGTTATTTATTTATATTAATTATGAAGATTGATATTATTTGATCGCAGATGTTCTAATGAGCTTTTTTTGTCTCCCCCTCCTGCCATTTCACTGTGCATTTCAGAAGATTTTTTTTCTAAAGGGATCTGCTAAAAGGTTTTAACTTTTATACCTAGAATAACACACGGTCTGAACCATTTTATCCTGTGCAACCAACAGCTCTTACTTTTAGATGCAATCTCTTTTTCTACACACATTATTTTCTTAACTGTTAGCTATTTATAGAGTGCTTCGATAGAACTGTTTCAACTGTATAATTATTTACTATTCAAATAAAATATTTTCAAATTCAGACGTGCCCCCACTGCTTCCTGCTTGGCCTAGCCAGGGGGATTGAGGCCGGACCCTGGCTCCCCTGTCAGGAGGGCACCCCAGTAGGTACCGCGCTGCTCTGCGCCTTCTGATGAGATTAATTAAAAGGCAGTTCCGGGAGGTGGGGAGAAAAGAGGGGTGAGGCGGGCCGGGTCCCGGGGGGGCTGACAGGGATAGGAGCCCGGGGCGTTTGCCCCCAGCCCGGGTCAGGCTCCCGCTGTCGCTGCGCTGCGCTGCGCTCCGTGCTACGGCGGGCACAAGAGCCATGGAAAAGTGGTGCAGGGGAAGCGGAGGGAGGGGATGTGTGTGCGTGCGTGTGTGTCACGTTTGGGGGAAAGGGTGAGCTATTCGAGAGGTTCTGGCGCGTAGGAAGGCGCCCGGGAGGCTTTCCCGTGCGCTCGGAAAGGCAGGCTCCGGGGCTCCCTAGGACGGCGGCCACACGTGTGCAGGACCCACCGGGGCCCGAGCCCGCTGCCCTGCGGGGGGCTCTGCAGCACCCCCGGTAGCTGCGGGGACCCCTCCAGCTGGGAGGTGCACAGCCCAGCGGCGTGAAAGATCTCGGGGCAACGGCTATGCCAGAGGGAGCAGCAAGCGAGGTGCCCCACTTACCCCGGGGGCTGGGGCAGTCAGCCCTGACGTGTGGTGGCGTGCCCTCTTTGCTCAGAAAGTAGGTTCTTCAGTTTTTTAGCGAAAAACATTAAAATACTAGCATGACTGGGGAGGATGCACATTGGGCCAGTGAAAGCCCTCTGGCAGGCTTTGTGGTGCCGCCATGTCATCTCTCCCTCCGGCAGCAGGGGAAGCCTCGGAGCCACCCTTATGGCATTATGGCATGCAGCTCTGTGTGAGAACGCTGAGTCCAAACCCCTCATCACTTGCTGGTGTGCTCAGGGCCCGGCGTGGGCTGAGGGCATGGCTCAGGCGTTTGCTTGCTCTGGGCTGGGGACAGGAGGGCATGTGGCCACCTTGGGCATGGTGCTGCCTTCGAGGCATTCACTCACCAACCTGTTCCTGCTGGGCTCGCTCACCTGGAGGCTATTGCCTGAAATGGAGCTGCTCTGCCTTGGGAAAGGCAGGTAGCCGTCTGGAGATCCCCAGCTCCCCAGGAATGCTCCAAGTATTTATTTTATTTTTTTGATATAGCTTTTATAGGAAGAAAAAAATAGTTGCTGAGATTTTTTTGTTTGTTTTGGGGTGCTCCTTTTTTTTTTTTTTTTGCCTTGTTCAGTCGGGCCAAAAAGCACTGAAGCCACCAGGCACCTGCTGTCTCCACTCCTAGGAAACCAACCTTGTTGCACCAGGACTGGCTTCAGGTCTAGGCAAAGCTGTGGTTTTAGCAGAAAATTGATACACTGAAAATGAGTGTGGCCTTGATAGCCTCAGAGATACAGGCAGCAAAACATGTTTGGCGAGAAGTTTTGCTTTGCTTTTCCCTGCTCCTTGGGGCCTGGAAAGCCCCAGGGATGGGTCTGTCACAGCCTGCTGGGGCACAGCTTCCCATGCACTGGCGGTGCTGCTTCACCAGGCACCCAAAGCAGGAGCTCCCTGGGGAAGTTTTCGAACGCACGTTGAAGCTCTCCTGGGCTGCCGAGCACTGTTCCCAGACCGAAGCCCAGCGCATCCATCAGAGAGGCCCAGAGGATGCATGTCTCTTCAGTGGCATCCCAATGGAAATCTCAAAACTTGCTCCATATCAGTGTCGATTTCCTAATATTCAGGAAAATTCTTTCCTGCCCAAGCAGGAGCCAGATCAAATCTGTTGGAGCCAGCAGAATTTCCCAGGTTAGCAGGGTGATGTCAGGGTAAGCGTCAGTACCCACACTTTCACTGCGTCTGCTGCTGGGAACCTGCACTGCTGAGGGAATCATGGGCAGGGGAGGCTCAGGCTTTGGGGAGGAGGAAGGGGAGAGGAAGCTTGAGTGCTTTGTAGAGTGGGGTCCTTTCACAAATCCCCCGTGAAACCGGGGCCCCGTTTTTGGAGTCGCGGGGCTATAGAAGCCTTGGCAGAGGCTGTGCACTGGGGTTTCACCCCTTGAGAGACCCGAGCGGTGTGGCTGAAACCCAAGCTGCAGCTGCCACGCGCAGCAGCTTCTGGGAATGCAGGTGTTGCCTTCCTGGTGCCATCTTCTCGCCATCCGGCAGCGAGGAGTGGCCAGCGCTGTGCAAACAAAGCCTTCTGCTGTCAGCTAACAAATCAATTTGCTGATGGCTCTGAATTCATCCAGCAGTAACAGGTTTGGGCACCTCAGAAAATGCTGAGCCTACCCAAAACGTGATTTCCAATTTTTTGAGGCAGGTACAGAGGTTGTCATCTCTCTGTGCAAATGGCCATACATGTTTGCCTGTTTTACAAAGCTCTGGATCTGGCCCCCTCTTTGAGCACACAAAGAGCTGAACACATGGTCTGAAATGGATTGTTTGCAAACTGAAAGGAATCAGGGAGATTAATTACAGGAACCTTCAGGGTCCTAAAAAATGCAGCTCAAACACCATCACTGGAGCGCGGGCATACAGCTGGTGATGAGCTGGAAAGAGTTTTCCCTGCAGCGTTGTCAGCACGAGAGGCAGTGCAGCTAACAGGAGAACAGCTGAAATTCTCTGTAATTAGATGATCTTTAAGGTCCTTTCCAACCCAAACCATTCCATGCTTCTAATGCCACCGCTCACCTGCATGTTGTTAACAGTTTTGGTACCAACAGCGTTGTCAGGTAGCAGCCGTTAATACTGTCCGTGCAGCAAAGGAGCAAAGGGGTCTGGGACAGGGCTTTGGCTTCAGTTTTCAGTTCCCTTCCCCACACAAATCTATTTAAAAACTGGTGTGAGTTTTTAATGAGGTGAGTGGGGAAGCTGCTGGAGGTCCCCCCAGCACTGGTGTGGTGGTATGGGCTGGGACCGGGTGATGCAGGCGGTGGTGCCATCGCTCTGCTCTGCCACTGTCCCACATTCCTCACCCTGAGTTAAATGGGTGAGGCTAAGCCTTTTCTTTGCATTTTTGTTGTGAAGTGTTACTGAGCACGCTGCTGGGAAGCACCACCGAGTCCCAGCACCATGCTGGCCCTGCCACAGCTGTGCAGGGCGCCCCAGGAACTTTCCAGAAAGCAGCCCCCAGCTGCTGGGACTTTGGCGTGGCTCCTGCCAGGCGGTCTCCCAGGCTGGGTAACTCACCCATTATAGGCAGCAACAACAAAAGACCTGATGGCCTTGAAGCTCAGGGAGCACAAAGCCCTCCCTGTTTGTCACCTGGGCTCCAACTTGCCACGTGCCTTATCAGAGTCCTTTGGGCCACAGTGGCCTTAGACAAACTTAGTTTTCTAAACCGCCCCCCCTGTGCCAGGCACTGGCTCACAGCAAGCCCCACACAGGATGGCAAAGCCTCAGGCAGCTGATGTAGCTGCTGCTGGGGTGTGCGGGGAAACACTGCATTTCAGCCTGAGGTGCAAATTTTATTTATTTATCAGGATAAGGACCCAGGTCATCATTTCATTTGCTAATTTTATAGTTTTTCATATATATGAATTAAATTTATTTCAATAACAGCGCAAAAGAAAAAAAAAGAATGGAGGAAAATAAACAGCATCTGCATCCGATGGTTCCTTAGATTCAGACCTGGAAAATTTCATACATATAAATGAAACAAATTATAAAACTAACTAGATGATAGCTATAGAATTTATTCTGTATAATAAATTATAAATATGTAAATTAAATGAATGAAGATTAGATGTTCATATTTATATAAAATTTATCAATATTTGTATACTTTATATTATGCAGTATAGCACGAGATATATACCGTGTATTACAAATTATATGTTGCCTGTTATATAAAACATATTATATGAGGCATATTATAAAGCACTGTATGTAGTATATATGTAGATTTATTTATACTTTATTATTTACATAATGAAATATTTTCTTATTATATAATGTTGTATGTATTAGCTTTCTAAGACTATATTGTTTAGTATATAGAGCGTGCATTATATAATGCACTGTTTTATACATATATGCACATATTGCATACGGGGCATATACATGCAGGCACAATGTATGTACATTTTATATATATATTACACATAATCTATGATCTATAGTCTATATATTATCCATATTATATTGTACATTGCATCAAATATTCTATGATGTATGTTATACTTTCATTATATGACATATATAGTATCAAGTATTATTTTGATAATTAGATATAATTTTTGATGTGTTATTTATACATTACTGAGATTATAGAACCATGTATAATTTTTAGTATGTAAGTATTTATGCTTTAGAGAAATATACTACATATAATATGCAATATTGTAGTTTCTGTAGTATATACAGATTATAGTCTATACAACAATGTGTATGTATAGATGTTATATATGCATATCCAGTGTATATATGTGTGTGAGCACATGCATAATATAAATATAGTATAATAACAATAAAATAATATACAATATAAATATTGTATATACTTTCTGCAAACCATAAAATATTTGGATAAAACTAATAAATATTTGTATAATAAAATTTAACATTTTATTGTTACATATATATTAATAATGTACAAAGAATATAAAATTTATTGTACATAGTACATTTATACTACATTACAGTGCATATTTTATAATATATATAATATATAATGTATGTCATGCTCCTGCATGCTGGCCAGCGGGTGCAGTTAGGGCTACAAATGGGGCAAGTGAGGCCTTTACCAGAGCCGTTTGGATTAATTCTCCATTGTGGAAGAGAGCAATTCAAGAGAGAACTTGGTTGTCCCTTCAGAAAGAGCAGCAGACATTTCAAAGCTGCTTTCCACTGCCAAATAATCCTGTATCATTCCTGCTGGCCTAAGTGGCCTAAGCCTGAGAACCCCCGACATAATTATGACTGAGCGCACAACCCCCCTTCGTTTTTGTAAGTGATGTCTCTGCAGAGTAGAAAATCGCCATTAGAAACATATTGTTTTTAATGTCCATGCAAATTCCCAGCAATGGGGCATTACACAGCTTAGGAAGGGAAGCCTTGTCATCATGCATTTCTTGCAATGAATGGTATATAAATAATGTCTTCTGGGGTTTAGTAATGCTCTGTAAGTATTATTAGCAAGATGCTGCAAAGCCCCTTTGGAGGAGGCTGGTGATGATGAGGATGTGTGCAGGTTCAGAGTGCTGGGAGTGTGCTCAGCCACTGAAATACTGCTGAAGCGCACATGCTCTTGCTGGCCAAGCACCGTCATGAGTGCTCCAAAGCATGAGGTGGGGAAACACCACCGACGGCAGTGCTGCCTATGCTTAACAGCAAAGTCCTTTGCTGGGGAAAGACCAGCCAGGTTGGCATCAGTTGTTCTGAACCGCAGCATTCACTCTTAAATGTGTTACCAGGTGGCCTTGCAATCCCCTTTTTGGCCAGAGTGCTGCTCTTGGGCATTCAGGGCAGATAAACTCACTTTGTGCCCTTCAGGTGTAAGCGAGCACAGTCAGCGGGGCAGGCTGAGTGCAGTCCCTCTGCCCAGCTCAGCTTGCCCTTGTTTTCTGGGCGCCTCAGGCCCCACGTGCCCTCCCTTGCCCCAGGATGCTCTTTGCAGAAATTGCAGCAGTTTGCTATGGAAAGGATGCTGTAGCCTGGAAGAGCTCTTGGTATGGCCAGAAGGAAGAAATACTCATTGCCAAGCTACCTCTGCTTGTGGGCACTTCTCTACACCACACCCTGTGACAAACCTTGTAAGAAATACAGGTGATCCTGAAAACTCTTTTACTGCCTGTTTTAGGTGGCATGCCCTAATAAGTGCTGACAGAAATAAAGACACTTTAATCGCACACTCATGCGATGAATCTTTATTCTTTAGAAGAGGTGAAAATCCTCTTAGTTTGTCCTGGATCTAAGACATAGAAAAGTAATTTTTGTTTTTTGAGGTTCTGAGACCCACCCCCTGAACTGAAAATAGAATTAGCTGCAAGAGGCTAATTCATATGATGCCTTGGCTGTAGCCAGGTGTTACGTTAACACAGACTTGGCCAAACAGAAACTGAGTCAGGGAATTACTCTGCTGGGTTTTTCACTGCATTTCAAAACCCAAGATAAAACAAAAGCCACCTGCTGTCCACCAGAAATGAACTATTTGGTAAAAGTACAAAACCTTTATGAAAAGATGCCAGAGGGTTTTAGCAGGATGTCTTTCAGGTGGGTTGGTCTCTCACAGGGTTGGTTTCGTCCACAGGTGAGCGAAGCACATGCCTGAGCAGCCTGTAACAAGTGCTCACTGCAGCAACCCAGCCACGGGGCCTTGCTGCACACTGCATGCACTGGGCTTTAGCCCCAAATCCTTGACCAGGTTTGAATCAGACCTGAAAAACCATTAGGCATGCAACAGTGGTGACCCATGTGGGCAGCTCGTGCTTCTTGAGCTCAGGTGCTGCCCCCAGCCATGGTGCTGGGACAAGAGCCCCTCGGGAATGGCCACTGCCGGTGGCAGCAGCTCCAGTGTCACACTGCTGTTCACTGCTCTTTGAAGAAGTTGTGAGCTCAGGGCTGTGAAGTTTCTGACAGGTAACAGGACAACTTTGTTATTTACTTTATGGTACACAACTGCAGCTGAATTTTCACAAATTAATATTACTTTTTTTGACATCAGGAAAACACTGTTTTTACTGGTGTTTTAATTCTTCTCTGAACTAGAGATGCGTATTGCTCTAAAGAGAAAAGTCTCACTTTATTCAGAATGCCTTTGAAATGATTTCAGACCATTTATTAGCTAAGAACAAGACAGCATCGTGCATTCCATCATGAAAAAAAATAAATTAAAATACGTTTTATTTTCCAATTTACCCCCACAGAATCAGTCAAAAATCAAAAAATCAAATCAAAACCAAAATGTGAGGCAGAAAATCAAAATGTCAGTCAAATGCTTGGCCAGCGGGCTCCTTCCCAGCAGGATTCCTGTGCTCACCCTGATCCCAGGCATGCCAACTGCGCCCCGCACCCGCTCGCTGTGTGCTTCAGCTCCCGCCCTGGATGGTGAGAGTGCCCAGCCAAAGGCATGCCTTGGGGATGTGCCACCAGCAAGCTGCTTCACAAGGCTAACAGCAAAATGTCCTATGAGCTTGGTGGTACTGTATTTGTAACACAGTGTTCCACATTTACAGGGAAGCACTGCAGAGAGATGACAATGCAAAAACAGACAGATGCTCAAGTTAACATGTAAGTGGAAGTGCAAAAAATGGTGGCCCAATCATGCATTTTGCATCACTTAAAAGTCAGTCCCCTTCAGTTCAGACAAATCACATTAAGTTCAGAGATGTGCATTTAAATGCTGAGTAGCATAATAACCAAAAATTGAACAAAAAGCAACAAGAACAAGACCTGAGGAGGAACAGGAAGGCCAGAGGTATCTGTCATACTGGACAGAGATACCAATGTTCAGAACACCCAAAAACCAAAGGTAACACAGATGAGCTGCTTTACCGCCGCCTGCCCCCCTCATCCCCTATATGAAGAGTGGCTGGGGGCTCTGGGCTGCATGGTGCCTGCCCCACCATGGCCACCAGCAGGTCCCGCGGGGGCACTAGGGCTTTTGCTACTGTGCCGTGTTGCGTCTCGCTGGTGGAGCATCAGCCCATTCTTGCCTTTGGTCTGGATGTCTTCCTCATGCTGCCTGTTTGCGTACATGCAGTGCATCTCCTGGGCTGCCATTGTTTTTATAATACATGTTTTCTTAAGGTATAAAAAGTTTTCACCCCTGGAAACATATGATACATGTAGTATGAAATACATTTCCTATTCAAAATAAAAGATTTGCTTACTACACAAAGTGCCAACAGGACACTACATGTCCTTGAAAGCCTTCAGATTTATTTTATTCTAAGTAGAGATGTTTCAATTTGCAGATTATTGCCCTGATGTGGAAAGGTGAAGTGGTTACCTCAGAAGTATACTGTCTCACAATTATTCAAGCCCTGGTGAGTAGTCATAGCAGATGTGCAGCATTTGCTCTTCAAAAAGAAATGTGGCTATTTTTATTTTCCACGCATAGTGAGCAGTTCACATTATGCAGCCATCACAAACATTATTGGAAAGGACTAAACAATCCTGAAGCTAAAGCCAGCGCTGAGAAAGAGGTCTTTTGGCTAAAACACGTGCAAAGATGTGAAATGTTTGCACCAAGCTGTCGCCGTAGCTGTTGACTGGTGGCTGATGCCTGGCACAGGGTGATGCCACCCCCAGCCCTCCCTTTGCCACAGGCCGGCACATGCTGAGCACATGGTAGAGGAGCTGAGAAGCCTGGCTTGCTGCAGTGCTGAGTGCACCGAGCACAGGCGAATGCAGGCTGGAGCATCCTCAGCTTCAGGATTTTGCACAATAGGTAGTGATGGATGACCTTGAATAAGATAGCATGATTAAGCAGAGCGATTTCAGTGCAGGTGCTGCCATTTGATGAAATTGGCAGCACCCTCCTGAATTTCAGATCAATGGCTTCTCTGATTATTACTAATTCTTAGCTACATGCACAAAAACTGCATTGGATGACTACTGACAACAGAATGGGAGCAGAGGTTGAATAGATACTGAAAAGCACCTCAATCACTCACCCACACTTCAGAGGAGGAGGACATTTGTAACATGTCTAGTCATTAGAAAACTCTTTTCTACTTTGACAAAATTCCCTAATACACAATTACATGTTGGACGGAATGACTACAATCAATGCTCTGAAATTACATTAGGTAACTGGTTTCAGCACTGGTTTGTGGCCTCTTGCTGCAACAGCTGCCTTGCACACAGGTGCCAAGGGAGGAGAGGCACATGCTGCCGGGAGGGCTCCCCAGCACCGCCATGCTCCTTGTGACAGCAACAGTCAAGAGAGCGCATGGTGATAGCCCAGGTGATGTTTGGTCATTGAGGATGGCTGTGTGAATACATACAATGATAATTTTACAGAGCAAACCCCTCGCCCATCCCCTTCAGCATGCACTCATCCCAAATTTCAAGTTCTGTTGGCAAAGTACTTGGCTCGATACATGTTGAGGTCTTTAGGGTTCCTTGAAGGGAGTGCACTCCCACAGCCCTTCAGTTGGGAGACTTGCTGAGAGTGCTGGTGGAGCGGCGAAGCTTCCCAGAGACTTTGTTCCTGGCAGCACGCGGCAGCGTCGGCGAGGTAGGCTCTGCTAGCTCTATTCCTATGGTGACAGTAAGGTCGGCGCTTGCGCTTGTGGTGAGGCAGCCTGGAAAACAGAACGGGCATAGAGAAGGTGCCTAAGAAATGAGAAAACCTGCCTGCAACCTGTATTTGCAGCTGAACACCCGCTTTGCAAAGGGCAACCCCTCTCTACCGCCTCTTCCACGTTACTCAGGAGTACGACAGCTGATCTGAACATTTATGTCAGAGACTCTGCCCAGGCAGCTGAGGAGCTGCACCCTGTGCTTTTCAGGAGAAATGAGTGGTTTCTCTGCTAGCTTCCAGACAGAGCTGGTGTGGGACTGTGAGTGGCCCCTGCACTGGTCTGCACAGCACCTGCAGCGGCCTGACACAGCGCTCTAGCCACAACCACAAAGGCAAAATGGAACTCAGAAAATGTTTCTTTCACATGTGTACAACTACAACGATATTTCTTGCTGCATTTCACCAAGAGGCTTTTCTGTATGTGGTCTATGACAGAGGTCTGAGAGCAAGCTTCCAGAACGTGCTCACTTTCATGAGGCTGTCTGGAACGTGTCTTGGTAGCTGATAAAAAATAAAGAATCCCAAGTTTTTCTCCTTAGCTCCATGACTCAAACGGGACACCAAATGCCCATCGGTGTCATTGTTCTCATGACCAGCACTCAGGAATGGTGTTTGTGAGCTGGGAAATACTGGACACCAGCAGTGCATGCTACGCGCATTTACGCTTTGTTGTTCAACAACATGAAGTTACACCTTGATTACTCCCTAGAGGTGATTATGATTACAGGTCAGGGCTAGATGGGTTGTCTGAATAAGAGCAGCTGGGGATATGAATGTTGAACTAAAAAATAAATGAATAAAACCAAGTGTGCGTGTGCACAACTCTTGCCTGTCCCCTGCGCAGCCCCCGCCGTGCGCTGGGGAATACCTGCATGCATGCTGCAACACCGCGCTGCTCTTGCTGCTGGGGCTTTGACTCATCCCAAGGCATTTCTCGGTGTGAATGTCATTTCATCAGCTCCCTTGGGCTGCAGTATTTTTAAACCACGTTACAACTCTCTCTCTGTCTCTGTGTGTTTTTTTTCTGGCGGCAGAGGAATGGCCCCGTGCCCAGGTGTTTGTAGCCCCTGTTCGTGTTACAGAGCGGGGCTGAGCCCAAACCAGAGGCCAGGGCCGGTCCCTGCAGCCAGATGAGCACCTCTGAACTCGGACCGATGTCTGGATTTTGCAGCACAAACCTATTTCCAGTTTGACAGGGGTCTGTATCTTCTGGCTGTGCCTTTATTTGCCTTTAATCTACGTGATGGATGACTGCAGGGATATGTCTAACACACCTTCAGCTCACTAACCCGAGTGACTCAAGCATGCAAGAAGCACTCTGCAACTCAGCCCGCGCCTGGGTTACGTGCTGAAGGCATCAAAATGCTCGAATCAAATGTTCTGGTTAACTGGTTCAGAGACCCGCAGCATTAGGGAGAGCACACTTTATCAGCAAGCCCTGCAAACAAAGGAGCTGCTCGCGCTCCTGGCGGGGCCTTCTGGTAGCATTGGCAGTGCCACCCAGTACGTCCACACAGCGCGCAAACCTCGTGACTGCCCAGTGCCTGGGAACTCTGCAGTGCTTGTCGGGCACAGGCAGCCCCTCGTTTTGTTTCGTTACTTGAAGGATTAAGACCTGAGCCCTGTGCTGTAGCTAACTCTGGATATGTTGGTGAATCAACATGATAAACACTATAAAGCTGAGGTCTGGCTGCAGCTAAATCTAAAGCCTGTCCCGCTGCTCTGAAGTCCTGTAGCCAGTTTACAACCTGGTGCTCACATTTCAGATGCAATCTTTACTTACCAGATTTATACTTCAAGGCAACTGACTGAAGGGAAAATAGCGCATTAAAAAAAGGTGAAAATCATGACAATGTGCAAAGGCATTTTCTGTGAAAAATGTGGAGCTGTCAGTTTGGGATTAAAAAGAAAACCTGTGGTGTTGTTCGCAGGGAGGAATCGTGGGGGAGGGAGGGAGTGTGAGGGAGGTGCCGTACTTTACATTCCTGCAGTTAAGCGGCATGGCAGATGGTCAAAATAATACAGTTTTCACCAAATGGACAAGCTCAAGCAATATTCATGCAGGCTTCCAACAATGACTCGCCTGCGCATATGAAAGGCCGGGCAGCAGCGGGCAGGGGCGTGGGATGAGGCGCAGCCCGGTCCCCCCACCCCAGAACCCTCCGGCCCCCAGCCTTCACATTCCTTCAGTCACAACTTTCTCCCGGCGAGTCCTGAGCTCTGCAGTCAACCTTGGAGCAGCCTCTGAACCACCATGATTGATAGGGAGACAGCAGCTGCAGAGTGAGCAAGTAATAACCACAAAAGATAAAGGCTTTCATACAAATATTATAATTCCACTTGCAAGCTGTCTGACACGAACTCCACTTGGCCTCCTTGTGGGGGAAGCCTGCAACTTTGTTCGCTCACTTGGCTGGGGAGAGGGCATGGGGCTGTGCAGGGGCTGCTGAGGGGCTCGTTTTGTCACTGCTGCTGTGGTACTGCGTTTGTTTCAGAGGGTGCACAGACAGCGTGCAACTGGAAGTTGTAAAAATCAAGTGGCAGCTCCGGAATGGTGTGTTGAATAAAAAGTATTCATTTTCAACTCACAAGTGGGCCCCTGGAGTGCTCGGGCCCTTCAAAATTCAACCAAACAGGTGGAATTTGCCACAGGGGGAATTTGCCCATGGGGAGCACATCAGCTCTTCCCTGTGGGCAGCAGGAGGGCAGGGGTGGTGGGACAGCATTAGAGAGAGGCAGAGACAGCCTAAGCCCGAGCCACCAGCGCAGGAGGAGGAGGAAGAGGAGGAGGAGGAGGAAGAGAAGAAGGAGCATGGTTAGTGATGGAGCACGACGCCAGCAGCGTGGCCTGTGGGAAGCATCGCTCTTACCTGCGGCAATTACCGTAACGAGACCATTGCATATTCTAATCTAAAGGGAGAGAACACAAAATGGTGTAAATACAGGAACAGCACACACACTGTGCTCGCGCGAAGGCCAGGCCGGCTGCCCACGGGCACTCAGCAGCACGCCGAGCATGGTGGGCAGCGGGCTGAGTGAAAGGGCCACCTCTGCACCAGGCACCTGGGGAGAAAGTAGCGACTACTGGAGTTCTTCTGGCTCCTGCTGGTGCATTGATTGGAAAAGCAGAGGGAGGAAACGTTGGCAAAAATTAAAATGAATAATCATCGTCTTCAATTTCTGCCAAACTTGCAGACACGGTGCCATGGGCATCCAGCATTCTCTTACTCCAGCTACATTTCCAACATTGTTAGTGGTCATACAGTTTCAATCTGGGTAAAATTTGAGACTTCTTGGAGACCTACACTGCTATTACACTGTAGCAAGGTTAAAAAATCAGAGTGAACAACATACACGTCACTGTGCCACATAAACTTCACACAGGTGGAAAGTAATGTTTGTGCATAAAAACACAGCACGTGCAGAGTATGCCTGCACACCAATAGGATCAGACACCTCTGCAGCTCTTGCAGGTATGAGTACTTTATGATGATGCAACCTTAGGATCTTAGAATAAGTTCCTTGCAGAAGGGGATTAAAAATTCAGTTAGTAATACAGACAAAAGCATACTTTAAATGAACAGTTATCTTTCGGAGAGCTGCAGAGATCTGATTTGCTTTGATCTACTGAATAGAACAAACCAGACTTCTCACACAACACCAGGGTATGTTCCCCAGGAAAAAACAACAAAAAAAATCTTTTAAGCAATTTCCCCCTGTCACAGGTGGCTGCATTACACTTGGAGCTACATATACATCGGGAGCTCCAGCCCATGACGGTGGGCAAAGCAGGCCTGGCACGCTTCATACCTGGTCAGCGTGGCTGGTGCACGGGAGGACCAGGGCGGCCAGGTTACCAGCCACTTGGGGTGAACCCATGTGCATAAGAATGGACCCTAACGGCGTGTGTGATCACTGAGGATCTCAAAGCTTTGCACTTGAGGTAGATCCATGAGGTTTTCACACAGGCCATGACTTACCGCCACAGTGAGCCTATTGGCCATGACACCACTGTGGAAACCTTTGTTTCTCCCCCAGTAAGTGTGGAGGCAAGAAAATTCCAGAGAGAATAACACAGGAAATCCGCGTAGCGTTTTGACCTGCTCTGCTTTCCACTGACAAGGACACGGCTGAAAATACCATGTGAGTGTGTTCTGAAGCCATTATCAATAGGTAAAGGAGCTGTGGCTGCGTTCATTCAAAACCAAACACGTTTAAATGCCAATGACCCGAAATGCAGGTACAGCAGCAAACTATGCATTAAGGATGTAAGAGATCGAATCTTTGGCTCTGCATCTATACCGTGTGTTCCTTTGCTCAGGTGTCTTGTGTAGCACCATCTGATGAACTATGCCATGTTCTGCCACCGGTGGCAGCTGCTTGACACCTGCATTTGTCCCCTCCATGAAAGAAAAGTTGGGTGTTCTGGATGGGGCCACCCTGACCTCCCCCTGCTAGTTTCATCTGGAGTTTTTGAGGGGCTGGACTCACACCACCCGCTGCACTGTAGGCCGTGGCAGCGGTCCCATGCCTCCCCTGCCACCCTTCATGGTTCGTACGCCCCCAAACCAGCCCGGTCGGCACCATGCACATTTGCCTCAGCGTACTCGGGTCAGAGGAGCTACAGAGCTGATGCCACCTTAGGATTTGCTTCATGGTACTTACCATGACTGTCCTGTTGGGTAACAGAGCATTTCTGACCCTCATGGGGAAGCCAGGAATTTCACTAACTAGACAAGAGTATTTCTCTTTCATGAAAATATGTAAAATACTGTGCTGCCAACACACACAAACTCCAGCTCTTTACAAACGCGAGGGGTCTGACCAGCCCTGGAGAGTGGTGCGGCATGCCAAGGGCATGGGAGCTTCCTTTCCGTTCCTCCCATCCAGCTGCTAGTGGGGTGCTTGAGCCCCTCAGACTGCTCCGGGCCGGAGCAGATTAATTAAGGGGGATGCCACAGCCTGCAAAAGATTTTCACTGACTGACCAAGTCCCACAGAGGAAAATCAGCGTTTCTGATTTCTAGTGTTGTCTTTGAGACTGTAGCAAGTGCTCCTGTGTGGGAAGGGCTGTACTTCCACTTGCTCATTGCCTCATCATTCAGCAAAATTCTGACTGTTCATAGCACCCATCTGTCATCACAGAAAGCATCAGGGTTTCTCATCTTTGCCATTAGAAGAGGCAGAAGGTGGACAGAGTTGCTGTGTCACATTGTTTGGATACCTCACGTGGGTGTCACTAAGTGAGAGGGAAGGAGGGAGTGGAAAACATGAGATTTATTTCGTGCATCTTGCTGAAAGGCGTCTCTGGGGAGAAAGGGTAAATTTGGGTTTTCTGCAGAGCCTCTTGACTTTCCTCCTTCAATAAGTCAGGTAATTATGCTTGATTCAATTGAAAATTTCATTTGGCACCTTTTCATTCTCTGCTACCAAGCAGTGACCATGGCCAAGAGAAAATTTTACCAAGCAGGGAGGAAGACACTTTGGTGTCTGAGGGCTGGTGAGGTTCATGACATGGTTCGTTAGTGTGTGTACAGATACACTTGCAAGCGGCCAAGCAGGGAACAGTGCACTTACGACCGCAAAACAAAAACTCTGGGACTGGAAATGATGGGAGGTAAAATTTCAGCATCCCACTGGGTTCTGCCTGTTCGCAATGCAGAGGAAAGGGCAGGGCCTCCAAGAACTGCTGGATGAGCAGAGAGCTAGCATGGGAAGAACACCATGATGGGATACCTTCCCCTTCTGCACCAAGAGCTCTGCCACCAGCAGTGATGGGATGGGACAAGTCCTGGAGTCACGCACACACGGCACCGCAGGTGCTGAGAGCTGCTCCAAACCAGCATGCGGCTTGGCTTGGCTGTGCTGTGCACAGACCAGTGGGGTCAGTGACCAGGCGGCCGGGCTCGAGCTGCAGCCCCGAGACCCACACGAGAGGTGGTGGGGCCACAGCTGAGCCAGCGTGAGAGATGCTCCAGTCGCCCGAGTGTGAGCCACCCAGGGAAATGGGGAGGAGAAGCACCGCAGTGCCTTGCGCCTCCTCCTGAATGATCTTCAGAGGGAAAGAGAAAAATATTTAATACCTGCAGTCCCTTCCCATTTGGTATAACTTCCCACCCCTTGCTCCACCTCCCCCAGCCTTCTCCCCTTTGTTTACTGCCTGGACTTCTACCACTGCAACAATTCAATTCGCTTCTACGACTGCAAATTTCCCTCTGGCGGCCTCCCACGCAGAGAGAGTGCGGCTGGCTTCCCACAGCCCTCATAGCGAGCTCCACACTAGTGGCACAGCACAGCACGGTGTGCGTCCTTCCACGCAGGATGGGCAGCGCTGCACTGGGACACGAGGGGTCTGCCGCTCCCACTGCAGCACGTCCACGGACCTGTCCGCAACTGCTGCTGGATGGTTTCAGCATCGCCTCTTTTCTCTGGAAAACTGGCTTGGGGGGGGGCTCCGCTCTGCCAGGGCATTAGGGAATGCTGCACCTCTCACTTACTAGGAACTCATTTTTCAATTTCAGGCAACACACTTGTGTCGTTCAAACTCAACACTTGGCATGTGCTGCACTTGCTGTAAGTAGTACTGTGGCACAGCCGTTCATTTTCAGATGGGCATTTTCTAATATTCAGCTCCATCCAGCTTCCCAAAAATATTAATATTACACAAAACCCAGAGAGACTTTTATTCTGCCTAGTACACAAAACTGCCCAAACATCCTACAGATTTTCAAGTAGACAAGGATTTTCACAGACAAGGAATGAAAAAAGAATAGCAAAACCAAACCAAACCAAAAAGCGTCACTGCTGAATTATATTTAAAAATAATGCAAGTATGTTCAAGACAACAGTAACTCCAGGTTTTGTTTTGCTTCTGCCAAAAATATATTTTAAAACTACACAGCCATTGGAAATGTTCTTTTTGCTTTAAAGTGAAAAACATAAAGCTTAGCACTTAGTAAAAAGCATTTTAAAATAAACCAAATCTTGTTTGTTGTACACTTACATGTTTTCTACAAGAAATTTATGCATATAAAAGTCCAGAGACAAAAGAGAAGCATGTGTCACCTTTTCAACAAAAAGGCTGCAAAATCTCAGTTTTATGTAAATAAGCACACAGGGCTCCCAAGGCTTTAAAACCAGGGAATGCTGAAAACGTCTATAGTTCCTCAACTCAAGTGTTGCTCCTGGGCAATGCTATAATATTCATTAAAGAATCCATTTATCAACAGATACCACATGTCAGAGTTTTCCAGCACAGTTTTCCTGACACTCCACTGAAAATGATGCTTTAAAAAATGAAAATGGAGAGCAATAATCCGAGATTCTTCTGCCTGCTGTTTCATTCCGCAGTAGCGATTAGCAACTAAAAAAGTAAAGATTTACACTATATCCTTTCTGATAACGTCAAGCATTATGCTTTTATTTCCAAATCATTAGCATGCACAAGAATGACCTCATGGTGAACAGATGCACTTGGATATGGCAGTGATTAGATCAGTCCTCTCAGCAGTCAAGTGTGCCCATTTCAATTAACCCTTTGAAGCACTAACCACAAGCCTGCAGCGCTGAAAAGCAGGTTTGTAGGTTCACTTGAAAGTTGAAAGCTACCCCTGCAAATAAAAGCATAGAATCTAAGTACTTCTCTGGCCAAACAGCCATTTCTTTTACCTTCTAGAATATCCAACTACTTCTATTTTCAAAGAGTCAACACAGTTCTGGCTGCTGAGCTTGAATGAAAAAATAATGCTTTTTAGGCACCAGAGGCAATTAAAGTTGGAATGCTTCTGTATCTGTTTGCACCTGTTTAGTTTTTATGTTTTTTGTTGTTGTTGTTGTTTGTTTTTTAAGCATATACAAATATTTTGTTGGATAACTGTTTTCTTTTTTTGGCGGAGGGAGCAAGAACAGAATAAGATAGCAGCTTAAAAACCCATCCTTTAGAAGGAGAGAAATCTGCAGAGGGAATGGATAAGAATAATTCAATAGCGTTGGATTACTGAGGATTTCCTGGGCTGACTCTCATACCCAGCCTAATTAAAATACAGCATGTAATGCACCAGTTTAACAACAAAGGACTGTATTCTCATCTTTTGTTCCTAATCTGCACATCCCCTAAATGAGTTCAGGGACGTCCGTTCTGCCCACCAGCCTGCATTTTCAGCGTTTGAGATATACAGGGGTATCTATGATACGTATAGGGAGTTTAAGGCTCTACTTCTGAAAACAGCAAGTGAGGTCAATTGGACTCTGTCTGTACATAAAACGAACACCTGCAGAACTATTTATGATACGGGAAACTAAGCCAGGGCAGATTTTAAGAAGCCCGTTTGAATCTAGGGGAAGCATCGCCAGAGGCAGTATCAGAAAACATAAAAACAGCTAATTCAAATAAATAGATCATGGTTAGTAACACACCAACAACGTGTGTCATTAACGGCTACATATTGAACTCATTTAATGCTTCTGATTTGCCTCTTGTACTATTTTATGTACTGTATTAACTGCTTAAAACAGTCTTAATTTTAATAAATATGTACTTACTTTTATTGTGCACGCGTATATGCAACGATGACAGGATTAAAATTAGGTGGCACTAAGAATAAGATCAGAGTAGAAATAACCTGAAATTGACCTGAAAACTTTAGAAGCCAGGCAGGGTGGGTGGTTTCAGTTGGCTTCCTGCTTGAGAAGGGAGAAAACACAGCCTGGTGTCAGCCCCACACATTTATATTTCCGTGGCTCATTTTTCCCCTTTCCAAATAGCAGTTCCCCTCTCGCATGAAGACCTTGCTGTGATTCTCCAGGGCAGCTGCCCAGCCTGCCCAGCCCACACCCTCCTGGCTGCCCCACCTGTGCTGCGCCAGTGGCCCCAAGCACTCTGTGCCCTGTCTAATCCCTAACAGGGGCAGAGAGATGGCTGCAAATCTATTCAGACTTCACCTGGGCTGGGTCTCAATTTCAAAGGACAGATACTACAGTTTGAGGAAAGATCAAAGTATGCCTTATCCTCCGCTAGACGGAAGTGTCAGCCTTGTGTGTTGCACTCCCAATGGAGAACAAACCGCAAGGACTTGGTGACTGGGGCACTGCTGGGGCAGCACTTGCAGGCACTCCCTGGGCTGTGAGTGCCAGGGCTAGGCTGAAGGCTGTCGTCAGCAGGCTGCCCTGTTTCTGGATGCTGCCAGTACATTTGTCAGCACCCACTGACGTAAAACACCATCGGCGTGTCAATGCCATCAGCGCTGTCGAGCAATACTCGACTGAAAATACAAGTAAGTGAGTAGGTAACGTGGGGAGACTCCTTCAAACAAAGAGCAGTCCCCGAGGCATGGATTCACATCTCTAACAGCAGCACCTCGTCCCATCCAGAAAACCTTATTTTCACATGCTGATGAAGCTATTCTTGCCTCATTCCTGCCCCACGACAACTTCCAAAGCCCACGGGAGTGAGATGCTGGGGGTGCCATGTGAAGCCTCCAATGGCACATTGCCTCCAGAGAGCACCTGGGCTGGGCCCCTCCACCGGCAGCACTGCTGTGCCACCCTTGTGCCCCTGGTGCTGGCAGGAGAGGGCAGGAGGGACGTGGCTGCCGCTGCCACAGCCCATATCAGCCCTCTATCTCTGCCCATTGCTGGTCAGAAAGGAATCGTGACTGACAGACTGGGGGCAAGGTGGTGACTCTGACCCCAGAAGTCACAGCCAGACCCTGGCTTCTCCAAGAGCACAAAGTAAAATTGTGATGTTTGGAAGCCTGAAAATCAGGACCTGACAGTGGCAGGACTTTAGAAAAAAAAATTGTGAAATCATAACGTCACATTCAAATACTAATTATTTAACAGCGTTCTGAAAAATGCAAGCAGATAGTACTGAACATTTTAAATAATTTCTGTATAGAAAATAGATCACAGAATTCAGAAAGCATGACTACTGCGTTATTGAATGAATGTGTCCTTGTTTGTTGAACTAAATTTGATTAGAGTAGGGTCCCAACGTGCTGCAAGAGAAACATGAAAAACAAACAAATGGAATTATGCATAGAGCAAAACATTTAAAATATATCAATATCTACATCCTTTTTTGCTGATGCATCGACAGATAAATGATCCAAAGTGCTAACAATACTGGGCACAAAATCTACATTTCTATTGAAATTGATAATTTTTTTTGTCTCAGACTTTTGGCAGAGTGTATAAAAGAATTTAATTCACAGCTGTTCTACTTTTTAATGTAAAAAACATTAATCAAAGCTTTAAGTTATAAGCTTTTCTGATGTTGTTTAGTATTCCAGTTCAACAAAGATCAATAGAGGCCATCCCTGTGTTTCTTGACGCCTCTCCAGGAAGCAGAGGCGCGATTATGTAAATAGCACTGGCTCTCCTTTACTTCTGCCAGCTTGCTTATCTCCAAAGCCTTCTGCCTGCTGCTACTGGCGACCAATGCAAGTACATGCATATACCTCTTATCTCCTAACAAAGCTCTGAAAGCACAAGGATTGGAGCCAGTAATGTTAAACAATGATGCACGGCTGATTTTATTTGTAAGTGATTTATTTTAGTAAATTTAATTTCTTCCTTCAATTTTTCAGTTTAGATGGAAGATATTTGCTAACAAGTCAGGCTAAAGAAAAATAGAGCAGATGTCCTGCAACATTTATACAGGTTTGAAAAAATCTGTTAAACTATCCGAAAGTGTAGCAGGAAATAATTAGAAAGCGCCAGTGAGTGTAAAAAGGGGATTAGGGAATCTTTGTTAAAGAATCCAGCATGTAGTGACCATATACTTTTTGAGGACGGAAAAACTGGAAATCTGCATTTCAGAGCCAGTGCTCCCTTTGAGGAGGCACGTATTTAAACTTAATTTAAACAGCAAAGTAGCAGTTCATATCTTACTCATGCATGCTAACTTAAAACCTCGATAGGACACACAAGGAATAAATTCACCGAGTTCTGCATTAAATTTTTGTCTTTCGATAGAGATGATGAATTATCACCAGCATAAAAGTGTGTATACACATACACACACACATTTATCCATACATACACTAAAAAGAAAAAAAAAAACAGATTCCAGGCCAGGTGTTGGAAGAAAGCCTGCAATTTGCTCATATATATGTAAGGGAAATGCTAGCGTACTGCACGCGGCTATGATTTTCCAGCAGAACACCATTCTTACATTTCTTTTGCATTAATCCCTGACCCTGGTATCTCAGCAGCATAATCCCCATTTAGCATTAGTAGCAACGGCTTCTACTGTGAGGAACTATTTTTCGATAAGTAAGCACCGATTCAGGCAAAGCTTTTGAACAGCATATTCCCAGCTCAGCAAGAAACCCACACTCCTGAATGAACCGGAGCACATTACTGAGAGAAAGTTCATTAACCTTGCTAGATTCAGGGGTTAACAGGATAGCTGAAGAAAGGAACAGAGTGAATAGCTCTGATGCAAAACAAATTAAAATGAATGTCATCACTCCTTTTGATATTCATTAGTTGATTCAGGGGAAGAATGGTTTTCTTAAATTCGCAAGCATTTATCTACAAAAAACAGGTGTACATCTGCTGCTCAAGTGCTTCTTAGTGCTAAAGAGAAGAATAACGTGCGGAGACTCACCAGTTCCACCGAGGGAGTAGCTGGGAGAGGGAGAAAAGACCTGAGCAGCAAAATCCTCAAACGTCGTTACTTCTTTATGGTTCTGGATTATTGCTTCAAGGTACAGAGCTCTTTCCTCGTAGCTGCAACAGCCAGGTTAAGGAAATGTGTGCACAGAGTTAAATGCTCTTACAAGACATGCAAGAACACCGGCAGTTCAAGCCCACAGAAACGCTAACAAAGCTGTACACCGGTGTGGAAAAGAGAGGACCCAAACTACACAATACTGCTTAACATTTCTGAACAGGGGCAGCCAGGAGTGAGCACACAGTTGCTTGAAATGATGGACGACACCTTTTAGCTTCATTCATGAAAAGTTGTGACTCGGTAGGTCCAACAGATTGCTAAAGTTACGGGGGGTAAACCCAAAACCTCCAGAGTGCAGGCTTTTTGAAACCACAACCCAGTTTTAACAGAAATTAGCATTATGGAAAGCTCCTGGCACACCGTCTGCCTGTTAAAATAACCCTGTCAGACTAGAAAAATGATTAGACTGGGGGAAAAAGCTGCAGAATAGAGGAGAAAAAAACAAACAAACAAGCACACATTTATTTGATCATTATACACTTCTTAAAAGAAATTAACAGTAATAAAAGCAAATCCTAAGTGTGAAGTTTACATTGAAGGCAGATGCTGGAAGGTATATCATTATGTATCCTAAATGAATGATGCACATGGAAAAAAAAAAACTTGCATGCATTATTGTCTGCATAATGCAGACAACAAAGCAATCTAAAATCAAGACTATTGCCTTTTAATTAAAACTCGGCAACCTGGAACACGCAGCATTCAAATGTGTAATCAAAAACCAGTCACCAATAAAACTTACAAGCGTAACAAGCTGAAGCAACTTTCCAGCTGTCTTAATAGGACCCCTGCTTGCGGCAGCTTTTCAGAGTGGAGAAAGCAAATCTTTTTCTTTTGTGTGCAGCTTCTGTTTTCTCAGAAGGTGAATCATACACTTCCAATAACAGGATAACGCCTGAAACAAATCTACAATGGGCTGAAGAACCTCACGTATGACTTTCTGAATTAACGCTCGCAGGAGCCAGTATGACATCTCATTCTCCATTTCCTTGTTTTAAACAAAAGTTTTCAGATCCTCATTGTGCTTCTGTTGTGCGGAAATGTATTCTAACTCTACGAGGCTGTTATGGGGGAGAAAAGGCCAATTTAAATTTAGAAATTAGGAGCAGACAGAGGAACACCAGTGACAACATAATGCAGGTGAGGGTATTTAAAATTGAAAAGCATTACTAATTAATATTGAAGTGCCATTTGTGACTTTCATCACATTAACAAAAACGCTTTGCAACAGCATTAAAAAAATCAGAGTACTTAAAAATAGGACATGGTGGCTCTAGTGTTTTCTCTCAATGGGAAAAAGCAAAGTGCGTCTTAGCTGTATGCAAGTTCCTAGAGTTGCTGTGGATAAGACAAAAAAACAAAAAACGGTAGTTTGGGCTTTAAAGCTAGCAGAGGACGGCAGATATGTGATAAATCTTCTTACAAACTTCCCGTGGAAGCCTGAAGAAAGAAAATCAATAGATGCCGTTTCAGAGCGTGCACCTGCTGACAGTGTTATTTGCTTAGCGGTGCTCCCTTTTCTCCCCTAAGCCCAGGAGAACGCATTCTTGATAGCGCAAGCATTAGCCTGCCTGCGTTTGGGGCTGCCTCCCTATTATGGGTTGAACTCCTGATGACTCTTGTTAATGAAAAGGCTGCCAAACTTCCTCGGAGAGGAGGCACACGCCTGGGCCCTATTCTAAAGGGACTGACGGATGCCATTCACTTCTCATTACGAAGATGCTTATTCCGTGGCGCGCTCGGCTGTTGCCAGGGCTGTGCGGCGCGCGCTTGGGCTGTCAGCGGGGTGCGCGGGCGGCACAGCCGTCTGGCCAGCAGCCCCTCCGCCGCAGAGCTGGCACGTGCGGGCGCAGCAGGGAGGGAGCGAGGCGTGACAAATCGCTGAAAGGGCTCGGCCAAACTGGCGGCTGCCGGCCACCTGAGCCTGTCGCCCCACCATCCGTGCGCCCCGCACTGCGCGCCCCGCAGTCTGCTGGCGGGCCCATGCGAGGCGAGGCAGGGAGGCCAGAAAGGCTCTTCTCGCCACGCCTAATTGCATCCTGCTGCTTAATTAAAGGCCCGGCACATCCAACACTGCAGTGAACAACGTGCACAACAACTGCCAGCAGAGCAGAAGTTTGTACCCATTTCGTTGAAGGCTGCTCGGAGAAACAGAGTGACGAGGTTTCGAGGAGGTTGGCTGCACACATCTTACAGCCCGTCCTTACGAGACGGAAGATAGCCGAAAGTACACAAAAAACTGGCCAAAATCCACTCAGCCAACCAGCTGGGCAGCCAAGGGAGAAGCACCTGAACACCAGGCGCGAGGGTTAGGCCAGCACCCAGAGCTATGCGGACTCACCAAAGGCTGCCAAAATCTGTTGTGGGCATCGTTAGTCAACAGTCAGATACCCTGGAGTCCCAATAATGTATTTTGGAGTGTCCGAGAGAACACAAAACACCCAAAGAACAGCAATACGAGATGGGGTGTGCAGAAGGCTTGGGGATCAGCATTTCAAAGCCACTTGTACCATAGCAATCTGCAACAGTCTCTGAACTGCAGCCCCAAAAGCTCCCTGCCCATCACCACCCAAGAGTGCTCCCACCCCGGTAATCGCAGTGCAACACTCAGGCTTGTCAGGGCTGCAGTTGTTGTGCATTTGCTGTGCCCTCACCCTGAAGGACCAGGGATCGGATTTTACTCATTTAAACTTATTAGAACATTAAGTTAAGTCAAATCTTTTTAACATGAAATTTGTGTCACATCTCTGGAACGAGCATGTGACATGAACCTGCCCCCCGAGTGCGAAGCCTAGGTGAAGCGAATATTTGCCCAGGGCCATATAAACTATGCCTTGCATGCATCAGCAGCCCAGCCTCCGCAGCTCATTGCTATGCTGCAGGTTGAGCAGGGCCAGGAGAAAGCCCGAAGTGCCCGGCTGGCATTGCTGCAGAAGCCTCAAGGCTAGATTGCTGAAGTGAAGCATGCAAATCGTTTCTGGGGATGGCCTGGCTGCAGAGGATGGGTTATGATCTTGAACCCTACCCTGCCGAAGGAGCTGGACAGCTGGCTTCCCTGATTAACTAAGCCCCCATTTATCTGAAGGTTTTGGGCGTCCCCTGAGATCTCCAGATAAACGGAGTTATACCAGACATTCAAAGGAGCTGATCAAAAGCAGCCTCTTTTAATATGTATGGCAATTTGACCCACCTCTTACGCAACTGCATTATTTTACATTTTGCTTCTACCATGACAACACTCTAGTGCAAAATGCTTTCAACAGGAACAAACATTTTTATCTGATTCACATGCTGAATGATGCAGAGAGCCATGAGAAGGCATGAATTTATCGACCATGAATATATATATATAAGAATGCATGACAGCAGGAATTTAGCTCCAAATAGAATACAGCAAATATCAGTACTTCAATGCTATGAGGTTTTATAACTCTTTTATCACTTTTTAAATTATTTTAACAGCTCAACCATGCACTGCAAGCCGAGCAACAAACATCACGATGCTCAGATAAGCTACTTGAAACACACCACGTTGCCTTACTGCAGGCAGCGGGATGCGCCGTGAAGTCATGTGAGTCCCACTCCGGACCTCCTGCCGGATGGGGAGCCCCACAGCAGACAGAAGGCAGCGCTTCTGACAGCTGCCCCAGGAGCGGGGAGCAGCCGGCGCAGCTCTGAGCCAGCTCCCCCGGCACCCAGCACCATGCCAGCACAGGGGGCTCCCTGGGAGAGCCAGGGCTCTGTGGGGCTGGGGACTTGCCAGGGGGTCGGGAGGCATGCTGTCCTGCTGCTGCCCCTCCGCTCTGACTGCAAGCTCGCTGCCACACAGCCGCGAGCTTTCAAGGGGGTTCTGTGCACGTTTTGCCTGTAAAAGATGTGAAGTGACCACGACCCGCAAGCATCAGTCCCACATTTGACCTCTACGAGATGGTGCCAGCTTCAGACGTGCAGTGTAAAACATGGAGACTTTGGACATCCCTCCAAGCCCTGACCTCAAGCAAAAATACCAGGTACCCATCACTGCCAGCAATTCCTTCTTCACCCTATTTTTAGAAAACAAAAACATTTTGGCAACATTTTCATATTCTCACCAATATATGGAAATAACCATGCATTTTGTTGACATAGCACTCTTTTCATGCAAACAAAAGCCAAAATTATTTGTGGGTTTTTGAGCAGGCAAAGCGAGAACTGCCTGGCTACCCTCCACTGCTTGTTGTTTGTGGTGTGCCAGTGCCAGGGGGCTCCTGTCCCGGACTGGGACCCAACTGCCGGAGTCCATGAGGAGCACACACTGACACGACTGTTCCTCTGGCTCCGGAGGGTACGCCAAGGAAGTTAATGCTGACTGTTGGCATGAACCAATTGCAATTCCCATCTGTGATGTGAATCCCACCCCGCGAAGATCTTTCAGGGCATCTGGCCAGTGGAGAAGCTGAAAGTATAGAGGCAGACAGCTCTTTCCAACCCATCAGACACCAAGGCTGTCTACATGATCACAAGCCAACTCCTGCTTCCACCCAAACAGGGAGACTCGAAGGAAAGAGAAATTCTTTGAACTTATGGTTAAATGCACGAAGCACGTTTCACAACTCTACCCCAGGGGCTTCCAGCCCCACCTCCAGCTCATGCAGGTGATTCTCAGGTGTTGTGTAGGCAAGACATGGAAAAACTATTTTGCAAGTAGCTGTTTGCTTGGGCTGGCCTGACAGACCCTGCAGCAGAGGAAATGCAGTGCTGTTTTACTGGCTGTCCTTTCAAGATGTCAGTACCGAAGAAGTATAAATAAGTCTTTTCTGACCGTTATATTTATTTCAATATCCTCTTAATTTGTACCATGAGAACCAAAGCTGGGTACTCAAAAAGACTTTGCCCCTGACACAACAACAGTGGTTTTGAAAACAAACACGAGTATAAATGTTTGGGACTTACCACAATAGAATAAAGCAGGGGCCATAAAATTGAGGCCAACAAATGTGGTAGATGACCTTTATATGCCTGACTGTCCTCCTCATGGCTCTGAGCACTGAAGAGCTACCGTGCTTTTAAAATGCTGTGACAGGTAATTTCAGTGTGAAAGTCAATATGCTTCAGTCACTTATGGTCTAGTAACTGTCATCACTGTGTAAATTTAACTGAAAACTTTTTGGGGAATTTCAGTAACACATATCCTTCACTGAACAGGTGCAATTAAACTACACCTGTCAGCAACTGCAGATTTATTTATTTATTTTATTTTAAACCAAAGCATCTGAGATTATTTAGAGAGTGATGCATTTTTAAAGACTGTTACTGTGCCATGGCACACCACCAGAGGAGGCTGCCTCTGTGTAACTGTCTGACTCGAAGCAACGGCTGCATGAGCGGGAGAGAGTTGGCTCTGCACCCTGTGCCAGCCCCACGGATGCTGTCTGTCCATCTGTCCGCAGAGCAGCCAGGGCAGAGGCTGCTGCTTGCAGGCAGGTGCCAGGGCTGGTGCTCCTCCTCATCTGGGCAGAGGCGGGCAGAGGAGTCTCTTCTGCCAAAATGAGGAGAGCATCCTCTCTGCAGCATGACTTCCCTTTGCTCCGCCACCCTTCCTGCAATTTGCTTCTCCGGCTGCTGCATACCACATGGGGATCTGCAGGCACAGGCAACGGCTCAACCAGAGCCCCTGGGTTTTTCAGAGCCTCTGCTCTCACCCAAACCAGCAGGTATGGAGACATTTCCCAGCAGATTTGTGCTCTGCAGAAGGCGTGCCTGGAGCCTCAGCACCACATGCCAGGAGCTTTGCCATCGCCCTCTCCAGTGTGGGGCTGGCATCCTGCTAGGGGGCCACAAAGGATGCTAAGTAGTGACCGATACAGACAGGGCTTCAGGTACAGCCACAACATACAGCAACAAATAACCCGTAACTGCTTAAAGTAACACAGCAGACTTCCTCGGCACTTCCAAAATGTGCTGACACGTTTGTTTGCCCATGGATGATCACCATTAATTACTTTAAAGAGGAAAGTGAAGCAAAACAACAACAAAAACACGCTTCACACTGTTTGAAACCAGCTCCCTGGAAATCAAGCCATGTTGCAGCAAAATCCTACCCAAGGGCCCTGCAGCAGAGAGCATATGCTCCTGCTCTTCGAGCTGAGCCCGCTCTGGTGCTGGCCCATGGCTCTCACCAGGCAGCGCACGGCCCAAGGTGCGCAGCGAGCCACCAGCCTGGCAGCTGCGCTCACACCGCCCTGGGATGTCAAGAAGCTGTGGCACATTAGTCATGGCGAGTGCTGCAGGGGAGACTTTTGCATTTATTATGAATAACGCAGAAACCAAGCTTTCGTCTTAATTTAGTCCTCTTCCTCCTTGCGGGAAGCCCCTAGGAGAAGATAGCATTATAGAGCAATCACATAATGGTAGGAGGGAAGGAACAACGGGTTGCTTTCCCAATACGACACAGGTCTGTACTCTAACGACGCTCATGTTTACCCACATCTTGAGCTTTTTTTTACTCTAATGTAGAGTACTTGTAATGATCCCCTGTCAGGTATCCCTGTTGGTACAGATACCAGCAACGTTGACAATAATGTTAGAAATGCACCTCGTTTCCTTTATCAGCTTTGTTTAACTGAGACTGTTCTTAATACAGCAGAAAACCAACACTGCAGCAGTGCACAAAACCGTGGCAAAACTACCAAACATACATGTAGATAGAAAAAGGGCACCCTGAGTTCTGCGTTGTACAGACGGCCCTCTGCACATCCCAGGTCCAGTTACAGCTGTGCTTCATGCTCCACCATACTGATAAGACTTTGATTACAATATTTCCATTGATTAAAAGGACACCATAATTGCCTATTGCCAGTTAGTGCACCAGAAGCCCTAGCTAGTAAATCATTCTGCAGAGCACACAAAGATTTAACCACTAAGAAGCTCTCTCTGAAAAATGGTCTGTCGTCCTGCAAGAACTAATGACTTCAGTTATGCAAGTTTATGGCCAGCGCATCGTTGCCTATCCCACTCTGAGAGATACCCTACAGGAACAGACGCTGCCCAGGTCTGATTGAAAGCCACCTTCCCAGGGTCCTGAAATGCAGTGGCTGTTTCTCCTGAGGGCAGTGGGGTCAGTTACCTTCTGGCCATCTCTGCGCACTACTTACTCCTGGAAAGAAGCTGCACTGTGCAACAAAAAGGATGAGTGAGAGAGGCACAGAAAGAGGGGGGCTGGGGTGATCCACAGGTCTCCCCACAGCAGGAGACCCCTGGGGAGACGGACCTGCACAGGAAGTTCACGGAGAGCAGAGCCCGGCCATGACCTGCCTTTGCCTACGCAGCGAGTGGGAGCTGCTGTCGTGCAGACTCTTGGCTATCCGGGTCCAGAAGGAAAGCTGTCCGGTGGTTGCAGAAGACAAATCCCTAGGTCGTATTTTCACAGAGATCATTATAACACCATGGTTGTCCCACTTTATCAGTGTACGTACAGCTGCTGATGCTCATGTTCTGCAATTATCTGGCTTGTTCCACAAACTGGGTGATCATCAAGGGCTAAATAACTGCAGGAAAGGTCACATGTTACCGAGCAATGCTTCCCCCGTGCTTTGTTGCAGTCTTAATTTTATTCAAACACTAACAAAATGCACCTATTTCAGTAACTCCACTAATGGGCTGTTACTTTTGGACATCTTAGAAAAAGGGCAAAGGTACAAAGGTTCAATTATTTGTCATTTACTTATGCCATCCAGTTCCTTCAAATTGGCTGCTTGAACACACAGAAATAATATATTATCTTTGGTCTACTATTGTTAAGCACATAGCAGCAATACTATGCCCTTTTGTTGTTATTAGCATCTTTGTTAGAGCAGACACCTGTTACAGGGACGAGGAGGCTTCCTTTCAAAGCATGGGTATTTTTCCACTAGAACAGTGTTCTGGTAATTTGTTGTTTGTGAAGAACAGCCGTAGGGTTTTCAGCCCTGCTCAGGCTTGCCCACACTGCCCTGTGGGAGGGATGGCAAAACTCCTGACAGCTTTTATCAGGCAAATCAGGAGAACTTTTGAAAACCTCAACCCCGTAATAACAGCAATAAAGGCCGACAAACATAACACCAGATGCAAGACTGTGAACCGATGTCCTTCCAAACACGTAATCATTTCAGAGGTATCATTCAAGTGGTTGCAGAAATGATTGCTTGTGAAGCCTGACATTGTGTTGCACTAAAAGCCTTCACAAAACTTCGTGGAGAAAGAACCAGCTCTGTTTGCATTGACTGGTCGGCTTTTGCAATTCCCATTCTTCGAAGAAAAAAAGACTGACTGAGAGACTGGACACTTCAGGGACTGTTTGGGAGACTGCAGTGTTGTTTTGGAGCTACAAAACCAAAAGCCACAAAACATTGCTAGCGGGATCGTGCCTCTGCCTTCCGCTTCGTGTGGGTGCTTTCTCAGAGCTTGCACTGTGTGCGTCAGGTTAAGCATAAAATTGCTAACTCACTCATTTTTGCAGCATGTGTGGACCAAATATTTAACTAAAGTCAAACCTGGTGTGTGCTATCACACTATATAGCCTATCTGAACGTGCGACATAAAGACATTGTCCACCAGTGCCTGTGATTAATTCACCACTTACAGATGGCCGAGCCATGTGGGCATTATTCAGCCTGTTCCAAGAGCGAGACCCTCGCTGCTTGGCTGGGTGACCTACTGGAAACGAAGGGGCCAGTACGTGCTAAGTGAGAAACAAATATACTGTGTCCACACAAATAAATTAAATATGCCCAGGGATGCTCTGGTTCTTCACCTATCTTGCACGGAGCACCTTGCATCTGTGCTACTTAAATTCCTTGGTTTCCAAAGCAGGATGGCTACATTCAGATATTTTACTCATAAGAAGAGGGAAAACCTTGCAGAGAGGGTGCATTATTACCATCATTTTACAGATGACAGAGGTACAGAGAGACTGGAAATGTATTTCAAAGTGATATAGGATGATTTTTGTGGTTAAGGAACTAGAGAACAGCCGATGTCCTGCCTCTCTCTCAGTAAAAAGTGCTTGGAAAATTTAAAAAAATGCAACTGATATATTTTTAAAACACTTCCACTAACTAATGTATTTTTGAAACATAAAAGTGACTTAAATCAGGATTTTTCATGAATAGGAATTTTGTGATTTTAAAATCTTAGTCAAGTAGCTCTCTTGCTCCCTTTTTGCAAAGCTAGAATTTCTCTCTTTCTCTTCAGATAAAGCATTTGCTTTTGGCAGCAGTAGCACACTGTGAAACACCCAAATCCAAGCCGTTGGCTAATCTTGGACTTCAGTATCTTTAGCTTCAGGCCATGTATGTGTATTAAGTAGGGAATCAAGTTCAGCAGGAGAAGCAGAAACAGTTTTTCTGGTAGCTTATTGTTTGTATTTGACAGCTGTTGGAAACTGCTTACATGCTGGAAATATTAATAGTCTTGATGGAGATAAGTGAGTCAGGTAAGCAGGAATTACAAGTGCTGTTTATCACATGGCTCTACTATATGGCTGCAACTTCCTCTGGACAAGGCAGATAATGAGATTTGGTCACAAAACACACGCAGCAGACACTGGAATGTTTACTTGGAGCCATAACCAGAAAATAAACAGGGTGGCAGGGCTAAGTGAAAGCCTTGCGCCTTCTCGTAAATGCGATGCTGCTCCCACAGGTCCACACAGTGGCAGCAATTGCTGCTCGAGCCTACGCAAGAGAGGAGAGCATCTTTCTCTCTCCTATGGACCTTGTTCCAGTGCCTCACAACTCAGCTGCTGTAACATCCCATACAGTGCCTACCCTCAGGGCACTCAGAAATAACACTGGTGCAGAACGCAGCTGTCTGCTTAGCAAGAGAGGCCTTGGCCTGGATCCGCGCTGGCTCCCCATGATGGTCCCAGGTGGAGCCTCTGACCGCCAGGACAGGGGGCTCCTCTCAGGGATGTGCCTTGAAGGGATGTGCCTCACGGGGATGCACCTTGCAAGGACGTGCCTCGCAGGGACGTGCTTTGCAGGGATGTGCCTCACAGGGACGTGCCTCACAGGGATGCTCTGTGGCCAGTGCCAGTCCACCCTGGCTGGGAGTCCCTCACCACAAACACAAGGCAGATGCCAGTGGGGGACACTCAGCCACAGACCCAATCTTCCAGCTTTTACTCATGCTTTTAGGAAAGGAGCAGACTGGACTGTACGGCCTGTGGGTTTTGTTTATTATCAGCTGATGACAAAATCCTGTTGGAAGTCACTTGTATCTTTAAAATTTAATACAAAAAAAAAAAAGACATGATAGCCTGTAAGAGCACAAGAAAGAGACTTATAAAGTCTTCAAAACTGTGTTGCTGTATTTTGTCATTGCATATTTGAAAATACAAACAAACACAAATACATGCACATACATCCACAAGCACACTTCTCCTTATTTCAACATGTAATTGTATACACCCTTCTCGGTGTATGCTAGCATTGCTACACTTATTTTCATCGCGTTCTCCAAATGCACACATACTCACCTGAAGTCAGACATGTCACCACACTGGTATGCTGCCTCTTAAAAACTTCACATGCCACACCAGGTTTGCTCCTCACCCTGCTCTGCTGCACAGTGCAGCTCGAGAAGGGCACAGGTCACAGCATTGCCTCAGAGTCAGTATTTTCTAGCTCCATCACAGCAGTACCAAAGCGAGTGCGCATTTAACAGCCTCCCAGGATAATGGTGTACTCAACACCATAGAAAAACTGAACTACCCAGTGATATTCTAAGTCATTCTCAGCCTTTAAAATGAAACAACTAGAGACGGGAAGTGGGAGATGATGACGGATTTATTATTCAAAACCCCTGCCTGGAGAACTGTTCATCAGGCTTATGAGACAATTCAGTAACTTGCAAGATAATTTTGCTCCTGTAAATCAGAAGTCAACTTTTGTCTCACCATTACACCTCAATCATAAGAGAAAGCAAGCAGAAATTTCCAAAATACTTTCTCATACACTCACTTCAGAAATCTGGACGCTTTGAAAGTTGAAAAAGTGATAATTATTGACAGGTTACACATGACGAGAAGTGCAAAGGCAGGAGGACAATTCCAAAATAGTTTAAATAACTGAGGAGAGGAATCTGGTGTATGCAGCTGTGCACCACAGCACACAGCCCGTGTCCTGTGGGTGGGCACGAGGACAGCTCCTGCTCCTCGCTGAGCCTCTCCCTGCAAGTTCCCCACGGGGCTGGCCATGGAAAACCAGAGGATGTCTGCAAGCAACCCCTTGATCGGAGCACCTTTGAAAAGCACAGAACCTCTCTCTATGAACTGGCTCACCTTGCCTTTAAGGGGCATCATGGTGACCTTACCTGAGAAACTGCCTGCTACTACCAGCTGCCACACTCCTAACAGCAAAACCAGCACATGCCGGGGCAGATTAATGTGTAACACTCCTGCCACAATGCTCTGTGGTGCTTACTGATTTACCTGGTAGGTAAACACACAGCCCTGCAGAACAGCAAGAACAGAGGATGATAAAATTGCCTAGAAAACCTGTGCTGAATGGGGAAGGCCAATGCTTAACTGTGCACTTGCACACGCAAACTGTGGGGTACTTTTTGCCCACTGCATACTCACAAACCAACTGGGATTACATTCATCTATAAATTTGGTAAGTCTGCTTTTCGTGTTTCTGTGTAAGATGCTACAGTGGTTATTTAAATGGGGTGTATATGCCGGGAATTCAGGATACCGCAGTTATCTGTAGGCTTCATGGCAGATCATGTGCATATTGGAAGACAGCTTTTGACAGTCTTTTTTTTTGTTAAGTACAAAAAAAGTCTTCTCTGTGTTAAACAAAGACACCTGAATAGATGCCTTTCTGCATCACAGATGCTCTTGCAGAGGCAACGTCAAGCCCAATCCCGAGGTCACAGCCAGAGTATGATGGACTGTGACAGAACAGGGCCACACTCCACACCTGCATGGGCATGAGACCGGCTGCACCAAGCTGCTGCCGAGCAGCACGCAGAGGTACTTGAATGTACAGGTGCAGGACTTCCCCTCCCACAGCACAGGCACAAAGGTCACCTTCGTGCCTCAGACACTGCCGATGAACCAACAATCTCTCCACCAGATTCTCACTCTTTGGTTGAGGAAAAACCTTTTCAGATTAATTTATAATCATGTTTTTCACCTACTAAAGGTTAATAAACCATCACTGTCAGATTGATAAGAGTATAAGGATCAGGCTTCTGCAACCAGAACAAAATATAATTACAAAAAATAATTTTGCCCCTTCTACTTTATTACAGATCTTTTCATTATGTCTGGGACCAACACTGAATAGCTCAGTTTCAGGTCTATTATACTTGATAATTTACATTCATTACAATCAGGAATAGGTAACTGTGGGGCTTATTATCACATCCATTACCAGTGACACCATTTGCAAGATGCTCAGCACTAAATGCACTTGTTGCTGCAGCAATACAGGCTGGGAAATTGCTCTACATGAGAGGGTAGGAAGGAACTGTGCATCAGGAAAAGACAGCCAAGAAATCAGGGGGGATGTCCTGGCTTTAAATTAAAAAAAAAAAAAAGTTTGTGGGTGTTAACATCATAATCCGGGCCATTCATGACCAGCGTAGATGTCTCAAAGCAGACCTGGGGACAAAACGAGGGACCCCCAGGCACAGGGGATCTGGGTCCAGTCCAGTGCACACCTGGCATCCCCGCGCTGCTGGGTGCTGTGGCCACTGGTGCCCAGTGCCCGGTGTGGGTTTGTGCCGCCGGCAGTGCCCGGTGCCCGACGCGGGCTCATGCCAGTGCCCAGTGCCTGGTGCCCATGGGGCAGGCGCAGTGCAGCACCTGGTGTGCCGGTGCAGGGCCCTCCCCAGCAGCTGACTGCGAAATCTCCCTGCCAGGTGGCTGCGCTTCAATTGCATCAGCTAGGCATTGTAGGGTTAACAAGTATCCGGAGGAAATCTTTTATTCATATAACACAGTACGCCTTTTGTTGATCTTTGAATAATGTTGCTTAAAATCCATTAAATTAGAATACTCTTTCAAACATGCAGACTGCAACAGGTACAGCAGTATGCATCCACCGCTTTCTGCTCGCCCAGCTTTGTCATTGGCACGAATGAAAATCTGATCCCCAAAAGCAGATGATTAAGCCAGCATTTAAAACAACATTTTTTTTCCCTGGAAGTGACCTCTCAGTAGGGAGAACGGATTCCCCTTTCACTGCATAGCTCAGCCGGTGTACATGCTGTGATGTCTCTCAGTTTCCCCAAAGGAGTAAATTAAAATTCTGGTGCATGTTTATGAAATCTGCTTTTTTACTTATACAGTGGGCAGTGTGGGGGGGAGGAAGCAAAACTGAAAATGTAAGGGAGTCCTTCACAAAGAGGCAAGCTAATACAACAGCTTCACTGCTGCTAAGTTCTTCTAAATGTTCTGTTCTTTCTAGAACATTTAAAATATATATCTTCTCCCCCACAGGCTTTAAGCAATTCCAGTTGGTCATAGAGGCTTACCATCCTATTTAATTAAAGGGCAAAAAATGAGCTAATGACTGAACTGTGTGATGTAGCATTGAAACAACCACATTCTAAATTCAGGCATGGGATGTGGACAAGGCACATCACCAGGAGAGAGGTGGGACAATCACCCCCAGAGCAAAGACCCCAGGTACTCAGGAGACTGGGGTTGCACAGATATACAGGGGAAAGCATCCACGAGCAATTCCGCTGTGAAAGCAGCAAGGTGCTGGCACAGGCTTCGTGCTCCTGCCCATCACCAAGGTGCCTGGGTTATGGAGTGTGCGCTTCCATCACGATGAGATTATAGGCTGATTCCCAGAATGACAGCACTTTGTTAAAATGGAAAATTAATCTGATTTGAAAAGGCAAACGAGAGAGCTAGTGCTGCTGTAGAGGAGGCTACCATACGGAGTAGAAATCCTGCGTGAGTCAGAAGTGGCTCCTGCTCTCACCTCCGTGAGCAATCACCGGCGAGAAGCATGCTGCCTCGGTGCCTTTCCCTGTGACCACCCAAAAACGCACAGGAGCCCCAGTGAAGGAGCTGAGCTGCTCCGCCCTGCGCAGCCCCGTCCACCTGCTTCCCGATGGGGCTTTTTGATGCATCTCACTGTAGGCAGCACAGAAACCGTGCTCCCTGGTGTGCTGTGCTACTGCGACCACCATCACCCATGCAACTGACCCGTCCCCATTGAGAGCCTCAGAGCAGCGCCACAGCCCGCACCGACTGCCAGCTTTGTGGACTGGGAGAAGGACCCCTGCAGAAGCAGGGGGCTGGGGAGCAAAGCGCCTGGTGCACAGGATTGCTGGATGCTCAGCAGAATTGCTTTGCTCTTTTATTACTTTTTTATTTTTTTAATCACGGTACCAGAAGGAAAAGCTTTGGTGGCATTCAGGCTCAACAGCCCTTGTCACAGACACAGGCTGAGCAAAGAGGGGAAGTCTTCTTTTTTTTCTTGGCTTTCATTAAAACACATCATTTTTTCTTATTATTAACACTGTTTCGCGAAGACAGTGCCCTTTAAGTTGAATTTCTGAAGTTCTCTGAAGCCCTTCACTGCTGAGTCATTTCAGACATAAAAGGAGGTAATGGGGATCCCAATGAGAAAGGGGGAGAGAAGAAGATGAATTTTTAATGAAGCATCAAAGCTGGGGGAAGTAAACAGGGAAGGAGACTTGGGCCAGTGATGCAGGGAAGAAGGCACGGGGCAGGAATGCTGTGTGCTGCTGCCACTGCACCTTAAGAGAAAATATTTCAAGTGCAGACATATGCAAGATTTTTCTTTATGCAGGCTTTTTTTCCATTTTTTTTAAGTCTTAATTTTATCAATTAAATACTTGAGAAGCCATTAGCTTTCTCAACTCCCACCTTTTAATTAAATTTCCTTTTTTTTAATTACCTAAAAGAAACTGCATGAGAAACACTTTTGAACATTTCCTAGTTTATAGTTTAATATGCAACTTACTATTTTTATGATTACAACTTTTTCAAAGCTGTAGTTTTCTACTACTTGAGAAACACAATAGGCAGTTTTTCTGATTCCTGAGCAGCAGACTGTTGAGCATGTATGTGAGCTTACACTTTCCTAAAGCATCCATCCTACAGCTAGTTTATAGATATTGAGCTTACTAACTCTAAACTCAAGCACCAAATTTCACCCAGTTTTAATAAGGAAGATTTTTATCACTCATTTGCCCACTACTTTGTCTTCTATAGAGCACAATCAATGCTAAAATGGCTCCTGCACAATTGTACACTAACACTTTCCATATATATCTTCACAGGGGATTCAGTGAACTATTTCTTAGCAGTCAAGAACAAAAGGAAGATCAATATTTTGGCAAAGGTAAGAGTAGATATAAACAGCCTTTCTCCATGCAAATCTGTTACGGCGACTGTGCTGTGACCTGCATCAATCCCCTGCTACGTGAGCTGTGAGTAGCCTGCAAAATTTCATCCATTTTCTGGAAAATATCCACTGCAACACAAGATGAGCCCATCCAAATAATTTCACTTGCTAATTAACTTTGGAAATACATTACAGCCTTGTCTTCAAGAGTTATTTTTACAGACTACAGCACCCACCACACCACCAAGCTTGCTTTCTATTTTAAAACTGAATTGTATGACTTGGTATAACAGCAGTAATACTGCCACCTAAGTGGATTATTTAAAATAAAATATTTGGCTTTTGGAAACACCTATTTTCAATAAAGGTCTTGGCTTTGCCTTGTTATTCATCTGTGCAGGCACACTGTTATCTGATCCCAGAATAATGCCATTAATATTATTGCATATTTATATTATGCTACCTTGAGCAAGGTTTGGCTACCAGGGTATTAGAATCTGCCTTCATGAGGCAGATACTGTTCTGCAGCGTAAAACAATGACCAGCACTTCTGAATGAAAAGGGAGAAAGTGAACATTAGCACATCAAAGGCCCCTTTCTGAAAGAAGAAAAATTGCATGATGCACACTTTAATCTTTCTGACAATCTATGCACAGATTGAACTGAATTCTATTTTTCACATAAATGTGAATGCTCAATATGAGGACATCTTTACCAACAGCAAAAAGAACACAGGACATGGTAGTGCAGTCTTTGAACTTGTAAAGTATGGATTAACATGCAATAATATTTAACCACTGAGAGAGAACTGCATCCTTCTTTTATGAGCTTTCCTCATAAACCCAAACAATGTAAACATACATTTCACAGGCAACATACTGAGAAAATGTTATAAATATTTTTATCCTAAAATAAAAAACAATTTGAGAAATGTTCTCCCAAATGGAATACAGGAAATATTAAAGTCTTCAACCAAATGTCTATTATTTAAAATCAGCTACCCGTCACAGAACAGCCTTAAGTGTAATTCACTTAATTAGCACTTCTATTTAGCTGAGGGCAGAACAGGACTTGTGTTTACAGGTTTAAGGGACAATATTGCTATAACATGTATGCAATGTATATTACACTAATGACACCCATTCTGCTGCCGTAAGCTCAGAGATTTCTGCACGCCGCTGCCACCGGCCTGCGGAAGATGTCTGCCGGTCGAAGCCTGGCCAGGGCTCCCAGCTCCTGACACCAGGCGCAGGGGGAGACGCTTCCAGGCAAGGTGAGGGCATACCAACTGGCTGGCATGGCTCTCCCTCGACCCCCTCAAGCAAGTCCTTCTTGCAGCATAACACTGAGAACTTTGATTGCCTCTTTTCCGCTGAGGCAGAACGCAGGTTCATTCTGTTTCCTCAGGAGCAAGCCAAGAGCAGAGCACTGGTGATGCGAGGCTCAGGTGCCTTCCAGCAGCTAGCTGCACGCCTGAAGTGGAGCACGGAGCTGTGGGGACTGCAGCATGGCCTTTAGGCACAGCCAGCTGGACCCACATGGCCTGCAGAGGAACCAGAGGGAAAGAGCAAACAAGCGAGGGGCAAGATCTTCTCCTCCTGTTCCTTCATCAGGATGCTCTGTTTGCTGCTAAAATTTCACCGAGGTGGCCTGTGCATTTTTTCCTGCTGACAACAGGCTAAAGTGTTGAGAACAAATGCTTGCAGTGAGCGGGGAAGGCACTTCACAGGAACCACATCCTAGAGTTTTCTTCTTGTAAGCAAAACTGCATCCTCCGAACTAGAAGCTTGTAAAGGAATGTCGTGGCTTTAGAAGCAAGCCTTACTAAATGCACATGATGAGGGGATTTGTCTCTAAATAAAAAAATAAGCCTAATTCATTTGGTCGTAGCCCAATCGCAGCCGGTGGAATGATGTTCCAGGACAAGCCAGACGAGATCCCAGTGCTCAGCTTGCAGAATGCCACTAGTGGGGAAAGCCGAGGCTCCGAAGCTGAGCCAAAGAGCCCACACCTGGCTCTTGGCACAAACCAACACAATCCCGAACGTAACATGCACGTTCTCAAAAGGTCTGTGGGACAAGCACTTCTCTCGCAGCCGTGCCAGTGCCTGGCAGTAGCATGGCTGCAGCCACACGGAGGGGCAGCACACTGCATTTCCACTGCCCTGCACCGGTACAGGTGGGGGTCAGTGCAGAGGGGAGGAACACATGGATGGAAATCCAAGTCCAAGGCTGTGGACGTGGTCTACCTTGACCTCAGTAAGGCTTTTGACACCGTTCCCCACAACATTCTCCTCGAGAAACTGGCTGCTCGGGGCTTGGACTGGCGTACGCTTCGCTGGGTTAGAAACTGGCTGGATGGCCGGGCCCAGAGAGTTGTGGTGAATGGAGTCAAATCTGGTTGGAGGCCGGTCACTAGTGGAGTCCCCCAGGGCTCGGTACTGGGGCCGGTCCTCTTTAATATCTTTATTGATGATCTGGATGAGGGCGTCCAGTGCACCCTCAGTAAGTTTGCAGACGACACCAAGCTAAGTGCGTGTGTCGATCTGCTCGAGGGCAGGAAGGCTCTGCAGGAGGATCTGGATAGGCTGGAGCGATGGGCTGAGGTCAACTGCATGAAGTTCAACAAGGCCAAGTGCCGGGTCCTGCACCTGGGCTGCAACAACCCCAAGCAGAGCTACAGGCTGGGAGATGAGTGGTTGGAAAGCTGCCTGGCAGAGAAGGACCTGGGAGTACTGGTTGATAGGCAGCTGAATATGAGCCAGCAGTGTGCTCAGGTGGCCAAGAAGGCCAACGGCATCCTGGCCTGTATAAGAAGCAGTGTGGCCAGCAGGTCGAGGGAAGTGATTGTGCCCCTGTACTCGGCTCTGGTGAGGCCGCACCTCTAGTACTGTGTTCAGTTTTGGGCCCCTCGCTACAGGAAGGACATGGACGTGCTCGAGCGAGTCCAGAGAAGGGCAACCAAGCTGGTGAGGGGTCTGGAGAACAAGTCTTACGAGGAGCGGCTGAGGGAGCTGGGCTTGTTCAGCCTGGAGAAGAGGAGGCTCAGGGGCGACCTCATCGCTCTCTATAGGTACCTGAAAGGAGGCTGTAGAGAGGTGGGGGTTGGTCTATTCTCCCACGTGCCTGGTGACAGGACGAGGGGGAATGGGCTAAAGTTGCGACAGGGGAGTTTTAGGTTGGATGTTAGGAAGTACTTCTTTACCGAAAGGGTTATTAAGCATTGGAACGGGCTGCCCAGGGAGGTGGTGGAGTCACCATCCCTGGAGGTCTTTAAAAGACGTTTAGATGTAGAGCTTAGGGATATGGTTTAGTGGAGTACTTAGTGTTAGGTCGGAGGTTGGACTCGATGATCTTGAGGTCTCTTCCAACCTAGAGAAATCTGTGAATCTGTGTGTAAATACTGGAAGAGGAACTTAAAGATAACTCTTTGGAAATGTTCCCTTTTAGGGCACTGGAAACACTTGACATTCAGGTTGGAACTGGTCCAAAAGAGGACAGTGACTTGAGGAAAACCCCCAGTAAAAGATCAACATGGCCGGGAACCCCAGCAAAACAGAAAAGGTTGCCTGTGCCTTGCCTTAGGCAACTACGATGCCATAGAGTAGCGTACTGAAGACAAAACAAAAAACAGGTGCTCTTCATACTGTTTTCACAAACAACTTGTGAAATGTAGAAGGCACGCAACACAGCTCGCTTTTCTGAACAGAGCGGCTGCAGCCCTGTGCCTAAGGCTCTTATTTCACTTCAGATTTTGCTTCTCCAGGCCATGCTCTTACTCAAAGCACCAGCTAAAATGCATGCTGCGGGAGTAAAGAGTGGCTGGCCCAGACAGATGGCCTGCTTTAGAGGCAGAATAGGATTTTGAGAGAGTTGAGTGGTATGACTTAATTCTTGTCCTGAATATTTAAGGTGAACACAAGCCAATCCAAAGTGGGTGAAGCACAACTACAGAACTACAACACTGCGCCATACTGAAAAGCCAGCAAGAGACCAAGAACGTGAGAACACCCTCGGGAAAGGTGTCCTTTTCCTCCTTTGCTAACCACCCCAGCTCCAGAGCTGCCTGTGATTGTAATTTGACATTTAAATTCAGTACAGCTATTTGCCTATGCATTCCTAATGTACAGAAAACTTCCAGGGCTGTTTTTCTGAAAAATTCTAATGCTCTTGAAATATGGCCTCTTCTGTCTGATCAGGTAGCAGAAATGTACTTTCGTTTTTAAAAATGCAGCCATCTGTTCATTCTGCACAAACCACTGACTTGCCATGCTGCTGCACAGCCAGAACGCCCACAGATGCCACAGGAGCAATGCTCGAAGTATTTAGGAACTCCTGTCCTACTGCTTTCTCATTCTTTTCTGTTCTGGCCCATTATTACCACAGTCCCTATGATACCTCCCAGCAGCACTAGCCGATCCACTGAGCCCTAAAATCTCATTATACTGAGTATTACAAACAAGTAAAGCTGTCTCGGTGCTGATGTTCTACATGCCACAAAAAATGATATACAAGGGGTGGAAGATGTGTCTGCACACACTCTATTTCAATTTTTCTTCCAGTAAGTGCTACGTATGAGCAAAATGAAACATTTTGCTTACTGGTCTGTGTATATCTTCTTCAGCAATACCAGGGAAGATTAAAACACTGCTGTTCTAGGCTTTAACAAGAACAAGAAAGTCCACGTGAGCTTTTTATTTGCAGCACCAGTTTTACAGAGATTGTAACTGACATGAAAAAAATATACTAAAAGTAAAATTTCTCTAATTTGCCTTAGAGATCCAAGTACTTTGTGTGTTGACTTTTGGGGTTCCAAAATGCACGTTGCTGTGGTATTAAAAAAAAAAAAAAAAAAAAAAAAACAGAAATGCTGGCATGCAAATCCTATTCAACAACTTGAGAATACTAAGAGCTTTTACAAGGCAAAGAACATGTTAAAAGTTCATTAATTAAACAGTGCTTGTGAACAGATGGAATGGCTATCTGGGCTCTAATTACTGTAAGTTGGTACAGAGGTTTGCAGACCTTAATGAGGTTCAATAAAATGAATGATTACACATCAATCACAATTAGAGAAACCTGTAAGATGAGCTGAATTATCGTGGCAACAAGTCATAAAACACGGGAGCACAACCCAGCAGGCTCTGCAAAACCTAATAAAGAAAACGTTTCTGGCTTAAAACAGTTCTTCTGGATTTGAACAATTCTTACCCATTGACACCCCCACAAACATGCTCAGTGCTTTAACTAAGAGGGTTATACTGTCTTTCTCTCACATCTGCATAATTGATGAGCCATAGAAAAGTGCAGGGGAGGACAGCACTGAATGGGTTAGCAGAAAGAAGGCGAACAGGGCAATGCTCTGAAAAATAACTGGCTACGGAAATGAAGGGAGCAGGAATCTTTTGTTGCACATTAAATACATTATTGAAAATAAAGACACCAATGTGTCTTTTTATCTTAATGGCAAAATGAAGATGTGAAACGTCAGGTACACAGGCTGCTTAAAACCAGTACAATTAGAAAACAATCTGCAGCTAGCTGGAAAAATGTAGTCGAGGTTATTCAAAACTTTTAGGTGTGGGTGCAGCTGCTATTTCTGCAGTGCCAAGCCTTTAAAGTAACAGAGAGTTTTATTTAACAGTTATGGACAGAAAGCAGATCACAGCCCCTTCTGTGTCTTACCACTGGGCATGCACATGGGAAATGGCGCTGTCAGAGCCTCGAGTGTCCCAGCTGGGACAGACGGTGGCAGCGGGGACAGGAAGGTGCTAGGACGGGGACAGAAATTAATAGTGAGGGGAGGAGTTCACTTGTGATATGCCAAGTCTCCAAACATCAGCTTCCATGAAGGAACACAGACAGCTTTCTACTTCTGTCACAGCTCTCTACTTCTGTCATTTTTCCAGTACTCATACACCTCCACCACCTTAACAGTGTTGGTCTGGCAAGCACTGCGCTGAAATGCCCCAGAAGTCAACTTCCAATAGCAGGGAGCTCGCTAGGTATGGCACAAAGTCAGGTAAGAGCTTTCAGACTGAGAGAAAAGAAAAATGCATGTGAGCTTGGGGTTATTTTCTTTATGTTAACCAGGTCCCTTTCAGGTTGATGCATTTTTGGTGTCAAGGCTTTGCAGTAATGAATGAGCGAACGCTAAGCCTGTTTCAATGATAGCGCTAACATTTCTCAGTGAAAGCACTGCTGCTGAAACAGCACTACTTTGTCCAGCTGAAAGGTGGGCAGGGGAATGCCTATAAATTCCTGTTTAGGAAGCCAACAAATTGTAGACCAGCAAGGTTTTATAAGATCACCCACGTTGTTACTCAGGCTAAAATGAACGAGATGGATAATCCTAAACCAATACCCATAAATCTAGCTGTTCAGCAGAAGTTACTGGATCTAAAAAAAAACTGGTCAAGGCCAATTTAGAGACAGTATTAAAAAGCAGAAAATGAACTGTGGTGTGGTTTTTTTTTCAGAAAATGCCGTGTTTACTAGTTACTTCCTTAGTACTACATTTAAGAAATTATTATAAAGCCATCTGCTCCTATACACACACAAGAACACAATTAATCTTACTCTGAAATATACACAAAAAGATGATACTGAGGAAAGAAAATATTCAAGCTGAGTAAGCCAGCCAATGAGCCAAGCATGAAAAAGTATCTTTCTGCCATTCCTCTGCCTTGCTGTCTCCAAGCTTTTGTCCCCAACCTAATAAAGATGTCTCCAGTAACAAGATATTCCAAAACTTCTTCAAGTGCATGTAGAAGGAAAAAATCTTTCTTCTTTAAGGTATGAAGTAGGATTACAGTGATACCCATTAAAATAGCTTTTGTGTAATAGCCATTGACATTACATATGTCCTCATCTTAATATTAGATTCACGGAAGCCCCGGACCAGCCAGGCTGCACGCAGGCCAGGAGGGGATCTAGCCTCACCTCCTCCTCAGAGTGTGGCCAACACTGAATTTGGAAGCTCACTTTTACTTAGAGAAAAACAAAGCAATTAAAAAAAATCAAAGCTACACTTAAAACATCTCTCCCATTGAGAAAACTATGACTCAACTTTTGAAGGAAGTGATTGCAGCATGTATAGCTGATGAAGAACATATACTGAAGTCAGGTTTTCTCTAAAAATGAAAAAGAGGAAAAGTTTGAAAAAAAATTAGAAATATCTTGGAGATTGCACCTTTGCACTAATGGAAGTGCCTGTGTGGTCAGGCACGTGCCCGAGAAGAGGCCCACGTGTGTTTCAAGCATCCCCACGCCCTCCCACGACCCGTGCAGGTGCACATGTGTGGCTCAGGGCCCTGGGAGCTGCCCTGCAGGATGGAAACCGCAGCTCCTGGGGCTGGCACCCAGGCTTTGGGAGCAGTGAGCAATTGTGCATCTCACTGGGGCTGTGATGAGCCCCCTGGCAGGCCTGCATATGGTCACCTGCCCCTCCGCAGCTCCTGGCTGTCCCTCAGCTAAGAACCACTTCTTCTTACAGGCATCACCCGGCACAAGTGCCAGCCCTGCTGAGCCAGCCCCAGGGGCTCGCTGCAGCACGATGCCCGCTCCCGAGGAGCCCGAGCAGCCAAGATCCTGCCACCTCCATATTTCATCTCACATCCCTTTGTTCTTTTGTTGTGATCGAGGAGCACGGGGCTTCCTGCCACGCCGCCCCGCTCGGCCCCACATGAACTTCCGTCGTGCTTTGTGCCTTGCAACAAAAGTGGAGGAACCCGAGCTTTTCACTCTCCTCTAACGAGTCTTCTCATGACCTACATAATTTCACTTTCACGCAGAGCACCCGTGTACCATGCGACCAGTATGTGCTTTAGTTTTCTCTGATTTTTGCAGTTTAATTTGATGAGACACATCCTTTTAATCTAAATTACTCAGGATAATTCCACGTAATTTTATTAAAATGTAGAAATGATCGCTGTACGTTCTGCACAAAGGAATTAGTCTGGAAGGCTAAGAACAAGCATCAGTGATAACAGTAGCTCCCTCTAGTTGGAAAGAATGTTATTTTTCTCCCCGAAGAACTGGTATACAGGAAAAATAGCCAGATATTAAAAGCTTTTTACCATAAGTAGCTAGTTAAGTTGCACTGTAGAATATGATCGCTGCAGACCCACTAACACCATTGCTTTGATTCTTTCTAAAATGAAAATGACTTCTTATCCTCTGTGCTGATTTCAGACTACTTTTCTAATATGTAACTGCCAATGAACAAAAAAAAAAAAAAAAAACACGTTTCACTGAAAATCTACTTTGGAACAAAAAGAAACAAAACCACCCATATGTTAGAAAAGTGCTTTGAAAACAGCATTTTACAGAAATTCAAAATAACCGTTAGAACTTGCATATGCTTTAAATAAATATAGGGTTTCATTTATTGATCCAGAAGCTACCTCCTTACATTTCCAAGGCTTTGAAACTAAAAGAGGAGGCTTTTTAGCCCGAGGGGTTAAAAGTGTGGGTGTGGAAGTGGGCTTTTGTTAGAAAAATTAGCAATGCTATGAGTCATTGTGCATTAGCGGCAGAATAGTTTTGCATCTTGTATGAATCCAGACACCATATGCCATGCGAGGGCCTGCTACTTTATGCGGTGCCGCTGCTGACGGGCGGCCACGTGGGCATCCCCAGCGGAAAGGCTGTCTGCGTGCGGCGGCGGGCGCAGGAACCCGGTGATCCGGACACGCTGGACATTGTCGTGAGCAGCAGGAACAGCTGGTAAGCTAGCGGAGCTCGCTGAGCGAGCAAAGCCAGCGCGCCGCAGAGCCGGCGCCCAGCCAGCATGCTAATGAGCGTGCACAAAGCCCCTGTGGCACAGCCCGCACAGCCCGGTCGCTGGCTGGAATTGCTGCCCCAGAGCTCGGGGCCGTTGGGACACACCTCGGGGTGTCCACAGCACTCTGGCCAGAGCCATGGCTGCATGGCAGCTCAGGCCAGGCGAGACTGGCGGCACAGCTGGCACACACTTCGTCCGTGCGAGCATTGCACAGCCCAAGCTGAATGCAAAATCTGTTCAGATAATATTGCCTTTTTTTTTATTTTTCCTCCTCCACCTGCAACAAAAGCCAAAGAAAAATAACCCAAGGAATCCAAAGCACAAATGAGCGCGTGGGAGCAAGTTTCTAAAAGATGCAGCAGAGGTCTCAGCTACAGAAATCCCAATAAAGTTAACAGGGACAGAAGAGCAAAGCCATCACAAGCTGTTCTGAAAACACCAAGAACACGAAACTGTTAATCTGTCTGGTGTATGCCTGAAAAAAAAAAAAAAAAACAACTTTGAATAAAGTAGTTAGTGTTAGCCTAAACACATCCATTCTGGCTGCCATCACCACTGTGAAGAGACACACCATAAACACGGGTTAGGTGCTGCCTAATGCGATGGAAAGCAGTGTGCGGCAGGCACTTGCACCCCTGTGGATCTCTCTCGAGCTCACGCCTGGCTGCCAGAGGCACGGTTACCAGCTCAGTTGTACACAACACTACACCACACCAATCTGTACCTGCTATTGCAACTTAAATCACAGCCAGATTCCACTGCAGGTAGGGCACTCACAAAACTGCACCTTGAACAGAATTGCTTTATTTTTTATGGGGAACAACAGGAACAAAACTGGTCTTTACTTGGGAACATCCGAGAGCTGTGCGGTGGTTCCACACCTGGATGTGGAGAAACTTGACTTCCAGCCACCTTAAGGGCAGCAGCAGGACACAAACCCTTCTTCACAACTCGTTCGATCCAGTGCCTAGGACACAGGAGTTTAAAGGAACGATTAGAACAAAACCCCAGCTTCTTGCAAAATTATCCATGTACAAACAAAATGACTTTTTTATTCAATTTCTTCATCAGTAATGAGAGCATCATCCAAAGCAGCAGCTTCTCCATGATGGCAGAGGAGAGTCAGGATTCAAATTCCCAACTCCAAATCCTGACCTGCTGCTTCTATTCTATACACTGTACAGTTTCCAGCATGATCATGACTTTCCAGTCTCTAGCAGGGGCTGAAATAGCATAGCTGTGTATTTTAATAAGCTTGTTTTCAATTAGTGCATGTGTACATCATTCAACGAACCCAGAATTGCCTTTTTTTTCCTGTTTCTGACAGATCACACACTGAATTCACTTTTCATTTAAAAAAATATTACATTTACGATATACTTAAACACAGGCTCTTTTTTAGGACTATTCATTAAGTCACTTAGCAAATAAAAGCCTTTAAAACTGCTGGGGTTTATTTACTTCTACTGAAGAGAGACCAGCTCCAGCATGAGCAGCAGTTAGTGCCGCTTCAAACCCTGTTACAGAATTAGCCTCCGACTTTCTTAGCAGCCCTCAGTGATCTGTACAGCTTCCAGCTGTGGAGAAGAATAATGATGTTACAGCATAAAAATGAATTGTATTGTTAACAGGAAATTACAGACATCCAAAAAAGGTGGGAAGACTCAGGGTCACTGGCCTGATAATATTTTTGGAGGGGCAAGAGGTATTTTATCACACAAAATAACTCGAAACCCTGAGAATAATTTCTGCAGCCATCTGTGGGGAATGGACTAGCTCAGAGTAATGAAAGGTGAGAATCCGTCTGGAAGGTCGGGTGAGGAGTTGCCACAGTAGTTAGGATTACAGGCCAGGCAATCTCCGAAGCAGGAATGAGGGACACCACCAGGGGAGCCAGGATGGCACAGCTTCCTGTTGCCACACGTGTTCCACAAATAAATAATGGATTGCGTTTTCTTACCCTGCCTAGAGCTCCACTCACTTTTTATCAACCATTTATACATGGTGCAAGCTTCACTGCTGCCTGCCTTCCTCCTGTAAAACGGTGAAGATAACAGGCCGATAACAGAGGTGCATATGCAAGATATGCATGTTCCAAGGGAACGCAAGCAGGGACAGGTGCACACAGATTTGTGCACAAAAATACAGAAACTTAAAACCACTGTGTCCGCACACCATCAGGGAGCACGCAAAGTTCGGATCTGCAGAAGCATTACGCGCTCTTTAGATATTCACAAATGGGATGCAGTAGATTTCTCTGCAAGTCTATGAAGAGCACTATGAATAAGAGCTGAAGGGCTGCCTTCACAATCCCATGTAATGCCACCTAAAAGCTTTGCCACGCATGACTTATTACAGGCTGCAGCAGATTAGAGGCATCGATCGCTGCCTGGCGAAGGTTCTGGCTGCGAGGAACGAAAGCAGCCGCAGAGGCAGGGGCCCGGCCATTGATCGGCTGCCGTGGGAGCTGTGCCACACACCAGAGGCCAGCGCTGCCCTACACCAACCATGCAGCCTCCGAGACACTCACCAGCATCCCCTGGGTGGCATCGCGCGCTGCTGCTTGGCGTTTACCCCGCCATGCCAGGGCTGGTTTCAGCAACACAACTGCTGGAGAGGCAGCAGACAGGCAGCTCTCCTCAGACAAAGCAGCAGAGGAGCCTGTGAGCCACAACCCATCGTTTCGGCAGAAAACTGTCAGATGCTATGTCATATAAATTGTCACAGTTCATGTGACACAAGCTTTAGAATTTCATAGTCATTTCTAACAGCGTCCATATAGCCCAAGGGCACAACTTCTTTGGATGAAAGAAGGGGAACAAATTACAAACTCTTCTACAAAAACAGTAACAGGCTTTCCATTTTGCTTGCAGTGCAATCGAGCAACCCTTTATAATCATAATACAGTTCTGAATGCAAGCTCGAGAAAATACATTTTGAAAAGTACCCGAAAACACATTTTCAGGCATCTTGCTTTACGTGCACCTACAAAATATGACAGTCACTCAGACAACTGGCTCAATCACAGCAAATATGTCTTTTATAGTCTCCAGGTAAACACGCAAGCAGATCAATTGCCCTATGTTAAGCTAACCATAAATCAGTTTAAAGCAACAAAAACAATTTGTTTTGAATTCAACGTTGGTAATCTTTGCTTAATCTTGATTCCAGACATGACATATTAACATATAGTAGATATGTTCATATCTTTATACAACGTAATGAATTAAAGTTATGGGTAACTTTTTTTTTTTTTTTTTTTTATCCTAGTGAGCTACTTGCTTCATATAGGTAAGCTGGCATGCCATATTCACCACAGAGCGTAAACCTTTATGACTTACGCACGTACCGGATTACCTCTCCAAAGTAAGGGCTGATTTCTCCTGGCCCACATGCTTGCAAATCTTAAGCAGGGAAATGGTGACATCCAGTGCTCAGATACTATGTAAACCATATGCATCCTCATAGTACTTTTTGTTTGTTCTAATGCAGACACATTCAGCATCTACTGCACATACGCACTAACACAGAGATGTATTATGTTGCAGCAAAGCACTGTGAATGTCCAAGACAAACTCAGGAAGAACTGAAAACTCAGTATCAGATTTTCCTCTTGGACTGAACAGCAACAAAAACTACAATCAACTTTGGAAACAATTCTTCAGCCTGCAACTGTGGTAGTATTTTTTCTTCTTGCCAGACTAAGCATATTTGGATCAGCCCTTATAAAATTCTATTTATATTAATGAAAGAAAGGCAGAAGCAGCACAGCTTATATGAGAGATTACTGCGAGGATTACATCTCCAAGCACACTTGGACAGCTACCTGAAACATTGTTTCGACAGTGAAAAGAACAGCAGAGTGATTGATGAGTTGGTGTGTCACCCCTGCCATGAGATATTTCTTCTTCCCCTAAAGAGCATTGCAGCACTGTACTCTGATCAAGATGCTATAAAAGACTACAAAAAATACACAATAATCAAAAGGCAGAATAAGAAAAATAAAATTCCGTAAGACCAAACCGATTTATCCTAAGAGTGAGGATGCTTAAAAAGATAGTTTTACAGTAAGCATGTTAATTCTTAAACCCCAAGAGACACTAAATCACCATCTACCCATTCACAGGAAAATAAATGTAGCTTAAATTGCTAAGAAAATATTTCAAAGACTACAAGAAATCAACGAAGAGTATGGTTAAAATCAAATGGTGCATGCACACAGGGACATTTCATACTTTCCATCAGGTTCCTCACAAAGAGCAGGTCGAACCTGGGGCAACATCTCAGACATGTCAGAATCTCTTCTGGTTTTCTTCAAACTCAGTTAGTGAGAGCAAGCAGGACTGCAAGTACGATAGTTATTGGGGGGGGGGGGGGGGGGGCGCAGCAATAAAACACCACAAATAACATTAAAATATTGTTTTAATTAAAAATAAGCTTTTTTTTTTTGCCTTTTTTTTTTTTTTTTTTTTTTTTTTAGTGAAGAGCACAAACAGAAATGTAGAAATGTGGCCATTCACATTCAGGTACAGGGGTCTGCTTCACAAACTTTACCCAGCAACTCATCAACGTTTCCTCTGCATCACTGTACCCATTTTTCAAGCTCTGAGAAGCTTTTCTCCCAAGTTAAGAAGCACTTACAACTTTTTTCTAAACAAACCATGGTATAATCTTTTAGCCACTGTGATTTGAAGAATAGCTGTCTTCCTGTGAAGATAAGCTTGCACTACTATTTTTCTCATTTTTAAAAGGATAAAAGGGAAGAATCTGGGATGTTCACTCCTGTTGTTATTATGAAATGTGTGAGATAAGAAAGAATAAGCAACCTGATTATAAAAGTTCGTAAGTAAAACCTGAGAGTGACTAAAAAAGCTCTAAAAAAGAACAGTGTAATTCAATGAGCAAGGAAATTACTCCATTTTGCAAGACAATCTGGATTCAGGATAATCAAAATTGTTTTTCCCTGTGTGTTCTAAGGGGATCTTTTTGTGCAGACATCACTATACCCAGATTCCAAAATCTTTGTGGAGCAGTAACTTATGGACCAGCCACCAAAGTGCCTGACACCTGCAGGTTTAGTTACATTTCCACATTCAGTGATTTGCTTGCACCTGAGCTTTGAGACTATCAGCTTGAACAGCAGCTGTAAATCAGACCCAGAATAAAGTCTTGGGGACAAACCATGTTTTTTTCCCCCCAGTATTTATCTTTACTGATAAGACCAGCTCTCAAAGATGTGTACTACTATATACACTGCAGCTTAGGGCAACTGGGACTCCAGAATGGACCAACGTTGAAAAATCCTTTTCCAACAAACAACCAATGTTATATTAACTGGAAGAAAGCATAAAGATACAATTCTAAAAGTATATCATCACCCCTAGCGTTTTTGGAAACGTTCGTACTACTGGAACCAGAGCAGACACTTGCTCAGGGGTCCTGCTCGACAGGCCCCTCGCTGAGTGCAAACAGCCGGTTACTGCTCTCCAGCTGTGGCAGCCCAAGCAGTTGGTCTTCCACCTCCGCCATGCCCTCTCTTACAAAATACAGATCACACCCAGCTTCCCCCAGCAGCCTGAGGGACTGATGTGGTGTTTTCCAGTGGCGCCAGCCCCGCTCCCCCAAGCAAGCTGTGCTTCCCTCCCCTCCTCTGGCTAAAACAGCCGCCTTCATCTTCCCCTGACACCTCACCTGTCCCCTGCAAGCTCTCTACCTGCTAGGAGCTCTGAAATCCTGTCAGGCCTTGTAATTGTGAAACGGAAGGAACAAAACAGAAACCCAGAAATTCGTGGGTGCAATCTGCTAGGCCAGCACACGTGAAACACTTTGGCTCGGCCAGTCCTACTCCTCTGTCAGGGGCTCGGCATGTGACAGAAGTGGTTTGCAGGAAAGAAACAGGAAGAACTGGAGAAATTATTGTTGCCCACAAATATAAGGGGAAAGCCATGTTAGTAGTGATTAAAGTAGCTAGGAAGGGTGACTTAACATTGCAACTCCTCCACTGAGTGCTGCAGGTGGAGGTGGAACAAGGCTGGTGCTGAGGTGCCCCACAAGCAGCAGGCCAGCAGCACCTCCAGTTGCAGCTGGCAGGTCTCAAATTACAGCGGGGTACCTGTGCCCTTGCTCTGCTCTGACACCAGTAACACACACAAAGCAAGACAGGATCTGGATATTTTGCGGCAGACTGCATACAAAGAAATGGGCTTTTTTTTTTTCCCAGCTCGATGCATATTTTCAAAGACATAAGTCACTAAAATATCCCAATTTACACTTGTTCAAGAGCTACGTTTAGGGAGTTCTGAACAAAAGCTGTTGCACAGCTGTGAAGAAAAACACCTGCTTATTGGAGGAGACACACAACAATTTGTTATTTTATTCACATGCGGATATATTTTACACTGCATCACATATTTTACACACAGTCCATGGATCCATGATTTCCTCCTTTGTGTCCAGTTCCAGTTGTCAAAGTCTTAAAAATGGACTGGTTTTCATCCCTGCTCTTATCGCCTAAAGCCTTCTGCTTATAGACTGGCCTTACTCTTACAGACTGAGATTAGCAGCCTCTGCTTTAACTGGGCTCTGTAAGAGGAACTTCAGTTTCTGCACAGGCAATTGTTTGTCTGGGAGATTTGTAGTTTCCTCCTTTCCCCATCAAACAATAAGGTGCCTTTAACAAGCTCAAAAACTTGCATTAATATATACATTATCATACAACAATTTTAGAAAGTTTAAGACTTACTCTTTCACGTTCTCATGTAATTTTAAGCCCCCTCATCGTTTGTGATTTCCATAAAACACACAGGCATATTTAAAATGACAATTACTGCCTGAAAAAGCAGGCTGGTGAGGCTGCTGAAACACATTACCTCGCACTTAACAGTTACTTAAGGACGGTGAGAGCACCAATTAGTACGGTCTGCGGCCGCTCAGTCTCAATGCTTCAGTGCACCAAAAAATGATTATTTTGGACATACACTAACATACAATCATCCATTAACATGTAAACATTACAGCAGTTGCAGAGAAAACTGAGCTTTAACCACTGCAAAGACAACTCAGCTATGTGTAAGTGCCCTGCTTTTGCTTCAGTGCAATGCCACAACATGCCATTTGATGTACACAAAGAACTTGTGGCCAGAACAGCTTTAAACTAAGATTTAAATATGGTTAATTATTTTGTAATGAATATTTCTCTTGGCCTAATGAGTGCCTTAAAACAGAAGCAGTTACTTGAACACAAAAAATGGATTAAAAAACCTTGTGTGTTCTGCCATAGTTACGTTTCTCATTTTCAGAGGTATTCCTAACAGAAAAATGTATTTGGGTAGGACAGTGGAATTTGTGTCATCATGACCAAAGGATTACAGTGCAAAGTGAGATTCTCCCGTGGCTCTGTAGTCCTGGTCCCCATGGAAACCGGACTCAGATATTGTCCTCTGCTCGCTGGAGCACCCAGCTCGGCACCTTTTGTGCCTGATGAGATTTCTTCCACAGCCTTCCAGCAACAGACCCTACTGCTTCCTCCTGACTCTTTCCTAATTGAGATGCAAATTAATCTCTGTGGCTGATTACACTTCCCTCAAAGCCCCTGACAAGTGCAGCTGTAACTGGAGTTTGCAGACTTTCCAACAAGTGACTTCAGCTGTCACCACTTGCACACCGCTGCCAGCGCCCAGCAGCATGCGACCCCGCGCAGTGCTCCCGCGGGTCACAACGCTTCTCCCACCCGGGAACTACGGCAGTGGAGCACGAGCGCTTTACTTTACGGTGAAGCTTCCACAGGTGCCAGATAAACCAGTCCGTCTGCCCCCCGCTTCTTTTTATTACTGCCCCATTATTTCCCTTGGATTTGTCAGTGTTTTATTACTGTTGAGCCATTTACACCAGACGAAGTGTTCATTCAATTCCTAACCATGCTGGAATTGAGAAAAAATTTACCTACTAACTCTTGTTACGAATGCTGCCCTGTATGACAAACAGCAGTAGAAGACTCCCTGGCTCTGCCTTACCACAAGCGTTTCTGTGCTCATCCAAACTGCAAAGTTATGTCTCATGTGCTGCCAAACAGCATCCTTCCCTTTTCCAGGATTATTGCTTTTTATTTCTCCCTTCCATACAAATATTTTGAGTTATTTCACCTTTGAGTTATTTTCACTCCCAGTATAACAAAGTTACTAAAGTCCTTTATTTACCTTTTAAATTGTTGGGGCTGCTCTTCTCTTGTTCTCCAAATAACAGCTAGCAAAGCCAACACCAGGGAGAAAAGTCACACTGAGCTTGCAAGCTTTGCGGGCTACAGAGCAGTGTTACTGCAATGGACAGGTTCAAATACCTCCTTTATACATCCATAAATTTACATGCCAATTTCTGGCTCATTAAGAATTTTAGTATATTTTTGTGCTTATAGGTAGCAATTATTGTTGACCTTTTCTATTCAAAAAAGTTTAATTTTCTACAATAAAAGTTACGGATGTCTTTCTCTCCTACTCCAGTGTCATCCAAATGGGACCTTCCCACCCCATTATCTTTGTCCAGTTTCAGAAGTTTCTCAGTTCTCTTTCATCTATCAAGTGGAGATGTAGCAGTTGATCCACAAGAGATACCATTGGTGCAAAAGCAGACACAAAAAAAGGAAAACAGGAGTCAGAGGAGAAATACAGTTTTAGCTTGACCCCAAACATATGCTGAAAAGTGGTATGTGCTGCCACATTTGTGCTGCTCATGTTTCAACAGGGACAACGAAGGACCCAGAAAGGGACCCTGTAGGAAAGTGGCAGCACAGCAGGTGGGTGCAAGCCGCCTGCTCACAGAACACTTAAAGCCAAAAGATGAGCAGGATGCAGAAATCTGAGGACTCCTTTGGGGAGTGGTGGGATTACAGGAAGAGGCAATAGTGATACTTCATTCTTGTCAGTGCTGGTTTTTACATTAATTTTACTACACTATTTCATTATTACACATTGACTTTACCAGCAGATGGACTAAGCTAAATTCCACATAGAAGAATTTTAGTAATTAGCTAGATTGCTCTCATTAAACAAAAGTGGAAAACCTGGCAAGTTTTGAATTATCTGTTAGGTACTGCCATGATTTTGCAATTGATGTACTGCACTCAACTGCTTAAGCAACAACCACCAACTAGCTTTGTTTTGTGTATAAAATGAGTAAACAATGAAGTTAATCAAACATGAATTTATTTAACTACAATGTTACTTTTAAATTCCAAGGACGCTTGAAAAGTATACTGGATAAAATTCAGTCTTATTTAAAAGAAGAGCATTTTGAAAATACTGTATTTTAAAAAAGTGTCTCAAATTAATTAATCAATATTCTTTCAAAGATCAAAACATTTACGAACTCTTCCTAAAACTCATACTATTAGAAAAATCCTCAAATCAAAAGCTCCCCAAAGAAAACACAGTACAGTAAGTGTTGTTCCGGAGATAAGTGATAAGATTAACAAAACAAGCAATAAAACATTTCTTGCATAATCATGGCATTATGAGAAAATCCTAGAAAAAGTAATACCCAGTAATAATGCTATTAGTCTGCACATCATGTAGGAATAAAAGTTTATCCTACAATTTCTGTAGGAGAAAAGCATACCGTCTAGTTATCTCCCATCAACTATTAGAAAATGTGTTCTGAAAATTCCCTATTACAGAAGTGGCTTGAATAAGACTGGAATTAGGGAACTGAAACATCCATATGAGAGGCCAAATCCCATCTGTCTTGTTAACGTAATGAGTCCAAGTAAAGTCAACTGGACTACTTTCTTGAATAAGGTAAGAATACAACTGAGTTCTGTGTATTAGCCTAATATACACTGTAGATAACTTTTATTGGCATTAAAGAAAATTGATTATCGCTACTTACGGTTCAAAGCATCAATGTTAAGTCCAAGTCCACCATCAGCAAGACTGTCTGCAACCTCTGGTGAGAACATTCTTGTAATGTTACATTTTTTTTTTTAAAAACAGTGGATGGCAACTGGGCGTGAATGACTCTTAAAAACATTGAGCTTGACACGAAGAAAGCTTTGACCTTTTCTAGGAAGTATGTTCATTAAAGCTTACCTCTTAGTAGCAGGATCTTCAGAAGTAAGAACACTACCAAGGGGAACTTTGCATCATCAGCAGGAAAGGATACAAGCTCTGGTAGAGCGGGATGAGCGACTTGACAGCTCTGCTGGCGTTGATGCACGTGGCACATATAAGGCTTGGCAGAAGCTTTGCAGTCACAATGGCTCCATCAAAGAGAGGACCAAAAAATGGCACCTGTAGACCCCAAAATAAAAACAACATATGAAGTTCAGCCAAAGGAGGCTGCAGAGCACGGGAGCAAATTCCACAGTGAGAAACAGAAACAACACACCCGATGCCCACAGGTTTTTCACAGCAAGGCACATGCTGCTTGAGAAAGGTAAGAGGCAAGGGGAGGAAGATTTCACCCTTCCCAGCTCTAGGCAAAAAACTAGTAAACTATTTTGCCAGGAAGCAGCATGACCACATTGTTTTACATACTGACACTTCTAGTATGACATTAATCCCAATTTTTTTAAGCATTTAACCTTCATAAGCATTTAACCTCCATAACTATCACCAGTATGTTTGATGTGCATATGTACATGGCATATTTAATGAGGTAAGCATGAGCTCATTATATACATTAACAACATTTGCCAGTGAATTTGAAGTTGATGCTCTATTTGCAGCAGATACTGAGAGAGGTTTTCTGTCTTATATCTCAACGTGAGACCCTGACTCACTGGCTGAGTCCCCCCCTGGCAGGAGCTTTTGCAAAGAAGTATTTGTTTCAGATAATCCTCTATAAACTCCTTCCATGGAATTATGGACTTCTCTAAAGGAAAAAAGAAAAAAAAGAAAAAGAAAAAAAAAAAAGAAAGAGCTGATCCAAGACAACGAGGTTCATGGAAAGCAGGGGAGATGGCACCTGCAAGCAGAGCTGGCACACAAGCAAACAGGTCCGTCCAGCATACGGCACCAAGATGTTAGAATTGTGTTACTGCAGGGTTACCTCCAGAGGAACCCTCCACATAACGTCATTTGGTGGCATATGGCTCTTCAGACAAAGGCTACGTTAGGTAAAAGAGACCCACACACTTTGTAAAAGTGAAAAACATCTGCAGTGAGGAACACATAACAGGCTTTGCCATGTCAAAAGCAGAGACAATCTTAACAATTAACTGTACAGTAAATTTCAGCATTGACAAATAGTCAAACTCACTTCCCTATCACAAACTCAAAATGAAAAAAAAAAAAAACAACACAGAAGCTAGCAGCAATTAACAATATATAAGCTGTGGATTTTTCCATCTGTACAGGGGCTTATCACATAAATAAATACCCTCTATTATTCTTCTGCAACTGCTTGTGGGTGACTGTGACAGTCATTCAATAAATGGACAAAGAGAATAATATAAATCCCCTGCATCTAGGGAATTCCTCTAATTAGAAGTGGCAATGAATTACAGGAGAAATTTGGATTTAATATAACATCTGCAAATGACAGCTGTCTTTTCACAGTTATTTTGTCATTCCTTTACTTAAAATAATGAACTCCCCCTCAAAAAAAAAGGACTAATGTAAAATGTTTCCATAGTATTTTTCTTTTCTTTTCTTTTTTTTTTTTTTAATGCTAGCATTACTAACTAGCCAGCTGGAAAGGAAGGTGACAAGAAGAAAATCCATGCCACAAAAGTGATAATGTTCTAGAGCATCAAGTTTCTCCAGTTTAAGCAATAACATTTCTAAATGAAATTTTTAACACACACTCTTACCTTTCAAGTGTTGACAAAAAGAGAAAGAAATGTAAAACTACATTTTTATATAAGTACAAATAAGCCTGTGAAGTACATATTAGTATTAAAATTATATCACACACAAATGCTAGATATTCTATGTCACAATAGCACTTACATATGCTACCGTACAAAGAAATTCATTCTCAGTCTTTTCGGCCAGCAAGCTTTGCTTACAGGACGTTGTTACACTATTTCATAAACACCTGGAGTCTAGGGAGTGTGGCAGATTAACCCAGGATTACTGAATTTATATACTGAAAGTATACACAAGGTGTGTTTATTTTGTACACCGTTTATTTGCATACATTTTTTAAACTTCTTTCAATGGGCACTCTGCTGCAAATTTTTCAAAAAATATCTACAATCTGACAGACATCTTTAAACAAAAAGTTCAGTTATGTTTTCTCTTGTACTCCAAGAAACTACACTTTACTACAAAAAAACTTTTCAAACTAAAAGTAGGCTCATTTGAGCTGAATTCCAAAACTTGGGCATGCTCCTTTGCTGCTCGTGGGTGCGTGTGCCTGCTCCCAGGGAGGGCCTGGGGAGCCCTGCGCAAGCTGGCTTGCCCCCAGCCATAACACTGCCAGCCCAGGTAACGAAAAGGCAACAAAAAGAGGGGTGTAGAACAGTTGAGAAGTCTACTACTTACCCTGCACATGATTATTTTGTAAAGTACGGAACTTTCAGGAAATGTGGAAACATGCTTTTTCTGAAGAAGAAAACTAAATTATTTAAATTACTGTGTCCTGGGCACATACTTTGTCAAAAAATAAGTATTTTTCACGAGCCAAAGTTGGCATACACTGTCTGATAGGAAAAGAAAGCAATGAAGCAGAAGATAGAGGTGACTTTGTCTGAGTGCGAATGATTTTACGTTGGCAAAGCGAGACAAGCGTAGCCCACGTGAAACCAGAACCAAGAGCAGATCCATCCAGGTCATTAAAGTCAATGGGACGCTGCGTACCGTCAGTCTCCATCCGTACAGCGCCTGCCTTAACAAGGGAGGACGAAGGGACAGAGAAACTGAATGCATAGGAACACGCTCCCCTGTCAGTACTTTTCTGTAAGCCAGTATTTAAACAGCCATTTGAGGAAAACAGGGTTTCAAACGGTTACAAAAAAAATCAGTAGGCTTAGACAGGAATGAATTTGAAAAAGAAAAAAGAAGTCAAGGGAAATTACCCCCCCCCCCAGCTACTCCAAATGTCAGTGCAAGTTATCCACGAACCAGAAATTAATATTCACCACACTGCAAACACCTGCTTCATTACAATTTCCAAGAAAAAAAAAATAATTATTTTTGTTGCACACAGTAAAAGTAGGGAAGGTTAAATAAACCTTTTGAGCACAAAGACTTCACTTCTATAGCAAGCAGCACTAGTTAAAAGACTGGGGAATGGGTAAATTATTGTACCAAATGGCTGAGAATTAATCTCTGATGACTAGCTGCAATCTAACGAGGCATCTGTGTCCCAGGGAACCCACAGTATGTCCCTGGCGGTATGTGCAGTGTGTAGAGTCTGCCTGGCATTCTTTGTCCTCTTTTGCAGGCAGCTTTTCGTCTCATTGTTCAGAATATCCTCATGCATCTGTGACGCGTGGAATGCATTCACACTAACAGACTTACTATTGTCTTCCCTCAGAAGCTTTGTCGAGCAAAGACTGCATCACGGTTCCTGATAATTATATTGCTTAATTAATCAAGACAAAAAAAATTTGCAAATCATTGCCCGGTTGCCAAGCAGGGAGATAAAAAATGAAAACAATACAGGCTGAAGCAATATAACAAAAGTAACAGCTATCTGATCAGAAATTCTTATATAATGAAGCTATTAATGCTAAATCGGTTAATGTTAACATTGCTCCAGGTGTCTCTACTTAGATGCAAACAAAAAGGCTAACATTATGTATATAAAAGGCCAAATGTTGCCATGGATTCTGTAACCTGATAGAGAGGACAGCCTTTTCATTTGATTAGGGAATGCAATTTAAATACCAGGGACAGAAGCCAAACAACAGACATTTCTCTCTGCAAGCCTCTTTCATTCACCCTGGGGTCAGTAGCTGGTGAACAAAAGGTCAGCCACACTTGCCCTGGAAATGTCTGGATTAATTTTATTACATTGTAATGGTTTGTACTTTAAATGTAGGGATAACACTAAATTTCCAGTTAGCTATTATTCTTTCTGCCGGTTGGGTATTTTTGACTAATATACAAGATGACATAGCTGTTCTCGGGTTGATTCACAGAATTTTCAAGCATGTTCATAGAGCTAAACTCTGATTTTCCTTATGGAAGAATAAAAGCTAAAATGCCCAAGAAGTAAACCGCAGAGCTCACCATCAAGTGCAAATGAAAAAAAAAACACTCTTTCAAAACATTAAAAAAAAAATAAAGTTTGAAATGTCTAGTCTGATTAATATATAATAGCTCCCATCGTTCACAACTCCAAAAATATCATATACAGCTGGTAAATGTCACCTGGTGAATGCATTTTTCCACAGCTGGTTATTTTCTTGGACAAATACTGTCCCTCATAAAAGGGAAATAGTACTTATCGCATGGATTACTCTCATAAAGTACATACTATATATATGCCAGACAAATATATATATACCAAAAAAACAAAATCCATTATTTGAAAAAAAAAAAAAAATCTCAAAAGTTGGTTGTATGACAATTAATTAAATGGCAAACAATAAAACTCAAATACTTTGTCTGATATAAGGATATCCAAATGCCTATACCATCCCATTGAGTCACATTAGGATGAGGGTCTTGAAAACATGCGAGGTTATGCCCAGTGACATATGTACAACAGTTGATAATTCTTATGGGGTGAATCAGTAGCAAATGAGAAGCTTAAATATTTATGATTTTGCTTCTGTTGGCTCACGTTGGAAATTCATCATGATTTTAAGCTGTTTGTACAATAACTTCTATTGGTTTAGAAATCTGAAATATTTCTTTAGGCACTAAGCATAATATAACATGAATTAGTAGCCATTTCAATTGCTATTCACATTTCTATATTTAAAACAAAAACTCATTGCTCAGTATGCTTTTAAACTGAGGACAACCTATATATAGTATTTGCTGGGAGAAAAAAAACAAAACCCTATAACACTGAGCTTTATTTAAGCAACAAAACTGCTGGTCACATGTGCAGCACATATAATAGATCCAATACGGCAGTCAAAACATACCTCTGGTTTCTTCATTATCTCTATGAAAAACATGTGATTCTTCATTGGATAAATAACAATTAAAACATCTCCAAAATCTGTTGGTATAATGCCCCTGCGGTAGTTCCTGGTGTGTTCAGACCAGACGATGTGAACCTCATCATTTCCCAAGTGACGAAGCTGCAACAGCAAATTGGCTCTTTATTAATCAGAGTGATAACAACAGTTTATGAGGGGTCATGGCTTACAGATTGAATTATAATGCTCAATACTAGAAATATTTCATTACAGAAAAAAGTTAAAATATTCTTTTTCTCCAGTTGCTCATGAAAAGATCAGCTAAATAATTTGCTTCATTCAGAACACATTGTTATCTGATGGCTTAATTAAGTAATTATCAAATTAGCCATTAACATGGTATGTAAATGTACATTACCTACAATAATTTAAGGCAGAAATCTGAGTTACTAGAACAAAATGTTAGGCAGCAAACATCATATGCCAGTTACAATAATACAGCTGTCACAGAAATGTGAAATGCCTTGACTCTGGATGTCAAGAAACTTTCCATTGTGGACCGCTCTTTCTTTATTTACTATATTACAAATGTTTTCTTGAGGTCTCCATATCTGGTGAGGAAGACTCCTCTTTTGTTTGAAAATAGAAGCAAAATATTTTGGACAGTGTGAATTAGAGAAGAATGGGAAATACCGGGGAAGTTACTTTATTTGGAGCAGAGTCGCATAAAATATGGATCAATTATAAGTAGGACATACCCAAAATCCATCTAAAGATCTGTGTGTTTGCTTTGTTATATGGGAGGAACTGGAGGTGATCTAACAGATGGTAAAAAGTATTTGACAGTCATGTACAAGCTGTGCACAATAGTTTCAACTGTAAGCTTTAAAGTTAAAATTTAATCCACATGCAGAATGCCAGTCTAATGCATAAAGAGAGTTTAATTCCCACTTAAACCTTAAAAGACCACCACCCCTAGTTTGGTGCTAGCCCCTGAACAATGTGGACAATAGACCTAACAAAGAAGCTAAAATGTAGCTCTGCTTCCTGCATTGTCTCTGGAAAAAAAAAAAATCATTTGTAAATAATCTCTAGGGACCTCATGTTAGCTGGTGTTATACCAAAGAATATTCCCTCTTCAGAACCAGGTAGCATCTCTAAAAGTAAAGAATTTAAATCCTACAAGGTTGGTTGAGTGGCAAACTGTACCCTAGTTGTAAGAGAAACATGCAAAACTGTGAACCGTGACACAAATCAAAAAGTTAAAAATATGCTTTTTGCCTATACTTTGTACTCTAGCAGAGTAAAATGAAGCTACACTCGAAGTAGGATTGAGATTCTCAGTTTGTTTTAAATGAAATAAAAATACAGAGTTGTATTTTGTTTAAAGCTATTCATAAAAGCCATTTTTGAAGAAAATGCAGTCTGTGCTTACAAGAAATTCGGAAACATTAACAATACTAATACTAGAGCCTCTTACATGTAGAAAATCAGTATAAAAAACTGTTCTCATGGTCATCCTGACTTCTATTTTATTACTCAGTAAAAACAAAGTCACACCGAAGAAAACACTTATGCTGACAACATCACAGTGCAGACCAATACATACAAAGCTAGGTAGTAATTTAATCGAACAACAAAATCCTGACTTTGTTTTCACACTCGTATCTGAATAAGCAGACGCAACTAGGTCGCCTCAGAAATGATTAGGGCAAGAGGTGAAGTTTGGTCTGACCATCTCTGCCTAAGTGCTGGGGCTTTGCATAGACCACGAGGATTTGGCATGGCCACTCCATGCCTGGCTGAAGTCGAGCTGCAATTCCTGCGGAAGCTGGGAAGCCAGGACCTGGCTCGCGGCAGCAGTGCTCAGAGCAGGCCAGGCACTGGGCTCGCAAGCCATGCCCCACATTTGCTCGGCGGAGCGGAGGCACCCAGCTCACCTTACAATGGAGTGAGTACAGGCACTCGCTCTGCGGCATGGAGAAAACCCTCAACAGCTTTACCAACCTCTGCTTAAAAAAAAAAAAAAAAAAAAAGGTAAATAAATATGAAAACAGACTTTTGCAAGGCTATGCAGTTGCCCTGTTGCATAGGGAAATGCAAACTGAAGACAGCTCACTTGTTTTACTACAAAAAGAAAACCAGGACGAAAAGGGTTGGTACTGCCTTTCCTCATGGTGCCTTGGGAATGGTACATGGCATAAACAGCTACAGAAACAGAATTCAAAATAGGTCCCAATGCTGCTAAGAGACCCTTTTTAATTCACAACAAATTTTTCTGCTAATAATCGAACACTTTTCGTACTGAAAAAATCCTCAAACGCTTTATACCTGTATCACACCTCAGAGAACAAAACTCAATAAACATGAAGTCAGCGCAACCTACACTTGTTTGAGACTGGAAGTGATGGCTCCAAGCCCAAAACCCTGCAAACATCAGTGTGATGATGAATTACTCTTTGCTATGAGTACCACCTCATCACATGCAGAGAACTGCTTTTAAAGAACAAGTTACTATCTTCTTTGGTTTTAAACCATACATTCCTAACCACTGCATTTATACAATGCAGTGCCACAAATGTACAATTGGCATCAACCAGAAGTATTTGTCCTTGCAAGATCATCCCAGCAATAAAAACCATCGCGATAATCTTATCAGTGGCAGCACACCAGCAGCGGCTTCCCGGGTCACTCACTCGCAGTGCTGGCTGTGGTGGCCTGGGCGCCCCAATGGACATCACTGAGGTTTGCTCCATGGGCCAGAGCCTGGGTGCACGCTGGGCTCCCCATGCAGGTGGAAACACAGAAACAACTGCATCCAAAAGCCCGAAGCAGCCAAAGAGTATGAAGCAAATGCTAAAATCCTGGGGAACGAGGAGCAGCCTGAGCGCTCGAGTTTATTGCATCTGCGTGGCCCCTGCCCAAAGCTGGGCGTTGCGCCGTTGCTGGTGCCTTGGGTGCGCTGTCAGCCCGGGTGGCTGCAGCGCGTGGCGGCAAGGCAGTGCTCACAGCGCACACCTCGCGGCCTGACCCCTCTCCCTGCTAATTGCGTTACAGAGCCAGCTGGCTTCACAGAGGAGTCGTCTGTTTGACTGAAGAATTCCTGCTTGTGGGGAGGCATGGCTGCTACTTTCGCTAAGTAACAGTCGGGCCTGACATCCCCATTGTCTGGCTGACAGTGTGCCCATCCTAAAATCTAAGTTTTATTTGTAAATTAACCGAGAAACTTCCTGCCAGAACAGTGCTGCCTGGAGACTGATAATGTGTGCCTTTCATTCCCTTTCACTCTTACTGTATCACTGCCAATTTGTTTTTCTGCTGCTCGCCAGCCCTAGGCTATAAAAGCCTTGTAAGACATAAGTGCAATTATAGTCCTGGAGTCAAATGAATTGGACAAATCCAATAGCACAGCTCTGTCCCCACTTTGCAAACCCCTACAGCAGTTAGATTAGCTGCTAAAAATCTAATCTAGCTCTAGCTAACAAATTTCTGCAGCGAAGGAGCAAGAGTTCAGTATGGGGTTGCAAACAGATTTCTGAATTGAAAAAGTTCTACTATGACAATGGGGGGAGATGGAATAAATCACTTGAAAATTTTGCAGCCCATTTTTAAACTGTTAGATGCAATTTAGTTAGAACAAGAAAGGGGACTGCAGGATGCTGTTACTATGATTGATTTTCGTTCTTGCCACAAGACATCCAGACAAAAAAAAAAAATTAGAACCAATGATGCTGAACCCTACAGCAGCATGAGATATCAGTTGAATTTTGATTATTTCACAAGAAAGCATTTCTTTCAGGGCTAAGTCTTATTTTGGAGTGGTTTGTTGCGTTTTATTGTGTTTGCGGAGGGGTTGTGTTTTGTTTATTTTGTGGTTTTTTTTTGAATGAACGATATAATATGTCAGCATATACTTCGTATAAAGGAATACAAAGTGCAGATTACTACTGTATGGCACAAAAATAAGGGGCCAAGCTCATGCTCAGTGGAAGTGCACTTATTCTTGTGAATTTATACCAGGAATGAATTTATCGTCTTGTGTTCAGTAAAAATAAAGAAACATCATAACATATTTAAATAAAATTATTGCATCTGCTAAATTCCCCAGCCCGCAGAATTTATGGCCTGCTGTACTACTTCCCTGGCCAGCAGGTGGTAAGACCTTCTGTTCAGCTCCAGAGTTTGCGAGCCAAACAAACTGGTATTGAATGCTTTCTGCCTGTCCAGAGGCAAAATAAGCAGGGAAGAAAACACAGAAATGACAAAGATTTAGGAGATAAGGGGGAGCTTAGAACCCAAATAGTATCCATGCAACCCTATCTGATGGAAGCATGAGGAAGGCAATAAAAAAAAGCTGTGACCCCCATCACACCCTGAAGGCAGCACAATGACATTTTCTCCTCCCAGCAATGTTGGTCTCTAACACCATATATTCCTTTTGCAGCAAAAATGGAAGTGAAGCAGGTACTAACTGACAAGATCGAAACCTTCCTTCCTCTCACAGCTGCTATGAAAAAGAAGAATTAACCAAAGAGGTAGTAGATAAATAATGATGTTTTTAACCATAAAACACCTGGATGTACAACCTCATTACTCTGAGGTGAGGACTTCAGCCCACCATGCGCTAACTGTTCAGTGAGTAAGTGGAATTATTAAAATACTCACAACGATGTTGAGGGCTGCCATGAACAAAGAAGAGGCTTTCACTGCTGGATGAATGACACACGACATTTTGTTTGAGCGTGGCTCTCTTAGCCAGGCATTGCATCGCTCGTAAGTGCAGTATCACCAGGTGGGGAAACAAATACATTTTCTTCTGCTTTAACAGTATGTCGCAGACAGGCACATGTTTCTTTTCAAGCATGTGCCAATTGTGGCCTGCACACAGAGGAGCTGCCAAAATCAACACGGGTCTGTGGCGGACTGAGGGATTTTTCTGCTAAAGCATCAATGCATTTGCCTTCATGTACCTCAGTGTAAGGCCTCCTTGCAGTTAAGATTCACAAGTGAAAAATCAAGAAATGGACACTTCAGAGTTTACATTTAGGGTGATAAGAGCTCTTAAACAAATATTGTCTTTAGAAATGGTTTGGATATACACTCAAATCACTGGTTTCAAATGAGGGCTCTTTCATCCATCAGCATTGCCAAAGAATTAGAGAATTATCTATCTTCCAGAATGTTATGGTGCTTCTGACATGTATCTTGCCCTCCACTGTTAGGTGTATTTACATGAAGTTTGTTAAGAAGTCTGTGCTAATTTGTACAGAAATACATGCTAAACCAACACATTACCAAACAGCTACGGCAAATCAAACAAAGCTTTCTTGTGCAGAAACACAGCATCACGGAAGATTGTGCAACCCCCTGTTTACAGCAGGACCAGCTCTCAAGCTCCATTAGGTTGCTCAGAACTTTGTCTTGCCTTACAGGAATACACAGTTTGATCCCTGCAGGGTTCCCATTCCTATAGTAGATTTAAGATTTTTTTTAAGTCTTAAAGCAATTACTATGAGGTATTTTCTGTGGATAATATGTACTGGAGCTGGCCTTATTTCCTAACACTTCCTGACCCAGAGACTGGCAACTACTAAATGCTTTTGCTTTTTGTTTCTCATGAAGAAGAAATTCTCCCAGAGTAAATTTAAGGAAGACAATTCAATAGAATAACCAGACTCTCTCCATGGCTGTGTTAATTACTAATACGTGTGGAAATTAGGGGAATTAGTAAAATAGACTGTTTGCATGTAAAGCCCATTTTTCCCTGCATGGTGGGCTCTGTCAAGACTGTGCTCTCTCCTTTCCCAGCTAATTTATTACTTATCGGCTAGACGAGATATATCACTGCCTTTGCTATGATTCCATAACATCCAGGAGCTATAACTTACAAGGGAAGATTAGACTAAATGACTACAATTTGTCCAGGAAAAGTAAGACCGTGAAAAGCATGGTAGCAGTTCTCAAACATGAATAGATCTGCTGCAAAATGATCTGTTCATAGCCACCTGAGATAGGGTAAGAATAAATGGGCCTAAACTGAAATATTTCGGTGCTGGGTCGGGTCTTGTTCAACATCTTCATCGACGACCTTGATAAGGGAATAGTGTCTGCCCTCAGCAAGTACGCCAATGACACAAAGCTGGGAGGAGTGGCTGACATGCCAGAAGGCTGTGCTGCCATTCAGCGAGACCTGGACCGGCTGGAGAGATGGGCAGGAAGAAACCAAATGAGGTTTAATAAGAGCAAGTGTAGAGTCCTGCACCTGGGAAGGAACAACTGGACGTATCAGTACAGGCTGGGGGACGACCCCTTGGAGAGGAGCTCTGAGGAGAAGGACCTGGGGGTCCTGGCGGACGACAGGTTGACCATGAGCTAGCAGTGTGCCCTGGTGGCCAAGAGGGACAATGGCATCCTGGCGGGCATTAAAAAGAGCGTGGCCGGCATGTCAAGGGAGGTGATCCTCCCCCTCTACTCTGCCCTGGTCAGGTCTCACCTGGAGTACTGTGTCCAGTTCTGGGCTCCCTGGTACAAAAAGGACAGGGATCTCCTGGGAAGAGTCCAGCGGAGGGCCACAAAGATGATACGGGGCCCGGAGCATCTTCCCTGTGAAGAAAGGCTGAGAGACCTGGGTCTGTTCAGCCTGGAGAAAAGAAGACTTAGAGGGGATCTCATCAATGTGTATAAATACCTGAGGTGTCGGAGACAGAGGGATTTGGCCAACCTCTTTTCAGTGGTTTGTGGAGATAGAACAAGGGGTAATGGCCACAAGATAGAGCACAGGAAGTTCCGCACCAACACGCAAAAGAACTTCTTCACAGTGAGGGTGACGGAGCACTGGAACAGGCTGCCCAGGGAGGTTGTGGAGTCTCCTTCTCTGGAGATATTCAAGGACCGTCTGGACGCCTACCCGGGCAGCCTGCTCTAAGGAACCTGCTTTGGCAGGGGGATTGGACCCGATGATCTTTCGAGGTCCCTTCCAACCCCTTCAATTCTGTGATTCTGTGATTTTCTCATGGCACAAAGAGTAAGGCATTGGAGTATGTTGCTGAGGGAATCTATAAAGCATTCATCACGGGAGGTTTTTAACTAGCAGCTGGATAAACACTAGCGAGGAACAGTAAAACACAGATAGACCTACCTTGGTTCAGTGACAGAGACTATACAGCTTCTCAATACATATCACAGCACTACCACTCTACCCTAAAGTACTCCAATGACTCTTTTTTTCCCCGTAACTATGTAAATCCCCTAATAAGAAGATAATGAGTTGCATATTTGAAGACAAACATGTAATTTTGTTGATTTTTTTTTAAATGAGAGGCATTAGAAAAAAAAAAAGAGAGGATCTAGCTTTACTATTAAATGCTGGGCAAGTGTTTAGAAGTGGTAATCAGAAATTCCACCTTTTGATTTCTAGAAAAAGCACATGCTATTTTGAAACTAACTGGAGAACAACTAAAATCATCTAGTGACATTTATAGACAATTTTCAGAGCACAATAGTATCATATGGTAGACTGGATGGCTGTGGTAGCATTATCAATACACATTAACAACCTTGTAGGACAAGTTGCCAATCCTTATTAAAAAGGCAAATATTTGGTATGTACCTAAAATCTTCTTTGACTAAGCAGCAGTTAGCAAGCACCATAATCTCAAATCACTTCTTGTTAGTAAAGACAAATGATTAAGTATTGATACCAACAAAATTTTGGGCTGGGTTCTGGCCATCTTTGAAGCAGAGTCTGCTTGTCACAATTGTGAATGACTGGATAATGGTTTTAAATATCAGCTGGCTGCTTTTGGTACTATGCTTGTCACTTCTCTTTCACTTTTCTTTTCTGTTACACACTGGACGATTCATCTGTAAGGTTTTATTATGCTGCATTTGGTTGTTTTGTTTTACCATACTACAGCAGTTTTGGCAGGCAGACAAATGAAATTATTGCTAATATTATTACTAATGGTGGTATTTGAGGCTACCATGGAAATGTTAATTGTGTTGCAGAATCCAGAATTTAGATGCCATTTAATTCAGATAATCTGGCTGCAGAGCACCATGTGGCACAGAAAAGATGGCCTGCTAGGACCAGTTAGCATGGTCTGTTTTCAGTGTAAACTTTAATTTAAGCACAAGACTACATCAAATGTTTTGAAATACACAGGAAATTATTTACCTTTTTGGTCAGTGAATCATCTGAATCTGATGGCATTCTTGTAGACACATGAAAAATGATTTCTACGGTAGAGGTAGCATAATAGGGTGCTGTTTGCCCAGTGCTGCCATTGCGCTGCAGGCCGCCCATAAATCCACCATGTGTTGAGAGATCAACCTAAGTGATTGAAAGTCATAATTAGAAGAACCAGTCTTTCTTAAAGACTGACAAATAACCCTACTTATTGATAAATCAAGACCTGGCAAGTTTGTTACCATCCCAGAGAAAGAGAAATCTTTCCATACAGGTTCGTGATCTTAGCGCTAGATCTGTTGGTTTCCCATTCCTGTATTTGACATTTACTGAAAGTAAACAACTCTTAACTAGGTACTGTATGATTATCTGCAAGGCTATTCTACCTTTCTATCAGCAACCTGCAGCAAGGAAACAAAAGCACTGTCATGCACAGCTGCTCTAAGGGTTACACATGGCTTAGCAAGCCCACGCAAAGCATACACAGTGAGAAATAAAGTGCTAAGAAAATATAACCAGTAAGGAAAACTTCAGAAGAAACTTAATTTTTTTTTACAAAAAGAAATATTTTAGAAGAAATTATTCAAAAAGATTGTTCAGGAAAAATGCCCCTCTGAAGACAAGCCTGTGTCCGAAAACTCCTGTGTTTTCCCAACTGCATCATTCTAACTAAGGATGCTACCTCTCCCTGTAGACCCTGTTTCACTTACATCCGTAGATGTGAAACACAGCTACTGTGTATTTTCAGAAAACCATAAATGTTCATGCCACTTAGGTTACTGACACACCATTTCACCAACGCAAACTAACACCAAATGTTTTTGCCTTCTGTACAGCAGTCCTTTGTTTGGGTAAGTGGTCTGACCATGTGAAGAGCTCAAAAGAGCTAAAATTAAGGTAAAAATTAAGCTACAGCTTTTAACGATGCAGAAAGCAGTAATGTCCATTGCAGCACCACTTATCCATCAGAAACAGGAAGGATGTGCAACAATAGTGATAATAAACTATAAAATTATATTAGAAGGGACTGTACTTTGTGCATGCCAAGCTAGTGACAGCAAACAAGTGAGTTAGAAGAACAAAGTGCTGTACGGTCTTCCTTGGATACGTGTGTACAGATCATCTAAGGCAGACCTGAAAATAGCATTTGCTCCAGGCCTAAGAGGTGACAGATATTTAAAAAAAAAAAATTTAAGTACTTCATCCCATGCATGACTGCACAATGAATGAATGAGTGGTCTGATGGCTTTCCAGGCTGGACATTTTTAAGACTTGTCTCAGTTTCTTTCTTAGAGATACCCAACAGCTTTCACTGGTGGAAAGCACAGAAAGAATTCTTTCTTTAGCCACTCTGGCAAAAGATCTCAGGACCTTTGCCAGGGGACAGTCTGACCAATACTGCAGCCTGATGACGCTCAATGAAAACCACCCTAAGCATTCTTGTTCTCTTGGCTGAGCTAGGAATGGGTAGAAAAAAACTGACCAAAAGGCATAGAAAATACAGAGAGGGATATGAAGTAAGTAAAGGTTTTGAGAGTATAAAGACATGGGAACTTAAGGAATATGGGAAGCTTGACTTGTTTAAAATGATACAGTCCAGGGACACAACTGGCCTGAGGTTTCACATCCACTTTCATAGCAGTGTCTGCTATAGCAGGGAAAACGGAGACACACTTTATCCCAGCTTTGCATGGCTGTGTCACATATTAGCCTCAAAAGCATCATCTTTGTGTTCTGTAATACAACATTCTTGTTGTATTACATTCCTGCTTTCCTGTTTCTGCTAGCTAACACAAATCTAAAATAACCTACAATATATCCTAGCTTGTAGGAACAACACGAACACTTTGTTTTGTAACCTGCTAATTCAAATACACAGTTTCCACAGAAACTACTTTAATAATGATTAATAATATTTTAATATTAACAATATTTTAGATGTTTTTAGATTAAAGCTTTTTTCATGTTAGAAGGAAAGAGTACTTACATTACCCATCATATAACTCTGAAATTCTAAACAGTGCACTCTGACGATGCATATGTTAATGAACCTAGTTTATAAAGAAGGTAAAAACCTTCTAAAACATCTTATACAACATTCCACTGTTCCTGTTCAACCAGAAGTAGCATGTGGATTTATAGAATTCTGTTAAATTAAGTGATCTTCTAAGTACTGCTAAGCATTGCCATACATTAAAATTTATCTTTCTTTTTTGAGAATTTAAAAATATGCAGTTACATAAGCAGTTTATTTTCCATTTACCTATTTTAACTGGCTTACACTGATTTTTGTAGGTTTTCAAATCAAATATGTTAGTTTGCCTAAATTTGTGATTATTACCTCCCAACCCAGTCCAGCAACAAAATCTTCATATGCCTGGCTTCCCCTTGCATTGGACAGTATTGAGCATTTGTCCTCCTGTCCTTCTGCAATGTAAAACACTGCAATCTTGTGAGTTTCACGGCTGTAATTAGATATAACAAGAAACGAAAATTAAAAGAGGTTTTAGCTCAAATGATTCTTTAGATCACCTGCCCGCTGAAAACTATGGACAGATGACCTCCTTTTACTCTACATGTCTGTTCCTTTTATGCACACAAAGACATCACTTAAATTAGAAATATATGTGTTCACCATTTTTTTTTCCCCACATGGCAGAGATAGCGCAGTCTGGAGTGCAGAGCAGGGTATATTCTTTCTGTTCATCAGCAAAAGAACTGATGACCAAGTTCCACTTACAGGCTTTATCACACACATCTGTGCAACCTTGCTGAAGACGGTAAGATTGCACAGGTGTTAATGAGAACATAATTTGATCAACAGAATTTTAATTATGGGGTGATGATATATGAGAAAGAAAAAAGCATATATAGACTTTCAGCTCCCGGGCTGAATTTTACATGACTGATAGTTACAGTTGGCTCTTTAGAAAATGAGTGGATTGGGTATGAAAATTGTTGGGATGAAAGAAAATCAGAACTCTACAATACTGCAAACACTTTTCAAATAGCTATGTGCCAAGGAATGAAAATAAAACATAAAAACATAATATTCAGAAATCTATCCTGACACTACCTGCCTGTAAAAAAAAAAAAAAAAAGAATGGAGATTACCCCTTAAGTACCACTCTTGACAGAGGGATCATTCTGAAGAAAAGTCTTTTGAGTGAATCAGTGCAAGGTTACCAACAAATTTTGGAACTTCTTCCCTCCCCTCTCAAGTACAGAAATCGGGAAATGGGCTGTTGTGTCTTATTGTTTGCTATTTTGAATTCTATGTATATAGTGCCATTGAAAATAGCTTCTCCATTCAGTCTATGGAACTCTTCAGAAACAAACAACCCATTTCTCATACAAATATTTGTATTGCTAGCACATGCTTTTTTTTTTTTTTGATGAGGCATTTATTCTTTAGAAACTGAGTTTATCCAGTGTGTTTAGTAAACATTACCTACCATTGGCGAGAATCCAGATTTTTCAGTTCTCTCAGTAATTTTGAATTTTTCTTAAGAAGATGAAAGCTTTTCCTACAAATATATTAAAAATAAAAAAAAGAAGAAGGAAAATGCAACACAAATAGACACAGCATTTTTTCATTCAAAATCCTAAGAGAAGTAATCCAACTAGCATGATTCAAACGACTACAATCAGACCCATAAGCAACTCAGATAATTTCAGACTAATGAGACTTGTTCGGACGACTGTAAGTCAAAAGAGCAGTGCTAGAGCAGGGAAGGGACAGTGGGTGGATCTTGATTCCTTTTCAAGGTCAGAAGCAACAAGAGTACTGTAAACATGTTCTGAACCCTCTGTTCCTACCTTCTATCCCAGGAGTTCATTCCCAAATCATTTAGCAACAGCCGACAGAAATAAAAGGACGCTTGAGGTTCAGCAGGACGTGGTTCTTCTTGACGGGCCACCTTCATACTAAAGCCTGAGCTGCATTTAAAAATATAGTCTTTTTCCTGGGCACTCTGCCTCATCAGGGCTTCGGTGATTGCATTCTCTTGTTCATAGCTCATACCAAAGGGTGGTGGCGATGGCTCATTCAGCTTCCGCTGGGGATGTAAAAGGCATTCAGGACTAGTGTTACCAATCTTCTCCAGCAACTCGTCAAGAGCATCTTCTCCTTCTTCCACCTGAGAAATGTCTTTCTGGGAACTGAACTGGTGCTCGGCGTTGCCTGAAATCACAAATGAGCTCGGAGTACTCTGCCGTGGAAGGCAGCCCTCCAAAGGTCCATATAATATTCTGCCATCCCAAGAGTACTTCCCAGAGATATCTCTGACAATTACCCTCACATCTGAGGGGGCTACTGCTGGCTCAGTGTCCTTCTTCTTTTCTGCAGGGATCTGGAGGTATGATATAAGAGTACTGTCATTAAACACAAAGAGCTGCAAGTTGGGGCTCCGGAAAACTTCTGATGACAGCTCAGAGGACTCCACATAGGAGTTGTCGTGATTCTCACTAAGGAGACTGTGGAGGATGGCAGGACCTCCGCTGAGTGGGTAGTGGCTCAAGTGGTTCACCAGATGAGTCATAACCATCCGTGCTGTTAAAGGTATTAATTCTAAGTTCCTTCTTCTTTTTTCTAAAACAATGAGTAAAGAGATTACAAATCAGTAAGAGCAGGAAGAGGTGATTATAAAGAGCATCTGCAATTTTTGGAAACACTTTGAAGCTTGCCTTATTTGTCCTCCAAATCATTCATTTTCAGTAAATCATTTACAAGCACTGCACAAGAAATTCTATGCACCACATGTTCTATGCAATTTCTTTGCATGTTCTTTGCAATTCTACGCGAAGTCAAACCAGAGATGCAACTGAAAAACAGTGCTTCTCCATCTTTAGCAGTCATTTGAGAACAGCATCATGGAAAAGTTCATTGCATCAGATGAGAGGAGATTTTCTGGATCCACAAGCCCCTCCCACATCGCAGGCAAATACATCACAGTTATCCCATGAACCAGTGGTGCTCTAGAGTTATGCTGTGCCTCCAGTTTTCCTACTGGAATGTTGTTCCAGAATTATCTCTCTCTTATAGCCAGAACTTTCTCATTGCCAGTCTAATTTTGTTCATATTCAGCTTAAACCAATTTTTATTTAGCTTATAGTTTTCCTCCTTCCTTGGCATTAATACTTTCAAATACACTTTCAGATAGCATGTATATCCCTTTTCAGCCTTCATTTTGTTAGACCTCAAAAGCCAAAATTCTTCAGCCTCCCCTCTTAAAAAGTCTCCTTATTCTTTACCTGAATTCCCTAGTAGTAAATCTTTGTGCCTGCTCCAGTTTGAATTAAGTCTTGAATTAAGTCTTGAATTAAGTCTTGAATTAAGTCGAACAAGTCTTACGAGGAGCGGCTGAGGGAGCTGGACTTGTTCAGCCTGGAGAAGAGGAGGCTCAGGGGAGACCTCATCGCTCTCTACAGTTACCTGAAAGGAGGCTGTAGAGAGGTGGGGGTTGGTCTATTCTCCCACGTGCCTAGTGACAGGACGAGGGGGAATGGGCTAAAGTTGCGACAGGGGAGTTTTAGGTTGAATGTTAGGAAGTACTTCTTTACCGAAAGGGTTATTAAGCATTGGAACGGGCTGCCCAGGGAGGTGGTGGAGTCACCACCCCTGGAGGTCTTTAAAAGACGTTTAGATGTAGAGCTTAGGGATATGGTTTAGTGGAGTACTTAGTGTTAGGTCGGAGGTTGGACTCGATGATCTTGAGGTCTCTTCCAACCTAGAGAAATCTGTGAATCTGTGAATCTGTAATCTTTTTTTTCAGAAACAATTAAACCAAAGCATTTGTAGAGCACTAACACACCCGAGATGACAAACACCTTGTTCTACCTAAAATGGCAAATGTACCTGACCACATAACTTTATCTTTCTGCTGTTCACAATATGTCCCTAATCAGCAAGAAATCTGTGTAAAATAGGTTTTTAGTTCTTTTTTTTTTAAACTGAAAACACATATACAAAAAAACAGGAAAACAAGCTGTAGTACAGTAGTACAGTACAAAAATAGTACAGTAACAAAACCTGAAAATACTATTTTAAAGCATCACTGCAAACCCAACAATAGCTCACACTACTTAATATTGCATCTTTACTTTGACTCTTCCGCAAAAATATATTAATGCATATTAATATATTATTTATAATATATGTAATCCATTGTTTTGAAAGTTTTTAACAAGTGTTTGAAATAAAAGTGGTCTCTAAGATAGAACACTCAAATTTAAATTACTTCATATGCTTGGATGCATACTTAAGGTGATTTTATGAAGTCTGTAACATGATGCAGCTAGATCCAAATAATCTTTTCACTTTTGACACAGGTAGGATTGTGAATCAGCAGGAACAGCATATTTATGCAGATTCATAATTTGGTTCAAATCACACATGGCCTTCCAAAATCACTCATAATAGGCAAATCATCTGTGACAATGGAGTCATTTCTACTGAAATATTCAAAAAGGCAGCTGCATGCTTCTGAAAGAAGCTTGATCTTAGTTGTTGAAATTCTCAATACCAAATTTTAAGTCATACCAAAGGCAAAAACAGATTCTCAGTCTATCCGATACCTGCAGAACTTTTACACTGTATGGCACCACAATGTCATTTTTCTTCTCCTGTGACAGTGCTAAAGAGCATTGTCAGCAAAAAATTGTCTTACAGAGGCAACAGCAATTCATAAAATAAATAAATAAATTAAAAACTTCAAGGAGTAATTGCTGCGTGCAGTGAGGATAAGCACATTTGCAAGGGAGAGATGTAACCTGGAAACTTTTGTTTCCTAGCTGCTGCATGTAGACATGCTGGTCCCCATCACTGTAAATTCTCTTACCCTCAGCAACAGTGAGCAGGTTGCCTAAATCTGTGACAGAGTGGCACTGTGCTGGCTCAGAGCTTGTGACACTTCCCAGTGGCAAGAAAGGGTCATAGTCACTAGACGAGAGATCTGCAAGACTCAGCACGTAATGGCTTTGCTGAGTATACGTACTGGAGCCATTCACACAGCAATGCAAAACCTGCAAGTTGACAAGCACAACACTGAAGGAGCAATGAAGTATACGGCAAAGTACTCACTTAAACAGCAAGGAGTGACCCACCATGATTTTACATTATGAAAACCAGCCCCTGCTACAAAAAAATCTGTCTAAATTCAGTTTTTAAAATAACTCTCTTTTTCATGACTTATTCTGTACTTTAACAGCTCACTTAAGGACTTACTTTGTATTTTAACACACCACTCCAAATAATTCAAATATTTCTGCCGAGATTTTCCCTGGCTTGTTGTTTCTCTTTTAACCCCCCTCTATGTTGCACATCTACCTCAAACTGCTTTTCTTCCTTTTCAAGATCCTTCACACTGATCTTATCCTCTCAATATTTTAAATTCTTCACGTCTCCTCTGTATGACTCTGCTCACACTTCACGTTCCTCTACAGCTTGATAAAAAATGTTTCTGTGACTACCAGAATCGGTAAAAGGCATCTTTAAACATCTAGATATAATAAATCATGTGCATTCCTCATACTCACTCTATAAATATAGTCCAGTAAAGGAGCTTTGGATGCATGTTGATCTTCCAGGACACCAGCAGACACTGGCTCCAGAAGCATTTTCATGGGTAATGCCATGCACCAATCCAACAAGCAAAGTAGCAGTGAAACTATAAACTAAACAGAAACATGTAACGCAGTATTTAGGTATTATCTATCAAATTCACACAAACTTAGAGGTACATTTTTAGAAGTTTAAAATAAGACTTTGGTTCAAAGCCACTTCATTTAATGACTAGTTCAAACAGCACAAAGAAAGACACTGCTCACTTCAGCAACAAACCTTTTTATCTGCTTCCACAGAGGAGTACTCAGCGCTTGGCAGAAGAAACGCAATAGTGGCCACAAGGATCTATGTTAAAAGAAACAGAATTCCAGAAAGACATTTAACTTCTTTCATTACAAAGACAGAGAACTAACTTCACTTGAACAGGGCATGAAAAAGGTTAAATTCTCTTAAGAGCATCTAACTGCTTTTGTAAATAAATGTCCAAGTGAAACAAAGTTTCACTGAGCACTTTAAAAATACATGACTACAAATGAGAAATGCACACTGCTCCTAGGATTACAGCAAACCAGTCTCCTAACAATACTTGCAGAATAAAGAAAACATTAACAGAAAGCTATGGTTCCAGAGGTTAAGTAAGGAATTAGGGGAACTTTGCACACAATTTCCATAAAAATGTTTTAGAGAAACTGACATACTTCAGTAATTTTTCTGGACAGAGAGGATTCGTACTTCTGCAGCTTTTGCCAGTAAGAAACTAGCAGTTGAAGAACATCACAGGCTACCTGAGCTACCAATTTATTAGAAAACTGTAAAAGAAAAAAGGTAATTAAAAACCAAATAAAATATTTAGCTATCATACAATACAATTAGTTTTTCTACTTCTTAAATAATTTTACATCTATAAAAACAGTAAAAAATGTTAATGCCACAAAATCACACAGTCAGCATTAGGAAACAGCAGACAACATTATTGACATAATCCTAGTTTGGTCCACTGTGGTAGGGGTCTTTAGGTGCATAATCACATCTTATTTTTGCAAATATTTTGCACTTTTATATAGGATGTCACCTTGGCCCCACTGAAGAATTATGCATATACTCCTTGGCAACTTCATAGGAGCCATAAGAATCTGAACCACGCTCATTGGAGATAATGAGCTACTAATTACATGTAAAGGTTCAGAACCAGAAGGTATCTTTTAGAAGATGACCAATGTCATATCACTAATACTATGGAAAGACTCCCAAGCAACTTCTTGTCAGTGCTTTAAGCAATGAAAAGAAAAACCAGCACACTGCACTCCATATAACCAGCAACTGTTTCAAAAAATAAAATGTCTATCAATTACAGAGACCACCGCAGTACTACCTTTAGTGTCACACCTATGACATTGATTGCTTCCTTCACTTGGGGGTGATTTGTAGACTGTGTTAGTTCTTCACATATCCAAACTCCAAGGCCACAAATGGCTATGCATCTTTTTTAAAAGAAAAAAAAAAAGTCAGAAGTTTTAAAAGTATCTTGTCTTGTCTACACTTCATTCTTTCCAAATTTGCACTTTGGAAGGTAACCACTCCTCCACCAGACAGCAGCTATCACTGTACGGTAACACTAGACAGCTATTAATAAAGAGTCTCAAAGGAACTTGTCAATGACTTTTCATCAGTCAAACAAAAAAGTTAGAAATAAACCATCTAGTCCAGAACTGCAAAGATGTGATTTCTTCCAAATTTACTTTTAAGTAAATTCAAACAGAGCAGAATTTTGTAAGTTCTAGGCATTTAACCACAGCATATACCATCTTTGGAAACCAGGAATATTCCTTGAAATCAAAGAAAATAAAAGCAGGCCCATGTAAAAACAAAAAGCAAACAGGGAGGAAAAAAAGCTATAAATGAAGATGTGCTCTCTTCTCCCTCACACAGTAGGTCTACATCTTCACAGCACAGAGTAGACCTCATCTCAACGCCAAAGTAAGGAACTCAACTCAACAGGGTCAAAAAACAAGGCAGGAGTAACAAATCAGCTGTACAAACACAGAAAAATATGTAGGGAGAAAGATTTTCCAATTTTCCCATTTTTAACTTTACTCAATATTTTACCTTGCAGCTTCACTTGGCTCCTCTGTAGCATTCTTCAATAAAATATTTATGAGGTAACACTAAAATGATAAAATAAATCAGAGTAAGTGTCCTTTTCATACATACACTTTATTTAAAGTTGTTTAATTTTGACATAGCTGTAAATGAAATGAGCTTTAAATCTCAGTCTATTCTTAAAGGACTTTAACTACTTTTTTTTTTTTTTTTTACTATTCTTACTACAATTTTATTTCATCAAAAGAGGATTACTTACTGATTACATTTCAAGTATACAGACCCTTGCAGATAAAACTAACCAACTCAAAATCATGTACAGGCAGCAAGGTGGAAATCAATTCATTTTCAGAGTTGGCAGGTGTTTACTATGAGCGTTCAGCACTTGATAATACAAACTATGGCGTACAAACTTTAAGCAAGTTAGATTTTGATCAAAAAAATTCAACACCTTTTTTGATACAGAAAAAAAGACTTCTAAAATCTAGCCTGCTTTAACACTCCTCTGATGAGACTCTGGGGTGTGATAAAGAAATCGAGAATGAAAGCACAGCGCGTTAAAGGTTTTGCATTCTGTCCATTTTTACATTCTAAAGCCACACAAGGAATTCAGAGATTCCTCCCCAGTTTTACCTAATTTTCCACATTGGATCAGCATGGTGTCTCAAGTTCATTGAGGAGCAATAGAGGTTTGTACAAGGGCAACCATCTGAGCAGGTTTCGCCAGCTAGTGATGCTCTAGGTCACGCTTGTTGGGGTCTTTGTGGGAGGGTGTGCATGTGTGATTTTTCTTTTCAGTATTATTTTTTAAGGTCATTAAATTATAAAGTTTTCCACTGGGCAAAATAATTAATGTTGCAGGGTATTTCACTGAAGTTAACTCCTGGGGAAAGACCATTCATGTTAAGCTAATGGTTCTGTGTAAGAGTGGAATCTACTTGGCATGTTACTGTAATACCAGTAAGGCAGAAACTGTCTCCCCTCATGCACACCCTACATCTTTTAGAGGACAACCTAATATACATAGATGCAATGAATGGGCACTTTAAATAATACCACCTCCACTATTTAATGAATTGACGTGACAGGCATCTGGCTGGAAAACATAGCATTTGATCATAGCCAGTCCACTCTCCTTGAAAATAAAATGTAATTTGTACTATCTAAGCTTTGCTAATTTTATGGTGCACGTTAGGCAAAGCAGTGCTTATCAGGTAAGTACATATAATGTGTGCAGTTGTGGGATTTTGATGAGAAGGAGGGATTTATTATTTAAACAAAAAGTATACAGTAAAAATTAAGTGATTAAATAATAAAGATATGTTAGACTTACTAATTAAATGTGGCTTTACCTTTACATCTGCACTTCCCGCGATGATCTCACCAGCTTCTGAAATGGGCCGCAAGAGTGGGATTTCTTGGTAGATATTTGGAAAGCAAACAAGAGAACCAAGGATGGTATGAGCTTCTGAACGGGGAGCCTAATGAAACAAAAAGTAAACAAAAATATTTTCTTCATCAAGTTATGAAAATAACATAAGCTGTGAGGCTAGTGTGTATTATTGCAAATACTAAAAGTGCTGTATTCACAATACAATGCAGAAAGTGTCCTGAGGAACATGTCCCGAGTAGCTTTTCCTTTAGAACTACTGCAAAATCAGCATTAAAGCAGTGACTAGCAAATGTTTGTTTGTCTGTGCTTTTTGCTGCTGTGTTTTTCTTTTTTCTGGTGCAGAACTCCTCCATCAGTGTGGATCTGGCACTGCTCATGCTTTTTCTGTAACACTGAAAATACACTGCACACTGTTTTATGCTTATAGGAGAAAAGAAAGGTGTTTTGCGGTTTTTTTTTAGAACTCTTTCCATGGAAAGTCAAGCTTTCACTTCTTATTAGCATTTTAAGATTTATCAGAGATCAGGCTGATCAGCTTTTTCAGAGATGCCACAAAATTAATGTCTGTATGCGCTGAGGGACAATGCAACCAGACTCGCTGTTTTGCTTCTGCTGAAAGCTGAGAGATCTGTGTCCCCGTGTACCACCGTCTGCTCAGAAGCACAGACGTCATGAGCAGCAATAAAAACATGTGGCCAGAATGGACCAAAAGGTCTCCCCTAAACTGCGGTTCCAACGCTTTCCTGTTTTTTTTCCAGGACTGTCATATTGTTACCCTTATTTTGGCATCCACCATTAATTTGCTGTTTCATTTTCCTTCATTAATTTAATGGTTTAGAATCCCATTTCTGTTAGTGTTGATACTTAGTAAAACGTTCTGCATTACCAAACAAGTTCCATACTTTCAATCAGTGAAATCAGCTCAGTGAAAAATGCTAACAAGATTCTGAAACCCAAGTCCTGCTTGTAGCGCACAAACACATGGCAGCATTGGTGAGGATATGATTTCTCACACTTTGGCCTTTTGATGAAACACCTCTGCAATACTAGTAGTCACCTTATCCCCCAGTATCACACATCAGCTGCCATGGTATCTGCCCCAAGAGCCCCGTTTCGCCTTGCACTAATGAGCCCACACCTGTTAGAGCGGAGACATCCCAAGCTTGTTAGCGAGCGGGCTCCCGTGGGCCGGGCACAGGGCATTGCCATACTCACCTCCAGCATGTCTGCACTCAGCACTCGGGCTGCCGCTGTAATGAAGTCTCCTATCAGCATCGTAAAGCCAGGTAGGCCCAGGAAGAAAAACCAGGGTGGGCAATGCTTTATGACAGTATTCAAGATATCCTGAAAAATGAAGATAAGTTACCTGTTTGAGTAAAAGGATGAGGAAAAAAAAAACCACCAAAACAACAACATGAGAGTTTGAGAGGATTTAACTTCGTAATTCACCAGTTCCCCACTCATCGAAGTGATGTTTCCCAGAGCCACAAGTGGTGTTGTCGCATAACAACTGCTGCTTTCTTCTGCAGGTACATTCAGTAAGAAAAGGGCATTTTGTATTTCAGTGACATTTGTACTCTAAAATTCCTATTAAAAAAACAAACACCCATGTCTCTTCATGTCTAAGTGTAAAATAACTGTTTGCTTGTGAAACAAGACTTTGGATAAAGAAAGACATCCAAATTGTTAATCAACTTAAGATGAAGTTTTACACCATCCCAAATGAGGTATCTCCTAAAACAGTATTACTCAGAATTCTGTAGCCGTAACAATAATGAAATGACACAAATTACTGTCGCCTTTCACCCAAAGGAGCTTGAAGCAGTACCTGACAGCAGGTAGCTTACACCTGTTAGGCTGCTCTAGCATATACAGGATTTTTCAACTACACTGGGCTGGTTGAGAAACAGTGATGTCAAATGCAAGAAGTGGTTGCACTCAGCACAGTAACAAAGATAAACCTATAGTAACTAGATTGTTACCATTCACTATTCTAAATAATTAAATAGCACGTCCAGATAAGCCTTGGGGGGAAAAAAAGGATTAAAGACTTTTTGCTGAACTTTTAAAGAAAGTTTTCTTACTATTTTTTAAGAGGTTGCACTGTACTTGTAAGACTAGACCACCAGCCACAGCTTTGCTCTCATAATTACCCCATGACACAGACCATATTTGAGACAAGCATTTCAAATTTAATCCTTCCTCATGTTTCAATTCTTCACAGTCTCTTCAAATCAGAGAAAAGTTCCTGTATTGAAGTTAAGATTTTCTTTCTAGGACATTTCAGGAGGCTTATAATTAGGTTCAAAAGCTAAATTATCCTTACCTAGAGCATTACGTTTGCAGAAGAACATGCTAAAGTTATTTCTGTATTGAGTAGAAAATTATTTTTCTTCTCAATAAAATTTCAAAGAAAAATTGTTAAGGAAAACAATTGTCAGTGTCCACCTTTACTGCTTTTATGATGTGTGAAAGATGGTTTGAATGTAAATTTTAGACCGCAAATATGTCTTTATGCTCAATTTCTACATCAGAAGCTAGAGAAGTTAAACTGATTTTTTCTCTGTTTGAAGATATGCTTTAGCCACACTGGTATTTTCTCAATGCACTGCTCAACACCTGGGCAAAACCTATTTACTGTTCTACTGAAGTATTTACAGCAGTAACATCCTACAAAATAACAGTGTTATATATTTAAAATATTACCAGATAAATATTCGTTTTTAACATAGTACCAGATAATGCTTCCACTTTCCTGAATAAGCTAGAATGCCACTCGAGTTAATGTTTAAACTAGTTTTAATCACTTCCTTTGATACATTTCAAAGTCAATATCAGTCAATGCAAACATTCAAAAAGAAAGAACAGATGGATGCAGCAGCTCATAAAGTGGGTGGTAAACTCACGCTCCAAGCAGAACAAAAGACCCACCTTTTCATAATTAAGGGGCTGATTAACGCACCTCACTCCTCGCAGCACAACGCACCTGTAATTACGAATGGAGCCAGGTACTGAGATGTGTTTGGTCTCTGAATAATTGGGCATCAAACTATAGAGCAGCAGATGGGAGTACACTTCTGTTGACATATGCCACGATAAAAGAGTCTGTGCTAACCTGGCTTAAAAGGTAACAGAACATAGGAAGTACAAAGACCTGCTACAAACAACTGTGTTAACTCCTGTCCTCGCTCCATCAATCCCATCTGTTAAATACCACTGTAACGATCGCCCTGCATCATCAGCTTTTAGCCACGGTCATTGAACAGAACTCTTAGAAAATTAGGATAAAAAAATGTAATTGTAGAACTGTTGTTTTAACACCTTAATACCTGTGAACTTACAGCACAGCATAAATAATGCAATTTTCACATATGCTGTGACAACACATTCACTACAAAAAGCTGTTAGAGTTCCGCTGCACGGATCTATTTGCTGTTTATGAGATGTACAACCACTAAAAAATATATTTTTCCTAGTTAGAAGGCAAAAACCTTTGGAAAGTTTCTTTTTGGAAAGCTAACGAAACAATCCTCAGCTTTTCTTTTTTGTTACGTAGCTGTGAAATACAGACCGTCTGGCACAGATCATATGCAGCGATGATACAACAGACTCAGAACCATCGAAAGTTAGCACTGTGCACAAACAGCCTGCTTGTGTTCACCCTAGCTTTCCATTAGTTTCCAGTGCCATTTTTCACCTCAGGCACTTCATTCAGTATTAGTTTGTGACAGTTTTAGTGACTTAATTTAAATTAGTACAGGGCAGAATACATCCTGAACATCATCTTGCTCTACTAGAGCTTATTGCAAACAGAACAGATTGGAAAGAAACCACACCCCAGGAAGGCATTTGCAGGTAAAATTTGACAATTTTTCTACTGTTTCCCAGACAGCACACTTTCATGCACAACACAGCTAACAATAAAAGCACGACTTCACGTAGTAATTCAGTAGCATTGCAAACTTATCAAAAGATTCAGGTTTATGAGAAAGTGGCCCAGTGAGAACATACGTCCTATCAGTGATATTGCAAAAATCAGGAAATTCAAACAGAGGCAAGTTGTTTCCTTCCCTTCAAAGCACTGTTCTATAAATGTAAACTGTGTTCAGCAGCTTACAGCCTAGTAAATGAATCACTTTAATTGAATGCTATGTACACAGTAACTGGAAAAACACAAGCAATAAGAAAAACATATGGTGATGGCAATAGAAATTGGTTTACTCGTTCTGTACAGTGTTGTTTCTTTACTTCTTTCATAATTGACCTTTAGAATGATAAATGTGTAAAATAATTTTGGTTTATTATGGCTCCAAACCTTTCAGCAATTACACAGAATGAAAATTTAAAAGGAAGTATTCATTCTGGAAGCATTTCAATTGTTTACATAATTGCACAGCTATAATTTAGTGTTCATGTTGTTAAAGAAAAGTGAAAAAAAAGGACCATTATGGACTATTTCAATTCAAAATGATGCTCTGTAGTGTTAAAAATGGGGAGGAGGGCAGAGAAGGGGGCAATCACACACACATCTGTCTCAAATGGATTAACCCTATAAAAGGCGTAATATTTCAGTATAGGGTAATCTAGTAATCCAAATAATATGGTCATAAACATCCAGTGAGTAAGTGAAAAAAAAAAGTTATCCAAGTTCACTGAAAGGTCAATTACAAAAATATTCTTCACCTAATTTTTGTTCAAGGTTTTGCAGATTACAGGTGTAACAAAATAGCCTGCCATCTGCCTTCCTCACGATTCCATTTGTCCCTCAACAGGAACAACATGGATTTTTTACTTAAAGTTCACTCTGTTCTTCCCTGAGACATACCTCATTTGGGGCTGAAATTTACAGCACAGAGAAGATTATTAACTTAAACAGGACGTAAGTGGTAAATCCTTCATTTTCCTTTTTTTATTTTAAAGGAACAAGTGATTCCATTTACTTATTCCAAGCTCTCCTAGCTGGCATTACATTTTAGGTAAGAGTTAACTTGTCAAAAATTAAGTTCCGATAAAAACTTGTGAAGAATTTTGACACACTCGGAAAGCACAGGACTGCTTGTCAGAAAATCTATTTCAATCTGTCATTTAAACCTAACCTCCAAAAAAGTTATCTTTGCTGAAGTATCTTGTGATTAGATGCAATAGAGAGAGAGATTAAAAACCAGAATAACATGTTGGGTTTGGAAAACAGATGACAGACAGATTACTGCATAAATTACCTGCTGGTAATTGTTCCTTCCCCCGGAACTACATTAGAAAGCTCTTTTAAAGGTGCGTTTGTAACATAAAAACAACCTTTGTGCTCATACAGAGAGATGCCCAGATGCCTTATTAACAGAGATCAGACAAACATCCTAAGTGAACAGAATTTTTGAAGTTTCTCCCATTTTAAAGTATGTTTGATATTTCTATTGCCTACTGCCTGAAATGCTGAGACAGCTTTGTGTTGGCAGACAGACTTCTCCTGAACACCTGTGGCAGGACCACCAGGGAGTCTGGCAGCAAGATGCCAGCACATGGCGCCGACCCAGCCGCAGTGCTGGGGTGACCCCCTCACGGGGAAGGTAGGTTAAGGACGGGATGGTGAGCAGACATTTGTTAGAAGGACACACAGATCCTACAGTTGGCATTACCTGGTTTTGCCTTTCTTCCAGTCAATCCTAGCAGCTATTTTTCCCCAGCACTGCCAGTGTATCCTCATGGTGTGGGTGAGCAGAGGGGCATGCAGCACCTTCTGAGAGAACTGCTCACCCAGTACGGATTAGGTAAATTTTCTGCAGGAAGGGAGGTGTTGGGGAGACTACAGAGGGAGAAAATTGAGGTAGCTACTGGAAGAAGGTCACAGCAAACTAGAATATGTGACTCTAAGCCTTATTATCTAAAGACTACATTATGATTTTATTTTTTTTAATGGCAGTCTGGAGAGAAATGTAAATATGTGCTATGGTTTCTGAAATGTTGTATAACCAAGGGTCCTCATGTGAAACACTATCAGGCAGAAATCTAGGCAAGAGGTACTTATCCCACCGCATACAGGAGGGAAGCTCCCATCTACAGTGCCTTTGAAAGACAATGCCCCACGCAGCTACCACACATCCCAGTGCACAGCACCAGTGACCTCGCAGCCACGAGTTGAACAGTGCTCCTTGTTGCAGAGTAAAAACTTAACAGTAAGATATAAAAGCTTACAAGCAACTCTATTACAAAATGTTCCATATTATAGATCCAGCAATCATACACAAAGCCACCATCTTGCGATACTCTGCAATTCTACATAAGCTTACTTTGTAACTGACAAAGTTTTCTTTCTGCAGTAAGCAACAGTATATTTTAAACAAATTAAGAAGCTTATAGACAAGCATAACATATATTAATATATCATTATCATTACTGGTAAAGTATTAAATCTAGCTTCTTCCTTATACTACTAAAAGGACCGGGCTAAAAACGTGGCTGTTAACTTTTCTGTCTTCAGCTGCACTGCATGCTGTGGGCTTATGCTGTTCTGCATAGCAAAATAAGCCCAGTCTCTGTGTGCTGAAATTCAATCACCAGGGACATCTGTCAACTCATTTGGATCTGGGCTTTTTTCCCCCCATATTTAAAGTTAGTACTGCATTTAATATCATTAAACAACAAAAAAGCCCGAAGTGCAGTCTTTAGCTGTCCTTTTCAGAGAATCTCTGAAGTATGTATTTTTTATTATGTTTCTTAGTATTTCTTTATGAAGTAGCCTGTTCCAAAAATATGCTGGCAAGCCAGTATAATTGCAGATTTACTGAACCTAATTGTTGAAACTCCCTTCAAAAGCCAGGAATATAACTATCCTGTCAGCTCACTTTTCAGATAACAATCTCTAACACTACTGGCCAAAAATGCAGTGGCATATGTTGTCAATAGCTTATGGCAAGTGTGTTAACTGATGCCAAAGCCCTGGTAGCAGGGTGAGACTCTCCCCAAAAATGACACAAAAGAGCTGGCAGTTCCAAAACTTGCAAAATTTTGAAAAACTGCCTCTTCTTCTACAGAGGTAAGCACTGAACTTTCACAGCATCTCTTCTCAAAATAAGAGTGCAAATTTAGACAGAAAGAAGAGTGTCATAAAAATCTACATAAGTTTTGGGGAAAAATATTGTAAATACCAGAAGTTGTAGGAATTAGAATTATCTCAATAGTTGTTTTTCTGAAAAGGGGGCTGAGTAGCATTAGTAGAATTTTGGAATAGAGTTTTAGGGTGTTTTTTTTTGCCAGAAAAAATAGGGAAGCTATAAAACAAGGAGAAGCTTACATAATTTTTCAAGTTCATGATGCAAAAATTACTGCTACAGTAAGCAGCCAGTAGAAATAATAAAATACATTTCTTTTCTACACTTAGACATTTGTGCATTGCGATATTAGAATTCAGTTAAAATTTAAAAGCTGTACGCATCATCCAAATCAAAAGATATGAATTCTTACAATCGCTGCAAGTGGGGGCTTTTCAACCCTTAAACTCACACAGTTATACCCACCCAAGCTGCAACAGGCTCTCCTGTGGAATCCTCTAAAAATCTCTTCCCAAGAATATGCCATGATTCTCCATAGTCTAAACTAGGAGCTAGAGCAAATGCAGATGACACCACAGGATGGCTTTCCTGAAGCTGCAGATGACACCACAGGATGGCTTTCCTGAAGCTGCAGACTGAATGATACAGTAAAGAAATGGATGTTGCTGGGAAACACCTAGGCATTCCTGTAACCATTGTTGCCTGGCTGAGGAGATACCGGAAGAAATACTGTATAGAAAAAGTCAGTCCTGCACAGGTGTGATGGACTAGAAAGACCCTGAAGGCATTTGAAGGCTGATAGACCTCAGTGATTTAAAGGGCAAAAGGACTGAAGTTAATGTAAGCAGTACCTCCTGCATCCCATCTGAGCGATTCCTGATGCATTGTCTTCTTAGGATTTTCAGTCAAGCTTTGAATGCAAGTGGAAACACTGCCTTCGCTACCAGGTGAAGATAGTGTATAAAAAACAAAACCATGCTCTAATTCACTTTCCTCTGTACTAGTGAGGGAGGGGAGGTGGAGAATCTGAATGAACTTTGTTCATAAAAAGCAATGGGAAAATCTGAACTCACTAGAGCATCAGAGAAATGCCCACTGACTCGAGTGGTACAGGAGCAGAATTGTTATTGCACAGTCGCCTGTGCCCTGGGTTCAGGGCACTTGGCATGCTGGAAGTAGCTGCGGTGCCAGGCTGTGACTTACTTCTCCCACCTGAAAAGGTGATGCAATTGTTGCGGAGAATTGTACACTTCTTCAAGCGGAGATGTTTGTTGTTTGACACTTAGACATGGATAAATTAGACGTGGCTTAGCTACAACACTAACTCCTTTCTCACCTGCTGAACTAATAGCTAAATCTTGAACTCAGAGTACCATGGGAGCTTTTTATAAAATATATCTTTACATTGCTCTTTTATATGCTCCAGGAGACAAGTCTTCAAAACTAGGTTGCACTTTGCATGAATAACAGTCTGACCATAATCAAAGATGTATTATTTTGGTTTTTTACCATTACCAAAACCTAGACAATACAGCAGTAATTTTGTATATGCATATCCTCAAGAGAGGAGTGAAACACAATTGAGTAATTTAGAGTAACAGGTAATGGAAACAGTGCATACATTAGAGCAGGAGGTCTGCATTCTCCTAAGTCTAGGAGAAACCTTTTTCACCTATCCAGATAGCTACATGTAACTGGACATGTATCTACTGAAATAAATACAACTACTATCTGCTCAGAAAGTCCAATTAGTGTCTTTGGTAAGGTATTTATCTTTATATTGAAGTCCAGCTTTCATTAAAATTAATTGTATAACTGCACTTTGCTCATGTAATACAAGATTTGTGGATTTTTTTTTTTCTAAGAGAAATACATTTCAAAAAGAAACATTTCTGATGCTAAAATACTGATAATCATACTCATGTTATACGGTTTCTGACCATAACTTTACTAAATTATGTAGCCACATAAAAGGCTCATCTAAAACAACCAATGAGATTTCCTGGAGCTGGTCTACCTTTGTGTTGCTCCTCTCCATTAATTTTTAAAATTGTACTAGTTACATACATAGAATGAAAATTCCCCCATGAGAAAAATCCCCTTCTCCTTTTTTCTGTTAATGTTCCATAAAAGTGAGAAAGATATGCTTATGCTTAGGAAAGAAAAAAAAATCTCACAAAGCAGATTGCTCTTTCTTTCTACTACAAGATCTCCAGTTTCCAGCCCCTTCACACAAACCAGATCAGATTTCCCCCACACCTGGGTAGTTTAATCTTTTGGTGGCAAGGTAAAAGGCTGGTGAAATACCTTGCCTGCGCCATCAATCTACCTGTGGAAGAAAAACTCTGTGTTCAATCATTTGGGTACCAGATGGCACCTAGCATAAGTAACTCCCTGGCCCCACCAAAATAATTGAAAAGTACATCCATGACCCATATTAACAGATACCAGAGTTATTCTGCCTCAAACAATACATTCCTGCAATTGTATTTATTGCAGGTGTTACCTTCAGCATGCAAAATACTGAGCTAGTCTAAACACCCATTGAGTAATGTGACGCTAATCAAACTGCAAATACAGAAATAGGTTTAAGGAACCGGCTTTGCATCAACATGTTGCATGAGAATTGAAGCTCCAAAACACCGTGAGTGAACATCTCACATCATCTAGTATCATAGCTAAGGAAAGCAAAACTGGAAGTACAGTAACACAAGAGAAAACTTGCGGTCAAGTGTGTCACCAAGAGGCAACAAAAGCAGAACCAAGAGAGCCAAGGAAGAAAAAAAAAGCAGCATCAGTGTGCAAAATATCTGGGAAACCCTGGAATGACCTGTACTGCCTTCACCAGCCAGTCTTCACTTCTTGATCTTAGTGTCTGCATTGCAAATTTGCACACAGACTGAAATATGAAGTGCAACAAAGCAACAGGCTTAAAATCAGTGGAGCTGTTATTAACACCAAAACACATTGAACTGTGAGAAACACAGCTCATCAAGAACCAATACCAGGTTTTTAAAATCACCAAGTTTCTATGTAAGAAACTCTTTTCCAGGATTTTTCTCCAGTATCGTAAGTAGCACACCAAGACAATTAACAGAAAAGCTTTGCCCCAAACCAGCTGTAGGAGTCATATGACCTAATCAGTTCTCTTCCTAAAAAGAGAGCATGCTGTGAGTCTGTGTAAAGAAAAAAACAAGTTATCCTAAATGTATGCCTTAACTTTTGAAGGTGAGAACACAGGAAGACGTTTTTGCATGGATCATAATATTAGTGTTTTGCTTTTAGGAAGTATAGATCAAAGAATATTCTGCTATTAATAGTTTTTCTTCTTCCATACCTACAGAAGCACTTGAGAGCAGGTGGAAAGCTTGCAGAGAATGCACGGCAGATGGTTTTCTTTCCTTTATTTTTGCAAAACAGGGACACATGAAGTTTCCAAGTGCAGGGTTATGCAGGCCAGCACAGAGAGAGGGACTGAGTTGCTGACCACAGCAAGGCACCCATGTCCAAGGTGCGAGCAGCATGTTGCATGCTGGTAAAGCTAAACGCAGCTTCACAACGTTTAAAACAATGCACCACTAACCCAGCACTAGTTAAGCAAAAGGACAGGCCTTCTTCGGGATTACAGGAGTAGCAAAGATTGGTAACAACTAGCATAACCAAATCCATGCAAGTCTGTTCCCTCTGGCTTGATAAAGGCACTAGAAGTAACTCCCTGAAGCAGCAAATACCAATACAGATTTTATAGAGAGGTCCATGTGCCCTCTGCTGGCATCTGCGGGGCAGCTCTCACCATTGTATACATCAGAGTATTTTTTTTAAGGATGAAAACACACTGTTACAGCTATAAAAACACAGGCATGTTTTTAGAATGTCTCTATTTTGCTGAGAGTATTTCTTATAGATCTTATGCATATTTAGCTGCTTCTGTGGTCCAATAGTCCTTTTACATCTTGATAGATGAAGTTTTTTCCTCATCTCCCACCAACTACGTTCTTGGTTAGGCCAAACCATGGCATATAAACCCATAAATGGCATCTATTCACAGACACAGAATGTTTTGACAGCAGTTCTTGGCTAGAGTGATAAGATAACCTGAAGAGTACGGAGAAAGTTCAGACTACGTAATCTAAAGGGAGGAACAGACTAGGCTATACATGGATAATTTCATACAATTGTATTTCTTTCTGCTTTTTCAAAAATGAAACTGAAAACATTTCCATCAGCATATGGAAAAAAATGCAATTTTTTTTTTTAAAGAAGGCTTTTACCTGGTCTTCACTTGTTAAGCCAAGGTGCATCACAAAATAAAAATGAACTAGGAAATCAGAATTTGGCAGAACATCTTGACGTCTAGTCATCATAGCACAGATCAGCCTGTACGCCTGAAGTTTGCCTTCCTTATATTCATTTGGCAGCATGGTTGCCTAAAAAGAGCAAAAGCCTTGTTTTACTACATTTTTCCTAGTAGTCAGCTAATACAAAATTGTTATTTTCAGCAGATTCTCCATAAAGCTTTTGTATTTATTAAAATAGACTTGAGTCCAAATGTCCTATGTCCTCTGGAAGATATCTGTTGTCTTAGAAAGCAGTGATTGTGACAATTATGAATAGTGCAACTGAACATACACAAATTTAATACTGATACAGAAAAAAAACACTAACGTGAAAATTTTAGAAATAACTTACCTTGAATAACCATGATGCAAATATTCTGAGAGGAGGAATTAGGACAGGAGGAGAGGGAGTCGACTGATTATCCATACTTATAGCAAGGTTGTCTCTTATCTGGTGTGTTTAAAGGATGAGAGTTAATAAGCACAATAGCTTACTTTATTAATGTTATTTATTTCATACTATTATTTTTCTATTTTATTTTATTTTACCTCAAGGCGCTATACCCTGTGCTACCCAGACGGTTCCTCCTTAAGCTAAGACCTCCAGAAAAACATGTTCTATAGTGCCATATAGCCTAACCAAATATTATCATTTTAGGTTGTACCATCTCCCTTTACACTTAACACAACATTTGCAATATTCTATTCTATACCTCTGTTTTCTTTGCTACCGTTTCATGATGCCATGTAAATTAACTAATCTAAATTCTCATGATTAAACAGGAATATTTTTTACTCAGGATAGCTACTAGAAATCAAACAAAATCTGACAAAACTTATGACAGAATCCTCCAAATATCATGCTTGTGTTCCAGATGATAATCCTAAACTAAACTTAAGCATCATTTTTACAGAAAAAAAAAATCATTATATGAAAGCTTGATATACTATACCTTTGCAAGTTTATACCACAGCTCATAGAGATACCCAAAAACTTTTGCATGAATTTTAGGTGACTCTATATTGTTCACATCTCCAAGAATTCCCAAGATCCTCCTCCATAGCACAGCAGCAGAATCAGGATGCCAACCGATGAGGCTTCCACCGGCAATTATACTGCAGTCATCAGCAAGATATTCACTGCTGTCTGTAAATTTTAAAATGCTCAACTTCACTGAATTAGAAATGCAGTGTACAATATAAATTGAGTCAAAAAAAGTGGGAATATCAATACAGAATAGGAATAGTAATTCTGAACATTTCTGATGGGATCTCACCGAATATAAACACTAAGCAAATACAATGACTTGGAAATTACAAGCAAACATCAGAAAAACATAAAGCATTAGGCTGGATAATAATTTAAAAACATCAATCACTTTTGCAAGAGTATCATAGTAGTTCTACAACTGGTACGAAAATTATGTCTATACCTAAAATCCCTACATAATAGTTTCCTTGTTTTCCCCCTTTTTTTTTTTAATAAATCAAACCATTCTCTTCTAGAAATCATGAAAGCCTAAAATTCCACAGTGTTTGTATCTTGGGGTTTTACATAGATAACAAGAATATTATTCGAGAATGAAGCTTAATATTATATAAAGCAATTCAGTGACGCATATCTAAAAGCCAATTATATAAAACATATGCGAAATCAACAAGTGAGATTAATTTTTCCTATGTGATGACCTTGGGTTGTGAAGAGAGTTTCTCTTTCACAACAAAGTAGTCTCTAAGCAAAACTCTTATGGGTTAGGGAATTGCATTTCCCTACGACACAAGGAAAAGACACATCAACTTTTAGCCAGAAAAGATAAAGAGCAAAGATTTATATCTTAATATAAACAGGAACTTTAGAATAGAGATACCTGAAAGCTTTGGTCTCAAGAAACAGAACATACATAATTGTCGTAAATAATTTGTCACTGAGTCGCATCATTTTATTTCTAAAGAGTATGCCTAAAAACGTTTTATGACAGAAGTACCAAAAACTTAAAATGTTCACTGTGAAGTCTGGAAAGTTTACTACCATGCAAAAAGATCAGAGTAGTGGATTTATTTATAAAAGGACACTTTGGCCTTCCTGGGTAAGCATACTCACAAATTAGAGGGGAAAAAAACAACACAGAAAAATAGCGAAGGCATATTGCCACTCCTGCAGGCCGTAGGCACAAGTAGACTTTCTTGATGATGATGTACCTACACGAGATGCTGCCTCCACGCATCGCACATTGCAGAAGAACATAATGATCACCTTCTTAGACTAAACGCAGAAGCTGTTAAGACCTATTACTCCTTATAATTTTTTTTCATCTCAGAAGTGGTCTCTCCCACTAAGTCATCTCCCTCTTCTACATTACTCAAGGGAGCACATGGTTCAAAGCAAAAACTGGCAAGAAAACACAAGTTAAAGGGCCTTCCGTATAGAGACAACCCAACTATAGATCAGTTTTGTATCAGACAGACTGCCCTCACTCAAGGCTTTTTTAGCAGGAAGGCAAATGCAGTTAAATGTACTCTGTACATGTCTGAAACTCATGTACTCTGAAGATTTATTCAATCAATAACTGGCTTTTACAGGTAGCATTTCCATTGCTAAGTGTCTTTTCTCTTTTAAGATCACACAGTATAAAATTATCTGGAAATACAACTGAACAAAGGGACTAAAACCAATGCACTACAAGTGATGAAGTGTATGCTCAGGCACACAGAAGCAGTTCCTGAGAAAGGTTCCTGAGAAAGCAGCATACAAACCAAGAAGGAAGACAGGGATTTGTGCAGATGGGCAGGATAATGGAATTAATAATGCCTAAACAGTAGATGAAGAAATCCATACTGGAGTGCAAATTTTAATGACAAAAGCTGATACACTGTCTTCTATTAGACCAAGGAAAGCTATGTAGCAGCCTGTCTACGGGCAGAATCAGTCCAGAATGGTACCCTCCAGTGCTCAGCATCCAGTGTTTTGAGAAAAGGTACAGGAAACCTCTACGTCGGGAGACAGAGATAACTTGCACCCTTCCAGGTTCCAAAAATAAAAGCCATTTTAGAAGTCATATTTATCCTTGCTTTATTTCTTTTAAAGCTTTGGGGATTTTTTTCCTTTTTTGCTTTTTTGTTTTGTTTGTTGCAGCATTATGAATTCCCAAAGTGTTAAAATGGACGTTATTTTTTAAGTGTGTTAGAATGCTCTTCAACAGAGAAGATCATCTCTCATCAGAGAATTTCATGCATCCGTGCTGTTCAGGTGATAGCATTACACTATTTTTTGCCTTACACTGTGGAGTTTTCGACAGCAAAACAAAGTTTTTTATTTTAGAAAGCCTCCAAATCTGAAGACCAAATATGTATTTTGTTGGAAAAGAAAATTAAACACCCAAATGAATCCAAGTAACCATATGACATATCAAAATCCTGAAGGCTCAGCTTGTGACATAATTTTACTACAACAGTAGACATTGTTCACAAATGAAAGATGAGCAAGGGGCTCCGATCCTTCCTGCACTCTCCATGTAACAACCATGCAGCAAACAGTAGCAGCTCTGACTCAGATAAGCTGTTGAAAGGAACAATGTGAAGCTGTTCTCTGACTGTGTGGATGTACAGTGAGAAAGAAGAGGGCTGTGTTCACCATACGGATAACTTACAACTTTCTAATATGCCAGTCAGAAATAAGCTGAACACTGCGTTGTATGCAGCCACCCAGTGTGAGCGGACACACAGACAATCAACTTGGACAAGAACCAGAAAAGCAGTAAGAGCATGCCAGATCTATTGGGTAATTAAACATTTGTTATCACACTACTCTTTTAGTCCACATTACCTTTCAGATTATTTTATATAGCTCATTCTGTTTGTAAACACAAAAGAGCAATTTCTTGTATTACAGACAAAGCAATGAATTTATCATACATAACAATCCTTGCCAGGTACTGTATTACTACCTTTTATACAATGGTAATCTGAACTATGGAATAGGTGCACTGGTTCATTAAACTAGCAGTATTTTAAAGAAAAAGTGATCATGAAAAAAATACCCTTGAAACTATACAGCTCATGAGTAAAAACAGCTGATAAGATAGTTTCACATGTTACAGTATTAAGTTATTAAAGTAAAAACCCTGACTCACATGTTGCATATTAGATGGGAAGGTACCTGGCTGAGAATCAAAATATTTCAGTAGATATAAGTATTGGATATGTCATAGATACTATAATTAAAATTAAAAGGCAAAAGAGCTTTACTTCTATATTAACTTTTCTGAGAATGCTACTTATCACATTCTACTGGAATATAGGCAATGCACACTCTGAAGTATAAATAAGGAGAGTAACAGGATTAAGATGAGAAAAGTTGTTATGAATTAATCAGTTATTTCCTATCAGTCAATATATACAGTAAGGAACTCCCTGCACTTTCTTAGGCAGTTCTGCTATGAAATAAAATCTATTAACTTAATAGAAATTTAATTAATTCATTTTACTTGAACACTAGTGCAGGCTAAGAGAGCACAAATGATCAACTATCACATCTCTGCTGATTAGCAGTAATTTGACATAGCAAGCAATGCAATCATTTTGAATTGTGTTTTCATTTTCTGGATTAGAATGTATTGGCACCTATGTCACGTTCATTCTGATTATACAAATTCCTTAAACTCTGGCCATTTAAATCTCTTTTTTGACATAACAAAAGCTTGGTGACATGCCTAAAGGAACATACTTTTTAATATGCAAACTGAACTGTATGAACTACCTTTTGAGATAAAAAGGTAAAATAGTAAATATATTTTCTGGACTAGAGTACCTGTTAAATTTGCATTATCTGCAGGACTAAGCTGAAGCCAGTGAGGTGCATCAGTATCCACACAAACATCTGTTGATGCATTAACTTCATGGTCTTCTTCAGAAGCTTGCCAGGGGATGAGTGCAATCTCTACTTCATTATTATACCCAATGGATGTGTCACTGCTAACACTTTCACCTAAAGCAATCAGAGGATTAAGAAAGATCTCAGATTCTATTTTTAAAAATTGCATTACCAAAACCTGGTGAGGAAAGTGCCTAATATATCTGTAACAAGACAAAATTATCACACTGATTTAAATTGCTAAGCTTAAGAAAAATACTGCATTTCTTGGAACTCACTTTTTTCTCTCTCCCTATGGTTTCCGTGTGTTTGTTGCAAGTCTGCTTTCAAATCTAATTCAGCTGTACTACTGCTCCTTTGTACTAGTACCTTCAGAGAAAAAAAATAGTATTAATCTGAGTTTCTTAATTACATTTTTGAGAACTACATATTCTTGCAAATTCAATACACAACGACACATATACAGAAAGTTACTAAAAGTTAATCATAACTGAGTCAAGATATTTTAATCTATACCTGGACTACCAAATATCTTTAGATGTCTTAAGGACACCATCATGTTTTCAGTTTCTATTTCTCCTCCTTTTCTTAAACTCAGTCTACCTACTAAGAGGCACGACTTTCTACTGATGTTTTTCCACAAAGCTGAAACCATTCAAAACTTTCAAAAGTATCAAAAAACCTTTCAGGAAGAAATTGGTAGTCATCTCTTATGTTGATGCATTACTTTGTTGCAAAACAACCCATTCGAAAGCACCTAATCTTTTGTTTACCTTATTTTTTTATTTTCCTTTTAAATGGATTTATAGCCTACTTGCTGAAAAACCTTCAGGTAATTTTCTGCTTCTAGATGATACTCCTCTGTCCCTAAGCATAATTGCTTTGCTTTACATCTGGTAGATCACCTTCAAATTCACATTTCTTGCATTCCCGTGTCATCTATAATAGCAAAACTTAGTTTCTGCCAGAAAATAGAATACCACGTTGTTTGTTACTATATAAGTATGCAACAAAACACCCATGTTCTGCACCTCACCCCTAGGAGCATACTAGATCTAACTGCTAAAGGAATCTCTGCTCTGAAACTCCTCAATTCACTAAAAATTCTGAAATTCCCTTTTAATTTTGTATTTGTAATTAGTAGTATTATTTTTAAATAAATTTATTTCTTCTGATTTGCTGTCCAGACCATTAATCCATTCTCTTTCTCCATATATCTGAGAAAGTAAATTATTGCCACCAAAGACATAACTAACTCACAGAAATGATTATTATTGTATTAATGAAGGCTGTAGGTTTGGTTTGTTTTGCTTTGAGCTGGGCATCATTCAATCATTCCCAAGAAAGAAATGCTTCCTCGTGCTGCCTGATAGACTGCAGAATCATTTCTCCTCCCTGGCAAATCTAGCTTTTGGTGATTAGTGATGACAATATGCAAATGTGTTGTGGTATTAAGTCAAATTGGTCCACACAGAACATTAGAAACCTATGTTGTATATACATGGTCAAACCTCAGCTTCCACTTGCAAAAGATGGTGAAACTGCAATGTGTTTGACAGCCCCAGCAGCATGTGCTTGTAAATATTTTATAATACATGCCACAAGAATAGAATGGGGAGACAGATTAATTTTTAATTCTCCACAATTACTGAACCTATTCCTCTCCCTCTCCCCTCACCTCCAGCACATGCAGTCCACTAGATTTTCCTTCCCATTTTAAGGTACTTTGTTATTCCTGACGTGATTAATGAAAGCACTTCCAGAAAAAGCCTTGTCTCACCAGAGCAAAGTACTAACAGTACTTTAAGTCCAGATATATGGGAGAGACACGGACCAGAGATGAGATTTATCTTGAAGTCCTCCACGTTGCATTGCATTATACTTCCATAAAGATGAAGTCATTTATTATTTCTACTGCTTGTTCCAAAGTTGCATTAAAAATTTACAAAGCTTGCCTGTCCTAATGTTAACTTTTACAAATAATCTGCAATAAATAGCTAGTGCTACAAATTGTGCTGAAGGAAATTATTTTTCTCAACACTTCAAACCATCAAACATTTATTCCACTGCAGTGTAGCTCTATAAAAGCCATGAATTATTTACCAAAAAAAGTGGTAAACTTGTTTATAATTAATAAAGGAAAGCAAAGAAGTCTTTATAAGAATAGCATATAGCCAATTACATAGAATTGTGTTGGCAACTTACAGTATCAGAAGTCACAGAACAAGCATACCAAATAGCATAATGAACAGCTACAGTTTAATCCCAGATCCTATATTGGAAATGTGACTAATGAATTTTCATACTTTCCCGTTGCTAGTTTCAAAATACTAAGAAAAATCTGATTAGAAATAAAACATTTTGTTTATCAATAAAACATTTGTTTTATTTAAAACATGGTATCGTCAATAATCACTCTCTATTTTGCCTTACATGCTCAGCTTCATGTTCTTTCTTCATATATTCCTTATTTTCCTGAACTGATTTGGAGTCTGAAGAAGATAAATTATGAGAACTTCCAGCCTTCTTACCTAGAAATTTTAGAAGGTAAAAAAGAAGTATAGAAATTTGTGGGATGAAAGTGCATAGCAAATTGCAGGAAAAATTCAGTTACATTTACTTACATACTTTTTATATTTGCAGGTGAGTGAAGTAATATAGCATATACTACATAATTTCCATGGCTTAATCGATAAGATGGAACATGTGACGTTTTAAAAATCCTTCATAAGTATAACCCACTTACACAATCAGAACAGAAGTAGAACTGTTAACTCAAATACACAAAATGTAAATGTGAATCAGATAAACAAACATAAAGAGTTACACTGACAATGCATGCTTTTAATAAAGCCCTGCTTTATTAAAGGTTGTGCTCTGCATTTGTAGTCCACAGCTTCTTAAAAACAGTTTTTTCAATAAGATACCAACAATAGATTTACTAAGAAAATGGGATTAAAAACATTTTAGAACCATGGCTGGAAAACAAAGAAGATAACAGCAGCATCTGTGAAGCTCAACAAGTCTCGGCACTTTTTCAAAGTGTAGCATTGCTGCATTTCATCAATATTACCTTGAAAAAAATCGGATGGAAACTGATCTGCAATATCTGAAGTGCTGCTACTTCGAGTAAGTTGCTGCTCTTGGTCTACAAATAGGCCTGTAGCTTCTGTTCCTGCTGAAGTTTCCGACTGCTGGGATTCTTCAACTTCTGTTGATTTAGATAAAAAACAAAATATTTGCATGACCTCAGAATTGTATACAAACACTAACTCCTTAGCTACAAAACCTATGTGAAAAAGTGACCCACTCAAATATTTCAAACTCCAAGTTACAAAAGCTAGAATGTGACCACTAGTTAAAGAAGTTAAATTATTCTTAGAAAAAATGTAAAGTTCAGAGAGAGATGTATGAGCAGTTTCAATGGCAAAAGATCTAGAAAAAAGGGAAAAATTACTTCAGGGATTCAGTGTGCACAATGAAGGGTTGGAGGATGTCATGAGAATAAAGCTATCTTTTCCATTGCTAGAGACCTCAACTAGACTCTGTTTGTTCTGGAAAAAGAAAGAAGAGAGGCAGCAAAACTAGTATAGAGTACAGAGAAGGTTACTGTGCTTACTGACTTTTCCTCCATAAAGATGGAATGGGGACATCAAAAAAGGAAAGAATTCAAATAGAGTACAAAAAAAAAAAAAAAGAAAGAAAAAAAAAGCACAGATTCTGGATTAATTTGTGAAGACAAACTGAAGCATGCAGCTTTTTTATTGTAAGTGAAAATCCAAAATAAAAAGAGAGGAAAGAGAGGCATGAAAATTCAAGTGAGAAAGTAAATTGATACACTGGGGAAGGAGCAACAGGAAAATTTTAAGATGTGCTAGCAACACACTTACAGAAATATACTTCTCTTGGCATTAAGTGAAAAAAAGACAGTAACACTTGGGAACAAGTGTGCTCCCATTCAGTAATGATGGTTTTAGTTATAGCACCAGTTATTGCCACCCAACCTAACTGCTAACTCTTCTCCTAGAAATCAAAGAGCTGGCCCACACATCTCTTCAAAGCTGACCCAACAGAACTGTCAGACTGTCCAAGATTTATAACTGAGTGTGACACACATTGAATGAGAATTTTTTTGAAATCAAGTAGCTCAACCTGACAAATTTCTTCACTTGCATATTTTGCTTGCACTATCTCATACATTCAAGCATGTAACTAGTTTCTACTCAGTTCCTTGAAAATACCTTGCTGTCCTCATTTTCCCTTAAAAGGTTACTTATTTTGATAATGAACACAGTTCCAGTGACAGAATAACAAAAAACATTTATCTAACCACTCTTTTTCACCCTTCATAACTTTGAAAAAGGACAAGATATGCTTCCATTGAACTTGCTCATCTCCAACTGGCTACCAGTATTACTTAACACTGTGTTTTGAACAGATCCAGACAAGAGAAACAGAACCAGGGAAAAACATCTCATTCCACAATCCTAAAGAACAATTAACTGGACAGAAAGAAAGCAGACAGACAGCAGCTTAAAAATACAAAGAACATTTATATAAAAGATGACTTTAAAGTACAGTACCTGACAGTCTGTGAGAGCAAGAAGTATAAGAGATACCAGGTAAGAGAGAGCTCACAGTGTGAAGCAGAAGAGGTACACTTTTAGTAGCTGGCAAAGCCTCATAAAGATGAACACAGTTGCTGATAGACTGGCTTCGCTTAGCTTCCAGGAAAAAATAAAGCAAGAATTATGTCAGAAAAAATAGCAAAATATTTGGGTTTTGGAATGTCATGATACAACAAAACACATAGCTTTTGAAAAAATTTTAAAATGTTAAGCTCTGAAACATTTCCTAAACGCTATAAGTTAATAATGTGCAATGCATCTCACACACTGTAACTATAATAATCAGTGATTTCTGAATCACGATTCCACAATGTGGAATCTTTCATTTTGTCAGCTTGTGATTACCATTCATGGGCTAATTTGACTTACCCTTTTTCCTTCTCAGTGAAGTACCTGTAGCAGTATATACAGCTCAAAACTAAAGAACAGAAAACTTCTTCAGCTTACCCTCTGTTAGCAATGCTCCACCCTGACCCCCTCCCCCCCAAACTAACTATCTCTTCCTCTCTGCTGAAAATAATCCATTTTCATCCAAGAAGTGGGTTAGTGTGCCTCTCAGAAGTTAATCTGAAGATACAGCTACCTCTGCTTTTGCTTTTAAAATTAGGGATCCTAGCTCCAGCCTGGATAAAGCCCTGAGTACTCTGGTCCGAGCAGACAGCTGACCCTGTTTTGAGCAGGAGCTTAGACCTGATGACCTGACGTTCCTTACATGCTGAATTATCCTGCAGACTCTGTTTTGGGGGTACTGAGTCTTGCTTTCTACATTTATGAAGAGGATGATGAAACGGATACAAATTATGTGAAGGGTTTGGACTCTTAAGACATGATGGGAAGGTAGAAGCACCCAAAATGTTGTTGGACCTGTGAAATTTTTCAAAATGAGAAAAACATCTCTAAAATAGCAAAATGTTACATTTTACATCCAGTATTCTGTTGGCAATTTCTCTCATAATTTGTAATACAGATGAGCAGCTCTCTCTCCAATGGGATCTGAAAGTGGACCTTTTATAACTTGTGTATTAAATACTCTGTATCAGGCTACAATAAAACACCTTCCAAGGTAGCTAACGCTTTAGAGGCTTTTTTCCAAAATAGTGGTAGTGTTCCAGACATCGGTATGGAACATCTGTGTTTAGGCATTTAGTTAAGTTGCACTATTTTTGCAAGCTGTCACAACTCAAAGGTAGATTTAAAACTCAAGTGTTATTGAATGTTTGGGAACATAAACATTTAGTTATGGTCTATACCTGTTGCTCTCTGACGAACAATATTTCTCGCTTTCTCAACTCCTGGGGCTCCAGAGGTGGTAGCACTTCTGAATCTCATTGGCTCCACAACTTCTGGATGACTTTTCCAGCTTAATGAAAAAGATCTTCCCACTAGAGCTGTCTTTTGAGGCTCTAAAATGCCACCTTAGAGATAAAGAAAACAAATTTTTCTAGCATCGTATGCTTTGGCATGTATTCTTCTACAGTATGAATGGACTTACAAGCACTCCAACGTGAAAAAAATATTCACCTTCAAATCGGCATAGTGGAAGGAGTAATTCTTTTTTAATGATAGTAAAAATTCAGCTATGTGCATCGATTGCAAGGTGGCATATAAATGCAGCCAAAATACTGTAATTAAAAAATATTAATTAAAAATACTGTAATTAAAAAAGTTTAATGGAATTACATGGAAAGGAATTTTGACATTGATGACTATGCCAGACTACAGCACAAGAAACCACGTTTCATTCCTGCTCTGCAGAAAAGACTGATTTTGAGCGCATACTAAATCTGCTAAATAGCTACTATCTATCGACCCCAATTACCTTTCCTACCACAATGAATGATGAGAACATATAAATCCAAAGCACTTCATACTTGATTAATCAGGTTCTTACACTAGGATTAAGAGGTATTTAATGTTAGATTAAATTAAATTTTAAACTTAAATATCTAACTTGTTTGATACAAAAATCACTGAAGCATGGAGACTAACCCTTTCCTCTCTGCTTTTTTTCTTTTTGTTCACTGAGCTTATCCAAGGGTAAGTTTGTCATTTCTACCCCATACACAGTTCTTGCCAGCACTGCTGTTAGAGAGTCCATGATATTGGCCCACTCGTTTATGAGCTCCTCCCAGTCGGTCAGGGCAGACAGAACACTGAGCAGTTCATCCCACAGCTCCCGAGAAATGTAAACGCTCAGGTTTGCTCTGATCCAAGCCACAATGAGGGTCTGAGAGGAAAGAAACAAGTGATAGGTCATGCATTTTTACTGAAGTTAATTGAACACGCCAATTCACACGCTGATAAATTCAACACCAATCTGCATATTAGCACTGATTATCAGTGACACACAGATACTATGCACAGATATTTTTCACCAAAAAATACTCCCAGAAATTGGCAGGTACATATATGTGCAAGTTACTAAGGAAATTTTAAAATTCCAAAACATATGCTTCAGGTGATCTTATGTTTCCAGGTAAGCTGAAACAACACTTTGTTTATATAATAATGATAGAAAAAAGAACTGCCTGCTACACCTTCCAAAAAATTAGTGATTGAACTATGCCTGTGAGATTCAGGCTTCAACACTGTAGCTGACCGCATAATGTACCAATGATGTCTAGATATTTTCATCTCATTAAGTGTGACCCAGTTTTGACATGCCAGATGAACTTCCTCCTAGAAAAAGTTACATATAGCTCCCATTTTAGAGGAACTCATTGAAAATATCCCACACTGAGACAAGTGTTTGCTACCACGGTTTGTAACAGAGCCCTGAAGAACTGATCAAATCAACTGCTTCTGGCACCTGGAATTAATTGTATTACTGCAAAGGAGACTTATTTCACGTTTTAAAAATAGGTTGTATAGTACTGCGTAATACTACTTAAGCAAAACTATGGGCAATCAGCATTGAAAACAGGTGTCACACGTACACAAAAAATACTCACTCGAAAAAGTAACCCTGACATGCTCTGAGCAAACGTATCCTTTATATGGTTTTCTTTTGGCTTCTGCATCACGGCTTCTGTTATTCTGAGGAGTATCTGCAACATCTGTTCCCTGGTTCCAAAATAAAATTGTACTTTTTGTTCACATGTGTTATTATACATGCTTGTTAATTTTCATCTACCAGAAAAAACTTTTAATTCTCAATAAGTCTTACACGTTGAGAATGTGATCTTACACTCTCACTAAGATTTCACAGAACTTTCACAAAATAACATTAGTTGGTTGTGGACTGTAAAATTTAATTTTTGAGAAGGTGAAGTCAGGAATGGAAGCGATGACCAGAATCTTTAAATCAAACAGCATGATGAAGACATGGCAGAACCTACAATCTCCCAAATCAATTCATATGCAAGTCATAATTGTGATGTGTAACAAGATCTACACCTGAGTAAGTCCACTCTCCCTCCCTCCTGACAATTTTCCCATAAATTTTAAATATTGATATATTTCTCTTAAATGGAGAATATATTAAACTTACCATGTCTTTTTATTCATTGATATTTCCATTATCATGCGCCTAAAAATGCTCAGAACTGCCTTGCAAGCATCAACTTGCTCCTTCAGAAGCACAGGGACTTCAATGCATGGTTCCAATAAGAAAACATTTGCAGAGTTTGTCAAGAACACCTTCAAGACAGGCATTTACAGTCAGTTTAAATAGTGTCAAAAAAAAAAAAAAGGTCAAAGACTTACAACCAAATACTCGTCATCCTCTAGCCAAGCCTTTCACTTTTCTTAGAGCAAACTTCATGTTTTACACAATGCTTTATTTTTCTAAATAATTCTGGTAAAAAGTCAGGTGCCATTACATGCCCAACAAAGGCATGTGTTACATAGTCTATGTCTTGTAGGTATCCGTTCTATTCCCTCAGGCAAGAGTACCACTCCTCCAGCTACTCATTTCCCAGCGTTATATGCTTAAGCAGTCACCAATATTTTCAATAAGTGAGGTACAGTGAAGCAAATGTACAGTTCTAATTCCTAGCACCAACAGTAGAAAAAAAAAATGCAGCTTTACCTTAAAATAGGTATCTGGCACTAGGACATGGGTGCACGGTTTAATACGCTTTTTTAAAAAGATGTAAGTGAAGTCCAAATTGTATCTTATGAAAACCATCAACTCTTCATAGTTTCTTTCCTTAATTTCAGAGTACAGAAAGACCTGTACACAAGCTCTTCAACCAAAATGTGGAATTATAATTTATATAAGCAAGCAGAATATTATTTTCAATAATACAGAAAAAGATAATTGAACTACACATTGTAGCTATATCTCCCTTTTTCCATTCCCAATATAGGGTGTCTATAATTGACAAGAAAGAGAGTGTAATGTGCTGAGCTCAGCACATCTGTATGCAGAACACTGTGTGGGTGCTAACCTAGAACCCTCGCAAATTGCTCTAATCATAAAATTTTATATGACCATATGACTATATAATAATATGTAGTAAAAGTTCCATGACTCTTAGAGCCTTCTAATCTCTATACAGCACACCTGTAACGCAGCTTGAACACCAGCTTTAACATTTTTGTCCTCGTCTTCTAATACACATCCTCTGTTAACAGCACTGGTAAAGGAGTACGTTCTTCCCCAGCTGGATGAGCGCTTATGTCCTGAGTGGTCAGAGGAAAGCTTTCAAAAACATCATTCAGTTAGTGACCAAGGAGAAAGGAACATGTCCACGTTTGGTCAGTATCATTTTATATGTCAAAAGCAGGAAGAGGTAACTGTCCCGTTGCCCTATGTCCATTTCAACAAGGAATTAATGTCTAATATTTACAGATTCTAAGCAAACAGTATATGGAATTTAAAGGTTCATAAGACTTCTAAGAGCTATGTTGTTTCAAAATATTCTATATTCAAAATATCTTATGTTACATTTTGTTGTCACTGACTGTAGTAGTATTTGAATTTAAGCCTGGAAAAAATATAAATTCTCTTTGAAAATAATCTGTCAAAACATCGTAATTTTTACTACTATTTTAAGAACTCAACCATCTTTCCTTGTACAAAAAAAAAATCCCGTTAAGTAGTTTTGCATGGCAGTGTCAAAGTCAACATTTACTGATGACTCATTATAGGACATGAAAAAAATGATGCCACAGAATTTTTATCTATAATTTAATTTCCTAGATTTAAGGATCCAAAGTTTTGATAGAATATATATAAATTAGTAGATATTTTCAAACTCTTAAGTAATTACCACCGAAATTAAATAGACCTACATGAACTAGGCCAACAGACAGTGTAAATTTTAACACTGCAGCATATATTATTATTTCTCCATTACGTTCTCACTACAGTATTTGTATAGACAGGGAATAATGAAGAAATTTTATTTTTCAAAGAGCTGCAATCTTTCTTTGCACTCAGTAAGGCCTACTGAACACTCAGTAATATTTTAGATTTGTGGACCTTAGATAAAGCACTTTTTAATCCTGATTTTCCATACATCTTAAATTTTTACTTAAATTTTACAGAGAAAATTTAAAAGATAAATAATACTTTGCAGGAAAACAAAATAATGTAAATAACTGATACCATACATGTTTACCATCCGTTTGCACTGATGAATCTTCTAAGCTAACAACAGCATCCTCACTGTTTTCCTTTTTGTCTGGCTCCTCCATGAACACAGGCTTCTCTTGCAATATCCACTTTCTATAGACCTTAACCACTTTTCGCGTTGCAGATATATCAGAAGAAGGCAACAAAAAAGCCTAAATTTAAAGTTAAATACTTTTACTATATATATTTGGGGCACAGAAATTCATGCATATATAAACACACACATGCAGCATCATCACCCATAAATAACACAACTCAGAAAAAGAAAGGAAATGTGTTTTTTACATTTATGTCTGTACTAGTAGCTATGGTTAATCAACAACATATGCATATACCTACAGCAGTGTGGGATTTCACAATTCTGTAACCATTAACTTCAAATGACTTCCATGTTGTATTTGTTCAAACAATAAAAAAGAGGTGGTTTTGTTCACTGCAAGTTCTCTAACTTTGGGTGGATTCGTCGCACAAGTTGTTACTAAGCCAGAGAGGCCTGGCAGGCTAAACTTGGATACCACGCTGCACTTTCTGGAGAAGCTGACTTCAAATTCCATCACCAGTATATCATGTGAAATGCCATTTCAGCAAGTGTAGGTAAAGACAAGACAGTAAATTATGATGAGGACAGAAGCGGCAGGCATTTGATCGTTTCTGATAAAAGTCAAAAATCAAAATAATGAATTTACTTTCAACTTGCTACCCAATGTCAGTATTTGGAACCATTCTGTAAAGATGTCCACTTCAAAAGCTTTCAAAGACCAGGCCACCTGCTTTCCCGTATTTCTGTCAGTCTTAGGCATGTAAAAAACCACATGTCTATAGTAATGTGTGTTAGCCTCTTCCAATTTTTTAAGTCCTAAGAAATTACACACTCACTAGACTGTGAGAGATGTCTAGATATTTTTATTGGCTGAGTATTATCCCTTGTTTTGGTATAAACTTCATTTGATCACAGAAAAATTCATAGACTTTTAAAAAACAAATCTCACTACATACTAGCATCAGCCATTGGAAAACCTTTGGACTACAGTGAACTGGCACAGAAATGAATATATAAAAATTTAATCTGGTAGAAAACAAATTGTATTTGGTCAAGACAAAATGCTTCTATTTTGGCATCACTATGTACTATATTATAAAGACACTGAAAAAGACTGAAATACGTTTTTCAAATTAAAAAAAAATCTCTTCCAACTGTGAAGAGATTACCTGCTCTCCATAGTTAACAGGGACAAAAACTATAGCATTGCATTTCAGAATACACACTGATAGCATGTCTTCCCATACCCATTTTAGCTGCAAAACATTACAAGGGGATCTTGCTCAGGTTGGTGGAAATCTTTGCATCATATAGTACATTTCCCTTTCTTTAGTCAGCACGAAGTGCAACATCCAACAGCTTAATAGGTAATAGTCTACAGAAGTAATAGTCTACAGAAATTAAAGGGTTATCAAAAGCAAGCTTATATATGTCATGCAACAATTATAAGTGAAATTTCTGAAAATGTCTTCATAGACACTGTCAAGTTATTAAAGATGCAGAAACTGAAAAAGCCAAAAGGCAATTGCTAGACTATTAGAAAAACAACAGCTCATCAGTGGGATGAATGGCCACTACAAAAAATGCTTTCTGTAAGGCTGAGAAGTAAGGTAGAAAGAATATATATATATATATATATATGTATATATATATATATATATAAAGCATTGCGGAATTCATAGGGACTAGTGAGATTCCTGTAAGGGAGAGATAAACACAGAAAGGATCCAAGTACTATTATCTGCTTCAGTTACTGAACACTGACCATATTTAATAAAGATAAAAGTGCTGCATCGTACCAGCCTTTGTTCCCTGGAAGCTGGTCTAACTTTAAAGACACTCTGAACAAACACCAGGAGAGGGCAGCATACCACAGAGGTTCTCAACATAGACAAAACACTCCCTCTCAAAATTACATCCATCCCACAAAAAGCACTTGTACAAGTTCTTACACTGTACCACACAAAACACTTTCAGTAAAGCATGTGTGCTCACTCATCTTCTGCAGGGTGTCTCCTCTACATTTATGTGACCTAAAACTGATGTTTCAACCAACTGCTGCCTTGATAACATATCAAAAGAAGAAGGTGAATTTCCAGTAGGTCATGTATTTTTATCCCAAACAATAGAAAAGATGTCAAAATAACAAAAAGTACGAGCAGAAACAATCAATAATGTCCAAATAGACATTAAATACTGACTGTGACCACAGGAACTAGAATCTTACTATTTCAAATAGCAAGCTAATAAAATGTCAAATTCAAGTATGACAAATTGCTGTTTAGCATCAGCAACAACTTTCCATTCCCATCGAATTTTTTTACTTCATCATTAAAACTAGACCTAGGAAGGACTCCAAAATAAGTGGGTGCTCATGTGATTAACATCAAGTTTGACCAGTTATCTGACCAGCAGCCTTCAGTGTTCCTTCTAATGACCATAACATTTCCTTTTTAAAAAATCACGTAACGGCAACTACACATCCACACGTACCTGTCGAAACACCTCATTAACAAAGTTAACATATCCTCGTGTGGACAAGAGGATTCTCTGCACCATCTCATAAACAGTTCGATGCTGCTCTTCGATGCTGCAGAGGCTGGAATTACTGAGCCGTCGGTCAGACAAGGTGCTGCTGTTCGAATGGCTTCTCTCCTGCTCGCCTGCATAAGACATGCCAGTTTCCAGCTCTGGGTTTTTATCTTGGGATACAACACCAACAGTCTACGCAGAAGAAAACACATGCCTAATTAAATTACTGGATTACTGCATGTCAAAAATCTGGGGTACTTAATGGGCAACACTCATTCACACTGCATGCAGGGATTCCAGCCACCATGAAGTGCAATTTTCAATCTACTTCTTGATACAAAAAGGAATTTGGTCTTGTACTCTACATGATATATACTTTCTATGAGTCCCCCCAGCCCAGAGCAGCTGACTGACCTGTCAACCACTCCCCAAGACAAAAAAGAAGAAGACATGCAGTGGTGGGAGTGGAGGGAGACACAATGGAGAAACATCTCGAAGTCCCTTTGATTTTTGAGAAAAGATGGATCACAGCTCTATACACGGCTCATACTCCTAGGCATTCCTAACCGCTCTTTGTCAGGCACTGTTCTGCCATAGTGTTGCATGTCTTTTCCATCATTTCATCTTGAACCGTGTCTGGCTAAAATGATCCAGTCCAGGGAAGAAAGAGGACTTAGCCTTTGGAAGAAAGTCAGTAAAACTGCAATTGAGTTACCAGAAAAAGAATCCCACTACCACGAACCGAAAGCATTACCCAAATGCAGTTCTGCTTTTGTTTACTTAAATAAGGCTGCTGTCTGTTCGTCAAAGCGAGAGGTAACAGAGCAGCAATAACATTTCTACTGCTTTTGATAATAAATGTTTTTGTACAGTTCCCCCACACCAGTGAAGCACAGGCTACAGGCAGTGAAATTTAAAACCACTAAAAAGTCAGCATGTGCCAAAAGCAGACACAGCTGCAGCTAAGTGATAACTTCTGACCAGTTTCCATTTTGAGGGCAGCAGTATCTTTACGTATCGTAAATATCTAATTGGTATCAGTGTCCTATAAAATTCAGTGGAGAGAAGAAAATTCATTTTCCAGGGTATGTCAGTTGCAATGGTATAGCATCTATACAGAAGGTGCAAATTCCAATGAGAAAAAAAAAGATTAATAAAAAGTGCTTGCAGTAAGTAAGCTACATCTAGCTGTTCCAGGGTTTCAAAATTCTACACTTTAAAACAAACTACAAACTTCAAAAGCAATTAACCTGAAAATACAGTTTGACTTTCAGAGTTAATAAATGCTTTGCCACTCAATCCAGATGTGACACTGACCTACGATTCAAGAGAAGAATATAAAATTGACATTGATTCTAGATTTGTAATGGGAAGCTGGAGAATCTCTTAAAACAATTTATTTCTACAAGATTAATTTTAAGTCCCTAATCCTACAGAAATCTCAACCAGCAATTTGAAAGTAAAATATTTTTCTATTATCTCATTGTAAAGAGCTGCTATAATCAAGAGTAAAACAAAATGGCCTTTGACGTTACTGGGAAACGGTCTATGCCACAAATAAGTTTGACAGTTTACAGATTAAATTCCAAAAGTCTAAAGATAATACTGATGAAGCTATTAAGTTAAATACCTGTGAGAATAAAAAATACTAATAAATTACTAAAGGGATTCCCTTGACGACTCCCTCCTTCATCAAAGAAAAAAAATAATTTACGAGTACATAATTTATTCACTGGGGAACTGCATTTCTTTCTTCTTTCAGTTGTCAGTGTATTGTGATCATTTGCAAGGTTTCTAGCACACATGCAAGAAAAAAAAAGGTAAACTTTAAAGCACACCTGAATAATTTTAGGGAGCATTTCTCCTCCATTTTTTGTATTCTGAACAGCAGTTAAATATTTCTTTTCAAGAAAGAAGGTAACAAGCCACTTAATAAAAACAACTCGAGCTGCCATATATGGAATTTTTGTGCTATAGACATTTTCGTTGTTTCGTGTTGCAGTAATGTATACTGGTCTTGGTCTTATATCAGGAATATCTGGTGAGATAAAAAGAGAAGATGTAAAGAAAATCTAATCTTAAAAAATTGTAATTGCTTCCGGACTTCAGTTAAATGCATTGAACGTGTCACCAACAACATTTTGTCCATATGAAATAACAGATGCAATGACTGACTGTTTTTATTATATTAACACTTATATTCATAATTTTATTACTTCTAAAGAAAAGCAAGAGAATAAAAGCACAAATCTCTCTTGAAGTTCATAATTTGTATCAGGCAAAACAAAGAAAAGCAAAAGAGAAGGGCTGCAAATAGAAAGGTAAAATCTGAAATGAAGAACTACTCCTTCTGCAACGTAAGTTAATTTTATAACTTTCAGAGTTTTATTGGTAAGGTAGAGCAAGAAAGAGAAGGTGTCACAAGAACACTCAATAGTAAAAAGATTAAGAAGAAAAAGGGCACTTAGCACATGGAAAAGAGATGTTAGCCAGGTGCAAAGAGCACGGCACAAGCTGAAATAAAAGAAAGAAAACACACAGGAAGAAGTGGAAGATTGCCAAAGGGAGACAGGATGGGTCATAATTAACTCACATGCATAGATTCGAGGGAAAAAATCACTTGTATACAGCTGAAAAACAGGGAAGGACTGTGCTCTAGCTGTGAGCAACTCAGCTGAAGTGGCACAGAGGTGACTTTAGACACTAAATTGCAAAGGACAGGAGCTAAAAGTCAGAGAAAGGAGGGGAAGAATGATGAAAAAGAGGCTGCAGTACATCAGGTGAGTATTAACAACACTGCTCCTATTGACTCTAATATATAATTCAATAGAACATTAGGAAAAGGTCAAAGAAAAATGTAAGCATTCCTAAAATAACATGCTTTTAATCCTACAGCTGCGCTTCCTAGAGATGCTTCTAGCAACACAAACTAGCTCATTGTTTCTTTCATAGCTACATCTCTGTTTCCCTTCCATTTGGCCCTTCATTTTTTCTCTTCAAGGAAACAAGAAGTAAAATAAGAAAAACTTCAGTTAGCTGCTTCCTCACACTTGGGCAAATTTCTTTTAAAAACCCTGTCAGAGAGCATGTTCTATCTTGATTGCACATCACAGTTACATCAAGTCCTTGTTCACTTGATATAAATGCTATGCATGTGTATTTTAAGGAAACATTTAAGGATTCTTCTTAGGAAAGAAGAACCTGGCCAGCCCATATGCAGCGATGAACAGCAGCAACTTCCTGGACTATCACAAAAAATGAAAAGTTGTACTAGGAAAAAAATCAAATCAAGAGACAAAAGAGGAAAAATCCTCATTCACCAGAACTGTAGTAGTATGCCACCAGATAACAGAGATGCTACTGAAAACAGCCACCATTAATTATTTTTCTATTTAAAAGACAAAATTCACTGCTTACCTAGAACAGGTTTGTAGAGGTTAGTTAGCTTTGTAAAAGATGGAAACAAGTGCGGAAGGTAGTATTTTCTAAACAAGGTAAAGAGAAACTTAAACCCAGTGTCTTGGTTCTCCTTATTCTTCCACTCCAAACTTGCAGCCTTTGCCATAGAGTTAAAAAGAAAGAAACACAAAAAAAGTTTCAAATTAATAATTATACTGAGAAGCACTCCACATTGATGACAAAATGCTGTTCTACAGAATATGAAAGATGAATAATTGTGCTTTAATAAGAAAGATGAAAAATGATCACTGCCCCATTTTTTTTACAATAAGAACAGTAAGAATATAGGATATTACCATGAGGACTCTATCACATCAAAGAAAGCAATCTCATTAGAAGCCAGCGTATTTGTGCTGTTTTAAGGCAGTGAAACACAGAAAACGCAGTATTAATGTTTTTAACAAACTTGCTTCTTACCTGTAAATTTAGACAAAGTTATGAATCTCTCTGGGCTACACTTTCATCACAAATAAGTTTGTAATCAGAAACATACCCAATGCCTAGGTTTAAAATGGCTGCACACATATGCAATACTCCTTCGAGATACTTGACTCAAGGCACAAGCAATTTCCACTGACAAGGAAGAGGCTGACATCTATGTTTTTAAAGGCACTCTTTTGTTCCTGAACAGATCAACAGCAAGGAATCATACATGTAATTTCAAGAGAAATCTTTATGGATGCAAAGTAAAACTTTGTGCAAGTTTGGGTAACATTAATAAATTTTGTTCACATTTCTGAGAAAATTTAGTATTTTTACCAAAAACGGCACACAAAAAATATCTTGGGGATGATTTTCCCTTTAAAAGAAAAAATAAGAAAATGCAGACAACAGCTTCTTCCTGGAAAAGGGCAACAGCAGCTCTGTACAGAAACAGTGCAAATGACGTTCTAACACTATACAGTCCTTCAAACATGAATAGCTAAAAACATTATATCCTACGCACCTGAATTACCATATATTTTAACAGTAGCTGAAGAAAATAGCAGGTTTGGTCATCTGCAATTTTCTCTCCAGAAACAGCTGGCAAAAGTGGGGTAATTTCTTCTGGAAAAATCTTAGCTGAAATAAAAGGAGAATGCTTTAAACATGGAAAACCCGAAAATAATGAAACAATAAAATCAATTTGATAATGATTACTGATGTGCTTATAAATTGCACAAAGCCAAAACTGCTTGGGCTTCCCATATTTTCGCCAAGTCCCACCACATGTGACTGAGGACAGCACCAACCTTTGATTTATTGCAGTTTGGAAGGGATAACACAGTCTCTGCAGATTAACCAGTAAATCGTAAATCTACATACCAACATATTTTGCAGTAACATGTTCATGTAACTGCATCTCAATACAAAAAAAAAAGACAACAAAAAAAACCACAACTGTTCTGAACTCAGAATGACAAGACCTGAAGGTGCTACAGCTGCAACAAAGCCAAAATCTTTCCCCATCTCTGAATTACAAAGACAAAATTGCATCATCCTTGTGACATCTTTCCCACAAGCAGCTCTGCAGCTCCACTATGACTTCAGGGGAAGGGGGAAAGTGAAACACCTAGCACAGGAGTTCTGTTAGTTTACTCACCATCTGATGAATTAGGAGGACTAATGAGGTTATCTAGTGTACAGGGACCCCGTGAGGACATAATTGGTGGAAAACCAGGCACAAGGCATGCAAATATTAATATCTGCTCTTCTGCACAGTTAGTCTGAAGTGCTTGAAGCCAGAGAAGAAACAGTCGGATTCCTTCACATCTTATCTACAAGGGGATGATTTTGTAGAAAAAAATATTAAAACAAATTTGAAAGTACAGTAATACAGTTAAGTAGTTAAGAAAGCGCAGGACATGTACATTCATTCAAATTCTGTGCTAGCAAGTCTTTCGGTCATACCATCAGTAATCACATCACTAATTTAACAAAAGCAGAGAAGGGCGGGAGCAAACTGTAACCAAGGTGGTGGCACTCTGAGGAGACAGTATTACTGCTCCAACTTCAGCTAGAGGCCAAAATCCCATGGCTGTGCTCCCCTGACTGACTGGCCAAAGGCAGCTCAGCCCGGTGGTGTCGGAAGAACAGCAGCAAGTGGAACGCGCGGCAGGGGAGCTGCCCCTGCTCCAGCCCTGCCGAGCCTAAAATCCTGGCCCTGCACAGCCCACGCAAGCCACTGTCTTCAGCATCAGCAGGACCAGAAGACCCTCGTGAAAACTACGATGCAACAAACCACCCAAGGTGAAGTACTCCATAAATTTACTTTCTTCTTTTTCATTATGCAAGATGCAATTTTAGTTTTAGCAGTTTATTTAAAGAAGTGGATTTAAAACTATTTGGCAAACAAGCAACCAATGTATTTAATACAGTGCACTTAATGCTAGAGAGATCTGAAAAGATGAAGAATTAAGCAAAACACATTGCTACCTTCTTCAGGTAAGTTTGGAAAGGTTACAGAATAGCAGAACAACTGAATAATACGAATATTAAAATAATCTAGTTACAACATTAAAATTTGTGATTAAAAGGTGAATAATTAAAATTACAAAGCCTAACAATCTGAAAAACTGATACTGAAAATCTGTAAAGTAATATGCTTCACACAATTTAAAGTAAAAAGAAATAAGGATGCATCATTGAAGAGAGATACCTTGAGGGAGTTTCCAGTGTGCAAAAGTTTCTTCAAAATCGACCCTGGATTAGAAAAATGAAATAGACATATATCAGATACTAAGATGGTCACTTTCTACCAGAATGCTTTCTAAAAAAACACTACAGAAAAAAGCTACTTTCATGCTATTTACTACGTAGCTACTTCACTGGTGTTTTAGAAAAAGAAAACTTATGAGCGAGAAAAAACAAAACGAATGAATTTACAACCATCATCATCATCATCATCAGGTAAATAGTTCTTTAACATCAAATATAATGTCTCTTTACAGCAAGGTACTTTGTTTTTAGTCAGATGATAATCTTCTGAAATTATTTTCATTGAAAAATAAAGTAACTAGGGAAAATTTTGACGTGCTAGTTTGGGGAAAATGCTTTAAACAAGTTTATTTAAAATTTTAGGCAAATGTATTAGTTTCTGCAAAGTAACAAGTGGACCACAGTAAGTCCAACTTGTAGGAATAATGCATTCAAATAGACTAATATTTACTCTTATGATAAGAAAAAATGCTAGAAATCTGTATGATATTGTATATGTCTATTAAAAACATGTATACATTAAAATTGCAAAACATTTTTATTCTGGTTTTAAAAATACCCGGTCAACTATCCCTAACTTCGGAAGTCTGATCTAAAATCAAAGAGATCTTATACATCAAGTGCTTTAGTTACAAAACATTTTCAATCCAATTCTTAGAAAAATAACATAAAGTAGCACTCAGCTGTTATTTCACCTGGATTTGAAAATTATGTGCCTTACTTAAATGTGACCCCTCAAGATTCACCATTTCACAATTTTAAGTTATTAACATATATAGCAAATACATATTAACACACATGAACATTAAGCAAAAAGCAAATCACAAGGCACACTTGTAAATAATTGCAACACCAAATCGTTTAGCTCATTTATTGAACACAGCTATAAATCTATCCAAATACGACTATTCAAGAGGAGCATAAATATAAAGAATATAGTAGCTATGAAACAACTGACTGAAATCAATTTGTTCTAGACTAAGTCAGATGAAATGGAAGTAAAGTAGTCAAGCAGATGTCTCCTTTTATTTTTGTCAGTGCTAACTGGAAATGTGAGAATAGCCCTTGCCCTGACCTTTAACTTCAACTCATTATTTCTTCTGCAACAGCAAATACATTGTTCTGAGAAAACACATTGCAGCTGATGAAATGGTGCTGGAAACCAAACCAACTAACCAACAAAAGTACTCCACAGAAGAAATATATCCCCCCTCCCCTCCCAAAGCAGCATAATTTGTCCAATTTCCTTTAACAAACAGCAAGACAAAATATTGTGACCAGTTTGGTAGCACTCAGAAGCAGAATTTTCACAGTAGTAATGAATCAAAGATTTTTAGTTCAGAGGAAATCATCAAGTTAAACTAGTTCAATGGATTACAAGTTGTTTTGACTATCAAAATAAATGTATTTTACCTTTCAGTATTTCTGCACCCACTTGATTTATTCAATCTGGTCAAATGAGGAGAGGAATAAATTTTTCCTTCTGTCTCCTGTACATGATCTCAGGGCCAAAATATTCATTACATGAGCACCTCAGGCCACAGGGAACATTTAAATAATTAGAAAATTAACTATCTTGAAAATAAAGACAGTTTAACTTTTTCCCCTCAGCATTTTTAGAATATAATTTTAAGATCTACTCAAAATCCCTATACTACCTACATGAAAACCTAAAAAAAAAAAGTTCAGAAAAATTAATCCTGCTTTTCTTATGTATATTTCCAAAATTCCAAAATTCACAAGTGACCAAACAAAGCCTGCGTTAGGTACCTCTTATCTTAATGCTTAAGGGAAGAATATGAAGTCCTAAGCCAAGCACTCTGAGTGCCTTAACTAAGGTGACAACTTCATTCTGTTCTTTCTATGCATGAGTTGCAATGCATCCTTCAGTTCTACGTTTATGGAGTTTTCTTCTGCAAAATACTTGCCTATGAAGCATGCAGAATGGACAGGAGAGTAAGAGAAAGAAGCAGAGCTTTACCCGCTCCAAGACTTCTCTCTGTTGGACTCCTCCCATTCCCTCCCTTGCTCCAGCACCCAGAATATGTACTGAAATACCACGGAGCGCAGACAAAGAACAGATAGCCTCTTGGTTTGACCACGTGTATGCCATCCACAGGTATCTATCTCATGCCTGCCATGGCCAGCGTCAATATTGCAACATGGCACTTGGCAACTCCTCCATTAAATGAAGGATCACTGGGACAGCTGGGGCCAGACTTGCAGACATACTGTGTGTTCAGAATTCCACTTAAAAAGGCCAACAAACTGTGGGACACTTAGAAAAGATGTTAAAAAAAAGAGCTCCTAAGAAGTTTATACTTTTGTCCTTAATCTCTTTGCTTTACCATTCTAGCACTAAACCACAAATTTCTCCTTTAATTCCCACAGTGTGATAACTGAGTGCGTCACAAATATTAATGAACTAAACTGCACAGAGAATAATACCACAGGAATATCACAGAAGAAATTAAGCGCTTATCCACTGCAGCAGTCCAATGGTTCACATTTAATTTAGCACAGCCTGAATGTGCACAACTACTGAACAGCCACCAATTCAGAGCAGAAATGTTACAGAATATATTTCCAAAAGGAGACAAGGTTCAAGTTCAACACAGCATGTATTTTTACACAAAGAACAATCTTTACTACTATGAATTTGTATGGGCAATTTCACACATGATTACTCGTGAAAGACTGTCACAATGCAAATTTGAAAGAGAGTCAAATACAGATTCCACAACCCTCCTCAGTCTTGATTTTTGGTGTTAGTCTGTGAATGCAAATGGAGACCTAATTAGGAAAAGGTGTGCTGATTTAAATCCCTCATCATCTAGTAGCTAGAAAGAGATGAAAGGGAAGAGAACCCATGTACATCCAAAGGTAAAAAAAAAATCCAAGAGCTTTCATGCAAAAATAAAAGTGAAGCAAGCAACCAAAACCACACAAAACAGAGAACACACAGAGCTAGCTATCTTAGCAGGTAAACAGATTTTCCAGATGTTTCAAGAATTTTCAGCTGCAAATCTCATACAGAAGTACTATTTGTATATCGGGCAAAACGAAGCGAGTCTGTGGATTACAGGACTTGCGGAACCAGGTAAGTGACTACAGAAAACATTGACCTTATTTTTACTAGAATATTTTTAAACCATTCCTTCTTACCTATACTGCGAAAATGCCATCGATAAAAAATCCTCTCAGGTAGTAGCTGCAATATTTTCTGCAGGAAACAAAACTAAATAGTCAAATTTTCCATAATAAACTGGCTCATTCAGAGGATACAGACAAACTAATACACAAAACATAAATGAAATGGTAATATATATAGAGAGAGAACACAATAGAAAGCAGATACCTATTGTAATTAGAACTGCTGCCCATTACTTTACTCTCTTGTTACGGAGGAAGGTACTTGGAACAGTCCTGAATCAATACCATGGCACTGGCATGAGCTGCTTTTACCTTCCCCCTGTCTTGGAATGCCCCAGCATTTCAGAATATAAACTGATTTATAACGAAGAAGTTACAGGTAAAATTTCCTTCTAAGAGGCTCACTTTGGATTACATTTTTCTGAAGTGTCTGGTAATGACTGCTGTTAGATTGATACATTCCAGATTTTGAGCTTCAGTGGCTTAGGTCTGCCTTTTCATCAGCTAATGTGGTCTGATCTCCCAGCTAAGGCAGAGATGGACAGCGGTGCAGTTATTTTTGCTGTGAGATGATGTACCTGTGTTTTCAGCTGCTGAGTGAAACCGAGCCAAATTACACAAAGCTAGACTAATTTAATTCATAGCGCATGCAGTTAATAAAGCACTTATGTGGAATAATATGCGGTGATCTTCCTCTGTAGTTTTGGGCTGATGCTAACAGAGGCAGATCAAACAAAGAAAGAGGTTTGGTCAAGCCCATTTCCCCTTAGTTTTGTTACTCTGCAGGGCACCAACAAAGCAAAGCAATTTAAGCATATGCCTAAGCGCTTTCCTGAATGGAGTCCTATAATCTCAGTTGCAAAGAATGTTTGGGGCTTCCAAATGTTGTCAGTTTAGTGGACAGTAACGTTTATTAGGTAATCTGAATAAACCCAAACTATTTAGGGGTCTTACTTTGGTAAGACCTTTGGTAAGACTTTGGTATGGCTTTTAAAGGGAGTTTAAGTCAGCAGGCTCCAAGGCACTTATTTTTTTTTTAAAAAAAAGGATTGGCATTATAGACTAGGACTTGGCAAGTAGGTGTCTTTTTAGTACAGGACAGCTAAATTACTGATGATCAGCTTCTCAAAAAAGCAAGAGAACACACATGGTTTTGCATAGATTTCACATAAAAATGCATCTGGATCTTACAACTTTTCAGCCATTTGGATATGAAATTAAGAAGTTCTATATGAAATTAAGAAGTTCTATGTGAAACTAGCTTCAACATCTACTTTTAGAAATAAATTAAACAAAGCTATATATGACCAGCAGTCAGAGTTCCTTGTAATCATCAAACAAAATTACCAGAAGCAATTTCTGCATAACAAAGAGTCATTAAGTTTTCAGAAAAACTACATGCAGGATGCAAAATGAATGACAAGTCATCAAAGCAATGGTGACCCATTTGTTGGTCTTTTGCACATAAAAGGTCACGAGGAAATAAAGCATCACAGCCAAGAAAGCAAGAATTTGGGTTTTAGACAGTCCTTTGGAGACAGCCAACACATGAATCATTATTGCGTTTAAAAACAGTATGCTTGAGAGATGGATTATGACAGACTTCTTATAATTTTTGACAACAAAGTGCTTCAGCAATTGTATACAACACTCAAAGTCACAGTCTTTTTGAAAATGGAACATTCCTTTCTCCATGGCAGAGGATGGACGTCATGACAAGTTCAGAGACTTAGGGAACTAGACCTCGGGTCACGCAGATAGACCGGTCTTCCTTTATCCGTACCACAGCACATGTTCCCTAAACAGGATTTGGCATTTCTAGAAGTTTACCCAGAATAAAAAAATAAATCAGGCACATCCCTTCCGTGTCCTCGTACTTTGTTTCAGTACTACACACACCACCCCATCCCCGGGCCATCGCGGCAGCAGGGATGGAAGGACCGGGCGGCAGGTGCCGGAGGTCTAGCTGCCTGTCCGCGGGCAGGACGATGCGCTCGGGATGGAGGATCTGACTGGCTAAAAATGAGGCCATGACTCACATTTGGGCTTTACCTGTCAGTTAAGGACCACGTTTCTGCCAATCAGATTGCAGGATCCACAGACAAAGAATTATAATTATCCACATAAATATTAAAATACTAGCAGCCCACCACTTTGCAAGACTATTTCTGACATTAATATCATTTATTTGCTTGGCATGGGGCAAAAAGGAGCTCCTGACCTACATCAGGAACACCTCAGGTCACCAGTTCCAGTGCTGCGGTAGCCGGCAGGCGCAGTGCTGGGTCCGTGTTCAGGCAGCCCTTAGCTCTGACACACCACATGCCCGCAGCGCGGGACAACAGGTATGTTAAGCAAACCCCTCACACAGGCAGGCAACAAAATGCTGTCTGAATTCGAGTACCAGAAAGCACCACAGGGAGAAACCTTCAAACATCTTCACATTTATTACAGGAGAAACAAACCAAAATACGTGCATTTTATTTCCATTTTTAGGTCATTATAGGAAGTACGGTAGATCATTACAGCAAAACCAATTTCCTTTCACAGGCCACCCCGTGACAAGCATTGCAACAAGATACCTTCAGCTTCTCTTTGGATGGAATTTCTATCTCATTTGTTCCGAAACACTAACTACTGAGAACCAACTTTGTTAAACTTCTAAAGAATCAAGCACATCTGTATAATAAGGTTTCATTAGAAATCTGTCAAAATCTGGTAATAACACTAGTGAAAATGCTTATCTTCTTATATTTAAGATGTTACAGTAAAATTCTTTATTTTAGAACACAAAAAAAATAGAAAATATATGCCTTTTTCACTAAAGAAGTCTGAGTCTTAAAACACTAGGCATGGCATAATCATGTATTATTAATGACAGTTTGTGAAAATAATCTGGTGATGCACAACTATATTTTCCTTAGTTGCAAAAAGAAACAATACCCATTTCCCAAGAGCTTCAGCAATGTTCTTAGAGTAACTTTTCAGGTTTAAGCATCTCAGCTACTCAGGATGGAAACAAATAGCCACCCCTTGTTTGCTGTTTCTGAACACAACAGCACATTTGGGGAAGCTAGATTTTACCATGCCCTCTCTGCAAGATGCAGAGCATGTTAACAGTTGTTTGGGAAAGGCCACAGATGTGACAGCATGCAATACAGGCAGTATCTTATACTTTACAAAATTTCACCTCAACTTAGACACAAAATTCACTTCCAGAAAGTGAACTATGATAAGGTGTAAGCTGCATAAACTGATAAGGCATCAAAGCTACATAATGAAGACTACTCTGAAAAAGAACTTAAGAATAACTCTCACACCCGCATGTTACTGAATATGTCCACATCAAATCTGGAACACAAATGCTGTTCCAGAGTCTGACAACCACCAGGAAAAAGCAAGACTTCAAACCACATGAAGCTTGGAAGTTAGGAGAAGGAAAAAACACGCTTACAATTTTGTGTGCTTTTTCTTAAAAAACAACAACAAAAAACACAGAATCAAAACACCCTTACCAGGTGGCTGCATCAAAACAATTTAAGGGTTGAAAGAAGTAGTAAGAGGACAGAAGTTCCTGTCTGGGGAAAGCTTCCATATCCCCAAATCTCTCTATATAGCAAAAATTGGGACACTTCAGTTGTTTCTCAAGCCTTTCACCTTTTCAGCATCTCAAAACCAGGAAAAAATACCAGTGCAGTTTGAAAAAATGCAGAGATGTGATTAATCACATGCCCAAGGCTACCAAATAGTAAACTGAAGTAATTTTAAAAATCAAATTAAATTACTAACATCACAGTTACTACTGAAAATATCAAAGCTTTGCAGAAGATGAGAATGAGTAGAAATCATCTAAATTCTCCTGCAGTGCAAATATGCATTGTCATGGTTAAAAGTTTATATATTAAACGAAAACTTCTGAATGTTACAAGTAAATTCAAGGTTAAGGCTACAACGCCCTCTTAATAGGTTAATTTTCACATATGTGCATTAGAGTCACAAGACTAGGATGGTACGTAACGGTGTACAGTACTACTACACCACTAAGATGGTGACATAATATTATATGTCATGAACAAGCACCGGTTGTTGTGCTTTCAACTTAGTATTTCCAAGAACATATTCCTCACTCTCCCAACCCCTGGTGTTCCAAAAAAGCTCCTATCGCCATTCCTATAAAACAAATGATAGTTTCTTCCACTACAGCCTAGACTTTTACCAACACTGCTGTGAATCCAAACTGGCTATTGACATCTTGCTTGTAGCTTCATAGTACACTAATAAGAAATATTTTAAGAAACCCCACAGTGTGAAATAATATTGCTTTTTCAGAAAACACATAGATCTATTTAATGCTTAGTGCTTTGCTGCATCTATATGGTAATCCATTATAGCACACTTGAAATAGAAATTAGGTATTACTACTGATCAACACATCAGGGTATCTGTCAGTTCTTTTAACTGATTATCCATAGTTCTTTTTCTTCCAGACTTCCTGCATGACTAGGAATAATGTTAAGTTTAAATCTTAGTTTACACAGGACACTGCCTTCTGCAAGATCTCTCTCTATTTTAACGAAGTAAAATAAAAAAAAAAAAAATACCAAGGTTTGAATTTCAACAGATTCCATCTGGCTTAACTAATACTGCAATTTCTTTTAAAAAATGATATTGTTTTTGGCAACTTTGCTGAATCTTATCATGCTTGGTAGCTTCACATCCATTACAGCATGCTACACTGCCCTGATGTAGAATGTAGAGAAAGCCAAGGCTGCTGGCAGATCTTCCACTGATGATCCCTAGCCTGTGGATGTTTTCCAGCTTAACTTGCACAAATGTGAGTTGATAAGCTTTGCTGCTCTGTAACACACTATGCAGAGTGTCTTATTAACCAATAAAATCGAATGTGTTCTTGCTGATCGATTGTGCTCTCAGAGGCGATGTCAATGACAATTTCAGAATAATCATTCCAGGGGAATGGATGCTGAGGAAAAAAATAGCTTTTTTGATACAACCTGTACATAATAAGCAGCTCCTATTAGTCAGCTGGCAAGTGTATCTACTTGAAGGAAAGTCAAACGTAAAACAGCTCTACTACGCCTGTATGTGTAAGTACTAACTATTTGGCAGTATCTGTACAAGAGTTTCAGAAGGTTCAACTATTAAAAGCTGCAAAAATTTAGAAATTTTCTTGCTGTCATTCACTGATTTAGCTGAGGCCATGAGCTCAATGAAGTCAGTATGCCTGAGGCAGCTATATCTACATAAAAAGATACCCTAGTTGATGCATCAATAAATTATTTATAGTAATTTGTTGAGGGAAAATGTCTGCCCAAAGCATGCAAGACACTTATTCTTCCCCAGGCATAACATTAAACAGAAAGACCTCTGAAGTCAAATACACACAATGTACATTTAGAATTTTGAACACAAAGCTCTACAAATAACATCAATGTTATTTTATAACAGTAGTAGATGAATCAATCATAATTACAGCAGCACAAACTGTGAATGACTCAGACAGCCATTCTTCAATGTGCTGGAAAGAACGGCTATAAGCAATTTTATTGTCATAAACAAATATGCCCTTTTTAGTCTATTGAGCTTGAGAATCAGCCAACCAAGTCTGTGTGACAGACAATGCTAAACAGGGGAATTTAAAGCTGAAACTTTTAATCGTAATTTGATTTCAAGTGTAAGATAACCTACAGAGGGGGAAATTAAGCCACCTACCTGTACAGACATGAGGAAAATCCAAACAGTAAAAAGAAAGTTAAATAAAAGGAATAACCTCAAGAAATTAGAAACCAGTACCTGTGGCAATAAGAACTCGAGAATAAAAACTTGACATGATTATTCCTTGCAAACAATTTTACAAGTACTTTTTACATTGTCTGGCTTCACTGCACGATTTTGTTCTGCAGAATTCAATTTTACTCATACTTTTGTTCAAATCAAAATGCAAGTAATTAGGAGCAACATCCTCAGATTAGCAAACCACCCTAAGGAAATGGCAAAGATACTAGAATAGCATCCTTTTGCACATTAAGAACGGCAAAACAGCTCTAAAGCCTTCCAAAATAGTTATGAATGAAAAACTACTGCAAGTTTCACTGATGCAGGTTTTTATGAAATTGAGAATAAACTTTTAAAATCACAGTTGGTTTGAGATTGGTTTTAAGCTGCTTAACCAATATTGCTAACTGATGCAGTAGTCCATATAAAGTAGACGTACAGTGCAATCAAGGAGCGCAATATTTAAAATACCCTCTGCAATCTTAGTATATAATGAACCAAAGTTATATATTGTTAATAGATATCAGTGTGTATTACTAGGTGGCTCTAAAAAAGAAGGGTACATTCCTAAACTGCATCTGTGCACAGACCTATCTATCTGATCACCCACCATCACAGCAGGTGTTCCTCTGACAGATGTAGTGTATTTACTGCATATTGTCTGTAATCTACTTTTAAAAAGGGTCACTAACAGACTATAGTCAATCATAAACCTGTGCTGAATTATCATTAGCATTTGCAGAACCAGTAACTTGTGCACATCTGCAGTAATAAATTTAGGCTATACAGCTGCTTCTGCAATCGTTGCATTCAAATTCTGACAGCAGACCAATTCACATTTCAATGGATATATACTGCATGTTAATCTTCTGAGTATGTGGCTATTTGTAGTTTATATTTAGATGCACTTCTAACAACAACAAAGCTGTACTAAAAACAGTACCTCCTGCTGTAAGATAAACAGCCCAAAGTATGGTTGTGCAAGTTCAAATAGTTTATTGATTATCATCTCTGGAAAAATGCTTAGTGTTACACAAAAGCCAAAGCAGACCATGAATATGAGTGTACAGTATGAATACTGCAAAAGCCATTAGCACATTTATTTTCTTCTATTTTACATCCACTTAACATTTAAATCCACCTGCTGTGTGCATATTCAGGATACGCCAAATCATACCTAGGAATGACACATAAAAATTTTACTGCTGAACTTCTAAGGAAGGTCAAAACAGACAGCTTTGTCTGTTCCTGATTGATAACCAAGGCTAGCCTCTTCCCTTTTCAGCAGGAGAAGGGGTATACAGGGGAAGGCTACGCTTGACAAATAAAAGGGTCTAGAAGTGTAATCACAGAGGGTCAATATGAGTTACATTAGACAGCTTTTCAGAGCTGTAATTACTATGTAGATTTTCCTCCCCAAAAAATAGTTGTGCTTACTCTGTGTCTGGATCCAGGGACAAATGCTGCTCATATTCTCACCACATTCAAGAAAGAAGAAATTCCATACAAAATGTGGATTTACAGGAATTAAGAGATTACAGCATAAACTTCCTTGTACAAACTATATGAAAAACACAGTATGCTTTTATAAAGAAACCATGAAACATGAGAGAGCTTTAAATTACATTAATGTGTATTGGTAAAAAAATAAACAAGCAAAAAAATCCGGACTGATAATCTTTCAGTACATGCATGGTCTGTGGGAGGCAGGAATACCTAACCCATCTTCTTAGCTGTCTACAAAACTGCAGTCATACCTAGCTACACTGATAGCACCTGAAAAACTTAACAACAGTCGCTACATTGATCAAGTGACTTGGAGAAACTTTACTACATGAGAAGGAGTATTTATGAAATTCTAAGAACAAAATATTTCATACAGTGAATATTCAGTGAATACACTGAATCAAAATACTGAATTTTATGACTTCACCAGCATGAGGTGTGGTTGTTCTTAACTAATAAAGCACCATTATAGAGAATGGAAAGAAATGTCTATATCAAAAGCAACAGTGTGTTTTTATTTTGCTACAGATGCAGAAGGACTGTGGTGTCAGAGGAATCAGAATCTGACAGTGCAAGAAAAAAAAAACTTATAAAAAATTCCAAGCTTTCACAATCAAGTGATGGTATAATGCTTTTATGGGATGTAGCAAACTTACAAAAACATAGTGCACCTTTTACAAGCTCTGTGATGTATATGGTGCTCCACTGACAGCCCTAACAAGCAATGCCTCCAAGTCACAGAAAATAGTAACACAAGAAACAGTATGAACATGTTCTGAAAACACAATATAACTCTAAAGATAGTTACGCCCTACCAAAGGAAAAACAAATTTGTTTTGCACATCATTTTGGTCTTTTAGTGGAAACAAGGAAAAAATAAAAAGGTAATTACAGATGTTGTATCATTTCTTGTCTTTCTATTTGGAAAGGGACAAGGTCAAAAGACTTTAGAAAATATAAAATTAGATCTAAGAATTCTGTAATATTAATGGTAAAAACATTTTTAAATGCACTATTAAAATTTCATATTACTCTCTTTTATTATTTTCTCTTTGATTAATATGTTGTTTGATGTTCTGTTGAATGACCAAACTACATAGCTGATGTGTAATTTATTAAAATCTTAATTGTACAACTGAGTAAACTTAGTTTTCAGAGCATTTGTGGAGAAGGATGTTACTTTTGCTTAATATACACACTAGGTGTCACTCAAGAACAGCAGCAAAATGCCCACCAAACTACACCAGAAAAGACTTAAGTCAATTCCTTTCATAAATATTTGTATTGATTTTCAAACAGCTAACCCTCAGCACCTGGGTTCAGGATTTGTTAATCCTAAGTAATTACCTAGTTAGCTAATTAGAAGAAAACCCTAGCTCATGCTGACAACAGATTAAATATGGCAAGCTTAACAATCAATTAGTTTTGTTTCCTATGGCTGACAATATGAATGTTTAATTACCTGACATTTATATTTTTTTCATGTCCTGTATTCTGATTGACATATTCTTGGTCTGTGCATTAAAAGCTGTTCTCTGAAAAGCTGTTCTCCTACAATGCATTACGTTATCGAGTGTCAGAGACATAAATGGATTGCAAACTTACTTCTAGTAGATAAACACCATGAAGCAGATCACTCCAAATTTCACACAAATTATTCCTCCTTCCTCTCAGCTACTGATGACTGGGCTGTAATATAATTCTCCTCACTTGGGACCAAATCAGCACTTTGTTCATATAAAACTATGTGCTTCTTTCTTTCTTCATGTTTTCCATGTAGTATCTTTTCCTGATGTTTTTAAAGCTATACTAAATGGTTATTAGCCACTTGTTTTCAAGACACAGGAATACATATTTATTCACTTTAACTGGGTGAGTAAGCATTAGCTATTTTCCATTCAATGACATAGCCACAGAAATTTAATTACTTATTCAAGACCACAGAGCAAGCTTATTAATGAGCTGCAATTAAAATGCACAGCCTTGCTCAGTAAACGAGGTGATACCTACTCCACTTGGGGGCAGGAAGGGCTAAGCAAAAGCATTTTTCCTACCACCCAAACAGGCCTAGCAAATATATGACCTCATGTAATTTGATGCTGCCTTATACAAAATCCTAAAGCAGACTCTTCTACTAATATTTAAAAAATAAAAAATAAAATTTAATAAATAACAAACACCCTGAATTGGAAGATTGTGTCTGTGGTAAAAATAAACTCCCCGCCAACCCCGAGCTTCTGCAGGATTCGCTGCTCCAGCTGGATGCACTTAAGTCTGTGGGGCCTGATGGGATTCATCCCAGGGTGCTTAAAGAGCTGGCTGATGTCATCACAAGATCTCTCTTAATTATTTTTTCTATGGTCTTCGGAATCTGGAAATGTCCCAGGTGACTGGAAGCTGCCAAGTGTTGTCCCAGTTTTCAAGAAGTGTAGGAAAGAAGACCCTGGCAATTACAGACCTGTCAGTCTCACTTCAGGGCCTGGTAAAATTATGTAAAAGTTTACTGTGGGGAGTTACTGAAAAGCACTTGAAGAACAATGCAGTCGGTCACAGCCAACATGGGTTCATGAGGGTAAAGTCCTGTTCAACAAATTTAATTTCTTTTTATGACAAGGTTATCCACCTAGTTGACCAAAGGATGCCAGAAAATGTAATTTTATTGGATTTCAGAAAAACTTTCAGTGTTGTTTCTCACAGTACCCTTCTGGACAAAATGTCCAGCATACCATTAGAAAAGTACATAATGTGATGGGTGAACAATTGGTTGACAGGCCAGGCTCAAAGGGTTATGGTAAATTGGGTTACATCAAGCTGGAAGACAGTCACTAGTGGGGTTCCCCAGGGCTCCATTTTAGGGCCAGTTTAATGTTTAAATATTTTAATGTTTTTATAAATGACCTTTAATGTTTTTATAAATGAACTGGACACAGGACTCAAATGCATACTAAGTAAGTTTGCAGCCAATACTTAAATTAGAAAGAGCTGTTGACTCCCTCAGGATGGAGAGGCCTTGCAGAGAAATGTTGACAAATTAGAGGGCTGGGCAATCACCAGCAATATGAAGTTTAACAAGAGCACGTGCTGGTTTCTGGACCTGGGAAGGGGCAACCCTGGCTGTATATACAGACCGGGTGATGAGAGGCCACAGAGCAACCCTGCAGAAATGGGTCTGGGGGTTCTGGGTGATGGCAAGCTGGTCACGAGCCAGCAGTGTGCCCTGGCAGCCCAGAGGGCCGGCTGGCATCAAGCACAGCACTGTTGGACAGCCAAGAGAAGGGATCGCCCCACTCCACTCCATGGTGGTGTGGCCTCACCTCAAGCACTGTGTGCAGTCTGGAGCACCACAATTTAAGAAGGATATCAGACTAATAAGGGGGTGCCCGAAGGAGGGCTACAAGGATAAGGAAGGGTCCAGAGGGCAAGACATACCAGGAGCAGCTGAGGTCCCTTGGCTTGTTCAGCCCAGAGCAGAGCAGGCCAAGGGAAGGCCTCATGGCAGACTGCAGCTCCCTCACAAGGGGAGCAGAGGGGCAGGCACAGAGCTCTGCTCTCTGGGAACAGCATGGAGCTGGGACAGGGGAGGGTCAAGCTGGGTGTTAGGGAAAGGTTCTGCACCCAGAGGGTGGTCAGGCAGTGGGCCAGGCTCCTTAGGGAAGTGGTAAGGGCCCTGAGCCTGCCAGAATTCAAGAAGTGTTTGGACAGTGCTCTCGGACATAGGGTTTGGTCATTGGGCAGTTCTGCGTGAAGTGAGGATTTAGAATGGATGATCAGTGTAGGTCCCAACTCAGGATATCCTACGATTCTCTAACTATCAGAAAACACAACCCCATTTTCAGATGCATTCTTGTAGCTCAAGGAGGGAGAATAGGAAAACAGAAATGAAGTCCCTGGCCTCAAATTCAGAAGATGAGACCACAAAATTCCAGGATTTCATGTAATAATTTTCAGAGATATTTTTCATATTACAGGCATGTTAGACTAAAGAGCACCCCTCTTAGTCTAGTTAATCTAATTTTTATATCGACAAGCTACACATTAATGCAAGAAAAATGAAGCCACATCTTTGAGGCTACTTTTTTTTGGTGGTAGTTTGTTTTAGAGGAAGGGGAGAGGAGATAAGAATATTTAATCCTTTTATTAATTCCAAATCCTAGGGTGCCAGTGAAAAATGGTTTCTTTTTCCAAAAATATAACCTGCAATATAAACAAAGTTAACACTTTTATCATGCGATACTCAAGTGAAAACTAAAAATCCAATAGTAACTAACTAGATGTTGATTGCAGCATCACTGCTCTCTGAATTCAGTGACAGGTAAAGCATATGTTAAGACTTCCAGTGTACATTATGAACAAAAGTGTACGTGTCAGGCTTTCTTCTGCTCCAGTGAAATTTGCTCACATCCAAATATGTTACACATTCAAAATAGATATAACTACACTGACATACTGTCACACTGACAAAGTGTAAGAAATAAGTAGTATTGCCTTGAACTAGTCTACCCATGCGATACGGAACTGAAATATATTTAGTTTTTAAAAAAAGAGAAAAAGACTATTTAACAGCTTTAGCCCAACAGAGGCTATACAGTTATTGATCACTTGCTCACAAATTCTACTGGGAAAAAAACTGGACACTTTCAGAGAGTTGATCTTCAGTTCCTTTGGACATATATAGTACTGTATAATCTTCAATTCATTTTGAGAAGATATATCTCAGATATTACTTTATCTCGAATGATGAAAGTGAACTTGAAGCCTGAATTTCTTCTTCTCCCATTCTTGCTGCTCTTCTTCTCTTGACTCTTCCAAGATTCTTACATTTTGACACTACTATCATGATGTAATCTCAAAGAATGGTGTCTTTCAGGTTTGAGGTATTTAAAGAACAGTATCATGTAGGAAAAAAGAAATCCTATTTTGAAAAGTAACATGAGGTTTAAAGAAAAACTCCATTCACACCACTACTTCCTCACTCAATAACTAGTTTTATCCCACAAATGAAAATCCCTTTTTTCTATGTTATGTGAATGACAAGATTCCTTTGCCTAATTGTTTACATTTGTTAACATTAAATCTTCATTCTTCAAAAGAAAAGGAAACCTGATGACAGAGATCTTGTCATTTGAAGGAGTTTTTACTGCAAATTGAGTATAATCAAATACATTTTCTGAAAGAGACTGTTCAATTTTATTATTTTTTTTTCCCGATACCTTCCTGCTCACTTACTCCTGCATTCAGTCTAGCCAGTTGCTGCGTCATCCTTTTTTAATGGAAGAATCATGACTTCATGAAACTGCAGCAACATACTTTTCAACAGTGAGAAAGCATGCTCCAGTCTGGTAAGACTACATTGTGCAGTCAAAGCAATTTCAAATATCCTATGGCATCCAGAAGCACACGTTTTTATATTCTTGAAAACAAGCTATTGACATACATGGTTACCAAATTCACGTGGAAAGCCCCGTAACGAAACAACAACTCTTCACGCATTTTCTACATTTACCTTCTTGGAAATCCTGAATTTGGATCAAACCCCACTGATGTTAGAATTTATTGTTCAATAATGGACAATATTAACTTGCAAAATTAACCCAACTTTATAAGAACTGAAGTCAAAAGTAGTGTACTCTAAGAGTGTCAATGAAACACAGGTTGCAAGGGTAATAAAGAAAAAGGCTAAATCACAAAGCAAGGTATTAAACACTTCCTTCTAACATATTTCAAAAGCTAATTTTAGCAACTAGCAACTTTTATTTGCAACTTGCATTTCATCATCACAGACATTATTTTCAGACTTGGCAACTACAGAGAGAAATATACTTAAGGAAAAATTTGAGTTATAGGAGGTAGCATAAGGATTTCATTAACTGTTATTCTGCTCAAACTAACAGCCATACCTTCTTATCAACAAGCATCCCACCTTCTTTTGTTTTCTGAGGTAGTCTTATTCACTCTTCAAATTGTGAAATTTTGACTGGCTATGTTAATTAAAACTCTCCTTCATACATCATGAATTACCACAATATAAAGTGTGCTCAGTAATTTGAAAAAATTAAAAAGTAAGAGCAAAACTGAATGATCTACAATTTACTTAGAACTGATGCATCGCTCATATCCTGAATGTATTCTCATTCAAGCACTGCAAGGGGAACTACAATAAGGCATACTGCTGGTGCAGAACAAATTCACCACATGAGATTTCTCAGGACTAAGCAGCTACATTTTTATATCTGTAAAGCATTTACGTTATAAAAGGAGATTTTTAGTTAATCTTTCCATTAAAATTTACTGGAAAGCCTCAAAATTTGAAGAAGCTTCCCCCAGCCCCTCCCTCCCCCCTTTTGGTTCAACCAACCTGTCTTCCACCTGAGGAGAACCAATTAATAAAACAACTGTACTTAACTACATATGACACTGTTCAGAGGCAGATTTCAGACTATTTTTCAAGCTAAATTAGTTTGCTTGTCTTTAATAAAATCTCTTAACTCTGGATATTCCTTCAAGCCAGACATTTCTGTGGCATAAGATTGTTATTTTTTTTATTATTGTATCTGAAAACTTAATGCACGCCCCAGTTCTTTTCTGCCTTTCGCCTCATATAATCATGGACACCTACTGTCATTTTGACTGATACCTGGTTTTAACCCTCAGTGTACAGGTATAAGCAAGCACATGACAAGATTTCAAATAAGTTAGTTCCATGGTATGGAAAACTTACTTCAAAAAGAAAGAGAATGGAGTCCAGCTCCTCCCTTTGTGATTTATTCCCTGCCAGAGAGAAAACAATATTGTTTGCTATAAGTAAATGGTATGGTGAGACAGATGTAGAAACTACACTTCTGTTATTCAACTGAGGTCAACAATGCTATATTTGGTTTATTTTTCTTCATCTAAGAGCAAGATTTTTCTAAATTTCAGTCTCTCTCTCTCCTGATTTCCCTCATTCATAGTCAAGAATCCCAAATCTGCAAAGCAATGTGATCGGACTCACCTTGAAGCAACCAGCTATTCTTAACAAGGTATCCTATCTATCCTCAACATTCAGATTTGTTCTGAGAATTTCTGATGTTTTCAGGTGGACAGACATATACTTAACATGGGAGTGTGGGAGACAATAAAAAAGGATGTGTTTTTTTTTTTAGATATGTGAACAGAAAAAGGAGGACCAAAGAAAACATAGGTCCGCTACTTGATGGGGAAGGTCACCTCACAGACAAGGACATAGGCAAAGCAGAGACATTTAATGCCTTCTTTGCCTCTGTCTTCAACACCGATGATGGGCTTCGGGACCCAGGGTGCCCTGAGCTGGAGGACCATGACGGTGGGAATGATAAACTCCCAACCAACCCTGAATGTGTGCGGGATTTGCTGCTCCACCTGGATCCATACAAGCCCATGGGTCTGGATGGGATTCATCCCAGGGTGCTTAAAGAGCTGGCTGATGCCATCGCGGGACCTCTCTCAATTATTTTTCAACGGTCTTGGGAATCTGGAGAGGTCCCAGTAGACTGGAAGCTGGCAAATGTTGTTCCAGTTTTCAAGAAGGGCAAGAAAGAAGACCCTAGCAATTACAGGCCTGTCAGTCTCACATCAGTGCCTGGTAAAATTATGGAGAAGATAATCCTTGAAGTTACTATAGTGCACCTGGGGGACAATGCAGTCATTGGTCCCAGCCAACATGAGTTCACGAGGGGTAGGTCCTGCCTAACAAATTTGATTTCCTTTTATGATAAGATCACCCATCTAGTCAATTAAGGGAAACCAGCTGATGTGATCTTTTTGGACTTCAGCAAAGCTTTTGATGTAGTTTCCCATAGGATCCTACTGGGGTCCCTCAAGGCTCCATTTTAGGGCCAGTCCTCTTCAATGTTTTTATAAATGATTTGGATGTAGAGGTGTTTTGAGCAAATTTGCCAACGACACCAAACTTGGAGGAGTTGTAGACTCGGATGAGGGTGGAAAGGCCTTGCAGAGAGATCTGGACAGACTGGAGAGCTGGGCGGTCACCAACTGCATGAAGTTTAACAAGAGCAAGTGCCGGGTCCTGCACCTGGGTCAGGGCAACCCTGCCTATACGTACAGACTGGGCGATGAGACGCTGGACAGCAGCCCCACAGAGAGGGATCTGGGGGTTGTGGTTGACAGCAAGTTAAATGTGAGCCAGCAGTGTGCCTGGCAGCCAGGAGGGCCAACCGTATCCTGGGGTGCATCGAGCACGGCATCGCTAGTCGGTCGAGGGAAGGGATTGTCCCGCTCTACTCTGCGCTGGCGCAGCCTCACCTTGAGTACTGTGTGCATTTCTGGGCACCACAGTACAAAAAGGATGTAAAACTGCTGGAGAGTGTCCAGAGGAGGGCAACAAAGATGGTTGAAGGGACTAGAGGGGAAGACATATGAGGAGCGGCTGAGGTCACTGGGCCTGTTCATCCTGGAAAAGAGGGGGCTGAGAGGAGACCTCATCGCGGTCTACAGTTTCCTCGCGAGGGGGGAGTGGAGGGGAAGGCGCAGATCTATTCTCCTTAATCACCAGTGATAGGACCCGCGGGAATGGTGTCAAGCTGAAGCAGGGGAGGTTTAGGCTAGACATCAGGAAGAGGTTCTTCACCGAGAGGGTGGTCGCACACTGGAACAGGCTCCCCAGGGATGTAGTCACTGCACCAAGCCTGTTGGAGTTTAAGAAGTGTTTGGACTGTGCACTTAGTCACATGGCCTAAAATTTTGGGTAGACCTGTGTGGTGCCAGGAGTTGGACTCGATGATCCTTATGGGTCCCTTCCAACTCGGGATATTCTACGATTCATTACAGGGTAAGGGCCTTCAGTATTTCAAAACAAGATGAGAGGATACGTATGTAAGTGCACAAGACCTGATTTTTGTGCTGAAATGACACAAAGCAATAAACATATTTAGAACTCTTTTCAGTTACCTACAACATTTCAGGCAGCACTTCTCCATGCTCTTCTTTACTGACACCAAAAATTAAGGTGCTGACAAAACTCTAAAACTTACCTTTTTGTTTCAAGCTATTTTCCAGTGTTATGAAGTTTTCATAGAAGATAAAAAAAAATTGAGAATAATTGTTCTCAAATAACTGCTTCAGGTCACTTCCATCCACAATATCTGCAGAGGAGAACAAATGGAGTTTTAACACATCATCAGAAACCTTAAAACTGTTTTCTTCATGCAAATTGGAGGATGAGATAAATACAATACAAAACAATTATGGGAATATCATTATATATTCTATACTAAATTGTGATTCCAGTGTTAGAAGTAAAATATGGAAATTTACATTTTTACTTAATTTTTTAAAGGTCTACAGTGTGGTTTAGGTTCATTTGTTTTCTGTTAACAAAATAAAAAGGGGGATGTGTCAATATATCACTTCCATAAAAATTCTTAATCCATGAGAGACATTTTTTGCTATCAAATATTAAAGCTGCCTGATATCAAAAGGATTCACCATTTCTCCAAACAGGGGATTACATGAAATATTATACTGAATTCAACCCTTTTTGATAATCCGAAGTATACATTACTGAAAATTTTTCTCTGTGATATAAGTACAGAGTAGAAGGGCTGAGCCCGAATACAAAGGAACTATGTGGTTTAGCCACCATCACCTAGGACTACTTTTTTGGCCCATTTGTTAGCCGATGACATTAGTAATTCATTTATGAACCAGTTTTAAATTACTTTGCAAACTGCACTACTCAGTAACTGCCCTACAAAGATCTAAGACTCCTTAGCAAATTCAAAAGAACTCATTTAAAAATAAATAAATATATCAAGTCTTCACTCAAGGGTAAAATCAACCTTGTACATTGAGTAGAGGAAGCTTGCAAGACAGCTCTACAAAGGAAGTTGAGAGAAAAGGGGTGAGAACAAGTGAAGGGTAAAACACAGTCCAAAAAGACCAAAGAGACCAAAGAAGTATTCACGGTGATTGCCTGAACACCATGATCTGTATCAGCCAATAACATTACATTAAGAACAAAGGTAAAATTCACACATTTCGTTAGTAACAAAACTTAAAATTGCAGAGTTTTCAATTAGTCAGGCGCACAATTTTTAAGTTTAATTACAGAAAACTGAGTTACGGTTGTTTGTAAAAGTTTATCCTGTGGTACGGCCCGACAAAAGAAAGCTTATTTTTGCCTTCATTATCAAATTTAATTCAGTAATCTGATTCTCTGAAGAGTTAAACTTGTGTCAGACAGCAAATTGTTTCAGTAAACTAAAAATCTGAGTGCCAAGAAGTCCAAATGAATAGATTTAAATTAATGTTGCCAGTAAGATCAAATGAAAGCTGATTAGAGGAAAAAAATATGCTGTTAATTCAAAAAAAAGATGCAGTATTTAAGGGCCAGAACAATATCTTGTCTCATTTTTCAAGATATAGAAACTATACAGTCACAGATACACCAACTGAAACTGATGCAGAGAAGCGCTACTGTGGCATCAGTGAATGTCAGTATCTGAAGACCTTCATCACCACTGCAATATTTGAAATCAGATTTAATATGAATTTTAATATCCATTTGGATGTAATTCTACTAGAAGAGCACACGACTCCAGAAACCTCCAGAACTAAGTTGAAATAATTTCCTAAATTAAATCAAAACTAAAATGATTCTTTAAGATTTTGAGAATTAAAAAGATACCGTGGGAGAAGATTTGTTTTCAATTCAGCATGAGACCAGAGGAGATCTCAAACTAACAAACCACTTAGGCAGGGCATATCTGAACTAATCCTGTCCCGCCGTGTTCAACATCAGTAAGTGCCAGCAACACCAAGCAACACAGCAAACAGAAGAAGGGCACCATGCACGACTCGTAGCTCAGATAAGACATCAATGAGTAGTGGTAGCACCCTGAGCATGCACCCTGGACCTCTGCCGCCACTCTGCTTGCTCAGAACTGCCCTCTGCCAGCACCCAGGGACCAAGGTCTAGAGCCACGGAGATGTGGTGGTACAGCCAGCCACCACACGGTTCGACCCAGGCAGCATGTGAAATGGCATACAAGCTGAGTCCAGCTATCCTCTAATTAAAAAGCAGGTCATTAGTTATTAAATACATGAACCTACATTAGACAAGCCAAATCAGACAAGAAAATTGGTGTAGGAAAGTATTTTGAATGTATAGTTAATGTTTGAAGCAGAGGTCACAGATCACTGGGCTAACAGACTAACTGATCCTATTGCATTCCTTCACCTCTTCTGGAAATCCCACCAGCCATGAATACTTCTGAAAACCTGATCTGCATCTTTTAGATTGTCACAGTTAACACCTTTTCATTACCTCTCCATCTTTAAAACCTCAGACCAGAATATTCCTCCATGTTTTTCATTCTTCTGTTTCCAAACCACTTCCAGGAAAGTATTTTACAAGGTACCTTTTGATGTCAGCAGAGCTATTTGACCAAGTAGTTTCTGCATCGTCAAGCAGGTACTTTTGGAAAAAACATAAATGCCAACAATGATTTCCATATGCAAAATGCAAATGCAGATATTAAATTTATCTGACAAGTGGATCAAATGAAAAAAAACAGCATACTTCCAATTCATTTGAAAAAATAATGAAAACCCACCCATGCAACACTTCCTCAGGCCTTAACCTAGGGCTAAAATTTCAAATAAACTTATTTTTAAGAAAAAAAAAGTGATCTAACACTTCCTAAACTTGGTATTTGCTAAACATACTTTGATTTTGTTGGTTTCCACTTTATTGTAATTGATTTGGTCAAGGAAAGATGATGATGATTCCACCCATAAATAAGAGGATAAAGGGGAAGAATCATTAACAGCATTTTTTCTCTTTGAAGTTTCACCTCTCAAGAAAGCCATTCATTAACCAAGACAACAAAGGTGACTACAGCAAGAGCCACCAATAATATCGCATATCTACAACGGAATGACATTAGCCTTGGACAGCGTTGGGGTTTTGTGTTTCCTCCTCCCCCCCCCCTAAAAAAATGAATTAAGTAATACCTTTCCAGTAGTAAGGCTTTGTTTGGTGCTTGCACTATGGAAACAATTAGCACATGGAAACTCTTTTCCATGATATCTTTTTCCTACAAGCTGCCGGTCTTGAATTCACAAGCTAAGTGCAATTATTCCCCTCTATGAATGCGTTCTGTTAAATACAACTCTAGGAGAAAACAAGGCTTTCATTTACAAGAATTTCATATGAAAGGATGAGGTCATTAAAATGTAAACAAAAAGGAAATTTTTCCTTGAAACTGTGAAAGGAGGAGAAAGGAACTGCCTACTCAAAAAAATGTAAGTTCTCTATTCTATAAATGTGGCATTTTGGAGATGACTCATCTGCTATTCTGACATAAGCATGCATCCTTATATCCGCATCCTTTTCCTACTGAACTATCTCATTCTTTTTCTATGTATCTCATAAAGGGATATAGAACTATAACCTTAAATTTCAAAACTTAAGGTTATGAAGTTTGAACCATAGATGTCAAAAGGCCAACAATACCCCCACTTACTACTCTAGAACGAGATACTCACTCCAAAAGCAACACTTCCTTGCAATCCTACGGGTAAGTTGCAATTCAATACCACAGCCCACCTAACTTAAAAAAAAAAATCAATGCCTCTCCTCCCCAGGTCTCTCCAGGGTGGAAGGAAAGCATCTCTGTACAGGCAGCACCATGCACAGTGCACCTGGGACGCACAAGCTTCTTTACTCTCCTGCTTTGGCTCTGCACGCAAACCAGCCACTCCTGCTCATTTCACCAAAAATGATCCTCACAGACAAACAGAAAATATGTCAAGAAAAGACTCCTTCTCAAGAAGATTTAATACAAGTTGTCAGAAAGCCTAAGACAGTAACTTGGATCACTACTACAGGTCTGTTTGATTTGTAGCAGATAAGGCTCATTCTTCAGATTTTCAAAGGGAAAACATTAGAGAAAGTTTCCTTATTTATCATTAAGGATACTAAGGTAAAATACCTACTTTTGGCAAATCAAATTGACTGAAGTACTTGTAAGCATTTGAGGAAAATTAAACAGCAAGGCTAGGATTGAATTGAAGGTGTTAGGTTCTATTTTTCTCTTTATATGGACTGGTAAGTAACTCTCACATAACTTCTGCTGAAAAGCAACCACCTTGTGAATTCAAACTCTGAGCACTAAAATCTAAGGCAAACTGGCAAACATCCCCAGCCACCAGAGCGCTGGTGCCTTTCCAAAAGCACATATCACCTACCTCCATTCCCCAAACAAGGGCAGTTGTCATTAGCCAGTACTTTTGATCAACACATCACAGCTCTTGCAGAAAAGCAAAGGGAACAACAAGATATTCATGAGGGCATACATGAAACTTCTATACAGAATATGACAAAGTTGGCTCACGGGGTGATGGCAAGTCACCCTTACTTGCCTTACTACTTAAGCTTAAAATCTATGGACTCAAATTACTGTAGTGCCATTTAATAAGAACTTGTGTTTATTACAAGTTCTCATTACTTTCTGTGGTATAAAAAAATAAGAGGGGGCAATAATCAACAGTTTTCCTTTTATCTTTCTATTAACTACAAAATGTTATTGTATTCATTTAAGCAGTTGAAATCCTCCCTTAATTCCATGAACTTCCAGAGTCAGCTGGTTTCATGTTATTTATGCATAGTTCATACAAACTTGAGGGATTTCCTTTGTCTTAAGTACTTTAAAAAAAAGATAAAGCGGATGAAAAGATGACTTTGCAGTCATGCTCTGGTTAATGGTAAACTTTTATGACTAGCCTCACCCCTGAAACTACATACATTTTTCACTTCCCATCTCAAAAATCACACAATTCTTTCAACTTAGAACTTTAAATGCTAAGTAAAAGCCCATAAGATAATTTTCCTTCCCCCCCCCCCCCTCAAAGAAATATACATTTGGCAGGGAAACTCAAAATTACTAAAAAGGAATTATTTTAGAAATCTTCTAATTTGAATTAACACCTCAAATTTCACATGTAATCCAAAGAACAATGGCTTTTCTAAACACAGGAAGAAGTTTACAACCGTTCACTTTTGAATGTGCCCAAAATAACATCTCTAGCAAGTGTACATAATTTGAGCTGTACAGAACTGTGTAGAACAAAATCTGAGAACTAAAAGAAAGAAAATTCTATTCTTTATCGACTCATTTTTGGTGAAGAGATATAACGAAAAACATGATTTCTTCTCGATTTGCATTTTTTGAAGTAATATATTAAGGACTGTGCTTGGCAACCTAGCAAACTCCGTATTACTCTACTCCAGGAGCTTTCAGTAGGAAGCACCATGCATTTGTCTACTGCTCCACAGGGAGAAGGAGGACGAGCCCAGCACGACCAGCAACCCACCCCTGCTACCTGGAGCAATGTGGCAGTGCACCAGAGAGCAGGACGTGGCTGCGGCCCTGTCCAGTCTCAAGCACCCTGCCGGCTGATGAGCCTGCCAAGAGCCGCAGCTCTGAGCGCAGCCGGCCAGTCCATGCGCACCCAGGAGCCGCAGCACAGGCCCCAAGGCGCACACTGTTAGTTCAACCACCAGCCTGCATTCAGCCCTCTGGCACACAATTTACTCAGGCAGCATGCTCAAAACCAAACAGGAATAAGCGTACAGTCTAACAATCCACCCCAGCAAACATCCAAGTTTGGGACTCACAGATCTGCAAAGCTGTTTGAAAAAAAGCCGAATAATCTCCCAGGCAATTGCGATCGCAATTGCTTCAAGCAGTCCCACCACCGCTGGGACGAGCTGAGGTGAAATGAGGGAGCCCACACCAGACCTGACAGGGTAGGTCTCCACCATCTCCAGCCAGACACGCAGTAGCATGGGAAGCACAGTAGGCAGCCAGTGCTCCATGCAGGAGCCAGACTTAGTTACCCAAGGCACACTCACGGCTCGCCTCCACCACGCCTTCCAGCCCAAGGTTGTCATCCTTAGCACCATTCAGAACAAGAAAATGAAAGCCCAGCCACTTAATTCAGTTGTATTGTCACCACCTTTCCGGCAGCTCGCAGCACGTCCAATGGCAGCAATGATAAGTTTCCATTTTCACCTATTTCTAAGCGTAATGTGAAGATGGCAGCCAACCAAAATCACCACAGATCATTCACGAAACCTACCCACAGGCTGACTTTACAATTTCCAGCCTTAAGCAATGAAGAAGTTTTAAGACCCAAGCATGCACTGAAGTCCCAGGCAAATCGCACTCTAGAATGAATAAAAATCACCACCACAAAGGAAAGGAACATCACCTGAAATAAAATCTTATCATGTGGTACCTCATCCATTGTTATGCATAAGCAAATAATGACATTGCCTAGATTAATGGGGAGCACCACAGCAAACAGCAGTCGCTTCTCCACAGCACCATTATTCACAAGAGGCGATGTGTCACGGCAGATCCATTCTTGAAAGCACAAGAAACATTTAAGGGAAAGACACTAAACCATACAAAGCTGTTAAACTAAACATTGCAATTCCACCCAAGGCAAAAACATGGAAAGCATTTCAATTTAAAAAAAAAAAAATGTTTTTCCCCGAGAACAGCCATGGAAACAAAGCCTTGAAGAGCAAAAGATACATTTACATTTAAAAAGCCCCACACAAAACGCTCCAGGAAACAGTGCAGTGGGCTTAATTTACCTGTGGGAAGTGTCAAGCCTGCACATCACTACCATCAGTTATAAAAACGTGATTTTTTCAATCCTATCCTCAGAAAAGGCCATGCTATCAATGCTTCCACACACTGGGTTTGGAAAAGAAGTTACTGCTGACATCACGTAAGTTCTGGAAGTTACAACATCTTTATAGAAATTAACAAATGGAGGAAATTTTGGTCCTTTACCTTACAGAAGTGAACATCCACTTTAAAATAGTAAGGTCATAATTCTAGTCAGTATTCTGTATCATCATGAAGGTAGACAACTGTCCCAGTTAGTAACAACCCACCAAACAGAGGAAAACACCTCAAAGATGAAGGAACTTGGCTCCTGAAGGGCTCCAGAGACTTGAGAGATGTTATAAGCAATGCAGACTTAAAGGGAATCTTTTTCTTTTCCAGTCTGGGCATTAGACAGACTTACACAGATGACAGCTACGAGACCTGAAGCAATCGGGTAGGCAATTATCCAACTATTTCTGAGTCTTTATATCAAAAGCTTTGTTTCCTTAATTCCTAAATCCTTAGGAGAGGTTCTTACCATGCTTTGCTTCGTTTTCTGTGTTTGACTAATACCATAAAACCCATACTTGCAATCGTTCCTATGAAGAAATTATCTTAAAAAAAAAAAACACTCCCATACAACCCAGCATGTTCACTGAAGTTCTCAAAAGATGACATCTCGGTAACATAACCGGAGACTGCTTTGACACTGTTCCTGCAATAAAACATACCTGCTAGAAGACAGCCAGCTGTCATACCATGGCCCTTCAGCAAACACACCACCAGTATGCTACCCAGCCCTCTGACACTGATAGCCATTATCACTTAAAACCAATGTTTAATAAGTTTAACCAACAAATCGGGTTGCTGTATCCAAATGTAACAGACACTTGGAGAAAAGGTGTTTCTTCAGAAGTGACATTTTCCTTCCCTAGCCAGCCGGGTAATCAGTATCATTACAGAAAACCGCCAGACAACACTACCTCATGCACCACCTGCTTTGGGACATTAATTAATTTCGTCACGCTAATAGGCGTATTTCCCCATTTGTTCCACCGTGAGATCCATCATAGGAGCCTGGCAACCTCCTCTGCACCTCCCTGGTTCACAAAAACGAGCACCCTCATAAACAGGTGTACCCAGGAGCCACAGCAATTCTAACACTGCACCTTAAAGCATTCCTCTCCAATAATCGTGTCCTGGTTCTGGTCATGCCCTTCCACAGGGCTGAAAGGGGAACACGAATATGAAGTTGCCATGTTTCTGATTTCTTTAGATCTGCTTATTTTAGTGAGGGTGGAAGAGAAGGGAGAAACATACGGCCTGCAAGCCCTGACTACAGTCTCTCAGAACATCTTTCTGAAGGATGGCTTCACAAAATGTTCTAAAACCTCATCTTGGAAACAAACAAAAAAAAAAACAGATTATTTAAAATGAATCTTGAAATTTTAATATTGATTGTGTGCTTTACAAACAATAAGATAAATATCTAGTTGAAACACACGGGGTAACACAGGTAAAGTGCAATCTTCTTCTGTCTTTTCAAACTCCTCTCCTTAGGCAGGTAGATATATAGTATGATTAAAAAAACACAAGCAAGCAGAACATTTTATACACCTCCAGTACAAGAATGGTACAAGCTTGGTCCCCAGCAGGGATAAACAGAAAAACGACCACCAGACCTCTTACTGTGAAGATTTTCTACACGCACTGAAGAACAGGAAGAATTTATAACAAGAACAAACACATCCTCTTCACTTGTGGCTAGCTCCAGAGCAAAGGCTGAGCACTATCCACGAGAAACATGACCACCCCCAGCACAGAGGGACTGCAGTACCAGCCACCTGTCTCCTGGTGCCCTGCACAGTGACCGAACTTCTCTATCTGAGAGCCCAAATGATGGAGCTTAAACAACTACGGACCAGGCATGGAAAACCTGAACACCTTGTTGCTCAAAAGACCTGCAAAACAGGGCCACTTTTAGAGCCTGATGAGAACCCTTACTGATTCCAGCACTTTCTCCACTAATTAATCACCCAGAAAAATCTCTTGAGACAAGCTACTTAAAGGCTGTAGATAAGCTAGATATCTTGACATAAGCTAGTTAAAGGCTGTAGATCGCAGGGAAATATGTTTAAATCAGAGAGAAGTTTAATCAAATCTACAAGAAACAACAACAGTAAAAATCACTTAAATGCCTGTAATCAGCTAAACTATCAAGACTTTTTTACTCATTTGTTTCTGCACTCTCATGAGCATGACTTTCTCAAAGCTACTGTCCTGAGGGAGACTCATTGCTACTCTTCTCACCACAAAAGCTCCTCACTCCACTGCAGCTCACTGAGAACGCCCTTTATGTATTCTCTCCTGTCAGGGAAACACCACAGAAAGAGGCTTTTAACCTCAACACCACTGACATCCCAGGCTCCAGACCACAGCCATGTTTTCCCGTGCAGCCTGGCACAGGACCAGGCGGAGGAGCACTGGAGGAGCAGCACCTCCATTCTGCAAAGCCTCGACCTCTTCTTGGGCAGTACTGCTGGTCCTCACATCCTCCAAAGCACTGGGAACAAGCACATGGAGGGGCTGAGAATGAGATGGATGCTGACCAAACGGAGAGAGGCTGCTCCAGGGAAGACATGGTGACCAACTCCTACTTTCCTGAGGAGCTGCTAACCTTGGGCCCTCTCTTCAGTCAGTGACTTGTGTCTCACAGAAAACAGCACCTCTTTGAGGCTCCCACACAGCTGTCAATCTCGACTGAAATGGGCCAGCACACCTACAAAACAAGTAGAGTACACAAGAAGTACAAGCCTCATGCATCACTTTTTCCTCCCTGTTTCTTAAGAAAATAATCCAAAATAACAAGTATTAACACTGTCACCGATTGTCCTGAACCGGAACAGTGCCCAAGAACTCTTAAAAGAGCCTCTTCCTGTTGCAGTTTGCTGACTAGCAGAACATGAGGCCATCCAAAACCCCACAAACCATAGAACACAGCTAAAATTCACTGAGAGGTTTAAATGTTCAGAATAAAAAGACCAGGGTTAAGATTTCAACTCTACAAGGACACTAGAGAGAGAGGTTCAACACTGTCACAGACACTGAAAGCATATCTCAAAACACAATTACATGAGCCCTTTAAAGTTAGAATAAAAGGACAAAGCAGCGTTGCTAAAAAGAGCAGCCTGTACATATGGGTCTTCTGAAAGAACCAGGAGGGCTGTTTGCTGTTGTGTGCCCAAACAACATTGCATTACAAGTATTTTGACGCTGAGTGACAGTACCCAGTTTGCAAAACCAGGGGCAGTAAATCACACTGCTGACCTCCTAATAGCTTCTGTAACTCTGAAAGGACAGGCACTGCTGCCTCGCAGGAGCCGTGGCCGACAGAGCTCCCCAAAACCACTAGGGAGCTCGAAGGAGAGCTGAGGCACGGCTTCGAAAAGGGCTCCAGTCCCTGCCTCGAGGGCAGCTCTTCTCTATCCTTTCAGAAAATACAAGATTTAACACCTACAGGTAAAAAAGGAAACCACTGGCTGGCACAACACAACTGCTGGATTTGCTGAGATATTCTGCAAGGCATAGCTCCTTCCACCGCGTCCTGTCAGTGTGGTGCTAGGGAGTGCTTTCTTTTCCTTTTCTCTTTCTAAGAAGGGCTGCCTTCTCCTCGGGGGGCCGGAAAGCACCAACACCCCTCACACCACCACCGCACACGCCTCAAACACCGCCACCACCACGCGCCAACACCCCACACACCGCCATCACCACACAGAGCCACCCCCCCCCCACCGCCCCGAGCTCTTTGCCGTGCCGGGGCGGTGCCGCGGCTCTCACCCAGCAGCGCCCGGAGGTGCTTGAGGCGGGTCAGCACGTCCCGCTTGGGGTCCAGCGCCTTCTGCGTGCACTTCCTGGCGTCGGCATGGCCCTTCCTGGAGAACATGGCGGGGGGCCGGAGCCGACAGCTCTCAGAGCCGAGGGCAGGCAGGCACCGCGCAGGAGGCAAGCGAGGGCCGCTCGGCTCGGCTCCGCACCACCGCCGCGGCTAGCTGTGCCGTTCCGTGCCGCGCCGTGCCGTGCCGTGCCGTGCCGTGCTGTGCTGTGCGGAGGGGGAGGGGGGCGGGGCGGGGGGAGGGGAGGGGCGGGGCTGGGCGACACCACCCGCCCCCCGCCCCGCTGCGCAGCCGTCGACGCTCCTTGGGGGCACTACAACTCCCGGCGTGCCGCGCGGCGGGCGGCTGGGCGCGGGGCATGACGGGAGCTGGACAGTGCCGCGGCGTTACGTCATCGTGACGTCATGTTCGCGGGGCGGGGGGGGCGGCGTGGGTAGCGGGTCAGTAGGCCGTGCTTGTGCACCGTGAGAGGGAGCCCGAGTGCTCCTGCTCGTCTGGGTTCTACCGCCCCGAACGGATGTGCACCAAAACTGCTTTGTTTTTTCTCAGAATCAGACCCGGAGGGGCTCAGGTGAAACCCCTTCAGTAAAATCCTGGGTAGAAAAGTCAGCTTTAGTAAATTCAAGGGAAGGGTCACGTCCTAACAAAGAGTGCAGTGACTCAGACACAGAAATCTTACCTGTCATGTTTAGCAAAAAATAAACTCACTCGTCCCAACTGTTCACAAATTATTTCCCACACGTGAATCACTGTAAACGAACAGAATGTCACAGGAGCATCACGGCAGCTGCATGCCAGCTGGACAGCCTAGATCTGGCAGTGGCACAGCCGTGTTGCCTGTGGCACGGCCTGATTGTGGTGGTGGCTCAGCTGTCCCCACACTGTCCCCGTTGCGGCATGGCTTGGTGCTGGCTCCCCACCGCTGGCAGCAGGGCTGGCTGCATCCCGTGCTGCCACCCTGCAGCCAGCGGGCCCAGCGGCATCCTGCCGCTCTTGAAGAATTCACTGCCTTGGGCATTGGGAAGGGGGACGGTGCTGGCTGGCGCTCAGCATTTTTCTAACAAAACTTTTAACAAAACAAAATCATTTTTGTGACAGAAAAAAAGTTTGAAAGCATGATCTTGCCATCAGAAAAAGAGAATGTGTTATTGTCTGGGAGTATATTGTTTTGGAGCCAACTTAAAGTTTACAGTAATTCATGGTGCATGTTCTTCCCATACACAGTTTGTTACACAATGTCTCATTCTAGAAAAGTTATAAATCTCCAAAAATTTTCTAGAATTATTTGTCATGTGTTGGAAGTTGAGTATCTGCAGCTTCCTGAGAAGAGTGAGGTCATTCCAGCGTTTCCCTTTCACTGCCGCAAATCAATACATGCAGTTGGCTAAAGAAGCATAGAGCTAAAATATTGGCTTGCTTTTTTCTCTCTCTCTCTTTTTTTCCTTCCTTTTTACTTTAATTGACTTAGAACAACAAGAGCTTTCAGTTTGTCTCTTCTGGCATTTTCTGATCTTTCCATGTTTTTTGTCTTTTTCCGCTTTTTTAAAACAAAAAAAAAAAAAAAAAACTGCTTTTGGAGATAAAGCTACTGCGATTATTTGGCTGCTCTAACGTCTTACAACATTTGTGATAACTAAGTGAGTGTTTTGGTGCCTAACACCTAACTGCAGAGCTTCATGCATTCACTGATTTAAAGTTTGCCAGGAATTCCTCTGCTGAGAAGCTCCAGAGAATATAGATTTCATGACTTGAATCACAGTGCTCCAGGACAACGCTCTTTCTCTCCCTCTTAGATGCTGGAAAATGTGGTCATGTGAAGAACTCAGTGATTCAGCACAGTTTAACATTTGCATAATTAGAGTGGGTTTTTTTTGGTTTGTTTTTGTTTTTAATTGCATGCTTTAATCACAGAATTAACGTTATTTGAACCCAGTCCTTGTTCATCAGTGAATTGAAGCGATGAAAATGTGCTTCTAATGCTGTGTGTAGATGGTAGGAGGTAAATTCACTGTGGGCATGAAATTTGTATTTGGAGGTTGGAGGCTGGTTCTGGTGAGTAGACACATTGAGATATCCAGCCAACAGCAACCAGTGGAGGTTTGGAGTCCACCTTTTGGTGTCCAGCAGTGTTGAAAAGCCTTGTGCAATACATGTGTACCAAATTCAAACTGGCTCCTGTTACAGCTAAAATGTTAACATGCTTATTGTTTGAATGAGGCAGATCTGATCTCTCTATCACTAGGGGTTCTTCTAAAATAAAAAAAAAAGCCAATTGGTAAAGGGGCAAACATTGACACTATTCACTGTATTTTCATGAAAAAACTTTATAAAGCTCGCAGAAATTAAGACACTTCCATACGACGTGTGATAAGAGGCTTTGCTCCTCAGAAGTTTCTTCTCCTAGTTTTTGGAGTGAATATTATTTGGAAATAGACAAGCTAATAACATGTTTTACAATTGGAAGTTAATATTTTTTTCCCATTTATTTTTGATCCATCTTTGCATTTGCTAAGTCATCACAATACAAAACTGAATGATAAACCTTGGATGGTCTAACTCACATTTCCTTCCGCACGTCATGTCCGATTCAAAATATAATGAGTGCAATGTTTTTGCTGCAGGTAATTGCATTGCCACATGTTGGCTAATCTTCATGAGCTAAAATTCCTTTGTCTTTTATTAAGAACAAGCAGTCGGTATAATGTGGAGGTGAAAGTACATTAAACAATTTCTCCTCTGAGTTTTAGGTAAGCAAATACATCTAAATGAATACATACTTTTAGGAACTCAAGTTTATATACAACTGACTTTTTACCTATCATGAAATACAACTTCTCAAATGATTTGTTTATGACTTAGTGTAGCGTAATGGAAAACAGAAATCACAATAAACTTGCAGCAATGATTTCAGCTTGTGTAGGGGAACCACTGTGAAATCCTATGACTTGTGTTTTCTAACAATGCGACAACAGTAATTTCCCAGAAAGTCCGATTATGCGTTTCTGAAAGCTGATGCTTAAGGTAGATTAATTTCCTGAAAAAGATTTGATCGTTCAGCTTTCAGGATCTGAAGTAAAATCTATATAAAGCAGTCATGTAAGGAAGGAAGCAAACAAAGAGACAAAGCAGTAAACACTTATCACAGAATTACATTTAAATGGTCACAGCACAATGTGATGTGCTTAGTGAGCTGAACTTCAGACATAAGCACAGAGGCGGTGGGAGTGGGTTCACCACTCACTGAGGTAAATCTCTCTTGTTTAACTCCCCAAGCCTTTTCAGCTGCGTGCACATGCAGGTAACATGCATGCTGGCTGCGGTGAGTTATATCCCTATGGAAGGTTGTAGCAAAATCAAGACAAAAGAGAAAAGGATGACTTGGCAAGTAACGTCACTGCTGTGTGTACCCTGAGCTGTGCAGCTCTGGCCCCCCTTCTGTCTGGTGCTGTGGGTGGAGGTGGCAGCATGGCTTCCAGGATCCCTGTACTTCTGATCCCAGGGCTCTAACCCTTGCTTTTAGCTTCGCCAGGCTCCCGCACAAGGGCTCAGGATTTCCAAGGGAGCTGCCTCCCTCAGGATGCCCTTCCACTGTTAGCATTCAGATGCTCCTGTGGGTGGGGAAGGCAGAAAATGGCTTGTTTGGCCTCGGACGAGGCTCAGGAATGTGCAGTGCCAGCTGGCCTGGGAGCAGGAAGGTGGCAGGGCAGGGGAAGCACGCTCTGCCTGGACAGATATGGCTTCTGCCAAATGGACACTATCTGCTGAGCACGGCTGGCGGCTAGTCTTACAAACACCAGATAACCCATGTTCACCAGGGGCTTTGATTTTAACGGATAAAAGCACTGAGGACTAAAGATGAGCTATGGGCCTGCAAACCACAATCTCAAGAGCATGCATATTTTCTAAATTTCATGTCAGAAGGATCACACAAATCACATTCTGATGTTCAAAGAGCAGGGACTTACCCTAACATACAACGACAGGTATGGAACAGAACTGTGGTCAAAATAATGAAAAGCCATGATGCGGCTCATTTGCTTTAGTCTTTAGACTGCAGTGGAACAGGAGGAGCAGGAGGCAGCGGCATTTCTGCACTGCCAACAGGCGAAGCCGTATTGGTCACGGTTCGCTGGAAGCTGTTTGCTGTTCCCTGCCTGCAGTAGGTCGGGGAGCTGATGGTAGCAAGCTGTGCTGCTTTCTGCCGCCTGCACTGAAACACAAAGCGCAGCCACCTGGGCTTCACCAGACTTGACGAACTGGCACGGCTACTTTTCCTGTTCAGTCTGAAATTTTAGTGACAGAGATTAAATTACGGAACTTCTCCACTTACTTGTATCAATGCAACACTTCATAATGATCCCAGAAAAAAGGGTAGGGGAAAAGTAAATAAGAAAAACTTGCCTCCTAAATAACGTATGGGTGAGATAATGATTTCCGTACCACAAGATGCCATTATTAATTACCTGTCCTTTGGACCAAATGCTTCAAATGGTGTTTATAAAGTGCCTCCCTTCTACCTGGGCAGGACTGGGCTCGCTGAAAACAAGGGTCTGCAAAAAACAGAGTTACTGTGGGTTAGCTAGGAGGATGCACTACAGAAATAAGCCCAAAAGCGGTGTGCTGCCTTCAGGGGCTGGCATAGCAGCATGAGGCCAGGGGACCGCCTGGAAAGAGCACAGGATCCAGCCCTGGCCCTTGTTGGAGCCCAGCTTCCCGCAGACGCTGGAAGCAGCTGTGTGAAGCATGCACAGAGCCGGGTGTTCAGCCCTGCGAATCCATCAGCAAAAGCAAAAGCAGCCCCTGGGTGCAGAGCAGTCTGGGGAAACAGGCGCAGAAGTGGAGCTGGGCACAAATCGCCCCCTGCTCCTGCTCAGGAAGGGCTGGCTTTTATGGAAGGAGAGAAAAGTAAGGGGAAAAAAACTAAGAAGAGAGATGGAACCGAAGCGGAGGATTAACAAGGGTTTTTCTATTCAAAAGTCCTGAATTTAATCAATTCTAACAAGAATTATTTTGGAAAGCTCCTAACGACTGCAGCACAAGGCATCAAAATGGTTTTCATACTGTAAAAGCAAGGGGCAGGATGAAACAGCTGTCAGAAAAAGCCATTGGATTCCCTTCTGCACTGTGTACAGAGGGATAAACAAGAATTTATGGGTGGAAAAAAATCCAAAATAGAAGGAACATGAATTGCATGTCCCTTGATACCTTCCAAAAGGAAATGGCCCAGAGAATGAGAAAACTGTGTAAAAATATCTCCCCACTAAGGAGAACTCAGGCTGTGCTTGCAAACAACTGAACTGTGTAAAGGAGTTTGGGGCAGGCTGTGGAAGCCCAGAGCTTTTGTGCTGAGGTGTTGCTGCTTAGCTTGAAACCAGAATAAGAAAGCAGAGGTGCTTTACGCAATAAAAGCAGGAAAAGAGCTGCCTTGCTTCCCTTCTCCAAGTGCCACAGTGCAGGGCTGAAGCAACACTTCCCCACCTCCCAGAATATGTTGGCAACATGGTTTTAAGTATCAGAGAGGCACGGACAGTGAGGCTTGGAGAAACAATTCTGGTCCCAAGGAATAATGCACACAAGGCAAGAAATAGGGCTCATTTTGACAGTGCAAGTTGCAGATGAAGTATTCTACCAGCTGAAATGAGATTCTTCTTTTTTCTATCATTCTCTGCTCAGCTTGCTTTGTTTTGGGTTCTGTCTTACTGTGTATACCCTAATCTCCCTTTCTTTGACTCAACAGTGTGTTCATATTGTTGTTTTCTCTCACCTTGCCACTCCAAGAAACAATAAATGAGGAAGGAAACAGTTGCCTAGGATGACCCTAAGCTGAGCTTTGTTAACATTGAGTGACCACACAGATTGCCTCAAACCTGAGCACAGTTTATAGCATTGAAACAGACTTTAAATAATGGCTATATGTTAAATTTTCCTTCTGAAAGTGAGGCCTTGAGTTCTTTAGTACAAAAGAAAGAGAGCAAAACTAAGAAATGAAATCGAGATAAAACAGAAATACACAAAGCAACCGCTGGCCACTGGTGTTACAGAGATTGTTCCTTCTTCTATTTTTTGCAAATAAATCACTGCAGAGAGCAGTACAGTAATTATAGCCTTCAGAAATGGCTCAGGTTTTTCCCAATAGACAAGCATGACAAAAAATAATAAAAATTATTTTTTACTATCACAGCTGGTGTTCAGATGAAATTATGTGGTTAGCTTTGAAACAGTATTAAAAGAGAAATTTTAATTAACCTATACCATGGAGTTAGAAGATAATATCTGACGCATATAACAGGCATACAGACAAAATATGATAAAATAATTATTTGCAATTAGATATATGCATTACAGACAATGTTGTAATTAAAATGTACTTAATGTCACAGGAGGTCCTTTATTATCAAAATTGTAGAAGGACTGTGGAAACAATGTGTGATGACTATACTTCCCTCTGGAAAAAAAAAAAATCCTCAAAATCTACCAAGAGCACAAAGCATTTCCTACAGCACTTCCGCTTTGGGTGCTGGTGCAGTTGAATGGCTGCACCCCTCCAGCACAGTGGTGCCACAGGTGCCACCAGGCCATTGCTGCTCCCAGAGCACTGTGGTAGGTGGGGTGGGTGCTGCCTGTGTGGCCCCCAGTCCTTCTGCGATACCCAGCAGCATCCAGGGGCCCAGAGCAGTTCTAGGTGCCAGATGCTCCCACCAGGCCCGGCATGTTCGTGCTAATGAAGGGCTTGGCAAGCCTCTCTGATTAATGTTGCCTCATGGAGAGCCACCACACTGCCATTTGGGGGCTGCTTCCTCCTTCTTGGGCTGACTGTGAGCTTTTCTCGTGGCTGCTGTTTGGATTTGTGCCCTTGCGAAATTCCTCTTGAAGCAATGGAGTCTTTGCCCAAGCGAGAAAGGAACCTGGGCTCCTTCCAAGGTGTGCGGTACTCAAGTGGCACATCGCTCTGGGACAGACAGATAGTGGCATTCAACCATGATGAAGTTAATGTTTCTTTATGGAAATACTTACTTTGTCACGTAATAAATATTAAGCAAAATTGCTGCAAAAGGTATTAAAATGAAGGAATAGCTTGAGGGGAACACCCCCCACACACCCCAGTTTATAATCTGCTGCTTCTTTATCTCTCCTAAGCTTCTCCACTTCTCAGTTTTCAAAAGAACAAAGAGAATGTGCCAAAGCTGCTTTGGTATTTCAAGGAAAAATAATGAGAATTCATTGCTAATTAGGGCTCCAATTTAAAAAAAAAAAGATCTTTGCAGGGACACTGTTAATGAACTTGTAAATTACAGCTGCAGACTTGTATCTCTATCAAGATCACTGCTGTTTGATTCATTTTGGATCTATGAAAGCAGCAAGTGGAGGATGTATACGTATGGGCTGCAGCCACCACTTGGCCCCCACAGCAGAGTTGAACAGCCCCTGCTGCTGCGGGCTGCCTTGTCTGCATTTTGGGCTCATTGGGGGTATGCACAGCATACCAATGATCGTGGTGTACATTGCAAAACTGCCTACAAAAGCTTGGCACTGCTGGAGGAGTCTCCCTGCTCTGCAGCAGTGCATGGTGGCTTCCAATGGCTGCAAAGTGGGATATGCTCCAGCTCCCAGACCAGGCATTCCTGCAGGGGGATAGACAGAAAAGTAATAATTTCGGGGAAAAATCACTTTCTTTTTGTGCAGTTGCAGGCTCAGGTAGGAACCAACCACAGCCAAGCTGAGCTCTGAGGCAAGGCCTTTACCCAGCATAGCAGCTGCTTGTGTGATCCTTCCTCCTTTATTCTCCTTCATTCCCCTTTGCCAGGGGCACGTCGCAGGGTGCCTTGTCCCAGCCCCTACTCTCTCCTTTCCATCACAGGAGAGCTTTTTCTCCTGGGAGAACAGCACTGAACGTTGGAGGGCAATTAGCAGTGGGTCTGAAACACGCCTGAAACCTGATCAGAGGCTTTCTGGCCACACGTGGCAAAACACAGATAAGTTCCATGTTAATTGAACACATTTCCCTCTAAACTAACACTGAATAGAAGCACACAGAGATTGGAACTGGCAGGCAGCTCTGGAGATGCCCCCTCCAAGCCCTGCTGCAGCCCACACATGGAGCAGGTTGCCCAGGACCATGCCTGGCTGCATTTTGGGTGTCTCTGAGGCTGAAGGTTCCACGGCCTCTCTGCACAACCAACACCAGCATTCAGCCACTGTCAAGAAGCTTGTTCTTGAGGTTAACTGGAAATTCCCGTACTTGTCTGGGCATTTTCCTCTCTCCCAGGGTTTGAAGAAAAGTCACAATGATGGAAAGAAAGGAAAGAGAAGAATATCCCGGGCTCCTGGGTAAGAGCCTCTCCTAAAATCAAACACAGCTAAACCATCAAGGGATCAAAGCGAGCGAGGACACACTACCAAGCCCTGCCCTCACTGAAGTGGTATGTGCAGAGCAAGGACATGAAGTGCAGCATGACCACAGGGAGCAGAGGAAATGTTTCATCACTGTTCCAAAGCCCAGAATTAACTTTTATTGTGCCACCCAGCTGTGGAGATTTTGTTTCTGGTAATGTAGTGCAGCTGATAACATACATAATGGAGTCATTCAGGGACATCTCTGAACAGAGACTTTTCCCACACATAGAAATACACCTGAAATTTTCAAAGATGGTATGCTCATTGGCCAATTTAAAAAGAAAATAGGGAGAAAAAGGAAGCATAGCTTATGAAGTTCAAAGGCCTTATAGAAAATGGACAGGAAAGTACACATACATATAAAATGATACTGACATTTCTGAAATAAGAGATATGGTGTTTTATCTATACCATACCAAAGCCCTTTAAGATAATGTGATACTGTATAATAGTTGCAGCTTTAGACACTACTTCAGTTTTAAACAATTTTCTAGAGAAAAAGCACAATTCTTACCCATAATAACAGTCTAGTACTTGACAAATTATTAGCACACACTTCTTAGCTATGCCTAATATAGGAAAAACTGCATGCTAGGGGAGGCCTTATTTCCCTCCTCCACTACACCAGATTCACCTGCTTTTTATGCTAAGCAGGGGAGGAGGCAGAGGCTTTTAAAGCATAGCGTGAGAGGCAATGATGAGCCTCAACTGTGCTGATCAGTGCCAGCTGGGGCCCTCGTGGGCCTCGTGGCTCCATTTAGGCCCGGGGCCAGGCCCCCAGCTCTTGGTTTGGGCTGTGTTGTGGTAGCTCTTCTGGTGTTCTCACTCTTCTTTCTGAATGTAGCTGGGACATGTGCTAAAGGTAGCCTCTTGATCCTTGTCTTATAGCTGTACCTGCTGCTTATACCCCAAACCTCACCTACAGCCTTGGGTAGAGGTGGGCCCTAGCTCTGTTTGGGGACTGGGGGCTGGGCTCAGGGGTGGCTGCTGTGGTTGCTCTCTGCTCCTGCAGACAGCCCTGGCCTGGCAAAGTCACAAACCTTGGTGGGATGTGGGGACTGTGCTTGCACCCTAGGCTTCACGTGAGCAAAACCTCCATTGTGGTGGGTGCTGGCGGGGGAGACTGGGAAGGAGATATGCTTTAAAGGGTCCTGAAGCACCCCAGAACAGTAGAGAAGTCCAGTCTGGCTAGAGGAGGTGGTCAAAGCTTTCCAGGAGCCCTTCTGAGGAAGAGCTGTGTTAGTGCTTAAAAGTGGTTCCTGAATGTATGCATTTGTGTCCCCCCCTGTGAGCTGTTCCTATCTGCAGAGCTCTGGCTGAAGGCTGGCCTGTAGCTTGTGCCAACAGGTCTGAGCTCATGTTATGATGGTGTTTTTCTTCTCTTCTGGCAGCTGGAAAGGTACAAATCCCTTTGGCACCCACTTGGCATGAGCAGTGGTGCTACTGGCATGTCCTTGTCTTGGTCTGGAAGCAATACACCATGAGCTCTTTCTGGGGTATTGATAAAACAATTACCTGTCTTGGAGTTTGCCCCTTTCTTGTGGGGATCCAAATGAAGCAGCCTGAGCTCCCCAGACTCCTTTGCCCTGATGCACTTGTTTCCAGGATTATCTAACCAATCTTCTGGGAAACTTTAGCAGTATGAGAAAGTTATTTCCTAATTCTGGGTGCTGGGGTGCACCTACAGGTATGCTGTCAGCTAGTAATGCTGAAAAAGGATACTAGAAGCCCTGACTTAGGAAGTCTGTATAATTCTTGTTTAAGGAGATGGTTACCTTGGCAGAGGTGGTGAACCTGCTCCCTCTGCAGGGCATTTTGACTTCCTGGGTGTTGATCTGCCTTAAGTGCAAAGGTAAAACAAAGTAAACAAAAAAAAAGGTACCAAGCCAAAAATTCTTCTGCTGGGAAGTGTCTTTCAAGATGCCTAGGAACAAAATCTGGCAGGAGAATTTTTTGTGTATGCTGGTAAGTAGTCCTTGCAGAATGTGAACATAATCACAGGGTTGGAGGCAGTGCCCCAGCCCCTCAGCATCTGGTGCTGGTATCTGCTGCATGGGAGGAAGGAATTTCAGTATACCTGGTAATTAATGGGCAGAGGAAGGAGGATCTAGGTTTTCATGACAACCATAAAACAACAAAGTATAAATTAAACTCTGCTAGGAAATGAAATTCAAGAAGCAGAAATAGTTTCCTTGGCAAGCTGAGAATAATGCTGGCAGCACTCAGACTGGTTGCTAAGTGAGAGGGCAGAGCAAGGAAAGGATACTAGTAGCTGTGATTATCGTTGCTACCTTAACAAATGTATACATTCAAGGTAATAAAATTATGCTTCTAAAACTGTGCAGCTCCACAGTGTATTCTTTGTATGTATCCCAAGTAAGGGAATTCAGGGTCAATAAAGTCTTGGTATGCATGTTAGAGGTAATCTGTCCATGGTCAAAATCTGTTTATTCCTCTTGGTCACCAGGAGGGTTTTTCCCCCTGTAAATATGCAGGCATTTTTCTTTGCATGGTTTAAATGGTTGGTTGCATGTCTTTTGGTAATAGCAGCATATGGTTGGAAAGGGAAAACTTGTAAAGAACAGTTAATTGCTGGGTTCTCAGGTGGTATAAGTCAGAACTTCCATTGATCTGTCCCCTTACATTGAGGATGTGGGACCTGGTCCAATTTCCCTGGACACGGAGGCAGAGCTTTGCTCTGGCCTGGGTGGGCACAGGCTCAAGCCTGTGCGAAGTGCCTGCTGGAGGAAACTGAGCAAAGAAATGAGAATGGCTGTATTTTGGTTCCAGTCCTAAATCATTAACCTTTGGCTTGATGACATTTGTCTTCATGAAATGCTTAAGTCTATGGCTGGAAAAGTACTACAGGAGTGAGTAGTTACAGAAAATGCTTTTGCCACAAATAATGCAAACTGCCAGTCACGTTAGGTTTTCTGTGCATCTTCTTGGACTAATGTGAAAGTCGTGTCAGCGTAAGAAGCCAAGACGTAACAGAAATGCTTTTGCAGTTAAAGTTGCTGACTAAATTAAGTGGGCTGCTATTTTGGGGGTAGATAGTTCTTTTGATAGGCATGACAGGGCAGAGATCCCTTAACACCGTATTGCAAAGCATCGCTCTCCTTACAAAAGGATGTTGAAGGTGTAGGTCCCACTGAGCTGGGTGACTCTTGCTTTGCAATCTGGGAGTAAAAATAAGTTTTATCTCATATTTATCTCATATCCTTGTGGAAGCTTGTCTATCCCAAGGTGCAGTGCAATCTCATGAGGATACAGTTCTGCATATACTTCTCAAATGCAGTTCCTGTGTTACCAGACTCCAGCACAAACCCTCTCTTCCTGCTTGCTCCTCATCCCCTTAGTGGATTTCCCTTTTTCCCATTGAAGCTTGCTCTTTCATAAGCTTTCAAGCTATGCTGGAGAAGTTTGCCCGAAAGGATAGATCATTCTTAAACACACCTCTCTACTTAAGAGGATCTTTGCATAAATACAACACAGGAATTGCCATCTGTTCATGACTTTCACTTGCATCATGAACCAGGAATATTATTTCAGCCAAATGGTTACATCTTTGCTGCTTATGTTCTAGGATGAGCTGCAAAGATGGAGTGGCAAACAGATGCAGCAGTCTGCATGTGGAGCCCATCTGATTTTTTGGGGGACTATTACATTTAATCCCAGGACTAAGCTCTCTGAAGGTTGGTGTTACAATGCCAGTAAGTATTGCCATGGCAGAAAGATGATTTAAGGGCCTCTGGATGATAAATTTGTGGCTGAGGAACAGAATGAATGAGTGCCTCTGGGCTGGGCGCATTTCAGAGCACTGGTGGTATTGATGAGGGTATGGGAGCTCACACAGGATGGCTTTCTGTGTGTAAATTAACCTGCTGCTGTGGGTTTACTCAGCTCATGTGGTGCTCTGGCTCTGAGATGCTGTGCCTCCTGGCTTCTGACTAAGCAAAAAGCTCACTGGTAGATTTTAGAGCTGTTGTAGGATCTGATGACCACAAGTCTACTAAGGTATCTTAATTGCCCTGGAGGAATCAGATTCCTGATGACAGACCACAGGACAGATGTAGGCTGTGTTGTAGTTAGAGGTAAACATCCAGCACAGAGTTCTTAGGTTTCTTGTAAAATAAATTAAGCCAAGCAAAAACTGCTACTTAAGTACATGAAAATTCCCACTCTACCTCTAGTTTCAAGCCCTTAAAATGGCTCCATCACATGGTATCGGGAAATTGCACTGATTGCAGCAATTTCTTGAAATCTGGGAACTGGGTGCCAGAAAATCTCTAGGAATGAGTTGGGAGTGTTCAGGCTTCATCCATCAGCAGCAATGGGTTCCATGAAATCTGACCTCACTTCCTGCAGCCTGATGTTGCCCAGGTACAGGACAAATTGAAATGTGCATGTTACATTTATGCATATTTGCAGAGCTTGGCTGGAGCCCTAGTATTCAGGCTGCTCTTCAACACTGAGCCATTTGCTTACTGTGGGTCCTCACTGCAGCATCAAAATATATATATATAAAAATATGGTATGAGGAAGTTTGAAAAAAAAAAAAAGTTCTGTTATGAGTTTGGTCAGGTGCTGTTCTTATATCTGATGTGTACACTGTCCTGAGGTCTCACTTCAGCATGTGTTTAAGTGTTGTCTGTGACAGTTTGACTTCAACATGCAACCAAGTACTTTGTGTTTGTGCCTCACAGCAGCTAGCCTGGTTGTTGGACACCAGTGTACTAACACTTAGATGTCTCTTTAAAACAAAATAACCTCTCTGAAAATGGACAAAGACAGACTACTTTGTTTATGTAGTATCAACAGGAGCATCTTGCCAAAAGCAAAAAAAAAAAAAAATTTGTTCCGTAATTTATTCTAAGTTAAAATATCAAAACAGGTATATTCTGCTAAATTCTGGTATTATAGAGGGGACTTGGAAATTCTGCTACTTTTAAGAGTGAACTAGGTGAAATAAATAGAGTAGGTTTTCGTGTGCTATTGAGACTGCATTTAATGGTGTTCAGTGATTAACTTTATCATGGAGTGAATAAACATATTAACTTCTCAGATACTGAAAAGTATTGGGTTTAACTGAAAAAGTAATTTTTCACTTTTGTTGTTTTTTCAAAAGGAAAGCTTTCAACCACTTAGAGTATTTCATTTTTAAAAAACTGAATAAGAGACCTTCAAGATTTAAGAAGCCCCAGCTAAATATTTTCCTTTTTTTGGTGAGATTTTCCAGTAAAAAAACAAGAGCATGCACTTTGTTTTAAAATATTTTTAGCTGTATATCAGTGCAAGGGTCTGTCTTGGGAAGCAGAGCTCTGGGGAGGGAATGGAGTAACAGCTGTTAATTTTTTTTTTTGCCAGTTATAAAAACAATCCTTCAGCTTTTGCTATGGACCTGGGTGACCTTACTTGGGTGCTCCTTGGTCCAGTCCAGCCTTCAGGCTTCTGCCTCCTGTGTCTGCCTCGGCTATTCCATGCTGCAGGGGCAGCTTCTGCCTGCTCCTGTGCTCCCAGCAGGACCTCATCTCCCTGGGGCAGAGAACATGGGAAATGGTTAACTCATGTGGAGAGCCTGCAAAATCAGATCTCTGCTCAGTCACTTGTGCAGCTAGAAAGGCTTCAAATTTTGTTTGTAGTGTAAAAGACTCTTAATTGCCTGCTTTAGTCCGTACCACTGCAGTACGCTGTAATTTGAATTACTGTTTGGTTTTCTGTGTTACAGTTGCTGGCAGCTCCATACAGAATCCTGGTTTTAATGTTCATTTGAATATTTAATTACTCTATAATAGCACAATAATTACTGTGTAGCTACAGAGGAATTGCATGGCTGTCTGTACTCTGTAAACTAGTATTGACCTCATCTGCAAACAAATAATTATGCAGCGAACATACCTGTTTAACTTAAACAGTTATTAGAAAAGAATCAGGAGAAATGTAGAAAGTGCTGTTGATTCTTTCATAATGCCATGTACAAAATTCTTTAGTTCCTTGATTTCTTTTACTGACAGAATGTTAGATGATACAAACTGGCACCAGGAAAAATTTCTATAGCGTTTAATGCTGATAGAGCTATCTCTGAAGGCACCACATAAATACGCGGTGCTTCCTAGCCCTTTATTTCTGCAGCTGGCGATCAAGCAAATGGAAATATTTCCAAACAACTTCACATGTGCTCTGGCTGTGTCTCTGCATTTGGGGGCCTGTTCTAGGAACTTGGAGGAAAACCACAAGGTGGCAATGTGCACAAGCAAATAAAGCCACCCAGATCTGCCTGGGAGCCACAGCACTCAAAGATGGAATTACTCAGCCTCCAGATCTAACAGAACTCCTGTGTTACAGGAGCTGGGGTAGGATTTCAAGCATCTTTTCCACTTTAAAAGGATTTTAACTAAGAGTATATGTAATGGCAAATATCTCTGTACTGACTGCTTTGTTTCATGCTAGTGGATATCTGCAGTAAATGTTTTTTCTTTCCTTTAAGTTCAGATGCTCCCCAGTGAGTACTGGGGAACATGTTTTCTTGTCACCAGTCCCCTGCCTGGTGATCTGTCCTGGTGCACCCGACCATGCTCCAAGCGTGGGGATGCTGAGCACCTTCTTGACCCACTGACACCTTTCCCATCCCTCCCTTTCTCTGGGTTATCCTGGGCTGCAGGAGCAGCCTGTGCCTGGCTCTGACTTCTGCACCCATCGAGTGGGATGCTGAGAAGGGATGGGCAAAACAGTGCTTGGGCTTGTTTGAGGAAACCTGGTTTCCCTGTCAGTGTGCCTCTGAGGTGAGGGGTCAGACCTCTGTGTCTTGATGCAGGACTGAGAAAAAGAGCAAAACCTACCCTGCTTTGGCATGTGGAAGATGTATGTGAACTGCAGGGAATTCTGAGATCAAAGCTCAGTGATCATCTTCCTCATAGGAATGTTTTTTCTTAAGGAAATATGATGCACAATGTCCCTGTTGCCAGGTCCTTCAAAGCAGGCCTGTTTTGTACTCGGCCCTGTTTTGTACCCATCCCTGAGGGAAGGCACATACTTTTCTTCCTGCTTTCTTTTTGGGAGTCAGCTCATCCCCCTGCAGCAGTGATAGTAAAATCAGCAGGATTTAACTGTTGCATACATGCTTCTTGAGGTGCAAGCTGAGGCACTAAGGTATGTTGGTGGGATGTGATTCGGTCTGGTGCAAGGGGGGGGGCGTTAATCTGGCAGAACAAGTGCAGTGAGTTACTGTTTGCTGAACCGGGGGCTTCGTGCTCGCTGTCTCCCGAGCTCTGCCTGGAGGAGCCCTGTCGGGAAGCTGGCTGTACCTTCTGCTCTCCAACAGCAGGTGGCATCGCGGCTGAGTGCTGGAGGGAGCTCAGCTTTGGGACTTTCTGGGCATGGTTCCACGCAGTATCTTTTCCCACCAGTTGTGACAGATCTAAACTTCACATTAGAAGATTAAAAAGGAACAGTTTAAAAAAACAATCCCTTTTCTAGCTTGTTTGCAGACCAGCTATCCCCAAAATACCAGTGTAAGGCTTCCAAACAGCCAGCTGGCTGAGGAGAGCATGGGAGCATGTCATTGCTCTGAACCTGGTGAGGACCTGGTGCTTTACCAAATGGACTTCATGTCAGAGTTGCTGCATGCATCATTAAGTAGCAGGAGACAAGCAGAGTGTGAAGGCAGTAATACACCCTGGCTGCGTGTAGAGCAGGACCAAATGCCTCAGTGCAGCACAGAAGCATGGTTTTTGTAAAGCCTTGATAGCATCTCTTTGGCCATCCAGCACTATCTGCCTTCTGTGGGGGTTCCCAACCTGTGAAGGTCCTGCAGACATCATGCTGGGGACTTGCAGCTGCACCACTGCCACCTCCTTCCAAAAAGGCATGTAAGGCCACCATGAATCCACAAGTAACCACTCACAAAGCATCTCTGGATTCTCAAGTCTTGATTCCCCAGACACCTGCCCTGTGGAGATCTGGCAGCATGAGGCAAGATGTGAGCAGTACCAGGGCATGCTGCTGCAGTGCTGGGCCCATGGCAGCAGAACAGGCAACTGAGACCATCCTGCTGAATCCCAGGCTAGCCCCTGCTCTTATCTTTCCTTTCCCAGTTTTTCTGGCTATATTTTTAAAAATGCCTATTTTCTTTTGCTGTTTGAGCTCTTTTGCATGTGGTTGGAGAGCTTCAAAAAAGCATAGCAGTGTCCCTGCAAAAGAATTTACATTTTTGCTGTGAAAAGTCTGCCTTTTAAATCTGTCTCTTAAGACAGTGTTAGTAAAAGACTCTGCTCAGCACAGCTCCTTGGTAGGAACAGGTCAACAGGAGGCAAAGTTGCATGCTACCCAATGCATTCATGAGATTTACCCACTTGATTTTAGACAACTGGGTTGTTTTTCTGTGGATTTACAAGGGTTCAGTTCAGCACAGAAACAAACAGTGAAGATGATGTTCACTTACATTCATCTGTATCCTGCAGGATAGTAAAACAGGCTTCAACAGCCCAGATGATTTTGAAATGAATTGCGGAGCTGGGTGGGAAAGTCAGTGGCACTTTTCTAAAGAATAGAGCCCTTAGTGTCTGTGCTGCAACAGTATTCCCCCCCCTCCCCCTTTTTTTCTGTCTTTAGCTCTTTGTTATGTCAACATCTGTAGTTTTGAGTAAATAGCAAAAGGGGAGAATGCATATTGTACTCCTGTTAAAGGAGCAGGGCTGGGTGGGGGCTGGATGACCGTATGAACTGTGCTGCCTCTGTGAAGCAAGGAGGTCTGGAGTAAATGCATACATAGGACTTCCAGAGATCCTAATCTTATGATGAATGATATTGCTTAGTACTTCATTGACTGCATCCTTGCCTTGTGCAAACCAGTATAGACCTTGTGTCAGTACTTTGGATGTGTTGGTCCGCTGGAGCCAAGAACCTGATGCTTACCTAGCGTCTCTGAAATGTTCATGTCTTCTTTTGTCAGCTCCGTCCAGAAGCTTTTAGCTATGCTGGTTCTTATACAAATAAAAGATTTTTAAATAATTAATTGTGCAAATATCAGAGCACATTTTATCAAGGACTTTAAAATCCTGCTCTGCTTGCAGCTAATGCTGCCACCTCTCCATCCTCCCCCCAGCCAGTTCCAAGGAAAATGGGCAGAGCTGAAGTCCCAAAGCTAAGGAATTCTGCTATTTTTGTGAAAATACATTTAAGGCAGCGAGGGACATGGCTAGCAATGGCTGAAGGAAAGGCTGCTGTGTGAGTTTAGTTTTTGCAAGACCTCAGATGTGGTGTGAGAGATTGAAATGCTCACTAGCTTGGGCTTATAGAGCAGCTAAATGTCACCTGGTTCCAGGAGGGATTCAGCATGAGCACAGTACCTTCACCATGTGATTTGCTGTGTGTGGGGAGCAGTATGATGGTGCTGAAATCAATCCACTAGCGGTTCCATGCACGGGAGACCAATTAATGGGTAGGTCTCATCTGTTTCAGTGCAACCTCAGAGTATGCTTTTCAAAGGAAACACAAGGTCACAAAAAATATTTGCCAAGTAAATATTATGAACTATTAACTGGGCTGCAAGAGTAAACTTTGGAAGATGAGGTCCACCTTCTCCATTTAGCTGTTATTGCTCCCTTTGACCAGAGCCATGATATTAACAGTTGGGAGTCGGCAGAAATACTGGACTTCTCAGGTAGGCAACTTGCCTTACACACTGAAGGGCCTGTCTATACCAAGTAGTGGATGTGGGCTAATATTCCCTCTCACTGGGTGAGATGGCTGAGGGATCTCTGTGCTGGACTGCCATCTAGCTGCATGCGAAGTGCATACACTTTTTCTTAAGTGGTTCCACATCATGAGAAAATGGATCTGTTCAGATAAGAGAAGATGCAAGCCCACTGAAATGGTGTGGAGCAAAATCAGGACCTGGGCAGAAGCAATGTGATGTAGAAATAATCTTTCTACTGATAGGGGCTCTGCTGAATCTTCCAATTTAATGCGTGGTGGTGCTGGGTGTGAGTTGGCTCATGCTGTGCAGGCTTGGCACCCTGGCTGGCAGTGGCTTAAGCCCCTTGAATTAGGGGATGAGCTCTGTGCCTTTATCTTTCCTCAGTTGCTTTCCTCTTCCAAGCCCTGGGCTAAACAAGCTGTCTCTTATGGATGCACTTTTGTCCCATTTGAAGCTATCTGGATGTAAGCTTGTGCTTAATGCTTGAAACATTTATGTATTTTGCTGGATGGAAACAGGTCTAAGAACACTTCTATTTACGCATGTGGTGTTGACTTGTAGCCTTAAATCGTGTATAGCAGGAAGAAATCCCAAGAGGGGCAGTTTTCCTTCATTTGGTGCTGAGCAGACCTGACAACACTGCTGCGGTGCTAACAGCTAAGGGAACGGGTGTTGGTGCTTGGGAGATGTATTTGTGTAAGTAAATATGCACGTTTCAGTATTTGCAGAGAACTTAATTATGTTTGATAGCTAATTAATTTTGTTGTACTTTGACATTTTTACTTTAATATGCTACAAAAGACAGTTCATGAGGGATGGGCTTTCCTTCATTTTGAAAGCAGCGTCTACCTGTCTCTTGTTCTTCTGTATTCCGAAATGCTCTTTGAAGGTCTGCTAACCATTCTTTAGGTTGCAACCAATTTTTTTTCTCCTCTGGAAGCTTGTCAGTAAACTTTGTTTCCATTGAGCAAAAGGGGAAGACTTTTAAAAGCACAGAGGACTGTAAGGTACCTAATTTCACTGTAAGGTTGGGTGCCTAATTGCCCTTTGTGCCATTAAAAATGTCTCCATATGTGTTTTGTGGTGTTTGTGGGCTCTTCCCTCCTCACACAGGCAAAAATCAATTGATCAATGTTTGTTACAAAGTTATGAACAAACGTCTCTGGTCTCATTGATGTCAGCCCAGTGTGTTCTCCTTACTAACAAAATGAGTTGCAAAGTCAGCAGGAGGCTTGCAAGAACACAGAGCGCGGGTTTTGTTTGCATAGCACAGAGGGCTGGTTGCTGCTTAAATAACAAATCATCCATCTATGCTCCCACAGATCTTCTGACGGTGGCGATTTGTTTTTTTTTTTTTTGTTTTTTGTTTTTTGTTTTTTTTGCATCAGGAGTTGTTGTTTGAATAAAGGGTCATTTGCTGCCTTACTTAGGGAAAACAGTGATGTAAACATGTGGCGGTGCTGCATGTCCCAGCCTGCATGCTGTTTTCCAGCAGTCCCACAGAGGCATGGGCTGTCACAGCCTGGGTCTGAGCGTACTGCTGGCTGCCCTGGGTCCTGCACCAGCAGCTGTGGGACCAGGCTTGAGACAAGGTAGTTTGGTCACAGCTCCAACAGGACATGCTGGTGGGCTCTGCACAGAACCACCCCGAAAGCAAACCCTGTGTCTGGGAATGTTGTCCTAATGATTCTTGAACTCCAGCAGCTCAGTGCCGTGCCTGCTGCCCTGGGGAGCCTGTCCCAGTGCCTGACCACCTCTGGATGAAGAACCTTTCCCTAACACCCAGCCTGACCCTCCCCTGTCCCAGCTCCATGCTGTCCCCAGAGAGCAGAGCTCAGCGCCTGCCCCTCTGCTCCCCTCGTGAGGGAGCTGCAGGCTGCCATGAGGCCTCCCCTCGGCCTGCTCTGCTCTGGGCTGAACAAGCCAAGGGACCTCAGCTGCTCCTGGTATGTCTTGCCCTCTGGACCCTTGGCCATCTGTGTAGGCCTCCTTTGGATGCTGCTTGATAGGATCTTATATTGTGGTATCCCAACCTGTACACAGTACTCAACCTGTGTACAGACCAGGTCTCGTCCTGATCAGGTGCTCTGGCTGAGGCCTCGTATCAAAGACTGCTGAAGTTGATTCTGGTCTCCGAAGCATTCTGTTGCTCATCCAGCAGGACTGCTGCTTGGTGCAACACCTCTGTTATCAATGCTGCTTTATTTAAACTTGTAACAATATGTTGTGTTTTTTTAAAGTCCTTTCCTGCTGTTCCAGGTGCTCTCACCTCCCTGCCTGTTTTGAAGCAAAATACGCTTGGAGGATGAGAAGATGGCTTGCTGGCTGTTCTTCATCTTGCATTTGCTTACAGTTCATTCACGATTAGCAACTTATCTACTGTACTCTTACAGCTTCTAGCTTTTTTCCTGCCAAATTTTGATCATTAAGTCTTGTAGTATTGACTGTCTTGGATTTTGCTTCACTTATGTTCAACATTTAAAGGTTATTTTTAATGTATGTAAACAAATATACACTGTATACAAATGACCAGGAACTGTGATTATCACTTCTTCCCACCTTTTCCTCCAACATTTCTCTAGTTTCTGCTCTAACAGCAGGAACCAAAAATGTGCAAAATAAAAAGATATATTTCTAATTTATAGGAGTTCTTAAAAGGCTCCTTTAGGTTCAGATTAAACCCTACTGCAGGTTCAAGGGAAAATTTAAGAAAATCAATTTTCCCAGGCTGAAAGAGCAAAACCACTGCAGTTTATATAGTGTTCTTTGTTACTTGAATCAATACCTCTGTTCCCATGAATGGCTGAATAATCACTTTCTTACATAATGTTGGTACACAGACTTATCTCCTCCAGACTTTGTTGTTGAACCTGCAGTAAAATATTTTTTATCATTAACAGTTTCTTGCTCTTATCCTTGTTTAATTTTTTCCTGTATCAGTGTCTTGCTCAGAGCTTGAAATGTGGCAATTATTCCCTGCTGTGGCACTGGCATGAAATATAAAACTATTTTTCAAATTAATGGCTTTCCAAGAAATCATAAAGGTCATGCATAACAGTAGCTAAATGCAACTTTATTAGTTGCTTTGGCTGTGAATATTTTCAAATTGTCTGTTAATCACTAATGGTGGCAGGAGACATACCTATCCTGTAAATAGTAACAATGCACTTGAGGAAGAGCTGGTTTCTCCTGCTGCCCATCCTGCCCCAAGGCAGGGTGGGTTCCTCTTTTCCTTGCTGTGTGGCTGCAGCGCTGTGATGAGCCCCTGTCCCCTCTGCAGGAGTGAGGGGGATGTTGGAGCAGGGGCTACTGCTCTGCCATGGCATAGGTACGTAGCTATCTATGTGTTAGTGATGGCAGGACACCTCTAGTAGGAGGCTTTCTGTTGTCTTTAATGTATCTACTGTTTCCTAATTGTAGCATTGCAAATGTCCTTGCAAGGATATGATCTCTTCAGGAAAGAGGCAGGACATGCCTTGGAAAGGGTGACTAAAAACAAAAGCCTTTTTCTGTTTTGTTTCAGTAACTCATGTTTATTACAGCTTTGTATTTTAAGCATCATCTTTTCCACTTACAAACAGTTGCATTATTAAAAAGATATTTTCGGCTGATAGTAACCTTGGCAGTAGTTGTCAAGGCTAATAGTCTGACATTTCAGATCGCCCACAACTAATCAGCTGAGCATGGCAACACATTTGAGAAAGCCATTACGGATGCATGGCCACAGCGCGGGGTGTTGCAGCAGCGCTGATGGCCGCCCTGCAAAGTGTCTGATTTTCCTCCGCTGCGTGGGCACATGGCAGAAAAGCACTTTTGAGGGGCTCGGGAGCAATCCAGGCATGAGCAGTATGGCATGTGCTTGTGGAAAGCTCACCACAGTGCTGGTGAGCAGAGCTGCCTCTTCCAGCTCCTAGGAAAGGCTTTCTCCATCTCCTCAGTGGCTCTCATAGGGGGATCTGCAGTGGGGGCTCCTGAGCACCATCCTGAGTGACCTGTGGCAGCGGTCTCTGCAGCTGTAAGCCTTTTGGAAGCTCAGGGAAGCCCAAAGAGGCCAGCAGTTGTACCCAACCTCCAATATGTGGGCCTGGGAGCCCAAAAGAAGAAAAAACAGGAAGAAATTGCTTTGCCTTGTTTCTTTGGTGCTGGGAAGGCAGAGGTGCTTAGGATATTGAAGTGCTGGGGCATGCTCAGTGCTGAGGAGATGGCATTTTGCTCAGGTGCAGGCCAGGCTTGCAGTCAGGCTGAGAGGGGATGAGCTCGGTGCCCTTTGGAAGCCACCTGAGCAGCCTCTGGTCCTGGGCTGAGGCCCAGCCTCTGTCAAGGCAGGCAGCTGCCTCAGACACTTCTCCATTCAGTGGCATGTGGCTTGACTCCTGAAGAACAAATGGGGACGAATGTGAAAGCCCACTGTGCATAGTGAGGCAAAAAGCTGTCAGAAATCTAAGATTTAGGCAAGCACTTGGTGTGGAGACTGGGTCTCAGCCCTAGTTCTTGGCTTGTCCCCATCTAGGTCTCTAGCTTTGTCTGGGATGCGGATGATGGCAAGTTCTTGTTCTGCAAAATTTTCTGAGATGTGCAAGAAGCTGATTTAAGTGGAAATGTGAAGTGGGCTATAGTGTGGAGTCCATGTTGTGTGTTGGTTCCTCCAGTGCACGCTTAAAGATAATGTGTTTTCATGGACACAGTTCAGTGTATAAAAAGACAAGTTTCCGCCTGGTTACAGCACCTTGGAGTAAATGATGAATGTTAGGATTCTTTTCCTCTTCAGAAACAGTGAAAAGCAGTTTAATGTGCCTGACACTTCTGTAACTGAACATTGATGCCAGGCTGAGACCCTTAAAGAAAAGCTGTTTGCAAGCAAACCTTGTGTCACACTTTGCTCGCATTCTTATTGTTAAGAATGTTTCAGTGGGATCTTTATTTTAGCTTGTGTTTTGTGAAGCTCAGGGTGTAATGCTCCTTATGTCCCTGGGTGCAATGTCCGAATAGCTGAAGCTTGGAAGAAAATGCCGGTTTTCTTGACTCCCATGATGCTTGCTCCTGATGCCAGTTGGGGTGTTTCAGCCTGCTGGGGCTAATTAGACATCGGTGTCTGAGCACAAACCAGGGGTCTCTTCAGACAAGTGCTTTAACTCCCAATCCTGTCCATTCTCAGCTGTGCTCTCAGTGCAATCCAGCTCACTTTGCTCACTGGCAATTAAACTCTCTCTGTGTGTAGGTTAGTTTAATACTAGACTTAACCTAGCAGATATAAAAAGTTTTGTTCATATACCTACCATGATTTAAAAAGTAACAAAATCAGCAGGTCTGTTTTGCATCATGTTGGCCATGAGTGGTTAAAAACAGTTGATTGACTTGGATGTGGAGGGCACTGTACAACAATATGCATCCTATTTGCCTGACTGTAGGGTGCAAAGAAACAAATGATCCAAAGCTGTTTTGATTTTGCCCTCTGGAAGACATGCTCACTCCAGAGAAGACTGACACCTGGGTTTTCTCAGAAAGGCTTGTCATCTCAAATATTGGTTGAGATATAGTTCCCAAGACCAGACAGGGGCTTAAAAGAAGAAAATGCCCTGGCTGCCTCCATATCCTTCTGGGCTGTTAGAGGTAAAAAGCCAGCCCTGCTTAGATGTGAAAAGACTTGCTCTGTGGTAAGTGAAGTGATGTTTAAATATTGTGTAATCTGAATTATTGGAGCCAGTTCATAGGGCTTTGTTTCCCTTTGCTCTTCAGCGTATCACTGATTTGCTCACTTTGAGGTTGCATTTCACTGCATTTCTATCCCTCTGTCTGCTTGTATCAGTAACTATCTCTGAGCCTGCAAGAATCTAGACCAGTGTATGCACATAGTTGTGTACTGCTTCTTGTTACTTTTTCCTCAGATATTTATAGAAACAGGGTTCTGTTGTGTCAATATAAAGGTTTCTGCAGGTCAGCCAAAGGACGTATCTGAGGGAATGCAACTAGCAGGTCTGTGTGACACCATTAGCTCCATGATTACCTGTCTTTCTAGGAGAATCCTGTGTTTTGCAAACAGGAATGAAGCATGCTGTATGGAATAGGGTGGGAGGGAGGGGAAGGAAGTAAAAAGGGTAGTATTTGAGAAATGGTGTATTAGGGCATAACCTGAAATGGCATGTACCAGCAGGAAGTGAGAGGAATACTAAGTTACACTTTTCACACACAGATTATGCTTTTCCAACCTGAACTAGCAAAGTTTGCATAAACCCAGAGACACAAACACGTCCCCTGCCCCTCTTGTGTGGTGACTGCTGTTTGGGTCTGCTCTCTGGACACATCCAGTTTGCTTCCAGCCCTGCTGCTGCTCCCTGCTCCCATACCAGCCATCTTTTACTAATGGAAACACATTTCTTTTCTGTCCTTTGACAGCTGCTTGGGTTGGGGAGGAAGAATAAGGAGAAAATATGAACTAAACATCTTTGTGTTTTCTGGGATTTTTCCTCATTGGCTTAATTGCAATAACATTTATATCACATAATATAGTGCACCAAGGTTGTAATTTTCCTATCATCTAAATTGCAGGCTGAAAAGTGTGTTAGGAAAGAACTGTAGAGAATGAATTGCTGCTTTCAAAATGACTACTGTTAACTGACAATGTGACCAGCAAATGATTACCAAAGACAGGATGTTTTTGTGTATGTTAGTGAACTGTAGCATGGTGTTTCTAAATCTGTCTCAGCACACTGAATAATACGTTTTTAACTAAAAGAAATCATCTCCTTCAAACATGTGCCTATGTTTCTTAGAGGTGCTTATAAATAATAACAAAAAAAAGGGGACAGATTAAATATGCCTAATTCTGTATCTGTGTGTTATTGAAGGAGATATAATTAAAGGGATTTTTGAATTTGAATTTAATTTCTACTACTGTTTGTGAATGTTTTGATGTCTCTGTGAGACCCGTCAACTTCACGTGTTTCTAACCAGCTGTGCTTTCCCAGGGCTCATGTTGTGCATTGCTCCTGCAGCATGGAAGCGGTTGGAGCTGTGCAAGACGCAGAAAAGCCCAGTCCTCCCGAGGGATGTATGCAAAGAGGAATGTATATTGTAGTCAGTGTGAGGGGTTCAAGTAAGGGGACAGCAGCTGCCTAGCCTGCTGGGTTTTTCCCTAAAACCTATTTTCCAAATTTAGGTCCTTTGTGAGATCCCAGTGCTTCAGCTCTGAGCTCTGAAATGTTTGCCTCAGCACAAGTAAGAAGTACCAGGAATGCTGCCTTTTTTTCAATTTTCTTCTACTTAGCTTATTTATGTTCAAGTATATATGGAAGTCAAAATGAAAGCCATTTGAATTGCTATAAAACAAATTAAGAAGTCTCAAAATTTACCCATGGTCTATGTTTATAGAAAAATGTTTCTATGGATTTAAGTTTCGGGGTGGGGTTGGGAGGTTTGGGTTTTCACTTGTACCCACTCGTAGAGGCTTTTTGTTTATTCCATTACTAAAACTACAAATGCTGTAAAGTTGGCTTTAATAAATACAATTTCAGAGAGCAGCCCATGGCTATGCTGATTTTCAAGTTTATCTGCTCTGGTCCTGGAGGATTTGTCTGGATCCCATTTGGTTGTTGCTCCTGTCCCTTCCCCTTTGGTTTTGTTTTTGCACCTAGACCCTGCAATGCCTTGGTGTTTTGGTTCAGCCCATCCATATCTAACATTAATAGGAGGGGAGCTTCACTGCTGAGTGAATGGAAGCACTGTATGAACAGGGAGAACAAAAGCAGACGGTTTGGTTCCTGTATGCTCTGATTTGCTTTCAGGCTTTTCTGGTTCAGTCAACTGCAATGCGTTGTTGGACACTTTAACGTGCATTAAAGTGCCTGGCACATCAAACACCCTGAAAGTCCTGAGGAATAGATCTGAGATGTTGCAGCATGCATATTCACAGTGCCTTACGTTCTGGCTTGGCAGAAAGCATCATGGCACATTACTTCTCATGGTAATGCAGGATGCACGAGTTCATAATGAGCAGTAAATGACCAGTTAATTTAATACAATGGATGGCTTTGATATATCAGAAATATTTTAATTTTTAAATTTTTTAAAAAACACCAGTGTGGTCATGTTCAAAATGAATGCAAGCAGCCTGTGAAATCGCTAATTTAATTAGTGGGTACTGCAAGGGTACAAAAACTGCTAAATTACCTTGTCTTCTTATTGAATAGCCCTACTCCGTATGTATATATCCATCTTGCTTCGAAGCCTAGTTTTAGCTGCCAGGGGAAAAAAATCTGGTATTTGAGGGTGGTTGTGGTTGGTTGGTTTGTTTTGCGTAGTGAGGGTGTTTTTTTCTTTTTGCATAGTATTCCACAGCACCAGCAGGGTTTAATTTTTTTCTAAAGATATCAAAAGGTTATTTTAGTAAAATGCATATGGTGGCCCCCTTGCTCATGCTCTGTTTGGTCTCTGGATTACTGTTTAGTAAATGTTTCTTACAGCACATTTTAAGCCCCTTTAACCAGACACAGGTTAAAGGAATTAAATGTGGTGAGAATAAAGCCTTCTGCATATTTATGCTGCCACAAGAAACAGTCCAAAAAGGCTTTTGATTACTTAAGTCTTAATTTTTTTTCTTGTACAACTCCTTGCTGGAAGAAAATATTAGCGCATCGCCATCTCTGAGGCCTCGAAGTACTGAAGCACTAGGTGAAGAAAGCAATTTCATGGTTCATGCCACCATTAATGTCTTGTCGTAATCTTCAGAGAGCAAGTCCCTTCTGTTTAAGTTTGGGATAATGAAGGGTTTAACTTTTCGGTTCTGTCAAATTAGTTGTCAGAGTGAAAATGGGGGCCTGCTTCCCTTTGGTTGTGTGGAGATTGCCTGTGCGGACACATAAGTGAGCATTACAGGTGATTCTTTCTCCACATGGAGGTAGAGAGGTTCCATTTATTGCCATCAAATGCATTAAGCTGGAAGTCAAAGCCCTTAGCTTTTTGCTTGCTGCTAGTCTGGACCAGAAGACAATCAAACCATAAGGGTCATTTTCTGCATGAGCTAACCTTTTCCTCTCTTACGGTTTGAAGCCTTTGTTGACAATGAGATGCTCAGTGGGAACATTAAATTAACACTTCATATTCGTGGCTGTAAATTTACTGGCAAGCTGAGGAAAAGTCAGGGAAAACAAACACTCCATCATTTCTGCTTCATTTAGCTGCTGAATGGGGACACTCTCACCTGCAGAGAAAAGAGGTCAGGGCAAACAAGGATAATTTTAATCTGACTCTCAGCCTAGTCTTTAGTAGCGGTGGATTGTGTTGCTTTCTGTGCGGAAAGTAAAGGTGAGAGTGAGGTGAGAGCAAGAAAATGGATAAGTACTGTGTGAAATGCTTGAGAGACCTTGTCGTGGGCAGGAAGGGATGGATTGTTGTACTGGTTACTACGGAAACTGGCAGGCTAAATACTATTAATTTTGCAAACTACAGAATCAGTTTGCTCTCAGATAATAGTCGCAGCAAGGTTTCCTTGCGTAAGCCAGAAGATAGCACTGAATTTCACAGCTGAAGGTTTAAAAACTGAGCTGCTTTCTTTCACAATGAGATAACGATGCTCGATGGTGACTTCATCTTCCCAAGTCGTGTGTTACATGTCGCCTGTCACTTCCCTGGGTCACAGTCACTACTGACGATGGCTTACAGGTGCTGATGGGCAAATAACGCTTGTTTCTGTTGCAGTGCTGAGTAATATGACAGCACTTGGTTGTCACCAGCTGTCAATGCGTGTGACACCGGTGCCCAGGTTCCCAAAAGACTCGGGGTGCCTTAAAACTAGCTGTGCAAGGCTTTTTGCCTTACTCCATCAGTGTCATTTGTAAGTGATATAAATTCTATGAAAAGGGGAAACATTAATTTTGGAAAGATGCTTGGAGATCAGAATAAGACAAACACCGAATGCTTGATCTACAGTGCTTGTATTTGCTTGCTTCTTGTCTGCATTTCCATCAAAAATGTTACAGAAAGGCTGTAGATATTTCAATTAATTTTGGCAAGTCTTGTTCTTGCAATGCTTGCTGCGATGCTTGTTTGGATGTTTGGGTTTCAGAGCAGCTTGCTGCTGATTTTGGTGGGAGCTGCTGTGGCAGAGGAAGGATGGTGGGGCAGGGGAACGATGCTCACTGCTGCGAGGGGCATCACCACTTGGGGACGTTTCCATCATAGGCCCAACCTCGTGGGGGCCAAGCCCTGTAACCCCTCATTACCTCACTGCCTTTCACACTTGGAGCTGTGGTGGTGGGTCTGGGGGATTAAGGGGGATTCTGGCCCATGCGGGAGGGGTGGGGGCATGCTTCCAGTCTCCCTCCAAGGTGGTCCCACAGGGGCTGTGGGGCCAGGCTGCCAGTGGCTACGGCAGCACTGGGGCTGCCTTTGATGTGTGGTGGTGGAGGGAGTGGGGATGCGGGCGGGCGGCTGGTGAATGCCTGGCGCGGTGCTGCCCAATTTCCCAGGGGGTCGCAGGGTCAGGTTTGTATTTAGTTAGCGGTAATGATCTCGTTAGGGATCTGAATGGACCACCGTCCTCGCTCTTTCAGGGCTGCGAGCGTGCCTTGCCTTCACCGCTCCTCCTGCCTTGTGTGGGCTGTGACGGGGACATGAGAGGCAAGTGATGGGCGGTCACGCATGGGGATTGCCGACAGCCGCGGGGGACGGGGGCACCAACACTGCACCCCAGCACTGCCGGGCCTCGGCTTCCATGGATGGGAAAGGGGTGGGGGGAATGAGTCTAGTGCTGTGGGAGTAAAGCATGAGGAAGGCGTTGAGCAGCCGCGGAAGATTAAGGAGCTGAGAAAGTGACAAACTGATAATAGAAAGCACTTCCAGTAGTAGTAATCCTTGACATGTAAGGACAAATATGAATGCTTTTGTTCTTGAATTTAGATTATCTTTCCATGCAGCCCTAAAACTTCAAGCAACTTCATGCGCCTGTGGTGCAAAGTGGGAGCTGGGATGCTGCTGGGCTCTGGGAAGCGCTCCCCAAGGAGCGGGGTGAGATGCAGGGCAGAGCACTGCCTTTCTTGTCTCGTCCTCCGGTTCATATCGGGCAGCCTCACCCTGCTGCTCTGCCACGCAGCATCCCCAGCCTGCCTGTGCACACCCAGTAGTCCTGGAAGTGGTGTTTAATAAATTTCTTAGTGCTCTTACCAAAACATAGGTTTCATGAGGGCGTTGAAAATCAGGCAGTTTGTATGGGCATGTGGCTCTGCAGGAAGGTCTGAGGCAAGGAGAAAGGAGACTTACATGGTGCGGTGACACTTTTATGATAATTAGAGCGTGTTACAGAGAGAAAGAGTGAAGGGAACTGCATAAAATAAGGAAACGAAATAAAACTGATTTTTAGACACACAGCTTTCTGATTCAATTGCAGAGAATTGCAATACCATACAACAGTGCTACAGATACTTTAATTGACTCTTTCTGTGGGCTGCCGGGCTAGAATAGAAGTCTGTCTACCTATGTACTTGGGAATTTGAAGTGTGAGTAAGGGTCTGGAGGAAAAGAGATGCTCCTGATGGCAAGAAGGGATAGATCTTAAGGTCCTTAAAGCAAATTGTTATGGAGAGAATAGTCAATTAAGTTAAAATCTCTCCAAACATAACTGAATGTTGCTGGGAATTCTGTGCATGGCTTCTCCCTGATGCTGTGAAGTAAACAGTAGAAGAAAGGAGCCACACCAGTTGGACTAATGAATTCACTTGGAGTGCCTGACATTAGCGCACACGTACACCCTGCATTCCTGCTGGTGGTCGGGGGTGATGGGCAAGGGTCCTTCAGGGCCGGCACCAAGGGAGGGGAGAAGCGGATGGGTGGCTCCTCGGCCGTGGTTTTCCCTGTAGCAGGTCTGCACCTTCGCTGCCCAAAGTGCTCCTTCGGTACCTCCATCCCTGCTTGAGGAAGGGGTGTGTGGAGCTGGGGCTGGGCAAGAGGGAGATGGAGAGAGAGCCCAGCCGGGGTCAGGGTTAGGCGGTGGGGCTTGTAGACCTGCTTTGCTGCTGAAAACATTGCCATTCATGTTACTGACCTCTTAAAAGATAAGGTTGAAATGTGCAGCCACACAGCTGAGAAGAGAAAAAGAGGATCAGACACGCAACCCCCATGTACATATGATAATTTCTAGTCTTGGTTTATCTTGTAGGAATTACAAGATACTGAGTAGGAAATAAATCATAATGTCAGGACTAAATGCCATGTTCCTTCTCAGTGTGATTTGCAGCATCCCAGTCAAACAGATTTCGTTCCATCTCACAAGATTCTCCCCCTTAATTGAATTATGCCCCTGACTAGCAAATGGGATTTGTTCTTTGAGATACAGGGAAATTACCATTTGATGAAACAATGCTTTACTCCTTCATCACCTGCACAAACATCCTTCAGGAAAACTATTATGCAGATATCCTTGATTACAGAGTATTGTTCCTTTTGATCTCTAGCTTCATTTGTTGTAATCAACAACAATGTAATACTGCGTGAATATTATACAGTGAGTGCACAGATACATTTGAACTGTCCTCGACAATTGTTTGCTGACTGTTTTCTTCAGAACTTCAAAAGAGTTTCTTGGTTCCATTTAATTAAAATGCTCTCTGCTGCAGACGGTTCATTGGCAGGCAGATACTGTCAGCGGGTTGCTGGGTGCATGATGGTACGTACCTACTCACTTCTCGGGGGTGGCGCCCTCAGAGTAATGCTATTGACCACCAGGAACTGGATTTTCTGAGGAAATCAAGTAACCTGAGCTGATATAGATATTTCTACGCTAAAACTGTGGTTGGTCAGCAGGAGACTTGTTAATTCTGTACTGACATTTTTTGGCAGTTAACTCTGAAGTGCAACTTTAGCAAGAATTTATGACAGCCCTGGTCACAAAGGGCTCTGCCTGGCACAGCAGCCTTGTGCCATGGGGACCAGTGGGCACCCAAAAGGAGCTGCTGCTCTGTTGTGGCTGGCAGTCCCCTGTTAGGTACAGTATGTGTCCATCTGCCTGAAAAATGAGCTGGCAAACCTGGCAAGGTGGGCAACAAAATCTGTATCTGCCTATGAGGTGGAGGGGTGGCAGCTAATCTGATTAGCAAGGGCTCTTCTGATTTTCTTGGCACAGCACCTGCTGATATGCACTGTTACTAGTGAGCTTATGCAGCTTGCAAGAGCTGTGAGAACATGCAAGAAGTGTGTGTGTGTGGCATGGGCATGGTACCTGGCTAGAGTGTGGGCCCAGAGCAGTTAAAGCCCCAGGTGCCCAGTGCAGTTTGGCAGGAAATTCAGCAGAGTTGAAAACACCACGAGGAGCTTGGAACATGTAAATTTCTCTGGGACTTTCTCTGGTGATGGGGTGTGAGCCTGGCCATGCAGCATAGCCTCACGCTGTAGTGGAGCAGGCGTGCGACATTTCACTTCAAGCATAAAATTGATGTTTACTCTGGCAGTCTGAAAATGAAAAGGAAGAAAGCATAAAAATAATTATTTACTGACTGAGCGGCTAGTTTCATTTATTAGTTTCACATCTCTTACAGAGCTAATTACAGTGAATCTCATTAACTGCATGGAATGGGCTGAAGAGCAGCTTTCCCAAGGCCGGTGGCTGATGTAGACTTAGTGCCTGCACTGGCAACAATCATCAAGAAATCCTGATTTCCTGGGGCAATAGGCTTGGTGCTAATTTACGTGGTCCTTTTTAGCACATGCTGATGTCTAGTGGTGAAGACTTAGAGGTGTACTTGAACAGTTTAGAAACTCTGATCTAGACTTAAATGCCAGAGACGTTCCATAACATACAAACGTTTAAAGAGGTGGCAGAGTATTGTGGTGTCTTGCAGTTACAGATCAGTGCACAATACCCCACGTTTTTATATTTTAACTTATGAATCAAGTGAATTTAGATTATTTTATGTTTTTGCTACCCAGCCCTAGCTACCTTTTGGCCCAATGAAGTATTTTCAATGTATTTTCACATAACTTGTATTTATAAAATAAAGGTATTCTTGGTTTGTTCATCCTTGTTATGGCCACGAGCAAGGCTGTGCTTTGGCAGAGCACTTGGGATGTGTGTGGCGTGCAAAGACAGCTGCTGACAGGCTGCAGCCTGTTCCCTGCTGCTGCTGCACTCCCCAGTGCTCTGGACAGAAGGCACCTGCAGGGTGAGGAGACCTTCCCCCCAGTGGCTGGTAGCCATACAGTAGGGAAAGGGCAAATCACAGGTCCACTGTGTAAATAGTTTATTTCAAGAAACAATCTGTTTTGTGTCCCCCAGTGTAAAAGAACCGTATGTGCAGAGAGGCCAGCAGGCCTGTTAAAACATTGGTTCCTCAGCTGGGGATTTTGCTGTTTGGCATTAAAAAAAAAAAAAGTCTATAGGATTGGGTCCATCGCTGCTTCTGCCCTGCCTGGCAGCTTTCTGCAGTGCTGGTGCTGCAAATGGCCTTCCTGGGGGTGGGAATGGCATGGGGAGCAGAGGAGTTGTGGTCATTTTGAGTCTTGTTCCTCTTGAGCATTCAAAAAAAATCACATCTTCCCAAAGTTTGAGGGGGGTAGGAAAGCAGGTGCAAGAACTGGAATTTTAACTAAAAATAGCATATAAACCAGACTCCAAAAACTGGAAAGTTCAAGAAAGCAGCAAAACATTCTTTAATTAGTGACAAAGGGAGGGAGCTGCTGTCGGAGGTGCCTGGCAGAGCGCCCAAAGCTGTGCGCTGCTTCCCGTCCTGCAGAACGGCAACTCTGACAGATCAGGGCTGCTTTAGGAGAATTGGTTGTTCCCATATTTTTATCTAAGATATGAATAAGGAATAAATCGTGGCTTAATGCACGTGTCCAGTACCTAATCCTTCCAGCTACTGAGAGATTAGTAAGGGCTCAGCAGAGCCAGAAATGAGACCCCTTGTCTGGATCACAGAAGCAAGGTGTGAACTCTGGAAGCACTGAGGTCCCAATTCCTATCACGGGGTGCTAGGTGGAGATGTTTCCAAGGGTTGGGGTCTGCAGTGGCCAGCAGATGATTTAGCAGGTCTGTTTCTGGCTGTACAACAAACCCATTGCTGTTGGAGCCCTGCCAGGATCCAAGCTGCCCAGGAGCTCTCATTCGGTTTCTACAGCCAGGGGTGCGCAAGAAGCGATGCAGCTGGCACAGCAGCCCCTTGTTCATGAAAGATGCGTTTGTGTCAGGATTTGATGGCTGTGGCTTAATCCAGGATATGGAGGAGGGAAGTCTGTGGCTGAAGCTGCTCATTTCATTTGCTTGGATGCAGCCACTGTCACGTTCATTTTTTTTGTGATGATTCCCAAGACTTCGGGCGCTTGAAGTGCCGAATGTTAACAGCAGAAAAAGCAGCAGGTCCAAAAGCAAGGCCTGTTCAGCAAGGAGTGGATTTCGGAAGGAATACAAATTGTTCTGCTGCCAATTTTTTTTTCTTGACCATACAGTAACTTTGTAATTAATGTGTTAGCTGGCTGCCAATTAACAAGCAAAATCGTTTCGGCTGCCGAATGCTTTTTCACTCCCAATCAATTTGCTTTTTCTCTTCTGCCTTTTATCTCCGCAGTCAGTCGGGTACCACCGCTGAAGCCATCTGCCCCTCTGTTCTGGGAGCTGCTGTTGTAGCTCCTGGTCCCCTGCTGCCTCCAATCTAGCCCCCCTTGGGCTTGCCTTGCACACTGCTTTGTGGCTTTCTTCCTTGCTTCATTCGATCACGTTTTTCTTCATTCTTAGAATCACAAAATCACTCAGGTTGGAAAAGACCTCCAAGATCATCTAGTCCACCCTTTAACCTAATACCACAGTCCACCACTGAACCACCTTCTAAACCTACACATTTCTTGAAGACCTCCTGGGATGGTGACTCAACCACTTCCCTGGGCAGCCTATTCCAATGCTGCACAGCCCTTTCCCATACTCCCTGTTCCCCCTTCCCATACTCCCCTATTACAGGCTTTCCATGCACTCTCCCATGTTTCAGTGGTTGAGATGGGTCTCCTGGTTTTTCCATTGCTCCAAAAACATTGCTATATCTTTGGATATGATTTCTCCAGTGTGCCAGGTGGTGGTGGACTCATGTGCAGTCTTGTTAGGAGTTTCCTCCATCTCCTCTTTCCTGTGTTGCTGAGAATGGATGCTGGCTTCACCAGGATGGAGGTGGGACAGGTTAGCTTTCCTGTCTCCAAAAGGCTGCACATGGATGTGGAGATGCAGAAACCTAATCTGCAGCCCAAACTGAATAATGGTTTTATTGAAGCTTGGGCTGGGGCAGTGGGAAAGAAGTGAAGATAGATGTGGCCATGTCCTTCTGTTCTCTGGCAGCTAGCAGAGTGGGGGCTGTGGGTCACAGACACCAGTAAGGATGAGGAGGGTCCTCAGATGACGCCTGCCTTGCCAGGCAGAGCTGCTGTTATGAAATGGCCTCTGACCATGGATAGCTGCAGTGGGCAGAGCTGGGGGCTGCATGAACGCATGGCGTGGGACTCGCTTGGCTAGATGGGTGGCTCAGGTGATGGGCTACCTCTGCTGCTCTTTTCTGGGGAAGGATGGAAGGAGATTCTCCCAGGGCACGGGGCGTCTCAGCCAAAAAAACAGAGGACCTAAGCTGATCAGCTGCATGCTGAAACCATTTTTTGCTCAGTGCTGACTGCAGGAGGCTGGTGTGGGTACTGATCTCTGGACCTGCACCATGGTGGAGTTGGTGCCAAAGGTGTCTGATGGTGCGGGAGCTGACATCTCCTTGGGACAAACTCCCCTGGGGACTCAAGGTATGCCCTAAGCCCTCTGGCTCTGCTCTCCTGCTTCATCATAATGTTAACAAAGCCCTTCAGCACATCTAATTTGGTTACCTATTCATCCTCTCCGTATGTGTTGTGTGCGTCTCTGGCATGTATATGTATATAATTCTTATTCTCCAGATTCATAAAATACCCTCTAGGAGTGGGGCTGGGTGCGGGTGACCCAGATGCACAAGAGGAAATGTTTCATATCTCAAGGAGTGCCGTATGTGCACCCCGGCAGCCCCTCCCTCCCGCTTATCAGATGTAGGGCTTAATGGGCTTAAGAATTAGAGCAGCTGCTTGGTGCAGAATTTATTGACCGATTGTGCATAACAAGTGGAATTAAAACTGTAATTGGCTGAGCTGCTCCTTGTCAGTTTGAGAATTTTTACTTTTTTCGAGGCTTGATATTTTCATCAAGGCTCCCAGACTCTTCCCTCCCTCCCACCTTGTTGTACCGCTTTCGGGACTGAGAAGTAACCAAGTGTAAACCTTCCCATCTTCTAGGGTTGGAGCTGGCCCCTTCATGGGTGGCCTGGAGGAAGAGGCTGAGATGGGGAGGAAGCAACAGTGTCCATGGCACCTTCTCTGCAGCAGCTACTGCTGGGAGGCAGTTGGAAACCCCAGCTCAGAGATGGTCACCCGCTGTGTCCCAGCCTGCAGATGCGGGCTGTCACTGCTGCAGTCCCGCATGAATCAGAACTATACTTGCTCCTAGATCGCAGGTGGAGTTTGGCAGCACTTAGGGCTGGCTGCATGGTAGAGGATGAGAGCAAAGGCTAGCAGATGTTGTGGGGCACAGAGCCACTCCACAGGTCACCTCCCTGAGCAAGCATGTCCCTTCACAGTGGTCCTGGCTCCCCTTGTAAATGCCCCTAATGTAACCAGTCTCTTCCAGAATAATCTATCTTCAGTTTCCCACCATTGGCATAGGAGTAATAAGCTCGCTTGGTGTGTTAAGGCAGAAAAGGGGTCTCACCTGGAAGATGAGCTGCCATTGAAGCATTGGTCCTGCTCTGTGCTGCAAGTCACAAGACTCACAAGTGCTGTAATGGTTTTTCCTTTTGATAAAGCAGGTCTCTGAAGGCCTCCCTGGAGAAACCTCACCTGTGCCTTTCTGCTTCCTCTTTCCACCTGTGTATATGGGAGGAGAAGATGAGTGTGAATTTCAGAATTCTAGATCTAGAAACCTTGATGTGGATTCTCTCTGACGAGACATGCAAAGTGTCTGTGCTCTCCTCCACAGCCCCAGGGCATGTGTCCACTGTGACCTGCAGGGGACAAAGCCACGGGGTCTGTCCTTAATGCCAATAAACGCTTGTAGGTATGCACTAAAAAGGCAGCTTTGTGTGTTGTGCAAAGCACTGCAGCCAGAACTGTGACCAGCCCTTGTACAATATGGTACTGGTGTGTGGTCATGCTCACCACTGCGTGGATGGGGCTTAAACTCCATAAACACTGCCAGAAACCTTCAGCCCTGGTTTCAGCCCAGGTATCCTCTCTGCCCAAATGCTGCAGTCAGCTGCTGCCTTGAGGGATGGTGTGCCATTGTGTTTGAGAGCTGGAAGGAACTGGGTTGTTCCCTGAACGTGCTGCTCTGCTCCTGAGCCATCTCTGGAAGGGCTCTGGGAGAAGCAGCATGGTGCAGCTTGGAGGAGGTGTTTTTAGGTGAACTTCTTAGTGAATTTCACGCAATGAATGAGAGAGCAAGGTCATGAAGGAAGTGTGCTGCTTGGAGGCAGCTGACTCTGGCATGAACATGCTGTGGGAGGCCCTGTGAGCATGCAGGGACACACCTGGGGCAGGTATCAAATATTGCTGGGAATTCAGGTGAGGTTAGTCAAAAGCAAATCCAAATTACTGCTTCCTTTTGTTTTTTTGTTCAGGTCTCTGATTCACTACTGTAGTGTACGGACCAAATCAGCAACTATCTGGCTTTCCCCAGTTACTTACAACACACCTACTTTTGAATAAGAGTAGTGAGTCAGAAGTAGCTTCCACTCTGAGTCTCAAAGCCTGGGTCCAATGCAAGCTTCTGAACCACCTTGATTTCATTTGAGGTTTGCCACCTCAGTAACTGTGGAGTTTGGGGCTCTTGTCTGTCTGTGCCCAGTAGTCCAGCTGTAATGTGGATGTGACAGGGCTATTCTGGCATCCTGGCCCGTTCAGACCATTTGTACGGTCACACAATGTGTCTGCGCAGCACCGAGCATCAGAAAGCTCTCAGCAACACAGCTGCAAAATCAGAAAGTGTTTGCATTTCTTGCATGGAAATCTTTATCAATATTTCAGACTCTAGTGGAGGCAAGACAGAGGGTTTTTACAGCAGCAGAGCTTGTGGTCATCCTTGTATCCTTAGTCCTCTGTATCTAATGACACTGCAGTAAAAATAAAAGTATTCTACAGTAAATGTATACTGGGTTCCTATCTCCTGACAAATACCTCAGTGCAATGAAAATAAAGTGTTAGTGAGTCTCAGTAGTGTCCCCAAAGAGGGTACTGCCACTTGCATTAATTTCAAGTCCCCTCCAACAGTCCTCAATGTAATGTGTAGGATGCTGGAAAGCAGTAAGAGCAGCCACAGCTCTGATTAAGGTTTTTTTCTTGCAGGTTTGGCTGTGGGTATCCTCACTGAGGACAGAATTAGACCTGTCTGACTATTCACATTCCTGTTACAGATAAAAGCAGAGGATGTAACAGGGCTGAGAGGTACTCCTACTTAGCATTAAAAAAATGCTTTTGTTAACATCCTAGTAACCCTTTGGAAATACGAAAGCAGAAGCTGAAATCTGTTTTTGCAGTGGATGAAAGGCTATTGAAACCTGCAGAAACCCAAAGTTTAACGTGGGAAGTCATGGTGAAGGAAGAGTGGAGCCTGGGAATTTGCATTCAAGAGGGAGGAAAATGAGGGATTTGGGTAGAAAATAACAGACAGGTGCTGTGAATTCTCATTAAAAGAGGTTATAAAAGATACACTACACGGTTCTGGTGACAGACCAACAAAGCTTTTTTTCCCATCATTGTTTATACTGTCACAGGATCCTCACAATAGGTGATAGTTTAGCCTTGTACTCCATGGTTCATTATCTATTATTCTATTTATTAATGCATTCTTGGGTCTTAGTGATGTGATAAACCATCCACGCTTTTCTTTTATGGCTTAATAGGATTCTTCTAAACCCCCCTCGATGTTTACATAACCTTGCAATTCACAGTTATCTATCATTTATTTCCTACTTTAGGTGCACTCGAGGGGCGCTCAGCCTGTGCAGTCTAGATGGGGTGCGTGGGGTATTAACATTCTTTATAACAAATGTTTCCACAAAATCCCGTTGGTGCGCCTTTGGAGGGGGCTGCCCCTCCGCTAAGGTGGGATGAAGCACGTGGGTTCGGTGGCGATGGCAGATCTTCTCACACGGTGCAAGGGGGTCGAGGCCTGCTCTGGGCAGCCCATGGCCTTGCCAGCCCTCTGCGGAAGACCCACGGGTGTGTGAAGATGGGATTTAATGGTAAATAAAGACAAATTAAAGGCCAATTTAACGCTGTCTCTGAGAAATGTTGAGACTCTTCTTGAGAGGCTTGGCTGAGGTGACTTGCAAGTTGTGGAAGTGGTAAATGGCAAAGCTGGAACCCAAGCCGCCACTCCCGGCCCCTCTGGCATGGAGCAGCATCTCCAGCTTTCCTGCATTAAATCTTGGGAGAACAGGGCCGGCACCAGAGGCAGCAAGCCACTGAAACATGGCGCCGAACCTCTGTTAACAATGCTGGGGAATGGGACGCGAGACCTCATTTATGATTTCGTTTGTAATCCCTTCAAAATGAGTTGGTACCAGTATGTGATAAGTGGATTATGTGCTAGGCCCAAGTAAAGCCAGACACAATTAGTGCTTTAATAAACCAGTTGTATGCATTACTAACAACTAAGTCATGAGGGAATTGGTGTATTTACAAACCCTAATTAGTAGTTTGTTACTGTGATACCAAATTTAAACAAATCTGTAGCATCGCTGACCATCTGGGTTAGAAATCTCTGTTTTGAATTTAATTAGGAAATAGTTGTGACAGAAAATTGGTCCTTATTAGTTAGCTAATGATCAGCATTCCCCTAATTGAAATGAAGAACTGTCTGTCGGGTCTGTGAGATGTTTAGACACGAGCAGAGACAATCAAAAAATATTCTGTCACTTAGGACTTTGTAAACTGCAACAATCCATTAAATAACACATACACTGCTATTTTAACAAATAAAATGCAAATGGTGTGGTTTTGACAAAATGAGAACTGTGTGCTTCTCTTGCTTTGCTTCTGGAAGCTCAGCCAGAGCTGGGCCTGCCTCAGCTCTGGGTCTTGCTGCTGGTGCCTGGTGCTGGTCATGCAGATAGACAGTGCCCAGCACCGTGCCCCTTGGGCTTTGAGAGGCCACGTCCATGCCCAAAACCCAGGAGGGCCAGGAGCCTTCCTCGGTGTGTATGCCCTGCACTGGTGGCCAGTTGTAACGTGGGGGGGTGAGGCCCGCAGTCAGATATGCATCCTTTACTGCAAACATGCTTAAAGTGCAAGAGAGTATCTCAACCTTATGATCAAAATACAGATAGTTCCTTTAAAACACAGGCTGCAGTTCTTAATTAATTTTCACTTCCTCCCTTTATAGTTCTCCCCAGGACTCCAGACATTAGGATTCCTGGTAAGCTTTCCAGATTAAAGAAAACACACGCTGGAAATAATAAACAACCTGATTGCTGCTGTTCTAGCGTTACTTGATACTGAGAAACTCTTTATATATTGTAATGGACAATGAAGTTTCTGTAGGGGCTTTAAATCACTTAATGTTGAAAGGAATTCCCAGATGGCTTTATCAGTCACTGCGTAAAATTGTTAGAGAACTCCACCAGCTAATAAATTTGATTTGGGGTTTGTTTTGCTGGCATTTGCACAAACCCTCTGAGAACTATAGTTACTGTATTCCTATACAGTATTTGAATTCAAAATTGAAATGCCTGTTCTGCTCCCCTCTGGGAGTGGAAATAAACTTTGTAATAGAATATGAATGCTGGTTGTTTTTCTTTTTAAGTCAGTGTGTTATTATTTGAGGAGATATAGTGTTTGACAAAACCATTTATTTTGTTTCAAATATTTTATTGAGTAATAAAACTAGTTTACACTGCTGCCGCACATGGGGATTTGTGCCCTTTAATGCGCAAGGAAGAGGAGTAAAGAAAAGGGCACCCTGGCCCCACTGGTTCCACTTCAGAGCCCAGCCTGGTGGCCCTGCAACCACAACAGGTGCCAAGGCTGGCCACGGAGACATCGCCGGGGCTCAGGGTGGTCGATGCCTAGAAATAAAAGCCAGCTTATGTCCCAGGCTGGCTGTTTTATTTTTTCTACCCAGGACTTACAGATAAATCACATGTGATGACTTTTCATGGATGTTTACAGTCTGAAGGGAGAAAACCAGGGTTTACCTAAAGACGACTGCACCTGTTGTAGCCTGTTGGCTGTGCTGCAACCAGCCCCAGCAGCCCTGGGCTCACCAGCAGCGCCAGAGATGCAGCCCCTGCCAGAATGGAAAGTTGCCTTTTTATCTTTTTATCTGCTCACCCCGCCCCCCCCCCCCCCCATTGGAGGGAATTGGGCTCCTGTTCAAGAAGCCTTGCTTCAAGTTCAGTGTTGTTTTCCTTTTTTCCTTGGGCTCCCTCTCCTGCCCTGGCAAGCACTTAATCTCCCCAATTCAGAGTCTCTCATCTGCTAAATGGAGCCAACAGTGGCTCTTTTCTTCCCACAGTGGGCTTGTGGACATGAAGCCCTTGAGGGATGGTCTTGTTCTCTGGCTCTGGCCATGCCAGCTGTGCTGGATGCAAGAGCTGCTGTCTCCAAGTCTCCCTAAAAGGGCTGCAATGGCAGCGGGCTTAGCGACCTGCTCTGTGAGTGTTTGGGAGAGCAAGAAGCTGAAAGCAACATTTGTCGAGGCTGATGTGGGCAGCATCTCTACAGGGATGTTGGCTGGCAAATGTCACTGCTCTTAGTGCCAGTGGGGTAGCCAGCATGTCTTGTGATGCTGTAGCGGCACAGCTGAGCAAAGCGGTGTGCGCATCAAGGTGATGGGCTCCTTACTCAAAATATAGAGGATGGAGCTTCTGCCAGGCCAAGTGGGCATCGTTCTCCCAATGGTTGTGCTGCAGATTCTGTGGTGGCCATGGGTTTGTTCCCCAGTGTGGGACCAGCAGCTCGTTCCCCTGTAAAGATCAAATCTGTGTTCTCAGCGAGTGCTTCACTGCCTTTGTTCCCATGATAAATTGGGCAGTGCTGGAGCTGTGTTTGAGGCTGTTTCTGGAGCCATGACAAGCACTCCAACCCTGAACACAGGGTCATCAGCCTGATGGTGCAAACCCAGCTGCTCTCCTGCAGCTGGCATAGATGCTGACTTTTTCGAGGGGGTAAAGGGTTTAATGCTCTGGAAAACTCAGTGCCCTCTGGAGCATGCAGGGATGTGTGCTGCACATTGCTGCGCTGCTGCTTCCCTGTTGCCAAATAGCCCAAAGTTGCAGATGGTGTTGGAGATCAACGACCCTGTGGCAGCACAAACGGGGAGTATTTTCTATGGCCAGTGGTGCGCGGTGCTGAAGCTTCTCCTGCCTTGGGTTTCCACCCTTCCAAGGCTCTTGTGACAAGGGGGCACACAGTGGGGTGGCACTTCCTCCTCTTCAGGAACTTCTGTGCAGCAGTGTGCAAGGCTCTCTGTGCCCCGGGAGCTGGGTGCCTGTGTTCCTTCATGTTTCCCAGGCAAGGTGCCACTGCTGGGAATGGCTCCTGAGTTTTTGGGTGGTTTTTTGGATATTTATTTTGTACTTTAATAGCCCAGGGTGAGCATTTGTCTGCATTACCTGCATTATCTGCAGAAAAATGCCCAGGATGCATGAATATGAACAAACTGGGATAAGCCACATGGGCAGCCAGTATTCCTTTTTGATTTGTAATGTTTTTATCTTCAAGATTATCCGGCCAAATGCAAGGTTTGCAGCTGTGGCCGTGGCTGGCCCCCTGAGTGCCACGTGCGTCCCCCTGCCCATGGCCGCATCCTGATTGCTGTGGGATCCTTGCTGCAACCTCAGCTGGTGGCAGGCATGGGGACCTGCGGCTTGCCCAGGAGATGGATGCAGGCTCAGCTTTCCCACAGCTCATCATTAGTCCTCACACTGGAAAGGCTGAGCCATCCCTCCCCAGTAAATTATGTGCCATTTCTCAAAAAAGTGGATTAAATAAATGGGGCTAGAGCATGTCTTTTTTGCTCTTAGCTTTAGCGTATTGATTTGAACATATTTTCACGCCAGGAGTAATCAATTCTTCGGCGGATGGACAGAATAAAATAATTTCAGGCGAACTCTTCAGATGGCTTGTCATTAATTTGCCTTTCGGCAGCACTGGCTGAGGCTGGGCGCGATGCGCTCAGCGTCCCGGGCGCTGCCCTGGGGATTTCCTGGGGCTGATGGGCCGGGGGGGCACAGGGGGAATGAATGCACTGTGTTTGCTCATCTTTACAGAGTCACTTATTACCGCTAATTGGGAGGGACAGTTCAAACAAGCACAGAGGAGCAGTTGTAGCGCGAGCGTGACATGGGTTCAAAGAAGTGGTCGTGTCCCAGCGCAGCGCCAGACCCCGCACGCATTCTGCGTGGAGCAGGATGGGGGCACCCTGCGGCCCCCGGCTGTGGGCACGACACTCCCTCGCAGGAGCGGCAGGCAGGCAGGCAGGCAGGCAGACAGACAGACAGACACGCGGCTGTCTGGGCCGCCGGGGAAGCCAACAGCTGACGGAAGGGGTGGGCTGCTGGCCGAGCCGCGCGGGGCTCTGGGGATGTGACCTGCGTTAATGTGCCGCGGGTAGCTCGCGCGTGGTTTCGCAGCGCTGTGCGGGGTGGGAGCGCTGTCGGGGGACGTTTGGTTCTCCTCAGGCACTGCTTGGCCGAAGGGCTTCTGCGTGGGGCCGACGTCGCTCATTGCTGCCTTTCTGGAAGGAGATTTTCCCTCCTGACACAAACGTGCCTAATGTTTCCTGGTTATTTTTACTTTCAAGGATTCTCTTCCAAGCTCGTATTCTTTTATCCATTGTTGTTTTCTCTAATAAAAACCTTTTGGATTATTCCCAGGAAAGCCAAATGTTTCCTGCAGCTGTGCACAACAAGTAGACACATTTAATTTCTATGGCAGGAGCCACACGTTGCACTTAATTTTAACACATTTTTAAAATTTTACTTGGGGAAAACAGCCAAAGAGATATTTTAGAAACGAGAGCAACATGGGCTTTGTTTCTTGGTGCCGGGCCCTGCTGCTGCTGAGCTTTGGGACAAGGTTCTGGTCTGAAGACATGCTTCCAGCTCCAGTGTAACCTTTTTTTTTTTTTTAATATAAAAATGAAGATTTTTCAAAGTGAATGTTAAAGGCTCTGTTTTAATTTAAATGAGTAATTCCTCTCCCTTTTGAAAAAAAAAAAAAAAGCCTCCTGTTTGTAATGCAGGAAGACAGAGATTATGTGCATCTGCAGCCCAATTTTAAATACACTCTACCAACGCATTGTACACACAATGTCACTGAAGAGGATAAACCTAAGAAAAAGATCTTAATGTAGGAAGTTAGCATCAACTGCTAAAGCCCCATAAAAAAACTCCTCATGTGTGGCTTGCATTTTAAGCATTGCTGAAGAGGCGCGGGAGCCAAAGCTGCCAGTCAAAGAATGCTGCAGTCACGGCACCTAACAACAATTTTTTTTTCTTTTGAATGTGTGGTAAAGATGAATTGAATTTGTTTTGCCGTCTCTTCTGTTTTAGATTTCCTGTGTCATAACAGAATGAGTTTGTTGTTCATTGATACCTTAATGTATAGGTTGTTGGGATTTTTTTCAAGGAGGAGGACAATGTCCCCTTCTTGTTTGTGTGAATGAATTCATTTATTCTGCCTGGCGTCCGGAAGTCGTTTATTCTGCCCCGGACAGCTGCAGGCTCTGTTTGTGCAGGGCGGTTGCAGCACCCTTGGCCAGCCCCTGGTCCTCCCCTGCTCCGCGCCCGGCGCTGGCAGCACGAGTGTGGCAGCAGCAGCAGGAGCACAGGCGCCCCAGCGAGCCCTTCTCACGGGCACTCGTGCAAGTGTCATGACAGAGGGCAGCTGTCTGCATGCCCAAAATGAGTTTGCTCTGCTTTGGGTGGAATGGCGCTGGCTGCCAGTCATGGCACAACCTGGACCTCTTCCCCAGGGTGATGCTTCCCACCACTGACTTCAGTTCTTCTCTTAGCACCGTGACCTGCTGATGATTGCTAATCAACAGCAATTTAATTAATACATGTGCTTTTACAGGTGTTATCCTTCATTATGATGTAGCAGTGGCTGACGTCCACATGGAGGATAACAGGGCTAATTTCCCTTTATTAGAGTGAGCTTGCCCACCAGGGAGACCTCAGTGTTTTGGCCCACTGCAGCCTATGGCCATGCAGAGCCATGCAGACCCACTCCAGCAGAGCCATGAGTATAGGTACTTATATGCTCAAGCATGTAAACAAAGTCTCTTCTCTCAGCCCAAGCCCTTCCCAGACTCCAAAAGCAGTTTCATAAAAGAAATTCCATATTTTTGCAAATTTGTATGGTTGCATTTTCTGCAGGTTTTTCCATCCTCCACGAACCTGTAGAAACCGGCAGATTATGATGCAGGAATGGGAGAGGAAGAAACCTGTGTTACCATTATGTCTGATGTGACAGGGCGTTTTCTGGTTTCCTTAGCCATACTAAAGGCATCTCTGCTGTGACTTCAGTTTGTTAATGTAAGAAACACTAAAATAGCCTTATTAAAGGGTGGAGATGAAGGCAATGACCCTCAGTCGGCCTGGCAGGCTTCAGATTGCGGCTCTGCAGTCTGCAAAGCGCCTAGCGCATGCCCGGTGTGAAACACCCAGCCCTGGGGCTCAGCGTGGTGGACCGCTGCCCCTCAGGTGCTTAACTTCCCCATAACTGCATGGAAGCCAAGTGCCTGCCTGCGCCCCGACTCCCCCTGTGCCGGAGATGGCAGACTGCCTATGGCTGTCCCCATGGGGCCGGCAAGGGTGGGGGAACCCAGTGGGCACCTCGGCAGCCCCAGGAGAAGCCACCATTTAAAATATCCCAGTGATTTGGGGTGGAACGGGCGCATGGAACTCAGCCTCTGCTGTAGCTCTGTGCTTTCCAGGGCTCAGGATGCTTGCGGCTGTCTCGCTGTGTCGGGATGGGATGCAGACGAGCAGTGCCCACCAGCCATGCTCATTAGAAATAATGCGCGGCTTAATAGAACTCCTCCATTAAAAGGTTTTGGGAATAACGTATGAAATGAATGGTGTACGCTGCTGGTTTTAAATGGCTGGGGAGGGGCGCGGGGCCGGCTAACCCTCAGACCTCCTCTGCACCGTGCATAAATGCGCTCCGCGCCTAAAACTGAGGCTGGAAATTGGTTTTGATTTTTATTTAAAATTCAAATGTCTGATGGTCTTAAACTGAACAAATGATATTTAAAAATATATATATCAGGCTCCAACATCTGCAGATTATGATTTGCATTTTGAAATTGGCTGCTTGAATCGAACAAGGATGAATACTGTCACTCTTCTTTTATTCACTCAGTTTATTTAATGAAATGCTAGAGGTCAACCCTTTGTCCTTAAATTAGTTACTATAAAAATCTTTTTGTACTTTTCTGCTTGTTATGATGTCTTCTAAGCAGAAGAAAAGGTTGCCATTAATTATGTCTTTCTTGAATATGGATATCTATTCAGAGTTAGTTAAACAGTTTCAAACAAAATTAGCATTGAGCAACTCTGAGGCCAGCTTTAGGTTGGTTATCAAGAATTTTTTGCTAAGAGAATGCTCTTCTGCAAGTGTGCATTATCTAATATATTCAGCTTTCAGTTGCTAATTTTTTTTCCAGATGAAGATGGGCTTAATTGAGGTTGTGCTTTTAAGTTTGTAGAGCTCTTCAGCATCTCATACAAAAGCATCTAGAGGCTTTTCATTTGTCTTGAGTATGTTTTAGATGTACAAATATTATTTACTTTAAACTCTAAATCAAAAGGCGCACTGTAACTATTTTAAATAAAACATTATTCTCTGATGAAATGTATATAAATTCAAAGCGGGACGTTTCCCCATTGTCACTCGGTAATTTATTTGCAGGAGCCGCTGCCGGCGAATTTTAGGAGGGTCCCGGAGCAGCGGTTTGGTGGCGGCTCTCGGGGTGGGGGGGGTGCGGGGCGGGTGGGAGCGCGGTGGGAGCCCGGTGGGAGTCCGGAGCCCAGCAGCGGGGTGGCCTTCCGCCGCCCCCCGGCCCGCCGAGCCCCCGGCCCCGCGCCCGGCGCCCCGCGCCCGTCACCCGCGTCGGGGCGGCGCCAGGCGGGGGGCAGTGCGGAGCGCAGCAGGGGAGCAGTGCGGAGCGGTGCGGAGCGGTGCGGAGCGGAGGATTAGCGCCCGGCGTTGGAAATGCAAATGAACGGCGCGCTCGCTGCCGGCGCTCTTGTTCCGAGCTAGCGCTGCAGAAAAGGGTTTTTCTCCGCGCTCCCCCTGCCTCCTCCTCCGTGCGACGGCGCCGCTCCTCCGGCAGCATTAAGCGTGCTCGGAGCCGCGCCTGTAACCTTGTAATGCTTTTAGGTAGAACGCACCTATTTCTTTCGTTTTAAATGCTAGCTCGTAATGACATTGTGAAGTAGGGATCCCGAGTCAGCCTTATTATCGTGGCGTCTCCTTGAGCTGAACCTCTGAGAAATGTGAAGGGGAGACCTTTCGGAATGAACAAATCCTTTAGCTGCCTATAATTATTTATTAAAATGGACTGCGGGGAGAAAGGACGGGGAGGGGGAGGGAGGAGCGGGATTCGTTTCTGTGCAGACGCACCACGGGCACATCCAGCTATAAAGGGAGCGACTGCCAAGCCCTGAATTTGGTAAATATAAAATCATGAGTATGCGGACAGAAAAGATAAAACACCAACAGATCATACTTTTTTTTCCTTTTTTTTTTTTAATGAAAGAAAGGAAAATGCTGCGTCCTGACCACTTAGACACCGTCCGAACCGTTTAATTTGGCTGCTGGTCATTTTCATGCAAATGCTTAGCACCAGCCCGGGAAGAAAGTGGTTACGTACCTGTACACATGACTCCATATGAAATGAAAAACAAAAAGGACTGGACCAGTCTTATCCCCCCTGTGTGTGTGAGCCCTGAAAGAGAAAACATCCTGCATGACTTTCTGGTGTGGGCTGGGTAGAAAAAAAAAAAAAAACAGTCAACATTTTATTTAAGGAATTGCACTGATCCCTGCAGATCTGTCTTAATTCATTAGTGAGCCAAAACAACACGTGTGGGCACTGTGTGGTTGACTATAATAGCAGGAAGGTAACATAACCCTCTCTGCACGTCTTGAGAAATTTTATAAACTTAGCAGGCTATTAAAAAAAATCTTTGGGGTCAACTTTCCACTTGTGCCTTTAGCTCTTGAAAAAGTACTTTTATGGTTTCTTCTAATATATAGGATTTATCTTCAGTTCTGTGAAGAGCTTTTAAATTTAATCCAGTGTTGAAGTAGTAATTTGTTGCTACTGCTTTATAACAGGCTTTTCTTTTAACTTTCTCAGGATGCAGGCTCTTTGTACAGGCTAATCTTTAACACACAATGCGAATCTGTGCTGGATATCTCAGTTTTGGACCTCAGATGTCCTTAAAATATGAGGAATGAAAGTTGGTAAGTACGCTATGATCAGAATGGTAAAATGAGAATTGTCTGCAAGTGACACTCCAGGGACAATGAGCTGCTGCTTGCTGCAGCAGTATTTCAGCAGAGAGTATTCTTCACTCATTGTCAACTTGGAAAACTGCTGCACAGTAATTATTTGTATTTCACAGGCATTAAGTTAATAACTTTTTCAGGATTTGAGCCTTTTTCATGTGCGTGCACTGATCTGCCGGTGCACGCAATTTATAGAAGTCATTGGAGCTTTTCTGGAAAGTCTGTAATTTTTATTTTTTTTTTAACTCCATTTAGATCAGCATTTTTTACATTCACCTTCTGTTAAAATTCATCTTACTTTGGTATTAACGTATTTATTTTTCCTGGTGCAGGCAGTGGTATAGGCTGTCAATGTTTTTTTCTGAGAGAGAAAAAGTGATGATAATGGAAAAGAATTCTACCCCCTATTTATTTTAATCTATGTACAAACAATAATTTTTTGTTCGTTTGTTTTTAAACAAGAGTTTCACCATTCTGCCTTAGATGCACATCTTTCTCTTTTTTTATTAAAAATAGTATTTTTGATCCCAGATGATTAATGAATATTTTATGCCAGATAGAAGAACATACTGGGGACATGTTTCAACATAGTCCAAGCATTTGAAATAATGCACAACAAATATGAAATAGTCTCTCATAAATAAAGATACTGGAGTTGCAATATTAAAAATGGGAATAGCTCTGCCTGCCTTTCTTTTATCAGGAACATTTCTAAACTAGACTGTTATTATGTGAGACTTTTTGGCAGCTATGGCTTGGACAAGAAATTTTGATGCATCTACATGAATTATATCTGCAGTTTATATTTTTATGTCTGGGGAAAAAATCGATACCTTTATACACTGTGTAAATTTGTTCTTGAGGCGCGACGTGCTTCACTGCATCGCACTTCTTCCACGTTCCTGTTAAAAACCTGTGCCTGGGAGCACCGTGCACCCAAATCTTTTCTTAGCCCGTCTCAAAGCACGCCAGGGACAATTACCCGCACACATCAGGCAGTCGGTACTTCTGCTGTTTTTTCTGCCAGCTACCACTGTGCAGAAGTTAATTAATTACAGACCAAACCGTATGCTTCAAAAAGAGCAAACCACAGCCCAGAAATATTTTTAAGCCATAAACTGGGGAACTTTCAGGTATGGCAGCGTATACTGAGATTTTATAGGAATGATTTAGTGAATATTAGAGCATATTTTGTACTGCATTGTTTAGACTCAAGAAGGCATAAAATCTGTAACACCTATTTATCATGCAGCTATTTTAATGTAAACATTTGTCCATTTAGATGAAGTGTTTTCATTATTAAGCTAATTTCAACATGTTTCAGATAGACTGATGAGTTCGAAGCAGAACACTTGCTGATGAGAAACGAAATTCTGTCTCAGCTCAGCCTGCTGTCAGATACATCTTCATTAGTTTTTGTCATTCACCGATGGCAAATGCTCCATAAATGAGATGACGATCAGGTCCGCCTTGATAACTTGCCTTATCTCATTAGTTTTCACATCAAAGTTAATCAGCAATGTGAATTGTAATTGCTGGAAGAGACAATGCAATAGATCACTGGGCCTTTTTTTTCTGTATGGCATCTTGAAACATCAGCAGGCTGGTGTGAGTAGATAGGCTCAGAAAGAAAATGATGTGGAAAGCATAATAAGCAAGCTGCTCAGAATTAATGAGCTTACCCAATAAGAAAAGAATAACCAATCAATGTGAGTTGGGCAAATATAATTTAGGAATAATTGCTTGATTGGTTGTCTATAGTAGACTGATTTGACCACACACAAGGATTAAGAATTAAGATGTCAAGGCAAAAAATAATTTGGCAACTGAGGGCATGTAATTTTTTGTTTCCTTTCCTTTATGACTGAAAGAGATTGCTGTTTGATATGTTATTCCCCAAGAATGAAAACATTAGACACAGGCTGTTTTCTTTTTTCTTTTTTCTTTTTTCTTTTTTCTTTTTTTTTCTTTCTTTTCCTTTCTTTTATGCTTCTTTTATAATACAAACTCTTTCAAACCTCAGTGGGGATATTTCAGTACAGGACATTAAAAATGAATAGAGTTTTAAAAAAAAATCCAAATGTTTTCATTTGTAAGCGTCGCATTGAAAAAGGATGCAAGTTGAAGGTGCTGTGCATAAAATGTTTGCTTCCTGCAAAATGATGTGCTTGGGTGTTTGCAAAACACAGCAATTATTTGGTCCGAATCTGAAAAGCAATTCTTGCGGTAGGCATGCTTTTAATATAATTTTCCCTACAGCCATTCACCAATTAGCAAAGAACCCTTATATTCTTCTATCTAAACTATTGGGAAGGTTCAGCCAGAAGGTAAATTTGCTTTGATCTACATTACACCTAATTGAGTCACCACCAATGTCTCTATCCCAACATCAAGAAATGTGAAAATGTTAGATTATTTCACTGGGGATTAAACCTAATTTTCGCGTGTTCTGCATTAACCTATTAGGCTGACTCATCTGCATTGCTAATACAGCTCAGGCAGCTGTCACTGCTAAAGAAAAACATGATCACGCAATCCTTGAATGAATGATTCCAGCTCTGATTAGTGTTAGTGAAGTTAGCTGAGCCCTAGTGATAAGGAAGGAAAATTCCCAGGTTGCCAATAGCTTTGAAAATTATCAGACTGTGGGCAAAAGCGCACCCCTGACTGCAGGCCTCCGTCCAAGCGTGCACCAGGTGACATTATTTAGGGCCGTCTTTTTCGGCTAGCTGGCATTGGCGCTGCAGAAATGCGCCTGTTTCTTTCAAGAGGCCAATGCCACGGGTGCATATTAAAATGCTAATGGCAAACCACCTGAAAACAACCCGAAACAGGAGGCGACACGTCTTCCCCCCTCCCCACGCTGGTGCCTCAGCCTTTGTTCCTAAAGGGCATTTCTAGAAGTGAGCGGAGGGGAGCAGCCGCCAGAGGTGCCAGGCGGGCGCAGGTCATGGCATGTGGGCATGCATCCCATCCCATCCCACCCCACCCCACCCCATCCCCACCACACACTTCTCGTGAGCGCCCGGGTCCTGGTCATGGTGGGGGCCGCAGGAAGGGCACGAGCCCCTGGCTGTCCCTGCAGCGTGGCCGCACCGCACCACATTGCTCTGCACCGCACTGTTCCGCACTGCTGCGCTGCACGCTCCTGCCCATCCCTACTCTTTGTTCGTGTTGTGGCAGGCGCTGCCATCATCTCAGGCCGCTGCTCGCTTCTTTCTGCCTGTCAGATTTAAATAGTTAAAAAAAAAAAAAAAGCAACAATGACACAGCCCCTTGAGATGTGAAAAATTTTGGAATGAGTTAGCCTCCTAGCAATAGAGCGAGGAGCCAATTTAATCCGATTAGTGCCTCCCAACAATAGATGCTCCTCACTCGTTGTGGACAGAGGCTTTCACTTTATTTGTTTCTATTAGCCAAGAATCTGAGATATCAGAAAAGTGGAATTTTGCCCCTGCCAGACCGCTTCAGACAATCAACAAAAAAACAAATTGAGGAAAATAGTCTAATGTGTCAATATTTATCTTCTTGCCCTAATTGTCTGCAGAGAGAACTTGTTGAGTGTGCAAAGTTTGCAGTGCCGGTTTATCTCTGTGCTCTTGATTCTCCCCATTGTATGGATATAGTGGCAGCTACTCACAATGTAGTGATGTTTAAGAAGGGCAGTAACTGCAGAGGCATAATAGAGGCATTTTAATGGAAAAAGGCTTGCATTTGTAGACCAAGCTGCAATGCTTGATAGAAAATGTAAAAAGGCTTTAAACTGATATATATATATATTTATATAAATTTACAATTTATTTGTGAAAGCACTTGCACAATCCCCATTGAATTTGATAGCAAGAAACTCATTTTCAAACACTTCTGAACACCTCCTCCTTTCCTCCGGACTGTGATATTGATGTGATTTACTATTAACAGCATAAACCAGTGCCACTGGTGGCCACCCTCCTATGCACACAGCCGTGGCAAAGCTTTGGCAGCCAGTGCTGCTGATGGACCACGCCGCGCCACAACCGATGGGCTGTGCGGAAAGACACGGCACACAAGGGCATAAAGGAAAATATCACCACGCATCACCATGACGTTCAGGATGCTCACGAGGTATGGCTGGAGGGGAGCGCTGCAGGGTTGTTAGGGTGTGTTGTCACCTTTTGCTGCAGGGAAGAACAGCAATCCCCTGAGCAGACCCATGCCACCTGGTGAGGTGCAAGGGGGGAGCTTTAATACTGTGGGTCCTGCAAGAGCTGTGGGTGGAGATTTTGTCCTTCTGTCCCCAACCCTTCAGAGAAATCATTGCTTCATTGGCTCCATGGGTGGGCAGTCAGCACACCTGCAAGGGTGGGGGCCATTCCCCACCTGGGGCCCATCTGCTTGGGAGAACAGGTCAGGGTGAGAGGCTCCCCAGCGCTACCCCAAAAAGCTCCACCAGCAGGTTCTCTCATCCCAAAACAGGATTTTCCCCCCACTGCTACAGTGATTGGCTCCAGGTGTGGACCAAGCAAACACAGGAGGCGGCTGCTGGTGACGAGTAAGTGTCCGCATGCAGAATATTCTGGAACAGGTATTTCACTTTAAATTCATGCCCTGTCTTATTCCAGAATATTTCTCCCGTATAGAGGAGCACTTAGCTGGGGTCTCTGCTTGCTGCCATGCCGGTGATAAGATGGATTGGCTGATCTAATAGGTCTTTTCAATCTCTGATTTTGAAAGCTAAGATTGGGAAATTAATTTCAGAAAGGTCAAAACAGAGCAAGGCTATCCTGCTGCTGTGTGATGGATCCTATTTTTTTTAAATCTATCTATTGAAGAAAAGGTTAGTTATTCAGCATCCTGTTAAAAAAAAAAAAAAAAGAAAAAAAAGAAAGAAACCAAGCAGAAGGAATACAAAAAGTCTATAGATCTGCTGACCCATTCGCAATCTTCAGTTAATGAAAATGCCGCGGAATAGGAGTGGTAAGAGCCCGCTGCTCTGGGAGGCGCTGACCCCGCCGGCTGATGGGAGCTGAATGCTGTCAGCCTTCAAACCCTCTCCGATCACAATGATGAACGCTGGCACAGACGGACCAAGCGACTTAGAAGCAGCAGCAGCAGCAGCAGCGACCACCTTGCCAGCTGCCCCAACCCTGCGCTGCCTTGTGCTTTTGGATGCTACCACCAAAAACTGCTGCGCTGTGCCAGGTCTGCCCCCACTGCGCTGTCCTTGGGTTTTTAAGAGTAATTTCCAGGAATTCTCAGCAAATCTCAACATTAACTTAACGGTAGAGCTTGAGGTGTAGGCCTGCCAGAATCAGATGGCGGCTTCGTTCTGGGTTTGCTCAAAGTCACTGAGGGGTTTTGGAAGTTGTGGTATATGCTGATGGAAAGCTGAATGTATTTTTCTCATTGAAAAATATGCTCCACAAAAGAAAGAGAAGGGAAAAAAACAACAACCAGAGTTCAGGTAGATAATTCTCTTCTCTTTACCTGTTTCCTCCCAACATACAAGCCAAAGAGTAAAATTTAAAAATAAACTGCTTCATTTTTTTAAAAAATAGAAACTCTTGGGGACAGACAATTGCATGTTATGGTGGGTGGTGGAGTGGATGGGGGGGAATCACTTCTTAGAAAGAAAAGAGATTTGTTGTTTGTTTTTTGGTTGCTTGCTTGATTTTTCCTTTTCTCCTGGTGTATAGGAGGAAGGAAGCTCACGTGCAATAGTTTACTTCTTAATCATAAAAGCTAAGATGTGCTACCTCCCCTTACCCTGGTGCCAACTTCTGCTGTTGAAGAAACCTTCTAATTTACCCTCAGCAGATAAATTAGAAATCCATGTTTTTAATATTGAGCGCCTCGCTGGAGACATCCAGCCGTATGCAGGGCTGGGCTGCGGGTGCGTTTTGTTGGTGCCTTGCTTCTCTGCTTCCTGAGGCTGGGAACGATTTTAATTTTTTTCTTGATTTACACTGGGGCTTGTAAACTGTTGCCTCCCGCATACTGATTGTTAGTGATGTGAGGTCTGTGTTGCTTCACGTGCCTCTCCCGCCCTGTGTGTGCGGATGGAGGTGCAGAGACCAAGCTGCAGCACACATCGGGAAGGCGCTGGCGGAGTGTCCAGTCTCGGGGAACCAAGTGGCAGTGCTGGCGCTGGCTGGGCTGGCCGTGGGGCTGGCCCTGCACCGCACACTGCGCTGCAGGGGTTGTGGTGTTGGGGAGCAGGCAGAAAGTAATCACCAATGATGGGAGTCAGGGGGCTGACTGAGACCCTCATACAGATGGACAGCTCCAATTCCTCTCTGCAAGTGGCATGGAGGGGCTGTGGAGGCTGCTGGCCATGCACTGCTTGGTGTGTACCTGCTGGGGATCTGTCGATGGAAAAATGTTTGCAAGCAATGTGGGAGTATTGCCAAAACCTCCCACTTTGTTTCAAAGCAAATTCACTTTGTTGGGGCTTAAGCCAAATTAAGCCATTATAAATGGAAACATCGTTTGTCTTGTGGTTTGTGCTGGTTTTCCAGGCCAGTAAACAGCAGCATGAGTTTATTTCTGGTTGAGATTTAGATGTCCATTTAAAGTGGAAATACATCTTTTTGGTTTTCTGCAACTGCATTGCCAGAACACCAAGTGGTGGAGACAGCGAACTGGCTGCCAGCGTGGCACAATCTTCTGTCCCGTGACACAGGCAAGCAAGGTGCTGGGGGGGAGAACAGAGGGATGCACGTCTGGACACAGCAGGGTGCTTTTACATGATGGGGATCTAAGCGTCAGGTGAAACTCTTACGGGAAAGAGGGTCTGGAAGAAAGGTATCTGGGAAGCTGATGCAAAGAGCAAGAGGATGTTGCAGTTTGGATAGTGGTGTCTGATGAGCAGGGGCAGCTAAAGTGAAGGGAGGCACTTCCAGAACGAGGGATGCACCTTCTTCATTTTGCTAAGGACAAAGTATAAGCATCGACCTGGCTCTGCTCTGAGCAAATCAAAGGAATTACATTGATCAAAAAATGCTTCCCAAATCATTAATTCAGCGTGTGCATGTGCAGTCACCTGCCTGCACGTATGCTCCAGTATGTATTCATGTTTCATGCATTACCCTGCCTGATGTTCACCCCTTCTGCATCCCCGTGGTGACATGCAGGTACGTTGTAGATCCAGCACACCTTTATGGGGGAGAGATGGGCTCACCACTCAGGTACCAGCTGGAGGGCTGGGCCTGAGCTCTACTAACAGCTCTCAGCCACCCCAGTAAGGTATTTCTACCCACCATAGCTCAAGCTACAGAAGATGATTTAAGGGCTCTGTTTGTTGCTTTGCACACTACTCTTGAGGTAGGATCCTGTCTTGAAAACCAAGGCACAGTAATGCTAATTAGTACGCTCATCTTCTCGTATTTCTATAATACAGTCTCAAACCTGGACAGGCCAATCTTGCTTTCAAGTTCACTCTTTACAGACAGATATCGAAAGCATATATATTTGGGTTTGTACCCGTATGGTAGCATCCTTAATATACATTATTAAAGCTCTCCATTTCTTGCTCTTGCAGTTTCCTGTTGCTTTGTGCAATCAGTTATACAAAAACAATTAAGCGATACAGGGGAAAATAAACAAATATCGCCAGTTGAGGATTATGTTAACAAGTTCAGTAATAAATGACAATTATTAGTCAATATATACGAATGACTTAATTCTTCTAACACACTAGGCAACACTGGAGATAAAGTATAACCTGGAAAATTGGTTGCATATTTCATTCTGAACAGGAGATGTGGAGAAAAATGTCAGAACAAGCAAACACATCTGGCTCATTAACGTGGTATCTTTTCCCAGTAAAGAATCTCAAGCAGATTTGAATGGACACCAGAGCATCTCCATAAATCAGATTTAGCTCCCCACAGAAAGTGCTGTGGAAGCTGCCAGGCATCAGCTAACCTGTCCTTTACAGTGCTCCTCTTCACTGCTAATTCCAAACACATTGGAGCAATTCATATGTAAAGATGTTCCTATAACCCCAAATGCCTCCTGCTTCCCACACCCCATACTGGCATTAGGCAAGAACTAATCCTCTGGCATCCAACAAGCAGGAACTCAAGTCTGGAAGGAGAAAAGTTGATGTTTTACCGACTTACACTGTGTATTGGCTTAAGTGGAGGAGTCCTTACTCTGCGGAGAGCTGAGGGCCACACACAGCACAGGAGTGGCACATGTGTGCGCTGCCACATATGCAGTACAGCATGGGGGGCATGCTGCTGGCACATGTGGGGTGCTGCTTGGGGGGGAGGCCTTTCCTAACTCATGCTGTAGGGCTGTGAGTGCAGCCCAGGGAGCCACCAGTGGATTTTTCCTGGTTGTTGACAAGCCAGTATCTTGTGTCCTGCAGCACGACCCTGACCAGCACGAGGGCTGCACCCTTCCTGCTGCTCCAGCAGCTGGGGAAGGAGGGTGGCCATGCCTGGCATGAAAGTAGGATGGCAGGCAGCAAGGCAGTTAATCTGAAAAATGATGACTTTTTATATTATTTGTGACCCAAATAAGTACCTTCTTCAGCAGGAGTGTCCAGCCAAATGCTATTGGTTCCCCAGGTCTGTACGCAATGCCAAGGGGATGTTTATTTGGATTGTGAACACTAAAAAAGGAACTTTTCTCCACACCAGGGCCTAGGCCAGCATCCCACTGAGTTAGTCTGGTGCCCGAAAAAGTGCTGGATCAGGAGATGTGGAGCCCTAGGTGCAGCCGCTGGCTCACCGCAGCTGCAAGGGGCCTGGGCTGTCTGGACTCTGTCTGGTGGGTGGTTTCGTGTGTTGATACACACCATGCTTCATCAGCATCATCCCTCCTCAGCTTCCTCAGCTTGATTTGTTGTGGTGTCACGTCAGCACAAGGACCGACAGCAATCCCTTCGGCCATGACTGGGTGATCAGAGAGGGCACACGGAAACACCTTGGCTGAAGTAAGCTCCTGCTTCCCCTGCAGCATGCTCACAAGGTTTTGCAGAGCTTCGGTTAGCTGGAAAATCTCTGCTTTTCCACAGTAAGAGCATGCTTCGCATAAAAAAGGACACGGTTACTTCTTTAGGGACCTGGCTTTAAATTACCTTAGGTGTTTGAAAATGTTCATGCAAGAACATTAACTCAAACCTGACAAAGAGTGAGCACTGCTAGTTGGAGGCAGGATGCTTTTTCCCCATGTGAATCAGAGATGTTGACCGTCAGCGTGGGAAACTGAACTTTTTCCTCCTTCACTGTGGCGACATGGCCAGGACTGCTGCAGATCAGAAACTTTCCAGGGTTTTTGGTCCCTGCACATTATTTTTAGAAAGACCTGGTGTGATAAGTGAGCAGAGTTCTCATATGTTGGGGTTTGTGCCTGTAACTTCCAGGGGAGTTTTGTCCATTTCCTGATTTTCTTCCCATATTTCAGTCACTCAACCCTTACTTGAGAGAGGCATTTCATACTTAGGCTCAGACTTGCAGAGGCATTTCAGGTTTTATAGCCTCCTGATTTCTTTTTATTTTTTCCCAGGTGTCTTAGACTTCTGTGCATTCAACCACTGCTTAGAGGTAGCATTTATGTAATGATCTCAGATTAAATATGTGTTTGTAGCAAATATACATGGAAAAGCACAGTCCTCAGTGTGCAACCCCCAGCAAGAGGTGGGGGCTTGCCATCCCAATAAGAAGGAGGATGGTGAAGGCAAGTACTGTGCATTTTGGGAACAGGGAAAAGAACGGGAACACCGTGGGAGGAGTTGTTGAAGCGAAGAGGCCGTGCTCTCCCCGGGCAGAGGATGCAGGTAGCATCCCTGGCTGTGGGGCTGCTGCGCGCAGCGCGGGATATTAACCCTGGGTGGATCCCGGCAGCGCCAAGGGAATAGCTCTAAACCCAATTTAAATAGGGGGGGGGAGGGGGCTGAAGCGGGGGCTGAACATTTATTAACATCTAATCCTGTTAAGATTTTCTACACCATATGTCTGAGCAACAGAACATGTGAAATGTGTACTAATTACTCCTGCTTGTGTCATGTGTGTATATTTTATATGCAGTCCCTGACCTTTTTGTTAATAACTTCACATTATATTCATTGACCTGAAACAAATTGAATTCAGTGGCACTCACTCAAGAATTGAATTACATAGTCTTCTTAATTGGTCTCTTATTTAAATGTGGAAAAGTAACAGTTTACCACCTGTAATTTTTTTTTCCTTAAGAAATTCCTCTGGAGCATGTGCCCGCCCGCCGGGGTTGCGTTGTTGGGGAATTATCAGGGAAAACCTGAGCCCTGCGTGTGGCAGAGGAGGAAAGCTGCAGGAGGAAGCCGCATTGCGTGGCCGACCTGTCACCTCTCAGTGCCCCTCCGGGGGCTTTGTGCACCCCAGCGCAGCCCCCATGAGGGCAGCCCAGTCCACACGGGGCAGGCAGTGGCTGCTGGCGCTCTGTGCTCTGTCTGTGCTATTCCGACGCAAAGTTAATTGCCAAAGCTGCGAAGGAGAGGCTTACTCCTTACTTACTATATTTAACTTAAAAATGCAAATGTTATTAGTGTCCCGATCATTGATAAGAGTGCCTTTGTGCCATGCTTTAACCTCCATTAGGGAGGATTATGAGAACATCGCCACATTGGCATTTTATAAGTGTCACTATGACAGCACTTGCTGCACAAATGCCTGGCTGTCACACTGAGGTTTATCACCAGGTTTTTTCCTCCGAATGCAGACTAATAAGCCCAGAAATTACAATTGCCTCCCTGCCGAATCTGTGATAGGCGGAAATAATGATATCAGTGCCCTGCTAATCTCCTTGCCTCCGCGCTTGGCACCATCCTATTGAGTCACCTGTCATACGCCGCTTTGATGAGGCGAATTCAATCTCTCAGCTATAATGACAATGGAGCCATTTTAATGTTTGGAAATGATTATGTGAAGGTTTCTCTTTGCTCTGTCTTGGCAAGCAAACCAGGTCAGTGTTCAGTCTGTGTCTCCTGCTGCTGCTAACGACTTGGAAGGAGCTGGGCTGTATTAAGTGAATATGCCAAGTTATTAGAAATGAGATGCCAAAGGCAGCTTCCGGGAGGGGGGGGGTGGGGAGGGGAGGGCAGGAGGAAGGAGGGGTGCTTCTTTTATTTCCTTTTTCACAGCAAAACCCAAACCGGAGGAGATGCTTCATATGCACGAGCCTCTCACACGCCTGCGTGGCATGGCCACACGCACAAAGCAGCGCGAGCCTCATGGCCAAGCACAGCACCCTTATTGCCTCTGCGCAGACACCCCACGGCCCCTGCTCACCCCCACGGCTCCGTGGTGTCATGGAGCTCCCATGTTCATCCTGTGACAGCTTTAAAATAAAAGGCAATCCTTAAAATAAAACAATGAAAGAAACCTATTCAGAGCTGTGGATAGACCCTCCTGTCTGCTCATGGGTTGGGCTGGCGGATGGGAAAGTTTCCTGCTCTGATGACAGGGGAGCAGTGGGGGGCAGGCTGGGCAGGGACAGCCCCGCCAGGTGCCCAGTGCTTCCTGCGTCACCCCAGCTTATCTGAACAAGTTCTTGTGGAGAAAGTGAATTTCTCTCCTCAAATGGGTGGCTCTCTGATTTCAGCAGTTTCTGAACCCAGGCTCGCCCTAGACACACAGTGTGTTTCATTTACATATGAACTGAAAAGTTTTGTTTTTTTTTTCTTCCTTAAAAGGAAAATAACTGCATTTCTTGCAGGGGAAAGGCAGCAGGGTGAGGGGGATGCTCTGGTGCAGCTGCAGTGGCTGAGGCCCCTTTCCACCTGTGCTCTGGCCACCAGGTACATGCAGCTTGGCCCCTGCTCTGCCATGCTCCCACCTCTATCCCCTCTCATTGGCGGGGTCTGCGCCTGCCCTCGGACAAGCCCCTGCTCCTGCAGCCCTACTCCCACTGCCTCTCCTTCCTGCCCAGCCCCAGTGGCACTGAGATGCTTTAGAAGCCATTGGGTGCATCGCGCAGTGCTCATGCACATGTTGCTTGTGATCTGTCATCTTGCTTACAGCCAGCGGAGCCAAGAATGTACATTCAGATTTGTAATACCTTGGTAACTTGAATCACTGTCCTTGCAGAGGGCACTGGGGCTGCGGTACACCCTGCAGCTGGGCTCTAAAGCACGCCCTGAGGAGTCTATGCCCTGCAGCCATCCCAAACACACGCAGCCCACTGGCTCCCCAGGGGCCAGGTCCCTCCCAAGCCTGCAGCTGCCTCCCCCTGCCAGGTCGGGCCTGGCCAGGGCTTCATCGCATGTGGTTGCCAGCACTCGAGACACTGCACCAACTGTGTGCCCGGCATTCCTGGGAGTCCTCCTCACCCCCTCCCAGCTGGCGCCGGCCGCTGGGCTGTTAGTGCTTATTAATACAACATTAATTTTCTGAAATCTTGACCAACTCTTTGATAAGGGAGGAATAAAGAAGCAGAATTTCAGATGTCAAGCTTTTATTAATGAAAGTGTTCAAGGCCATCTCTGGATGGATATTACAGGCTGCTTTCACCGTGCTCTTCAGTTTATGAAAAGCAATTGTTTAGCTGTATAGAGAGTATAGAGCAGAATCAAATTGACCTGCATGATACAGAAAGTAGCACTGAGCCCATTTAACTAAGGGTCCTTTGAAAGAAATCTTTTTTATTATAGATGAGTGCTGAAATTATTTCAAGGAAGTGATTATCTGTCTAATAATTTTAAATGCATGAGCGGCTTCAGCCCATAAAATTAAGGCAGAGCAAGGCAGCATGCTCGGAGAGGCGCTCGGCACATGAGGACACGGGCAGCCCTGCCTGCATTGGGGGACACTGCTGGCAGGGGATGAGGGGATGTGCTGGTCACTGCTGTGGAGACCATGCGTGGGGCCTCGGCACCGCCGCGCGGCCCTGTGTCTCCCCAGTTAAGGCCAGCAGCCTAATTAGGGCTGCGCCCTGCTGCAGCTGCCCCGTGGGGGCACATCAAAGCCTGCATGGGGAGCGCATAGGGGCAGCGCATGTTCAGCGCAATTACCGAAGTTAAGAAAACATCCCTGTAATTAGCCAGGCAACTCTAAGCACAAGGAATGGAAATTAGTCACAGTGCAATAAATTAGTTGGTGCATATATTATGTGCCGCCAGCACCCCAGGGGCCTCCTGTTTGCAAGGCTTTGGTTTGCAACCCCATGCCTCTCAATAAAGCGTTCATCCCTAGGTGATTATGTTCCAGTAAAAGGAGTTTTTAACTGAATTACAAATTTTCTTTTCTAATTCTTTTGTAGGCAGAATTGGGATCCCTCACTTTTTTCTTTTCTCTCTCCCTTTTTTTTTTTCCTGACAGTGCAGGGAGCAAAGTCACTTCCCTCCCCCTTCAGCTAATAATTAATTTTCAGCTTTTCAGGGTGCTTCAAGACCCTGCATTGTTTGCTTTAATTAGGAGCAGTAGTTAAGGAACTATTTTTGAAATCACTCCCCACTTTTGAACTATTTTAGCTGGCGTTTCTTTACTGGGGGAAGGAAAGGGAGGTGCGGGGGGGGGGGGGGTGGCAAGCAGGAAATTGGACTGTAGCAGCACATAACATTTGCATCAAAATAATACAGCCGGCAACAGAAAATCACAATCACATCACTCAGAAGGAAGGAACAGAATACAAATTAAAGGAATAATGTAAATTTTTTGCCATTAAGCTTCAATGACCATTTGAAATGGTGCAAGGCACAAAGGTTTTGATGAGCATCATCCAGTTTGATTATTCATACTTGTGCTTCTGCTTGAATTAAAGTAGGAGTGCTAGAGCCTGTTAAAGCAAAATATTTGAATTGGTAGTGAACTCTCACCTTTACTTGCATCCATTTACTTTTCAAATGAATACCAGATAAGTTAGTGCATTTTATAATCGGCCTGTTTTCCAGCGAGTGCTGTCATTACATACCAATTTCTTTTAGAAGTGCTTCCTAAGAAACATTAAATACTCACAAACAAGGCTCTGTCCATCACCAGCAGCAATCCATGAGCAGACCCAGGGCTTCGTGCCCTCCCCGCCTGCCGCATGCTCGCCCACCTCGTTAAGCCCAGCTCATTACCGGCCCAGCCACGCGGAGCTGCCCTGTGAGCACCCGAACACTGCTAGTGCAGCTGGACCCTGCCTGCCCCTGCGGTTCATGGGGGCTCGAGTCCTTTCCGTATGAAAAGCCGTTTTTTTTTTTTTAATTATTTTTTTTTAGCCAATATCACCACCACGACCCCAGCCTGCGGAGGGGATGTCTGCAGGAGCCAACCTTTGAGTGTAATCTCCTGCTTTGCAGCATCACCAATGTTACCCTGCTCTGGTGCATGCCATGAAGGGATGGAGGTTGCTTCCAGAGGGGGAAAGTGGTGGGGAAGGACAGCACTTGGCACAGCTCTCAGGTGCTGGGTTGCAAATAATGGTCACTGCATAGAAAAAGCAAGGAGAGACAAGGAAAGACTAAAAGAGGTGGTGAGACCTGTCCCAGGATACCTCAACAAGGGCCTAATGCCGACCGGCCTGAAGATGCTGGCGATTTTGCCGTTTGCAGAAATGAGAGCAAAAATGGCCAGATATTTGCTAAATGTGAAGTAAGAAGACACAACAAGGTTTTAAAACTGAGCCTTTTGTAAAGTAAACATATTTTAAGATAACTCAGTCTTCCTTTAAGAAAAAAAGAAAATCAGAGGTGAGATTTCAGGTTGCTCATATGCAAATACTGGCTTTGGATAACGAAGACGAAAGTGCCCTGGAAGTTCAGTTTTAGGTGTGCGGGTGTGCTCAACAAGGGCTAAAAGATCGCGCCAACTTACCAGCAGTGTAGCTGAGCCCTTGGTGTAAAGTTTGAGAGGCAGCCCCAGACAGGTGACTCATTTAGCTTTCTCAGGGCATTTAGGGAGTATGCACACCTCCAAAAGGACCTTTGGCATCTATTGTTGCTGCTCATTGTTTTCCACGTACACCGTGAATCTAAAGCCTCTGGTGGAGACCAGAGCACAGCCTTTTGGCTTACTTGGGCCCCACATCACCTTCTTGGCTCCCTGCAGCTGTGGGGATGCTTTACCCTGTCTCACTGAGGCATTCTGTAAAATCCCATTTATGAAAACGAGGGGGAAAAATCAATGCAACTACACAGGGAAAACAAACAAACCTCCGTTTGGGCAATTTTAAAGCAATCCATCACAAGCTAAGGAAGGCCAGGTTATTTAAATGATAAAGGATGCTGAATGAATGCATGCCTTTGTCTCTGCTGTTTTTTCCAAGGTGATCTGGATTAAAACTGTGCTGTCAGGGTTAGTTTTGAGCTGCTTCCCTTTTCTTTTTTTTTTTTCTTTTTTTTTTCTTTTTTTCCATATTGATGGGAGGTTTGAGGGATGCAATGCCTGCAGCAACCCGCAGGTCACTGCAGATGCAAGGCTGCCCATCCCACCGCTGCCCAGCTGCTGCCCTCTCCACCCACACTGCCTGGGTGCTCCACTTCCCTCCAGCAAAGGATGCTCAGTGCACAGTGCTCTGGGCTGCAAGAAAAACAAACCAAAAGGCGGCAGTGAAGGAGTGGACATCTGCATCTCCCAGCCTGGAGACCAGGCCTGGTGACCTCTCGCAGCCCCATCAGTCCTGTTGATGCTCCACTGAGGCTCTGGGCGCCGTGAGATGCTGAGCCTGCCCATGGTACCCAGCAGGTCCCTGGGGATGGGAACGCAGGGCAAGATGGGAAAACCTCCAGGATGGGGCAGCCGTGGGAAGGGGCTCGCTCACCGTCACCACCCATGTGCATGCGGAGCTGGGGAAAGCCACTAGAAGGGATCGCTCCCTTGGGGCGTGCTGCTCCACTTTATTCATCTCTACACACTTAGTTTTGTTCTCCCCTCCCTGTTTCTTCAGCTGCTTCTTCCCTTCCCAGCACATAAAAGCCCTGCTCTCTTTTTAGGGTCATCCTTGTCCTCCAGAAGCGAAGTCCCCCAAGTTGCCCGCTGTGTGCATGTGGGCAATCACAAATTTATGGCGATGCTGAGGCCCTGGAGGGAGAAAGGCCAGCACATTTCTGCCACAAACCACTGCTTTCAGGGATCATTCCACTCGAGTGGCTAAGAAGAAAACTGCGCTCATAGAAACTATTTTATAATAGTTGAGAACTTTATAACAATGCAGTACCAACTGAGCTGATTTATTCTAATATGTCAGCATGGGGAATTGTTATTCACCAAAGCAGAAAATGGAGCTGGCTTTTCAAAGTGTTTAAAATCAAGCAGCTCTGAAGTCACCAGCCGATTATTTAGGTAATCTTTTGGTGGCCAGGCAATCACATTTCATTATGGGCAGTGCTACTCTGCAAATCAAATATTGCATATTATCAAAACAATGCTGCACCCCTGCTGGCATGGTGTGGATGTTCAGCACTTCACATCCTGTGGCAGCTCCCGAAGGCGCAGCGTCCTCTCTCCTGCATGGAGAGTGACAGCACTGGTGCCACTGGGGCCAGTGTGAGGATGTCATCTGGTGCAGGAGGGTGGGAAGGTGATGCCTCCTCTTCCACCCCACCAGCCACATTAAAGTTTAACCCCACTTATCAGCTGCCTGCCAGGAAGCACCAGCTGATGGCTGTAAAGGTGCTGGTGCTCAGCAGGGAGACTGGGAGTGATGGGAGGGTGCGCAGGGAGAGGTGTAAGCACGGCAGCCTGGCTGGCAATGAGAGGAATGACATATGTTATGGATTTGCTCAGAAATTAGGCACATCTGCCCCGGTTTGCTCTGGGAAGGAGGATGCAAAGGGCTGTTTGACAAGGAGGGCTGGCAGCACTGCCAGGGCGAGGGACAGGATGGCCACGGGTGACAGCGGCCACCGGGCAGGGCTGTCTGCCTTCTGCTCCATGCCGCCAAGGAGCCATGCAGGGAAGGAGCCACAGCCACGCACACAGGGGCTGGAGGTCAGCACTCCGCTCACATATCTGTGCCTGCGTGTTCATGCGGCTACTGCACACACGCACACGTGCCCTCGCCCTTCCAGTGCCATGGGTGTGTGGCAGGTGTGCATATAGCCCAATGCTGCTGACATGCTAGGGAGAACCACGTGCAATTTGGTGAGCATGTGTGGTTTTTCTCAGACTTTTCACCCCAGCGGAGGTACAAGAGAGGGCAGCGAACACAAAGGCACCAGCAGAAAGGAGATGCTCTGCTAACAGAGAGGGGCAGAGCTGGGGCAGCTTCTGCCTGCAGAGTATTTTTCTGGGAGGCACTTTTGGTGCTCGCCTCTGTTAGGTTCCACATGGGGCATCCCCAGGGATGAGGGGTGCCGAGGGTCCACTGCAGCCCCCTCTCCCCTGAGCCACAGGTGCTGGCCAGCCTGGAGCAGGCTGGGACATGGGGAGCGTGGGCAGAGAAAACCTCTGAAATGCACAGAGGGGCCAGCCGCAGCCAGCACAGGAGGAGGAGGCAGCAGTGACCAGCCGCTGGTCCAGAGCAGCTTTATTTCCCTGAGGCAGACCTGAGGGGGGAGAAGTGATCCGGAGCCTGAATGATTTCTCCATCCCCAGTTATTTTGAAGGAAAGGGAAAGGACAGGATTTACAAGCAAGCCTGAGTATTGTGCTGATGTTGCTACCAAAAAAAGAAAAGCCAACAGCTGAGAAGTGCTGTCAGGGAGAGAAGAGAGGGCTGATGAGTGCACTGCTGTGGGCTTGTGGGCTGAGGGATGTCAGCGGGGAGCCCTGGGAGCACCGCTGGTGGTGTTTCGCCTGGTGGAGGTTTGCCGTGGGGTGTTCTGGTGCCTGGTCCCCCAAAAGTGCTCCCTGCCCAGGCTGGGTGTAATCCTGGGTCCTCACCACAGCTCCTCTGGCAGGTGCCGTCCTGTGGAGCAATGTTTTGCAGTTACTGGACACCAGCTCACCCGCACGCTCAGCAGCCGTCATTGCACAGGCTTTGTCACTCCGCTTTCCCCAGGGTACCTCGCGCGGCTGAAGTTGGTTTATGCGATAAATGGGCTGGGTTCAAAAATATGACTTCTCTGAACTTCCTAACCTTACACGAAAGGGAAGGATTCCAAGAGCAATGGATAAAATTCAATTAACTGAGATGACAGAAAGTAATCTACTAAGCGAATACATCAGGCAATTGGGGGCTTTCATACCTTTCAAAAAGGAAATAACCTATTTCTTTCCTTGTTATCTAATGACACAGGAGTTTATTTCTCTAGAAGCAGTTACAAATCTACCTAATGGGGCCTAAACGCTGTTGCCAGGCAATTAGGGTTTTTATTGTGTGGCTAATTCTTTCATTTCCGTAGCTGGTGATTGTCATTACCAAATGCCGCCCTTGCAAGCTGCCCCCTCGTCAGAGAGCCCATGTTTGCCTGTGCACGCACACGTGTGTCTGTATGCATGTCCGCACGCAGGCACACATGCTTGTGTGTTTGCACACATATACATGTCCATGGTGTAGTGGGAGCAGGCTCTGGCTGAAGCATGTTATTCAGCCTTTCAAGGAGAGCTGCTCCAGCTGCAAACTGGCATTTTGCTGCTGAAATGCTCCCCCTGAAGCAGGCAGAGCCCCAGAAAGATAAGGTTTTCAGGGGGGTGCCAGTTAGATGGCAACTCAGTCAGCAAGCGGGTGAAATCATCGCAGGGAACACGGGATGGGTGGCACGGTGCCTGCCAGTGCCTGATCTGCAGCGTGGGATCTGGGCAGCCTCTGCCACCTGGGGAGGCAGTAAGGTGCTCTTAGGAGACCTGGCGGTGCGCAGCTGTGGGGATGGCTGTAGGAAGGGTGGTGAAGGAGGAAAACAGCAGGCTGGGGAGCTCCCACTCAGGTGGGGATTCAGCCCCAGGGGAGCACCAGCAGGTGTTAACTGTGAGATTATTTAACACTCCTTGACAGGCTGCCTGGGTTTGAGCAGCTGGGCCTCACGCAAGGTATGGGAGTGAATGATCAGGGCTTTGCTGGGGGGAGCATGCAGCCCCCAGGAGCTGGTGTTGGGAGTGCTGTGGGTCGTGGGGCTCTGGCTGCACACCAGTGACAGCAGGGAGCTTACTTTCTTGGGAGCCAGCAGGCTTAAAAATAATAATCTCGAAACTCTTGGGCCATATTTTTTGCTTGCTGCCTGGGTAGCTGTACAGGACTGTCACCCAAGCCTGTGTAGTTTTTTTTTTTTTTTTTTTTTTTTTTTTTTTAAGAAGAGCTGAGTTTCCCAGGAAGCCCTGTAGTGGCAGCAGGGGATTTGGGGAGAGCCCACATGACCCTAGGATGCATCCCAGACATGTCATGGAAGAGGGGACAGGGCAGGGTGGGGTTTTTGGAGCTCAGGGCCCGAGCTATTGACAAAGATGATTGGAAATAATCCTCTAAATTGGTATCAGGGTCTCACCTCCTCTGTAAATCTTTATTTAGGAGAGGTCTCCTTTTCCATTCTGTGGGCTGTAGCAGCTCCTTTAGAAAGTAAATGCATAGGACTGTTAAGTTGGCGGATTATATGGCCATCACCCGTGTGTACTGAGTCTGCTTAGCCTAAACCTTCCTGAAGCCTTCATTAAAAAATGAATATCAATGTTCAGTGCATCTGCAACCAGCCAGCCTGGGCTGCCCACAGGCAGGGCCATCAAGCATCCTTCTGTCTGTCTGTCCCTGAGCACCCAGGGGTGATGGTTGTAGGGGGTTCAGGGCCAACCTGTACTTGGCCCCAAAAATGACTGTGGGGTTAAACTGTGCCCTGGGGGCCCCAGCTGCCACCAGCTGTCCTGCACAGGCAGGGCAGTGAAGATCAGGTGTGTGCAGCATCCTACAGCTTTCACACAGTGCTTGCAGTTGCATTATCAGCTGCAACATTTTAATATGCCCGGGTAAACTAAGAGTGCGCTTAATTTCTTATCAAGCTTTTTTTTAATCGGGGGACTTTCTTTTGTGAGAATTCTTGTTTTGTGTTCTTTTGTTGTGTCAGTTTGCTGATAAAAGTACACAGTGTATTGCATTATGCTGTTAATTTTCCTTTTGGTATGCTTGCTACAATTACTTATTTTGTGTCTGATATATTAGTTATCCAGTTTTTGTAAGCTGATTTTAAATATGTTACTGCGCAAACTCTTTTTACAGCCTGTGTGGCTTTTGATTATGAATGAGTGCAGAGATACACGCAGGAGTATTATTTATATAAAATATATAAGCAGGAAGAATCTTCATAAATCACAAAATGCTATTATCCCAGGGGTTCATGACAGCCATATCTTTTTATACTGAAAACCAGAATACATTAAACAGCACAGGCATTTGAAAGGAACGTTTCAAAAACTGTACAATTGCTCTATTTATTCAATTTGTTTATCACATAGCATTTAATATCTGAAGTCTGTTTTACAAAAATAAATCTTGAAATTAAGATTTAAGTAAAAATTTATTGAGCGAAGCTACTGTATCTGCCTGTGGTGGAGTTGTTTTATGGTCCGAGGAATATGGAAATAAACAAAGCAAGCCTCAGACATGCAGGATTTAGCTGGAGCTATCTGAAATAAGGTGTCGGGGGGAGCCCCATGCCCGTGGGGTGTATCCATGCCTGCTGTAGTGCTGGGATGGGGATCCTGAGCTGAGCATCACCCCACTGCCACCCTGCATCCTTGGGTCTGGGACAGCAAAACCTGGCTTTGGCTGCGCTAATCAATAGCTGGGCCTCCCAGCTTGCTATTCCATTTAATTAAATAAATTTACCTTTGGAAGGCAAATCCATTGCGAGCAATTTAGATTCTGGTGTATTGCAATGTTTTTTGAGGTTACTAGTGCTTTTAACCACTGTCTAAAGTGCATACAGTGTTAATTAGCATATTTAGGATTAAGTAGATTTACCATGCAGTAATCATTCTCTAATTCACTAAGAACTATCTCTGGTGAATAGTGGACATTAATGACAGTTGCAAGAGCTTGGATATTACATAATCACTAATTACATTCTGCACAATTAGCGGAGACTCCTCAATGTGAATCGCTAATGGCTGATTGGTGTCAGGCGCCTGCTCAGCTGCGAAGGGACACAAATGGACTGTGGGGTGGCTCAGTACCCGCAGCCTCGCAGGTCCTGGGCTCTGCAGGTCAGTGCCTGGAGATGACGAGCACCCTGCTGCTGCCAAAATGAGGCCCAATGGGCAGCAGGGTGCTGCTTGGGTCACCCAGCTTCTTCACCGCTACTCGGGGAAATAAAGATGAGTTTTGTGCACTACCATGTTTAGCAGTTCCTTGCTTCTAATCATTTTCTCAGACAAACTAGGAAAGGCTTCATGATAAAATGCAGCATGATAAAACTTACTTATTGAGGGGAAGGATCTCTCTTGTTAGTTAAGCATGACAAAGGTTCAGGCGAGAGCGAGGTGTCTGTTATTCATCACCAGTTTTTAAAAGGGGAAAAAAAATCTTTGGATTGAATTGTAGGGATGTTTGGATCAGACCCATAGTCACTTGAAAGTGGAATTCAGCCTCCCGCATTTGTCTGATTAAAATAAGGCTGTGTGATTAAATAGTTGTTTCCAATTGCTTTGGAAAAATACCCAACTGGAAAGCAGCATTGGGCCTCTCTCCCTTCAGGTGTTAGGTGCTTTAAATTAAGATTGCATGTGGTTTTAAAAGGCATTGTCAGAGCAAAAGCAATTCAACAAAAGGCAATGTATCTGGCAACTACTCTTCTGCCTGCCAAGTGCTCTTCTCTGCGAGTGCATTGTAGGGATGGCAGATTACATCTTCTGAATATTTTTGTCTGTTGCTTGGTTCATTTTCATAATAATAACTTGCATCCTTCTCTATCCTTTCATGTTGAAGGGTTGCAAACTATTACACAAACAGACCCGCTCCTGAAATGCTGCCACCTCTGAGGGAAGACAGCAGCTTTCAGCGGTGGGCAGAGATTCCGGGGGACTGGGAAGCAGCAGAGCTGATGACAGGGATGCAGGGGGCATCCAGTGCCTTGGCCGTGTGCGGTGTCACCTCTGGAGCACAGTCATTAAGATTTAAGGCAGATACCCACTGCCTTCCTGGCATGTCCCTGAACCTTTTTTTTCTCCCACTCACTTGTCAGCACCATGCGCTGCTGGTGGAGAAACCTGCAAAGGGGGTGAGCGGTCAGCAGGCTCTGGGGTGCTGCCTGGGCTTTACAGCAGGAAAATAAATAAAATAAATAAATAAAAAATCCAAAGCATAAGTAGCCCCCGTCTTCCATTCTGTGTGTGAGCTGGAGCTGTGCTGGGTCAGTGGGAACGCAGACTGGCATTGCAAGGGTGTCCAAGCTGCACCTCCCCACACCAGCCAGAAATAGGTCTGAAAGACCCTCTGTTCATCATCTTTTTAGAAATATACACGTATTGTTTCTCTGGTCTCAGAATAGCTAGCTGCTTATTTGGGTCAATGCATGTCACTGCTCACATGCCATAGGTAGCTAATTGCTAAATGAGAGCTGTGTTCCCGCTGGGGTGCTGCGGAGCCCCCCGAGCACGCTGGGCTCTGCGCTGCCACCCCAGCCCAACGCAGCAAGGTGGGTTTGCGAGGCTCTGGAGCACCTCACAGCACTCCTTGCCTGATTTCCCAGCCACTTGTCCTTGTCCTGAGTCTGAAAATAGTGGCCCTGAAGCATCTTGCCTAAAAGCTCTGGTGTTTGCCTGCTGGGGGCCGGGATGCTCAGCAGGCAGGTGCTAATCCCTCCCCAGCCAGCAGCTGCGGAGGCCCAGCTGCTGGGAAATGACTTTGGGAGTGCTGGGTTTAGTACTGGGCCCTTCGAAAGCCTGCTTTCTGCGTGGCTGGCGCGTTTTCCCCTCTTTCCACTGCTTTCCTCCCCGTGTGGTGTGCGGATCTGGGCGCAGGGCAGCATTTACATAAGTGAGGCTGGTGAAAGCAGGTGTTATTCCTTACATTAGCAGCAGAACATTTAAATCTTAATGACTGGCATTGTTGTCTAAAAGACAGTGTTTTTCCTGCTGAGAAACTGCATTAGATTGAAGAAACAGAGCTCATTTCCATTCACTCAGCAGTCTCTCTAGAAATGACATGCAGTGCTTGAAACTGTTTATTTCCAAATTCAGGCCTCCTCCGCATCAGTCATCAGCTTCAATTACCAGTTTTCCGGAGCCGAGCCATCAGGCAGTCTGACACGAGGGTCCAACCTAATTCCCACCTTCTCCAAAGTCAAGAGCATAATGTGCAGATGAAAAGGTGGAAAATAGCCTGGACTTCATTAGCATGCAGCGCCCGGCTGTTCATTTGCTTGCTGCGAATGGAAGTTCTGACACTCGGCGCCTTCTGCAATATGAGAAAAGTCCTCTTCAGAGTATGTGATGTCCTTACCCACGAGGAAAGGTCATCAAAAAGGCAGGCTCTGACCTCGCTCCCTGCTCTTCATGACTAGTTTATTGATTCCAGGAACACCTCATTACATGCTGGATCAACATATTATTGCCATGTTCAGCGACCGAATTGTTTACAAGTGTCTTTATAACCAGCAAAAGCCTTCCGGATGATGCATGACTACACTCATTTGGATGTGACCTGCCAATTATGTGTTATCCGATATGTTGCTGCGTGTCTTGATCCCTGACCAGGCCTGCTGCCCTGCATCAGCACAGTCCCATTTACTACTTCTTTCTAACGGCTCTTTGGGAAAGTGTCCATTAGCCTGTCAGTGTGTAAATTTTTTTTTTTTACCTCTGCTACAGGAAATCTGAGCATTATTGCTCTGTCATTTGCTATGCATGAGGTTCATAATCAGTTGGGGGAAGAATTTTTTTATGGCATTGTCTGATAACCTACACGATTTGCAGTCAGCGTGCGTGGTGGGGAGTATGGCTGGCTCTGAGCCGCATGCAGCCCTGCCGGAGAGACCTGTCATATTTTATTCAGGCACGAGCACCGCCAGGCCAGTGATTTATTCGCAGGAGGGAAGGCAGAAGCAAACGCCCCCTCCTTCGCAGCCTCTCTCTTCCCTGGCTCTAAAGGTTCAATAACTTACCACCCAGCGCATGTATTTTCCTCTTCTACATATTTTTCTGTGGTTTGCACTATCATTTGCCAAATATATTTTGATACGTTATTTATCCATGGTCTGCAGCTGGGTGACTTTGTGTAGCTCACACACACACTGACACAAGAATTTCAAAAATAAATCACAGGGCATGACTACTATTTTAATCTCTCGTTACAGACACTTCTATGGCTCAATAAAAAAAAAAAAGTGAAAAAGCAACTCGATATGAAAGTCCGTAAAGAGAGATTGCTCCAAAAAGAGCCACTGAGAAAGCTGCTTAAATGACTCCATTTGCTGTTCCCCACCTTTAGTGATGATTTAGTTCTTCTGGTGGTGCCTGGAGGGTCCAGAGCCAGTCAGAGACATAGGCGAAGGAGGTGGGGGTCCTGAACTGTGCTGTCCCTTAGGGTCACCTCTGCTTTGGGGATCCAAGGGAGAAATATGTCTCCCCTACATGTGCCTGGGCAGTGCTGGAGGAAAGGCCAGGGCACCACGCATCAGCCATTTCTGACCACTGGAGGTGTTTTTTCTTGGTGCTGGATTTCCATGTGCAGCCACGAGTGAACACAGTGGGACTGGGGGGGGGGGGGGGGGGGGGAGGGCAGCCAGTAGCACGGCTCCAGGGGTTGCAGGGAGGGATGTGAGTAGAGCATCCTGAGATCTGGGGGTGTCTTACTGTGGGAGAGGTGGAGGGGAGCACCGTGAGCCCTGACATCCGCAATAAGATGTGATGCCCTGCACTTGGTAAGCACCAGGTGTTATTTGTCATCAGTGTAATTACGTGGGAGGGGAAAGCCCAGCACTCTCCAATAAACTGTCAGTGTCACTGGGATGGACTTGGCTGGTGGAGGGTCTCCTGCCCTCCTCTGGTGGGCTGGGCACTCTGCTGGTCCTGCTGCAGAAGGGGTTGCAGAGTCACTGTGAGCCTTTGCCAAGGAAGCAGAGTGGGCACTACAGCTCTTAGCAAGTGCTTTAACAACAGTGAGGGGGAACATTTAAATCTGTCTCTGTGTGGAGGAGATGCTTGAGAGGGAGCTCAATGCTCTGCAAAGAAGCCGTTGTGTGTTTGTCTGCCTGGGGATGCTCTCCTGAACCAGACCCGCAGTGACCTTAAATTGGTTGTTTTTTAATCCATGCAGAATGGATGAGGGAGAGGCAATGTGTGCCTGAGGCATCCTGTCCCACCTCTGCAGTAATGATGGATACTGGTTTAAAACAAAAACAACGAACAAAAATCCACAGCAGCACCTGAAGCTGTTTGCTGGCTTGTTTATTTTGTATCTGTGGTTTGCAGCTGGCTTTCTGTAAAGCTGTTTCCTATTTGAATCAGCTGTGGGCAGCAGCTGTGATGAGGCATGGCTGAGCAGCAGGGAGAGGCCGGTTTGTGCTCAGCCACCTCAACCCGGGGAGAGCCTGGGGTGCCTGCAGCAAGGGGGGACCCATGCAGGGCAGGTGGTGCCTCCACAGGGCTTTGTGGCCTGGTTGGAACGCAACACAATGTGTGCACGCATAGTGCTGCCTGCTCAGAGCTCTGCAAACATTAATTAAGTTGCCTAACACCCGCTGGCAAGTGTTGGTGCTGAAATCCTCTCGCTGTGGTTAAGTTCAGAGACCAAAGGGGCTTAAGAGCTTCAAGGGTGAGCTGATGGGAGCAAGGAGTCAGGGTCTCTAGTGCCCTGCCTCGCTGTATCTTCCTGCTTTTAAAAAGCACCATGCCAGGCCCAGGCTCCCTTGGAGCTGCCCCTGCTGCCAGAGGTGTGGGGCAAGCAGGGGTGTCCCATGGCAGGCTCTGTTCGAGGCTGGGTCCTGGCGGGGACCTGGGCTGCTGCTGCCCAGAGGCACTGGGAGTGACCAGCAGCTGTTATCACTGCCTGCAGTAGCAAACCGAGGGGTTTGTGCTTTCGGAGGTGCTGGGGCTGCCCATGCAAAGCATGGAGGGATGGAAAGCGGGGCACGGCTGGAGC